>NC_091963.1:38780288-39980288 GCF_031021105.1 Erythrolamprus reginae | reverse complement strand
ATTTTATCGTTGTATATATTTTCCCAAGTAATCCTTTATGATAGTCATTACTGCTTTTCTTCAATAAGAACATCTGTCATTTATCCATTGACTTTTGTTACTATGCGACTTAGTATTACTATACTGTAATGGTTATGATCTACCTCTCTAAATCGGGTTTGTCATTTTAGTAATGTGTATAATTAATTCATTATTTAATTTAATTCAATTTCTGTTTGCATCTGTGAGTGATATATTTAATGCTAATTTTATTTTATGTTACTTAAATATTTCCTCTCTTTGAGCCATTTATACCATCTTTCTCAGGCTTTATAGAAATCTGACTCATCTTTGTCATTAAGTTCCATAGTCAATTTTGTCATTTCTGCACATTCCAAAACTGTAACTATAAAATTTAAAGTTGTAGGAATTGTTTCTTTTGGGCATATATCATTCTTGCTGCCGTTATTAAATGAAGAATTAAGCATTTATCTTCTCTTTAAAGATGTTTTTAAAGATGTTAATGCCAAGTAAAAATAATTCTGGTTTTAGATGGATTGTTTGAGAACTTATTTCTTCTATGTATTTTCTAATTATTTGCCAATATTTTTTTGCATATATAGAAGTGCACCACATATGATAATATCTTCCTGGGAGGGCAAGCAATCTCAACATACTGCAGGTTGTATGGAAACAGGTAATTCTCATGTGTGACGGCACCAATAGCAGACAGAGGTGTGTGTGTGGGGGGGGGGATAGGTGATTGGAATCACTTGCCTCATCCTCATGCCTCTGTCTGCTATTGGTTCCAATGCACATCAAAATCACCTGCCTCTATTAAGTCAGGTATCAATCCATCCCACCATCTCTTGACTTGCTCATGACCACGACAGGAGAGAAGACAGCACAACAGAGGGGCGGCATACAAATCTAAATAATAAATAAATAAAATAAATAAATCTTGATTGCTTGCCCTGCCCCTTTGCTTCTGCCTGCTGCCAGTGCTGGTGCCGGTGTTGCTACACATCAGAATCCCCCTGCACCTCTGCCTTCTCCCCTTGCCACCATGGGTCAGAATCTCTTGCCTGATGCTTTCAATCACTTGATCTTTGCAGGCTTTGTAAAAGAACACATAGAGCTAGTTTTTGTTCTCTGTTAAAGCAAATCTATAGACTTTGCTTGATTATTAGTTAGGAAAGTGAATTCTCTATAGGTGGATGTTTAACTATTCTCTTTTCAAGTCATTAAGCATGTTTCCAACTGGCAGAAATTACTTAAGGTATTTTAAACAGATTTAAAACAGCTCTGTAATATTTCTGTAATATATCTCTCTGTAATATTTCTGTAAATCTCATTATTTTCAGTACATTTTTCTTTTATAATAAATGCAAACAAAAGTTATAGCTGCTGTCTAAATTTTATTGTTGGAATTAAAAGTTGTAATTTTTAAATATAATTAGGGTATCCAAAAAGGATATATGTCTGGGAATACATTTGTCCTACAAGAGCAGCATTTTAATGATGCTGAATATGGTTTCATAATTATCCAGAGCGATGCATACAGATAAAAAATAGTATTATTTTGCTACTTTATATTCTAAATCAATCCTTTTACATTAAAGTATTTATAATTTATTTATTTTTATTTATTTATTACTTAGATTTGTATGCCGCCCCTCTCCGAAGACTTGGGGCGGCTCACAACACGTGGAACAAATCATAAATAATGTGACAAGTTTAAAATATTTAAAGATTTAAAAAAGACCCCATATACTAACAGACATACACACAAACATACCATGTATAAATTAAACATGCCCAGGGGGAGATGTTTCAGTTCCCCCATGCCTGATGGCAAAGGTGGGTTTTAAGGAGTTTACGGAAGGCAGGAAGAGTAGGGGCAGTTCTAATCTCTGGGGGGAGTTGGTTCCAGAGGGCCGGTGCCGTCACAGAGAAGGCTCTTCCCCTGGGGCCTGCCAACCGACATTGTTTAGTTGACGGGACCCGGAGAAGGCCCACTCTGTGGGACCTAATCGGTCGCTGGGATTCGTGCGGCAGGAGGCGGTCTCGGAGATATTCTGGTCCAATGCCATGAAGGGCTTTAAAAGTCATAACCAACACTTTGAATTGTGACCGGAAACTGATCGGCAGCCAATGCAGACTGCGGAGTGATGGTGAAACATGGGCATACCTAGGTAAGCCCATGACGGCTCTCGCAGCTGCATTCTGCACGATCTGAAGTTTCCGAACACTTTTCAAAGGTAGCCCCATGTAGAGAGCATTACAGTAGTCAAACCTCGAGGTGATGAGGGCATGAGTGACTGTGAGCAATGAGTCCCGGTCCAGATAGGGACGCAACTGGTGCACCAGGCGAACCTGGGCAAACGCCCCCCTCGCCACAGCTGAGAGATGTTTTTCTAATGTGAGCTGTGGATCGAGGAGGACGCCCAAGTTGCGGACCCTCTCTGAGGGGGTCAATAATTCCCCCCCCCCGGGTAATGGACGGACAGATGGGATTGTCCTTGGGAGGCAAAACCCACAGCCACTCCGTCTTATCCGGGTTGAGCTTGAGTCTGTTGACACCCATCCAGGCCCCAACAAGCATCTTGAAACTTTTTGTAAAAACCTTCTGATTAAGTAAGCAATTGTAAAAGTTAGTCTAATAGTCTTGACTAAATTGTAATCGAGAAGATGCTCCTAACTGATAGCAAATAATAAATTTTGAAAGTTCAGATTTTGGGTGGTACAGTGGTACCTCGAGATACGAGTTTAATTCGTTCCGGACCTGGGCTCTTAAGTCGAGCAGCTCTTATCTCGAACGACTTTTCCCCATAGGAATTAATGTAAATAATTTTAATTGGTTCCAGCCCTCAAAAAACTCACAAAGTTAGTCTAAATTATGCAGAAAGACATGTTTTTAATGAAGAAATGTACATGTACATATAAATGAATAATGAAGTTTCTTTCACTTAACTTGTAAACTTTCTTAAACTTTTAAATTTACATATGTTCAACTTCTCTGCCACCCAATCCTGTAGGACAGAGGTCCCCAACCCTTTTTGCACCAGGGACCGGCTTTAAGCGATCAAGTGAGGAATGGGTGAATGAATGGACGGAGGGTGGGAAGGAAGGAAGGAAAGAGGGAAGGGACAGGAACAGAGGAAGGAAGCAAGGAAACTTATGAAAGGGGAGAGTAAGAGAGGAATGAGTGAAGGGAGGGAGGGAGGGAGGGAAGAAGGTGGGAAGGAGAAAGAAAAGAAGAAATAGAGGAAGGGAAGGTAAAAGAGAGAAAGAAAAAGAGCAAGAAAGAAAGAAAGAAAGAAAGAAAGAAAGAAAGAAAGAAAGGGGGAAGGGACAGGAACAGAGGAAGGAAGCAAGGAAACTTATGAAAGGGGAGAGTAAGAGAGGAATGAGTGAAGGGAGGGAGGGAGGGAAGAAGGTGGGAAGGAGAAAGAAAAGAAGAAATAGAGGAAGGGAAGGTAAAAGAGAGAAAGAAAAAGAGCAAGAAAGAAAGCTGCAAGCACCCCCCTGAGTCCCCCAGGCCGGCTGCAACCTTTTAAAACACGCGCGCCGCTTCGCAGCTGTCTCCTGAAGCCGAACGCGGAAGTTAGCGTTTGGCTTCAGGAGACAGCTCCTTGGCGCTTGTATCTCGAATTTGGGCTTGTAAGTAGAACAAAAATATCTCTCCCCTCCCAGCTCTTATCTCGAGTTGCTCTTAAGTAGAGCAGCTCTTATGTCGGGGTTCCACTGTACTTAAATATTTCCTCTCTTTGAGCCATTTAATAATTTTAGCTTTTTCTAAGGAATACATAAAATATATTGAATTAAATTAAATTTGCTTTGCAGCATGTTTTATCATTCTTAAAAAATATTTTTATTAATGTTGGGAAACAAGGACATTCTATTTTATGTTAATAATGTATTTCATTTAATTTACAGTTCATTTTATTTTTTTATTTAGGCTCTGCAATAAACCTATAAAGTAGTAGCTGATGAATTGTGGACAATCCAAAATGATTCATTAAATTTCATTACTTTTGTCTAGTTTTCCAACACCTTGATTCAATATCTCCAAAATATCTTCTTTTTTCCTTTTTTTTGGCTGACTGACACATTGAGAATTTTGACAGCATATTATAGGCATTTTTATAGATTGATTCATAAAATGGGAGTACTGGTTAAGAAAACAGCTGTTCACCAGATACCAGAAGGCAACCTTATGATATGCTCCTTACTATCTATGTCTACAGTTTCCCACAGTTTATATTACTATCTCAATTTGGTATACAGCCATACTCTAATTTTATTTCTAATATATTCCTATGATATATATGTGTAAAGAATCTTTCAAACTGATGATTATCAGTATCAGTTCCTGGGGAATATACAGGGAAAGTTATGTTGTATTCCAATTATGATTGTGCATATAGAAACATAGAAGTCTGACGGCAGAAAAAGACCTCCTGGTCCATCTATTCCATATTTTCTATTTTTGGGGAAATGTAACAATCAATATATAATAAATAGAAAAATGCAATAATGATATACAGTAAAGTATGATAAAGGTGATAACCAGCACCTTGAATTGCGTTTGGAGACCGACTGGCAACTAATGCAGCACGTGTAAAGTTAGAGTAATATGGGCATATTTTCTATTTTTGGGGAAATGTAACAATCAATATATAATAAACAGAGAAAAATGCAATAATGATATACAGTAAAGTATGATAAAGGTGATAAACAGCACCTTGAATTGCGTTTGGAGACCGACTGGCAACTAATGCAGCACGTGTAAAGTTAGAGTACATTCTGCACCAGCTGAAGTCTCTGAACGCTCTTCAAAGGTAGCCCCATGTAGAGCGCTTTGCAATAGTCAAGATGAGAGGTGATGGGGGTGTGAGTGACTGTGCAACTGGTAGACAAGATGGACTTGTGCAAAAGCCCTCCTAGCCACCACTGAGAGATATTGCTTTAGCCTCAGCTCTGGATCTAGGAGGATATCCAAGTTGCGAGCCCTATCTGAGGGGGAAATTTCTTCCCCTCCCAGCAACAGAGGGGCAGATGGTATCGCCTTTAGGAGGAAAGACCCACAGCCACTCAGTCTTATCATTTGATAGAGTATTAATCCCTAATCTATGTTATCAGTGCAAATAGGGACATTTACAATAAAACATAAACAAAAGTTAATTTACCATGGAAATGACATTTGGGGAAAAAAGCAGTGATATAATTAGTAATAAGAAAAGAAAAAGATGGCATATAATTAACCCTAAACACACAAAAGTAACAAGTAGCTTGGTTACCTGCAGAAGATGTCTTAGGATTCCATGTAAGGCATGTACCAAAAGAAGAGAAGGTCAAACAATCTGAAGTAGATGCAGAGGAAAATCAACAGACAACATCAAAGATAGACTAAACAACAATTAACCATGATTGTGAGCGACAGAAGTATTGGACACACAAGGAATCTCTCTTTGCTGCATTTGCTCTCACTGAACATAAAAAGATAAGATACATTCAGCAAGAATCATAAGGTTAATGATGGACGATCTCTGGCTAGCTTGGGATAGAGGTCATTCCTCTATCTTGGTGCTTCTTGACTTCTCAGTGGCTTTCAATACCATTGACCATGATTTCCTTATGTGGCGACTAGGGAGTTGGAAATGGGAGGCACAGCTTTACGGTGGTTCTCCTCCTACCTCTCCGATCAGTCATAGCCAGTGTTGATGGCAGGACAGAGGCCGACCCCTAGGCCCCTCCTTTGCGGGATATTGCAGGGTTTGGTTCCCTCTCACCTCCTATTTAACATCTTCATGAAACCTCTTGGTGAGATCAACTGTCAGCATCGGGGGTGGATTGCATTTATGGCCGTTAATGATGCGCTTCCTGCAAAGCTCCATTTGTGCCGTGCACGTTGGCCCGAGATTAGGCTTCTGTGCATGCGCCAGAAGCCAAACCTCATGTGAAGATGTGCACAAGCATGAAATTTCGACAATTTTTGCTGATTGCTTTGCTTCCACACATACGCAGAAACAAAAAATTGGCAAAAGTTGCTGAAATCTTGCTTGTGTGTGCATCCTTGTGTGAGATTTGGCTTCAGGCGCATGCGCAGAAGCCAAATCTTATGCCTGCCCACTGGTCAGCTGGAGCGGCGCGCATAGGTCTATTTTTGCTATCAGAACGGCACTGTCCTATGATTTCCTCAGCCATCCAGAGCAATGCTGGCCATGGGCATGGCATAGCTTGATGAGCATGGCATGGTGTTGTATGGTGTGGCTTGGTGGGCATGGCTTGATGGGCCTGGCATTGTGTGGCTTGGTGGGCATGGCTTGTGGGCATGGCAGCGGGAGGATACTGTAAAATCTCCATTCTCACTCCACTGCAGGGGAAGGATACTGTAAAATCTCAATTCCTTCCCTACTCCAGAGGAAGGTTACTGCAAAATCCCAATTTCCTCCCAATCAGCTGGGACTCGGTAGACAGAGAATAGCCAGTCAGAAGTAGTATTTACTGATTCTCTGAGCTACTCAAAATTTCCACTAGTGGTTTTCTGAACTATTCAAAATTTCCACTACTGTTTCTCCAGAACTGATTAGTACTTGCTGAATCCTATCTCTGACCCAGAGCATATGTCAGTAAGCTCCCATCTTCTTGTTTCCTAAGAATCAGTCACTTGTTGGTACTTCACTCTTCGCCAAGGTTGTTTTCTCAGCTGTGTTGGACATGTGTTTGGAACTTCTTTTAACAGAACTATTTAGAATAAATAGTTGGCATTTTCTCATTGTATGGGTATTTATAATTGTTCTAATTTTATTATTGATATATGATGTAGTGATTAGTTTATTAGCAGTATTTTTATTGAGTTATTGTAATATATTCTTATTTTGATACTCAACTATGTAATATGAATGGATCCTATGAAATCTAGCAAAATAAAAATATAGTCCTTAAAAATAAGTATGAACTATACATGAAACTTTATTTCATGCATAGAGCACCATTGTATGTATAAATATATCCATTAGTATGAAGTATAGATCCATACTAATGGATGTATTTATACATACAAGGGTGTTCTGTGGATGAAGTATAGTTTTACGTATAGTTCAGATAATCCAAACTGATAGATGAACCTAGTTATCAATATAATTAATACATTGGCATGTTGATATTATTGACTTGTTCATATTGTTTTTTAATGCCAATCCAATAGTTCTAAAAATTTATAAGATTTTTCTTCTTAACTATCTAATTTCCTTAGAAACTAGACTGAAAAGTTGGAGTATCTTCATAGCCACCAATTGAAATTGCAACAGCACAACTTTTTGGAATGTAAAACTCCATTTTAATGTCATGATGAACCAGGAGAAGTGGGCTAATCTGAGCCCTTCTGAGTTTTCTCAGCTTCAAAAATATGCAGAATGTAAGTATTTGTATATTTCCATAATGTCATAATGAATTATAAACTTATCAAACTAGAATTATAAACTTACAAAAAGTAATTTTAAAAAGTCCCATTATATCTAATTTAAAATCTACGTGCCATATTGTCTTTTCAAAACAAAAAATCAAGGCATTTTAAAAAATGAACTAATTATCAATAATACACAATAAAATTAGTAAATAATTATATTATTGATAGCTATTTAATTTTTAAAATACATTGCATTTTCTGTTTTGAAAAGACCCTGCAGAAGATAGATTTTAAAATTAAGGAACTTTGCAATGATTGAATATTCTCCATGGTATGTTCTTCTAAAGTCTGGAAATTAGATAGTGCACTTAATTATATATTTTAGAGTATTATTGTTATCTACTCTACTTAAATGTAAGTAACGTTTTTCCAAGAATGATTTCTTGAACCATAAATAAAGGTGAAAACATGGGGGACCTTCTTTGATTGTTAGATAGCTTTGTTACTACCTAATACCCTGTTTAATAAATCTTGATATAATATACCATGTGCAGTGCAGTGTGGGGTTGCTGCTGGTACGGACCACGTAGAACCAGTAGCAGAAATTTGCTATGTTCACTGAACCGGCAGTGATGACCAGCGGTCCAAAATCATCATGACATACTTATGCGTTTAAAAAATATTGAATTGAATTGAATACTTTGTTTGGCCCAGTGTGATTAAATGCACAAGGAATTTGTCTCAAGTGCAGAACCTCTCAGTGTACATGCAAAGCAATAAAATAATGATCAATATCTTCATAATAATAAGAGCCAGGGTGGCGCAGCAGGTAGAGTACAGTACTGTAGGCCACTGAAGCTGACTGTAGATCTGTAGGTCATCAGTTCAAATCTCATCACTGGTTCAAGGTTGACTCAACCTTCCATCCTTCCGAGGTGGGTAAAATTAGGACCCGGCTTGACACAGAAGAAAAATAAATGCTGTCACTTTAAATCAGGAGTCTTAAACTTAGGCACATAGCTGGCTTAGGAATTCTGGGAGTTGACTTTCACAAGTCTTAACGTTGCAAAGTTTAGAGACTCCTGATTTAAATTGAAAAGCCTTTGGAAGCTGCTCGGAAGTAGGTTTTTAATTGCAGAAGCTAAGTGACATTCAGCAGTGAATAAAAGGAAGGATTCTTATATGGTTCTATGTTTTTGAAGTTTTGGGGTTTGTGCAATATGGGGTTTGTATAAGGATTTCGGCGATTTCCATTGTGGCTGAATGAGTTTTGTCCTGTGTCAGGTCTTGACACCATTATTGTCACTTCTCTTATCTCTATACACTAATGACTTCATCTCAAACGATCCATCTGTTAAACTACTGAAGTTTGCAGACAATACTACGGTGATCAGACTCATTCAAGATAATGATGAATCTGCATACAGACGGGATGTTGAACAACTATCTTTATGGTGTGACCGGAACAATCTAGAACTGAGCACACCCAAAACCATAGAAATGGTGGTAGACTTTAGGAGAAACCCTTCCATCCTTCCAACTCTTACAATACTAGACAACACAGTAGAGACCTTCAACTTTCTAGGTTCTATCATATCTCAAGACCTAAAATGGTCACCTAACATCAAAAACATTATCAAAAAAGGACAAAAAGGAATGTTCTTTCGACGCCAGCTCAGGAAGCTCAAACTGCCCAAGGAGCTGCTGATACAGTTCTACAGAGGAATCACTGAGTCTGTCATCTGCACCTCTATAACTGTCTGGTTTCATTCTGCAACCCAACAAGACTGACACAGACTTCAGAGGATAATCAGAACTGCATAAAAAAACAATTGCTGCCAACCTGCCTTCCATTGAGGACCTGTATACTGCACGAGTCAAAAAGAAGACGGTAAAAATATTTACTGACCCATTGCATCCTGGACATAAACTGTTTCAACTCCTACCCTCAAAACGTCGCTACAGAGCACTGCACACCAAGACAACTAGACACAAGAACAGTTTTTTCCTGAACACCATCTCTCTACTAAACAAATAATTCCCTCAACACTGTCAAGCTTTTTACTAAGTCTATGCTTCTATTTCTACGAGTTTTTCTCATCATTCCTATCATCCTTTCCCTCCCACTTAGGATTGTATGACTGTAACTTGTTGCTTGTATCCTAAGATTTTTATTAATATTGATTGTTTCTTCATTGCTTATTTGACCCCATGACAATCATTAAGTGTGATACCACATGATTCTTGACAAATGTATCTTTTTCTTTTATGTACACTAAGAGCACATGCACCAAGACAAATTCCTTGTGTGTCCAATCACACTTGGCCATTAAAGAATTCTATTCTATTTTATTCTGTTCTGTTCTATTCTATTCTATTCCATTTCTATCACAACTTCAAATCAGATTTAGCCATACCGGTGGATCAGAATGCTTTGTTTGTGTGTAGCTTTTAAAGGTGGATTTCTTTTGGTAAATTCCAGATAGATAATATCAAGAACGTGCATCTTATTTACTTGTGTAGAATTCAACATTTTAGATATAAGAAAATTCTAAGATATAATATCATGCTCTTTCAAAATCTAATTAGTTGAAAAAGAAAAGAATTTTATCAGTTTTGGAATGGAATATGTTGTTAATATTTGTTTATTAATTAAATTGCAATTACAGATTAAAATTTGCAATATTCCAATGGCATAGTGAATAAAAGCTATGAGATTTATGTTCCAAAAGGCGTTATTACAATTAAGATAAAATAGACAATGTTCTGGAAAAAATAGTATATTAAATTATTTGTCATGTAGCCCAAAAATTAATGCTATTTGTTTATGAAGCCAGTTTGTTTCAAAAAGTAAAAGACTTTCAACACTATTTTTACAGATTCAACAAAGAAAATTAAGGATGTTTTAGAAGAATTCCATGGCAATGGAGTGCTAGCAAAATATAATCCTGAAGGGGTAATTTTTTTTCTTATCTAATTTATTACATCATTATTGTTGCTAGAACTTTACTCCATTATTTCGTGTCCTCTGCATTCATTTTATATATATAACTAGCACATATTAATAGTTCCTTCCAGATTTTAACACTCATGTACAGTATTAAAATTAAACACCTGTGCAGTGCTCCAGAAGTTACCAGACTGTTCATTTTTTTATTCAAATGATTTCACTTTAATCAAATAGAAATTATCAGTGAAACATATCATTTCAGCTGACTATTCATGCTGTATTAATACCCCAATTCTTAGAGCAGTCTGGCAATCTGGCAATCTAGATAAAATGCCTCATTTGATACGTTTATTAATTTATTAATTATTATTTATTAATTCTTGGTTTCATATTCTCTCTCTTAGTCTTCCATTAAGCTTAGAAGATTTGGCTTCCTCTGCCCACCCCCATCCCTCCCCACATCTCCCAAAGTACTGGAATAAGATTGAATAATTATTCGTTGACTTGGTTCCAGGCTTTTGTTGTTTTTAATTCTTCAATCTGCTTTGTTTTGTTAATATAATTTTATATGTTATTGTAAGTTTTGATTGGAAATCAACCAGAATTAGTTGGAAGATGAGTGGCTATATAAATATTTAAAATAAAATAAAAATAATAAACAAAATAAAATATTTTTAGTGCAATGCCATTCTATGGAAGAAAATGTAACTGCCTAATAGAATTTTTTCCAAGACTGAGTCAAATAAAGATTTATATGGTGTCAAAATGGAGTATCTAAACTGATATTGTTAGTTTATTTATTTATTAATTGGACTTATATGCCACTTTTCTCCGTTACCACAGCTATTTGCTAAAAGCATACATTTGCAATTTTATTAATACTGGAAACTTTTTTATTGCATGATTTCTTTCTAAGCTAGTCAGTAATGAAATCACAATTACCGCAAAAAAGGCTGGTTCTAAGAATAAGTCTGAGGAAATTTTTTCACGGTGTAATTTGATCAAAAATATTTTCTTTATTTTCCTGCACTCCAGAAGCAAGATGTTCTTAAACAAGTAAGCATATCTAGTATATGTGTTAGCTGATGTACCTGATGAATGTTATTAATTTATATACATTTATTTGATATGTTCTTTTCATAATTAGCTATTTATTGGTTAATAACCTTTATACAGTATAATGAAAGTTGTCAGTAAAGAAAGTGAAGATAAGGAAAAAGTAAAATACATTTGATACTTACTGCAGTTTTTTATTACAAAATATATAGTACGAAGGAAGCCTATGATTAATAACCAAAAATGGCCTGGAAACAACATTCTTTGTACTGTGATTTGGTTGTGCCTGTGGGATTGACAAATATTCTATGTACTTCTGTATATTGATAAATTGAGAAATCCCTGTCATATTTCAGTATATAGCTGAAAACATCTCTGAAAAATGAAGGAGATGTAATCTTGCATGCAGGCGACATTAATAATTGGAGTGGCATAAAAAGTATTAAGTAGAAAGCAAAGAGAAAACAAATGGTGTATAGTGTAGATGATCAGTAGCCTAAAGAAGCAATACTGACAAGGAATGTAAATAAATCAGACAAATTCTGAAACTATATGGGGAAGAAAGTGAAGCAAATTCAGGCTGAGACAAACATATACAAATCTTAAAAAACAAACCAGAAACAGAAGGGGAAAATTTAAAACCGACAAAAAGAAAGGATAATACAGCTCTATTTTGGATATTTAATTTATAGCCCAACTTTTATTATTTATATAAACATTTATATAAACAATTCAAGGCAATGAGCAAGTTTATACTTTTTTCTCCTATTTTCCTCACATGAATAATACTGTCATGTTATCTATCTATCTATCTATCTATCTATCTATCTATCTATCTATCTATCTATCTATCTATCTATCTATCTATCTATCTTATATGCTGCCCAAGGACTCAGAGCGGCTCACAACATATGCGCAGAAGAAAAAAATTACCGGAATCTCATGCGCATGCACATCCTTTCATGGAATTTTGCTTCCTGCGCATGCGAAAAGCAAAATTTCGCTTGCACACATGCGCACACATGCTGGGGCCACAAAGCATTTTTGGTACCGAAGCTATGGTGTGGACCATTCCAATAGCAACTCGCTATTGGCCGAAAGTCAGTGAGCTGGTTTTTAATGGCTACAGCAGGACTAGAGCACGGAGCACGCAGTCTACGGAGAGGGGCGGCATAAAAATCTAATTAATTAATTAATTAATTAATTAATTAATTAATTAATTAATTAAGAAAGAAAGAAAGAAAGAAAGAAAGAAAGAAAGCACACATTTTCAAATGCCTTGCCGGTCCCCTGACAATTAGATGAAACTGGCTCTACATCCTACAATGAATTAAGCCCAGATTACAAAATGAAAAGTAAACTGCTTGTCCAAGGAGCTTTCCTTTTTTGCTTAACTTTACCTTAAGAATGAAGATGAATACAGTGGAACCTCAAGATACGAACCTAATTGGTTCCAGGGGGAGGTTCGTAACACGAAAGGTTCGTAAGACGAAACATTGTTTCCCATAGGAAACAATGTAAAATCTATTAATCCGTGCAATCCAACAAAAACCCCGCAAAAAAAAACCACTGCCGCCCGGCTGTGACCTTTTAAAACAGCCGCGCGGCTTCCCAGCCGTCTCCCGAAGCCAAACGCCAAACCCAAACTTCCGCGTTTGGCGTTCAGAGGCTGCTGGAAAGCCGCGCGGCTGTTTTAAAAGGTGACAGTCAGGCTGGGGGGCTTTCCAGCAGCCTCCAAACGCCAAACGCAGAAGTTTGGGTTTGACCCCGGGTTCGTATCTTGAGTTGTTCGTAAGACGAGGGGTTCGTATCTTGAGGTACCACTGTAATTCCTATTGTCTTCAAGAGTTCCTTGGGCTAAACTAAGCTACAGATTTGTAAAAATAAAGTTGTAATTTTAACGTATAAATTATGCACAGATCTCCAATGAATTAAGAACTCTTTATCTAAAAGAAATAGAGGTAAATATGAAAACTTATATATCTCTTAGGAAGAGAAATTTTTTCTTTGTATTTTGCCTTTATTATTTTTACAAATAACAGATTGACCCTAAACTATCCAATTAGCTTTCATGGCTAACGCAGAATTTGAATCCATAGAGTTCTGCTGACTAGCCTGGTGCTTTAACCACCAGTTCAAAATGGCTGCCAAGATATTTAGGAAAACAAAATTAAAATGCAGCTACATGCTAGCAATAAGAATTTTTATGTTTGTCTTAACTGATGTATGGTTTAGCTTTGCTTATGTCTCCACATTTTTCTTTTTTATAGTATCAGTTTTATTAAAGTTTATAATTACAAAGATAAAAGGCTGGTTACCACAAGCTACATCAATCATTTATTTATTTATTTATTAGACTTGTATGCCACCCTTCTCTGAAGACTCGGGCAGCTCACAGGATAAATACAAAACAACATGTATACAAATCTAATTCGTTAAAACTGACAGCTAAAATCCCACTACATTAAAAAGCAATCAATTAACTCAGTCACATCCACGCATAATATTTAATGGTTGGGGGGGCATAATCTTACTGCCCCATGCCTGGCGACATAGGTGGGTCTTAAGGCTCTTGTGAAAGGAGAGGAGGGTGCGGGCAATGTGAATCTCTGGAGGGAAATGATTCCAGAGGGCCAGGGCCGCCACAGAGAAGGCTCTTCCCCTGGGTCCCGCCAGATGACATTGTTTAGTCTGTTAAAAAGTGCTATTGCTAATATGTTGTAAGCTGCCCTGAGTCTAAGGAGAAGGACGGCATAAAAATCGAATAAAATAAATAAATAAATAAATAAATAAATAAATCAAGTGGTTTCATTTGTAAATACATTGTGTCATTATTTTCACTGAACTTTAAAATATTTTTGGATTCACTGTATCATTTTCCAAGTTATTTTTCTAATATGGCATTTTTTAAATGTCCAATTTTACATTCAGATTTCAGCCTCAGGCTCAGTTTTATCCTGTAAATTCTTGTGCTGTTCTATATCCTCTGTTATAGTTTCAGATGATCTTCTAAGTAGTTTATTCCCGTGATAAATGAATTAATTTCCTCCATGGTTAAATATTATTACTCCGTTTTATTAATGAGTCACTTCTTCTTAATTATACTTATTTATACTTATTTTTCTCTGCTTTGCTCTAGTCAAGCTTCAAAGTTCTCTTATGTCAGTCAGTCTTTTTCAATCCACAAAACTCCCATGGGAGATTTCATATACCGTATTTTCTGGCGTATAAGACGACTGGGCGTATAAGACGACCCCCTAACTTTTCCAGTTAAAATATAGAATTTGAGATATACTCGCCGCATAAGACTACCCCTCTTCTGTACATCATAGACCTGACTGAGTCTAGGTCTATGATGTACTTGCATTGAGAAAAAAATCATTTCTGAACATGATAACACAATATTTTAATTACTAATGATGAAGATCTTATTGTTAAAATTATGAATGAATTATTTAGAGAGAGAGAGCCAAGTGGGAGCACTCTTCTGTCTATCTCTCCATATGTCTCTGTCTATCTGTCTTGTCTGCCTCTCATATTTCTCCTCACCACAATTAAGTTTATTATTATAACTCATCATAATTTGTCAACACAAAAAGGTGAACCTGGCTATTTTCCTTTCTCCTACCATCTATTCTGCAGGTATCTTTCAGTCTAACATGCAGCATGCTGACACCTATGTGAGAATCTATTATGGAATGAGAATCTGTATGTGATATCATGATATCGCAATCCAAACAGCCCATCCATTTTTTCCTCTTTCCGCACTTTCTGTCTTTATCCTCTTGCAATGTCACTTAAACAGATTTTAACTTGTCGGGTTTAATTAGTGACCCTGCCAATTTTCAGTACTGTGCAGTGTGCTATGATACAGAGCAGGGTGAATAATATGACCTCAGCTTTTAAAGTTATTTTAAAATGTTGCCTAAGAAATATGAAAAGATGATTCTTTTTGGAGGAAAAGTACATTTTCAATGGTTAAACATAAGAACAAATACAAACAGGCAGAAATAAATGCATCCAGTTTAACATTCAATCATTTCCCTGGCTCTTTTTATTGAAATGAACAAGTTCATACATTCAATTTTGCAACCACTAATAATGTTGGTCAAGTAGGTACAAAAATACCTGGGGAAATGATCAAAGTCTTTCTCTCTCCCCCTCTCTCTCCCTCTCTTCCTCTCTTGCTATCTCTCTTTCTCTCTTTTTTTTTGCTTTCTCTCTTTCTCTCCCCCTCTCTCTCCTTCTCTTACTATCTCTTTCTCTCTCTTTCTGTCTCCCCTCTCTCCCTCTCTCTCTCCCTCTCTTGCCATCTCTTTCTCTCCCTCTCTCTTTCTTTCTCTCTCTCCCTCTCTTGCTATCTCTTTCTCTCTTTCTTTTCCCCCTCTCTCCCTCTCTCTTTCTCTCTCTCCCTCTGTTGCTATCCCCCCTCTATCTTTCTCTCTCTCCCTCTCTTGCCATCTCTTTCTCTCCCTCTCTCTTTCTCTCTCTCCCTCTCTTGCTATCTCTTTCTCTCTTTCTTTCCCCCCTCTCTCCCTCTCTCTTTCTCTCTCTCCCTCTGTTGCTATCCCCCCTCTATCTTTCTCTCTCTCCCTCTCTTGCTATCTCTTTCTTTCTCTTTCTGCCCCCTCTCCCTCTCTCTTTCTCCTTCTCTTTCTCCCTCTGTTGCTATCCCCCCTCTCTCTTTCTCTCTGTCCCTCTGTTGCTAACCCCCCCTCTCTCTCCCTCTCTTGCTATCTCTTTCTCTCCCCCCTCTCTCCATCTTTTTTTCTCTCAGCAGCGGCAGCAGGGTGATCAGCTGTGAGGCGGAGCTACGGAACTGAGGCACGGACGGCGGCGTGTGGGCGAGCCTGCGCTCGGCTCAGGCTCGCCCAGCTGGGAGGTGGTATTCTCGCCCCCCCCAGCTGAAACTGAGGTCCGGCCGGGGCGATTCTTCCCCGGCCGGACAGGCACGCTTGTGCTGCCAAAGGCAGCGTGTGGGCGGGCCTGCGCTCGGCTCAGGCTCACCCAGCTGGGAGGCGGTATTCTCGCCCCCCCCCAGCTGAAACTGAGGTCTGGCCGGGGCGATTCTTCCCCGGCCGGACAGGCACGCTTGTGCTGCCAAAGGCAGCGTGTGGGCGGGCCTGCGCTCGTCTCAGGCTCGCCCAGCTGGGAGGCGGTATTCTCGCCCCCCCCCAGATGAAACTGAGGTCCGGCCGGGGCGATTCTTCCCCGGCCGGACAGGCACGCTTGTGCTGCCAAAGGCAGCGTGTGGGCGGGCCTGCGCTCGGCTCAGGCTCGCCCAGCTGGGAGGCGGTATTCTCGCCCCCCCCAGATGAAACTGAGGTCCGGCCGGGGCGATTCTTCCCGGCCGGACAGGCACGCTTGTGCTGCCAAAGGCAGCGTGTGGGCGGGCCTGCGCTTGGCTCAGGCTCGCCCAGCTGGGAGGCGGTGTTCTCGCCCCTCTCAGCCATCGCAAATAGGCGCCACTGTCCTATATCCGGCGTACAAGACGACCCCCCACTTTGGAAAAGATTTTCAGGGGTTAAAAAGTCGTCTTATACGCCGGAAAATATGGTAGTTAATTCAAAAGTCTTCATATATTCTTTTATGAAATTTTAAACATTCACAGTAATATATTTATTGAAGCCCCTTCAAAATCTACATTCTTCTTCTCCTTCTTCTGTTTTAGAAATATAGAATATTGATGGCAGAAAAAGACCTCATAGTCCATCTAGTCTGCCCTTATACTATTTCATGTATTTTATCTTAGGATGGATATATGTTTATCCCAGGCATGCTTAAATTCAGTTTCTTTGGATTTATCTACCACGTCTGCTGGAAGTTTGTTCCAAGGATCTACTACTCTTTCAGTAAAATAATATTTTCTCATGTTGCTTTTGATCTTTCCCCCAACTAATCTCAGATTGTGTCACCTTGTTCTTGTGTTCACTTTCCTATTAAAAACACTTCCCTCCTGAACCTTATTTAACCCTTTAACATATTTAAATGTTTCGATCATGTCCTCCCTTTTCTTTCTGTCCTCCAGACTATACAGATTGAGTTCATTAAGTCTTTCCTGATAGGTTTTATGCTTAAGACCTTCCAGCATTCTTGTAGCCCATCTTTGGACTCGTTCAATTTTATCAATATCTTTTTGCAGGTGAGGTCTCCAGAACTTAATATAGTATTC
Source organism: Erythrolamprus reginae (assembly GCF_031021105.1). Lineage (NCBI taxonomy): Eukaryota > Metazoa > Chordata > Lepidosauria > Squamata > Dipsadidae > Erythrolamprus > Erythrolamprus reginae. The sequence goes on along the minus strand of NC_091963.1, from coordinate 39,962,717 downwards.
CAAATGTGGTCTCACCAGCGCTCTATATAGCGGGATCCCAATCTCCCTCTTCCTGCTTGTTATACCTCTAGCTGTGCAGCTAAGCATTCTACTTTTCAAAAAATTAAAGGTGTTTTTCTTTATCCTTTAATTTACATGGAGCTCTTTTCATCTAGGGTTTCTCCCAGCATAATAAAAATTATTCTTTGGAAGGTTCTTAATTTCTGGTAAATCAGTAATGAGCAATTTATTAATTAGTAAGCGAAGAAGTGGGTGAATTCAATGTCTCCTTGAAGGTGCTGAATTGTGGCTGATATTTGGCCAAGTATGGCAACTATTATATATATATTTGAGGGGGGGGGGATTTAAAACCCTGAATAATCTAAAATATGCATTGAGAGTTTCTGTTTACTATATGTAAATAATTTAACCTGAGTCCCCAGACATAGTTATCTATTTTTGTTTGCAGACAATTGATTTAGAAGGTTTCAAGCTATTTATGAAAACCTTTCTTGAGGCTGATTTACCGGACGAATTTTGTGAACATCTTTTTGTATCTTTTGGAAACAAAGCTCCTCACAGCAGTCCATTGGTAAAGAATAAATCACCATTTCTTCCAGGAGGTGAGTTTTATTGCCTTGAATGGACCTACCACTTGTTATGAGACTTAACAAAAAGCCTTTAATGATCCTTAATGTCTTCATACTTTTGTAATGATTTAAATTTTTGTAGTGGGAATGGGAGAAAAATAGCACTTTTAGAAAAGGGAAGAAAATTTGAGTAGAGAAAAAGTTGGCAAACAGAAAGATTAAAAGATCTTCTTTCAAAGTAATTTTTCAAATGAGAATAGACCCATTATGCTTTAAGATTTAAGATTTAATTTGATCATAGAGCTTTACTGAACACCCTTTAATAAACTGTGGCTGTTATTTGCTATACATTTCTCAATAGATTTTATATTCATAGAAATCACAGTGTTTCAAGAATTTTTTTATGAAAACCCCCCCTGAAAAAATTAGATGAATTATTATTAATGACATTGTACTATAATTTCTTTATAGTTCACAGCAAAGTGATCAATTATTATGGATGTTAAATGTAGTATCCAAATATAAGCAGAAAATGTTCATATGATGAAAATGAAATAATTTCAATTTGTTATAAGCACAGGAATACTGTTAGTACTTACAGCCCCAGTAACTGTTTATAGTTCTATTGAAATAAAACTGTGGTGTTGGACTCAATTGTTCCAGAAGGATCTCTTTACTCTCAATTATTTACAGATGAACCAATGCAGATAAAATGAGATAAAATACGTTCAGAGTGTTATTGGCATTCAAGAAAGGATAAACTCAACCAAACATAGATCAGAGATGTTAGTTGTATTTGTTCCTGGATCGATAGGCTCTTCTTACGATCACTCATGTCCCAGTCACTTCCAGACTGGACTATTGCCATGTACTGTCATGGGGCTGCCCTTGAAGATCCAAGATCCTGAAGTTGCAATTGGTGTGGACTGCAGTAGCACAGGCAGTTATTTGCACTCCTAGAACAGGACAGAACTTTTTAATTCTTCATGAGATTCTTCATGGGATCAGGTTATCTGAGGAATCACATCTTCCTGATTATAGTAGCCAAACCTCATTAAATCTGGCAGAGAAGGCATGCTTTATATATTGTCTGCTAAGAACCTATAGTTGGCAGGTCCCAGGAGATGAATTTCTCTGCCATGGTGCCCACTTAAGGAACATCTTTCTCCTGAAAATTGTTTATTTGTTTAAGAAAATTTATATATTTGCTCAACTCAGGCTCAGTGATTGTGGGCAGCTTTCAAATTAGATTAGTATCATCCATTTCAATATTTCAAAAACTCTAAAGATTTGTTATTTTATCAACCTTAATCCTAATCTTAATAGTCTTTTTCCCTTTTTCTATGGTTTGTATTTTTGGTTTTTATGATATTAATTTGCATTTTTATATGCTATACATCTGGTTTTTTAAATAATAATTGCTTTATCTGAATGTTGTGCTGTGCCCTGAATCACTTTTGTAAAATGGGTCACTATATAAATTTTGATTTAAAACTAAATAGACTACTTTATCATCTTGAATTATCTTTTGTGCAAAACAATGTGCATTTTCTCAATTGCTACAGAGAGAAAAAACTGTTCTATATATGATATAAGAAATATGGGCAAGTGGGAAGTTTCAAATATTTTGTTTCTTCTTGTATACATAAACAGTATGAATATTATTTCAGGTTTGCGAATTGCTAAAAGCATATCTACACATCCTCAACATCTTTCCACAATGCATATACCAGAAGTAATCCAGTTGAAAGATATTGTTTGTTATCTTTCCCTTCTTGAAAGAGGGAGACCTGAAGACAAACTAGAATGTATGTATTTCCTGTAAAACAATCTCATATTCTTTATTTCCAGTCACTTTCAGTTCGTTCATATATGTCATAAATATGAAAATTAAAATAAGTTTAATTTTAAATAAGACATTTAAAACAAGACATTTGAGGGAACATAATTTTAGAATTGGGAATTCTAGAATTTTAGAAACCCAGGATCACTTGTTTAGTTGCCAGGCTATAGAAGTTAATTAATTAATTAATTAATTAATTAATTAATGTTATCTATCTATTTAGAAGTCAGTTCCACTGAGTTCATTGGATCTATCTTCTGGATTATTATGTTGTATCCTTAGTTTCTCCAGCCTGTAGGTGGAGTCCACAGTCAGTGGGATGACCTCTGTCCGTCAACCAATCAGGAATGAGCCCATGTTATAAAAGCTCAAGTTCTGTCAATCTTCCCGCTTTTTCCCTCAGTCTTCAGCAGGACAAGACGTGTGGTCAACTTACTGTCTACTTCTCACCTTTCTTCTTCTCCTATTAACTTTCCCCTTCATTTATCAGGTAAATTAAAAAAAAAAAAAATCTCTCCCTTTAAGCCTCCTCCCCTTCAACCGCAGCCCGGGAAGGCAATTGTGAGGAGGGAAGGTTTGCCTTCCCGGCTAGCCCTGTTTTAGACAGGCCAACCAAGTTGCTGTTTTTCATAAAATAAAATAAAGCAACTCATTGCCGCCAGGAATTTGGAGCCTTGAGCAACTGGTCGGGGGGGGGGGAGGGGTATTAACAGAATGCAGCCAAAAGTCCTACAGCTGGCGAACATGCCAAAGCAAGTATCATCTTAAGAATGCAACTCCAATACCATAGGCAGATGGATAAGGGCGGTCATAGTTACGGCCTACGATCTGTCTTCAGCTCCCCACTCTAGGAATATCACAGCCCACTCTAGCAGGAATGCAGCGGTTTCAGCCACCTGGTCTAAACAGGCTTCTCTAGAAGAGGTGTGTAGAGCAGCCACCTGGTCTGCACCTACTACCTTTATCAAGCACTATAGGATAGACACCTTTGCCTCTTCTGATGCAGCTTTTGGTAGAAGGGTCCTCCAGCAGGTAATCCCTGCATCTATGCCAGTTACTTAGATTTCCCTCCTGAGGGATTCAGGCTGGAGAATCAACCGTTGAACTTCCTTACCTGAATGGTGATTTTCAGCTGTAGGAGAGTCCTCAGTCAGGACCTCCCTCTCTCATTCTCCTTAAGGTTCTAGTAACCTAATCTCTTCTGATTTTCCTTTGTCGGCTAAGAAAAATTGCATGTCTCTGTTCTTGAACCATATACTATTTGTCTTGATTATCTGTTGTCTGTCAATCATTTGTACACGTTGACCACAAAGAGCCCAAGCTTCGAATTTTGAAAAAAAGCGGTAAGATTGACAGAACTTGAGCTTTTATAACATGCGCTCAGTCCTGATTGGTTGACGGACGGAGGTCAACCCACTGACTGTGGACTCTCCTACAGCTGAGAATCATCATTCAGGTAAGGAAGTTCAACGGTTGCATTTAGCATTTTTTCAAGGAATACGTTTATTGTATTCAACTTCTATTCAGCTTTGTTGGTCAAATAACTTCCATGGCTCTATTGGTTATCAAAAATGGTTCATGGTACAAAATTCTTTTATGAAATTTTTCAGTGACTTATGATGAACTAACAGTTTTCTCCAATATTATGAAATGGCTTTGATTTAGTAAACATAAGAAAAATGGCCGTTGTAAGTAATATTTCTTTTTATTTTAAGGTATAGAAATATGAAAAATGTTTTCATTTTTTCATCAAAAAGTTAAATTTGGAATACTAATACGTTTCAGTTGTTTTCAAAATGTAGCTGTGCACAGTTATAAATGTCTAATCATGCACAGGTATAATTATGATACCTGGGTTATTAATTATCTAATGCTGTGTTGGTAGGAGTAGCATAATGTGTAGGTTCTCCAGGTTCTGCTACTCCTTTTCCCGTATGCTGTTGCAGCTTTATTTTCACATAATAAAATGTGAATCCAACTCAAATAAAACTGCTTAAAAAACCTTGTAAAAATGTTATGTTATTGGTATTGCAGAATTTCCTATATTGTTTAGAAGACAAAAAGTGAATTATACAGACACACATTTTTATTATGACGTAGTAAACATAAATCCATGAAATGTGTTTAGTATTTGAACTTAATCAAGCCACTATTTGTTGATTTATTTATTATTAAAAGCTTTATATGGCTCCCCATCTTGTTAAACATTAGCCTGGCTACCCCACAACTATAATAAAATCACAAACAAGAAAACCAAGAAAACCATGCCTATAATCCATCATCTTTATCCATGAAATATTAAGCAGCACGGTGGTCTCATTTATAATAAGTTATGAATGCCTACATTTCTCTTTCCCATTAAACCCATTAAAAGATTAAATATACTGTACTATGTTGCAAAAATTGCTTCCATTCTTGTATTCTGAAGTTACAATGCATAATACTGTACTTCTAGTTTTGTTTAGATTCCATATTGAAGTGTAGATAAATTATACCACCAAAAAAACTAGCTTTTGTTAAGGCATTAGTTTTTCCAGTTATAATATATGGTTATGAGTTCTGGCCTATAAGAAAGGCTGCATAAAGAAAGATTGATGTCTTTGAAATATGATGCCTATAAAGCTTACTGAAAGCATTAATAATAATGCTAATACTTAATTATTTTGTACACTTAACGTAGAAACAAAAATACTTAGTGAAAGCTCCAAAATTTAGAAAAATCCAAACAAATAAAAAAGAAGACAAAATGTCATAATTATTGAGTTCTTGATAGACCACCATAACATATATAGAACTGAGCAACAAGCTATGTATTCACTCAGTTATGAAATTCATAATTTTTCTAAGACATCATTGTACATTAAAGCAGCAACATACAATATTTATAACTATATATGTTAAGATATAGACAGTAGGCTCTATCTGCTGGATATTCGGTTCTATTGCAAGGTAAAAGATCAAATTTCAAACAGTATGTTTTTTGAGCAGAATAGTAGCCCTATTATCTTTAATACAAATATGCAACATATAAATATTAAGATTGGTTTATGCAAATAGATTTTTGACACCTATATTTAAAAAAATAAATTATATCAGTTTGATAATATTAGATGCAATAAATACATACTTGTTTCTTTTTTTGATCATCCTATTTAGATATCTAGAAACATGTATACTTTTATGACAATATTCTATGAGAAAAATTTAGTTAGCTCGTTGCAATAATCCTTTCTCTTCCTTTAAAAACTGGACGTTTTACTAATTTGGAATTTGCTATTTAAGTACTAATTAAATAATTTCAATATATTCCTGGAAACTAAATAGAACAATCCTGTCTCAGTTAAAAACAAAGACTGTATCTTATGACTGAATCTCTATCTTACTGTGGTACAAAGTAGTAAGGAATAGAAAGACAATATGTGTTACTTTTTCTGTTAGCATTATTTATTTCTCAGAATGTATTTCTTATGTAGTAGTTGCTATATTACCTATATTAGAAATATGGTTTTAATTCTTTACCACAAAATGATTTTAATATATTATTTCTCTTTAGTTATGTTTCGCTTGTATGACACAGATGGAAATGGCTACCTGGATAGTTCGGTAATTTTATTATTTAAAACATATTAATTTATTGTTGTGTTTTGATTATTTTTATAAATAATTCAGGGTGGCAAACATACCTAATTTTCCTTCCTCTTCTTATTTTCTCCGCAATTGCAACCCTGTGAGGTGAGTTAGACTGAAATAGTATCTAGCCAGTTGACCATGCCTAAAGCAGAACTAGAAGTCACAATCTACCAGTTTCTAGCCTGATATCTTATCACAAGTCCAGACAATCAATACTAAAATAACAAATCAGGAAATATACCCATGAAATACAATAAACAGTTTAATAAGATATAGTTTTTAAAATTGTATTGGGGAACTTTTATACTGTTGGCATCTTCTGTTTACCATTACCAAAGTGGTTATATGCCTGTTCCAGAGAGCAGGAACAATGCTATTTTCTTCCCATCTCAACTAAACACTACTTCTGTTTTCCAGCTGGGATTCAAAAATAATGTTTGTCTTCCATTTTAAGATCCTCAGTGAGAACAATGTCACATGTTCAATTCTGATTTAGTGAAAGCATAGCTGCAGTTATGACTTCCTGCACTAATTTTCTTTTGAGTGATCATTGCCGTGGGTTGCTTGCATCCCTGATATTTTTTAACCTTTTTTTTATTTTATAGCTTCAAAGCAATTGTAATGTCTGAACTATAGTCATCTATAACAAAGGTCTGGGATATAAGTAGCTTAGACTGTTGCAGAGAAATGACTTTAGTTCTAACTTAAAATTTAATTTTAAGTTTATAGCCATATTGCCATCTACAACAAAAGGAGGAGTTAAAATTCAAAACACATTAAAAGCTAAATAGCATAACAAAACATCAGATAAAAGTAGCAATCAAAATAGTCAGATTAAAGCAAACATCACAAAACTATCTTAGAAATAAACCACAATAGAGGATGTACAAATAGGGTTTAAAAATCTAAATATTGGATTGTCTTTGACAATCCTCTGGGGATCTCTGGGGATTTCATAATTTAGTAATTAGAGATTTCTATTAATTGGTTCCATTAAGTTCAGCAAGATGAAAAGCAAATTAGTCTGGAACCATGATGTGATGATTAAAAAAAGGCGGCGGCCTAATTTTAATTACTTTTTAAAGTACTTATGAGTTTTATTTTTTTCCCTTTTATACTGATTAGTATATAAAATCAGTATACATATTTCATTTAAATAGGCTTCCAAGAATAAATTTATATTATGTCACACATTCCCATCTGGTTTTTCAAAAAATGTATTTTGGAAGAGAACAATATTGTGTATTTATTCTATTTTTCTATTGTGATAAACTGCAAGTCCATAGGGTATATATTGTATTGTATGTGAAACAGCAAGTTGTATGTGCAGCTTCTACTTTTACAGCTTTGATTTAATTCATTACAAAAAATGTTATGAATGACAAACTTAAAAAGAATAATATATAAAATTAAACTTGTTCTCTTTAGCTTTGTAATATGTGAAAATGAGACTGGGAGACTGGGTGAACAGGTGCTTCTTAGGGAATGGTCCTCTCCTGCTCACACATGCTCATACCACAAGTCTATATTTAGATTTTACCACTCCCCAGAATTACCCACACAGGAACAAGAGCAAGGCCTATTGAGTCCAATATTTCAAATCATGAAAAACACAGAACAAATCCAGGAAATACAAATCCATGGTTCAAAATACAACGATATACAACTATTTGCTTAATTTTAGTGTGTTCTAAAGACTCATATTAGAACTTGGCAATCATATGTCTAAATTTAGCTACTTCTGAATAATCCTAACCCAAAACATAATTTCAAGTATGATGTTTCCTTTTAGTATATATTATATTCAGTTGAATTCTACAGGGGGGAAAAGACTTTTAATTAACAAGATTCATTGTGTTTTGCTTTCATGTTCAGGAACTTGAAAACATTATTACTCAAATGAGGCATGTTGCAGAATATCTTGAATGGGATGTCACTGAACTCAGTCCAGTAAGTATCTTGGCAGGTTAATTAGCAATGGAAATATCAAAAAAAAATTCTATATTATTTTATTAAATTAATATTATGTTTGTAACAGCTTTGTTTGGTTTCTTCAATGTTGAAATGGGCTACAAAAAACTGAAAAAAAAATGTTTGTCAATCATATTTGAGCCTGAAGATTGAACAGAAATAAATATGACCAATCAAATTGTCAAAAATATAAACAAAACTATGGAAAATATAATATTGTTTAGATCAATCAATAACAGAATTTCTTTTCTTAAAATAAAATGGATTATATTAATAAGAAGAACAAAAGTGTTTAAGCAGAAAAGGCATTCAATAAATTTCCAGTGGAAAGTTTGCGGATCAGTGGTTGAATCTAGTAAACAGGATTAAACAATTTTTATTTGATTAGTTTTCTATCCGGCTTGGGCGAACTGGTAGTGAAAACTGTGGGTGGCCCTGCCCCCCCTTCTTGGACATAATGACGTCCCATTTATCCATATTTTTGAAGCTCTATGCATGTGCAGATTCGGCTCATGCAAGAGAAGCGAGCATACTTGTGCATGTATTCACATTTACAAACCAATAGTTGAATATTGCCCCTGAATGATTCGCTATACTAACTCTATGCTAGAGCACTTAATAAAACTTACAATTCATTGTACAGTGGTACCCCTACTTAAGAGCTTAATTCATCCTGTGACCAGGTTCCTAAGTAGAAAAGTTTGTAAGTAGAAGCAATTTTTCCCATAGGAATCAATGTAAAAGCAAATAATGCTTGCAAATCCATTAGGAAAGATGGAAAGGACTCCAAGATCCCTCTTACAGTTACCATCATTGAGCAAGGTACATATATTGTACCTGTGCATTTTGTTTTTCATGCCTAAATGTAGAACTTTATTTTTTTCACCATTGAATTTCATTTTGTTATATAGCTCCCAATGTTCAAGATCCTTCTGTATCATAAGCCTATCTTCTGGCGTGTTGGCTATTCCTGCTAGCTTGGTGTCATCTGCAAATCTGATAATTCCCCATGTATTCCCTTGTCCAAATCATTGACGAATGTATTGAAGAGTACTGGGCCTAAAACAGGGCCCTGGGTTACACCACTGCATACCTCTTTCCATGTAGATGCAGGTTCATTTAGGACTATACTGAAGTTGGTCAGCCAGTGCATCTGGTAGTGATGCTTTCTAACTCACATTTTTCTATTTTATCAAGTAATAGGTTATGATCTACTTAGCCTTATTGTAGTCCAAGTAAATTATATATACAGCATTCCTCTAGTCCACTAGTTTTCTCACTTTGTCAAAGAATGCAGTAAGATTAGTCTGACATGATTAGTTTTTGACAAACCTATGTTGGCTTTTGTTTATTACTTGTTTGCTGATTCATTGCTTGATTATTTTTTCCAGAATCTTTCCTAGTATTAAGATCAGGTTGATAGGTTTGTAGTTCCCTGGATCTATTTCCCCCCCATTTTTGAAGATGGGAACTACATACATACAAGATATAGTTCAGTGGTTCTGAGATCTTGTCTGTTAGTTCCTTCAGAACTTTTGGGTGTAATCCATCTGGTCCTAGTGATTTGAACTTGTCTAGTGTAGGCAGGTATTCATCATTTTCTTCCCTATTTTCACGTGTTCTTAATCTGTTTTCTGTGGTGCTGTTTTTGATACATAGATTGAATTGTATTTTTCCTTTGTGTAAAGACAGATGCAAAAAACCGAGTTGCTTGTCACCTTCTTGTCACTTTCTCCCATCAGTGGACCAATTGTTTCCTTGACTTGTTTCTTGTTTTTAACATATTGGAAGAAAATTTTTGTTGTTATTTTTTACTTTGTTCATTGTGAGCCTTAGCTTTCCTCACTTCATCTTTGCAGGGTCAGGTGATTTGCTGATGTTTTGCCTTAGTTATGTGCCCTCTTTCGATTTTTTATACTTGTCCTTTTTGTCATTCAATTTGTCGGAGAGTTCTTTATGTAGCCATGCTGGTTTCTTTTGAAAGCTGTTATTTTTTTTTTTTGGTCACTGGTATTGTGCTAGACTGGACTTTTATAATCTCACTTTTCAAAATTTCCCAAATTTCTTGAGTTTTTCCCTTGAGGATCTGATCTATGGAATCCTTCCTAAGCATTTTTGAAATTATGAATGACTCCAGTTTGTCTAAATATGTATGTTTGTGTCTATTTGTGTGACTAAATATATATTTGCAACATATTTTGCTATCCAGTTTACTTTTTTAGCATGTAATGTGAATTTGGGTGTGGTAAAATAACATCAAGTTATTTAATTTTATTTGAAAATTACTTTTTATCTGTTAATTCTAAGTATATAAACATTGTATATGGTAAATATTTTGAAAGCATTTAAGTTTTTAAATCATATTTTTTCTAATAAAAATCACTTTTAATTTCAGAGGTAATATTTAAATAAATACTACTGTATCAGAGTTAGGCAATTGTGAAATTTTTCAAGGCATATTGTCTTCTATTTTAATAAAAAAAATTATTTTCTATTTAACATATTATTTATACCATATAATATTTTTTAAAATTAAAACAGATTCTTCACGAGATGATGGAAGAAATTGATTATGATCATGATGGCACAGTTTCCTTGGAAGAATGGATCCAGGGGGGAATGACTACGATCCCACTTTTAGTGCTGCTTGGATTAGAGAATGTAAGAATCATTATAGTGGTAATAAACTCTCAAACTTAAAAACATGTATGCATTCCAGCATTTGGGGTAAAAAAAAATATTTTTTTTCTCCATCATAAAATATACAATATAAAATACCTTCACTTTTTGGTACAATAAAAATTGATTTAATTAGTACATCATATATAATCCCACATTATTTAAATCAAATGTAATGTTGGTATCAATAATTTTTTGTTACTAGGTTTCTAATTTTGTCATCCGGATTAGCCAATTATCTTCTAGTTTATTTCACCATTGATGTTCCTTCCTGTATTTTTTTTAAAAAGCAGTATCTCAGAAATCTTCAGTATAACTCATTTCCCTACATACTTTCTAATTTTATCATCTAGTTAAATCCATTATCTTATAATTGAATTTCATCATTAATATAATCTTCATATATTTAATATAAACAATATTTCTAATTTGTTGAACATTAAGCCATAGTGCATGCTTCTTCTCTGTATATATTTTTAAAGCTAAAAACCCTTCTATAACCTATTAATACTAAAAAAAAAAGAACAAGCCAATTTCAAGCTTTTCTTATTTTCCTCTCAATAGCCTCTATTAATTGCTTCCAAATTTTTAATTAGTTCCAAACCCAATTTTTAATTAACACTCCAAATTTACACTTATATATTTGCATTCCAGCATTTTGGATGTACAAATAGATAAATGCTAAATTCATGAAAGAAGACTATACACATAATTTAGAAATATTTCTTCCCCTAATACATTCCTCAACATTCCTGTTTATACTATGTTAGGACTGTTGTCTAAAAAACCCCTATTGTTATATATCTGAAAGAAAAAAAATTAGAATATTAATTGATTTTTAATCTTTTTTCTTTTAAAGAATTAGAATTTTAGGGACTGTTTTCAATATAGACATAGCTTGAAAACATTAACACATCTTTATAAAAAGTCTGTCTGTTCAATCGCATGTTCAGTAAATTGTAGATTCCTGCAATTTCATTTCCCCCCACCTCCAGCTTTTGAAAATGAGTCTAATCTAACCAGGATCAGATTCATTTGAATTGGATTGGTTATTTCCATTTGGATCAGACTCTCAGATTTAAATGGGTTATCTTTGTAATGAACCAGATTTCTTTATTTGTTTATTTGTTTGTTTGAACCAGAATCTTTCTGATTTTAAAATGTAAGAATAGGTTGATTCACTTTAACAGACTGTTTTATATTGAATCAATTTATCAAAAATATTTTATTATCTACGGTAATTTACACATGTACACTATGTATTTCAAAAGGTCAATTTGTGTATGTGTGTGTTTGTGTGTATCCCTAGTACAGTTCACCTTTTGAAATATATAAGCTATATAAATAAATATAGGCATGTATATTAAATACAGTTACAATCTTTTATTCTCATATCCCTTTCATTATTCTTTTTTGTATGCACTTTTCCAATTTTCCAGTAGGCAAAACTCAATCTGAAATAAATGGAAAATCTTTCTGCAGTGCAGCTGCAAAATCAGCTGATAATAATAGTAATAATTATTATAATTGCATTGATATGCCACCCTTACTACTGCAATTAGGACCTAGAATAAAATTAAAATTCAATACAATTGTATTTAACTGATTAATTAACTAAATCATATTTACATAATGCAACTATTGTCATAAAGTATTTTTATACTATGCTATTAATAAATGCCAATAGAAAACACACAGACCAAGATTCACAAACTTAATTATATTCATTTTTCCTCATATTTATCAAATAAATCCTTACAATTTCCCTTATACAAGTATAACTTTTCTAGCTTCTTGTGAGATTTTCAGCATTCTGAACACAATTTATTTACATAGCCAGATATATTTGGTGTTACTTGCTAGTAGAAAAACAGTTTGCATTCTACACAAATGCCCAGGTTTACTAAGACTTCTACACTGCAAAATTAGCCAGCCAGTTTATAGTTCTTGCTGGCTGGATGAAATAATATCAAAGGATTAAGAAAGTAATTAATTTGATAAGTGGACATTTTTGCTGAACAAAATAACAGGAAAAGAGCATGTCTCAGAAGTGATGCTTTTTACATGAAATGTGCGTGACAGTTGTCTATTGGCCTGAGCAACTGCTGCAAGATTTTTGTGATTATCAAAAATTGTGAACTATGTTATTATTGATTTAATGTGATTTCTGGAAATACTGAATCAGCTTTATTACTGTGCAATGTTCTTAGAAGACTAGTTAGCCTTCCTAGCTCATACAAGATCTTCTTTACTGCTGACACCACAATAGGTCTGTCATTTGAATTTCATATGCTACAAAGAGAGGTTATATGGCTTGGACCAAGTAATCTTGCATGCGATGGACTTTATGCTAGCTGGAAGGCCAGTTTGTTCTAGTGGTTAAGGCACCAGACTAGAAAGTAAGAGATTGTGAATAAAGGTCCTGCCTTTGCTGTAAAAGGCAGCTATGTTACTTTAGATCAGTAACTATTCATTCATTCATTCATCTATCTTCTATGCCGTCCAATCACGAAGGACTCAGGGCGGCTTACAACAATAATAAAAAATACAGTTAAAAAGATACAAAGGTAAAAGAAGTCGAACATTTCTAAACTAAAACATTATAAAACAAAACCCCATAAAGATAACAAAAAAACAGTCACTATCATACACATGCAGCCAGGTCTTCGTAGCCTTACGAAAGGCCAGCAGAGTGGGGGCGGTGTGGAAGTTGGGTGGAAGCTGGTTTCAAAGAGCCAGGGCAGCCACAGAGAAGGCCCTCCCCCATGGTCCCGCCAACCTGCATTGCTTAGTTGACAGGACTCGGAGGAGGCCAGCTTGGTGAGCACTTATTAGTCTCAGGGAGGTAGGTGGCAAGAGGCGGTCTTGCCACCGCTGAGCGATATAGGGCTTTATAGGTAATAATCAACACCTTGAATTGTGCCCGGAGACTAATAGGAAGCCAGTGCAGCTTGCAGAGCAAAGGTGTTATATGGGTGTACTGAGGTATACCCATGATAGCTTTCGCGGCTGCATTCTGGACTAGTTGCAGTCTCAACACTTTTCAAGGGTAGCCCCATGTAGAGCACATTGCAATAATCAAGACGGGAGGTGATGAGGGCCTGAGTGACTGTATGAAGGGCCTTCTGGTCTAAGTAGGGCCACAGACTGGTGAACCAGGCGAACCTGGGCAAAGGTCCCCCTGGCACAACTGAAAGGTGGTGGTCAGAACTCAGCTGTGGGTCCAGGAGGACACCCAAGTTGCGGACCCTATCTGAGGGGGACAATGTTTCCTCCCCCAGAACAATGTACGGACAGATTGAAATATCCTTAGGAGGAAAAGCCCACAGCCACTCGGTTTTGTCTGGGTTGAGCCTGAGCCTGTTGGCCCCATCCAGATCCTTACAGCTTCCAGGCACCGGCACATCACATCCACCGCTTCACTGAATTGGCATGGGATGGAGATGTATAACTGGGTATCATCAGTGTACAACTCAGCATACAACTCACCTCACAGGCTGTTGTAGTGGGAAAAACAGGAGGAAGATGTGTTGGATGTGTTTGTCCGCTTGAATTGTTTGTGAAAATAATAAAGATAGGATATAAATAAACGAACAAAATAATATCAGTTGACTTTGCCTTGAGTTGGACTCTGAGTGGATGGGTCTAATCAGGTAACCAGACCAGGCCTTCTGTAATTATCTAGAATGAGTTTGGTCCTGTGTTCCAATGAAGTAAAATCAATTCTTCAACCAGTTAGCTTATCCTCCAATGTGTTAGATCCAGATACAGGGTGTAGACAAAAAAATGGAAACACTTGACTTTTTGGCATCATAATATTTGAATATGTTCAAATCAATCAAAACTTGACATATTTTAATGTTTTTTTTAATTTGATGTTATTTGATATGTTTTTTTAAACTACAGAAATGTACAGAAATTTAAGGAAATTGGTTATAACCTTCTAGAAATGGCAGACCTCTCAGACTTTCAAAGAGGCAAAATTGTTGGTGTTCTAATGGCAGGCACTAGTGTAACAGAAGAGGTAATGTCTCAAAAGTAATGACTGCTGTTTAAAATAGAAGGGAAAACGTCCTCAGTCAAGCACAGGTCTAGTCAAAAGTCGAAGTTGTCTGAGAGAGACTGTTGGACTCTAAAGCGAATTGTTAGAGCGGATCGCAAGACCACAGCTCCTAAAATCACTGCAGAGCTCAATAGACACATACAGAACCCAGTTTCCACAAATCTGGATTCCACGGAAGAGCTACAATTAGAAAACCTCTGCTCTCAAAGACAAATGTTTCAAAGTGTTTAGCGTGGTGTAGAAACCACCAGAAATGGTCCCTCGAGCAGTGGCAAAATGTGATTTTCTCTGACAAATCATCATTTACCATTTTTATGACTTCCGTCCGTGTTTACATTTGGAGACAGCCAAAAGAATCATTTCATCCAGACTGCCTTCTCCCAACCGTCAAACATGCCGGGGGTTTAGTGATGATCTGGGGTGCTATTTCTTGGAAATCCGCCGGGCCAACGATTTCCCTTCATGGAAGAATTAAGAGCCATCACTATTTAGGAATTTTGGCCGACCAAATTCATCCCATGGTTCAAGAACTGTTTCCAGAGGGGGATGACATCTTTCAAGATGATAATGCACCAATCCATAGATCAGAGTGGCACGAGGAACATTCTAATGAAGTTCAGCATCTCATCTGGCCACCACCATCACCAGACCTCAACATTATTGAGCATTTATGGTCGATTTTTAGAGATTCAAGAAGAAGTCGATTTCTACCACCATCGTCTCTAAAAGAACTGGAGGGTGCTTTAACTGAAGAATGGGCTAAAATTCCTTTGGAAACAATTCACAATTTGTATGAATCAATACCTTGGAGAAGTGAGAATTGAGGCTGTATTTGCTGCAAAAGGTGGACCAACACCATATTAAAAGATATTTTGATGATTTTTCAAGGTGTTTCCATTTTTTTATCCACCCCCTGTAGTTAAAGTCACTGAGGATATCACTTCCAGGTTTGTCAATGCATTGATATCTGCTTTTTGGGGGGAAGTGATAATTCCTTCAGCATTATACCTTATTTAAATAAGACATTGCTGGAACTAACAGTTCTGGAAAATGATTGTCTGGTTTCCATTTTAGGGAAGGTGAAGACGAGTTTTGCACTTTATACTTTGTTTCATTAATTTGGTCATTCAATTTCTACAGCACTTTTACAACAATTTTAATTGTTTTTTTAAAATATTGTATTTTCTTCTAATAAGTAGGCTTTTTTTGTTTTAACCACCCAAATTTGTTTGGGAGTTGATGGAATAAACAATAACCTATGCTTTTATGACACTAGACTGGACTTGAAAGGGACTTTATTGTTTTTCTCTCTGTGTGTACATACATTCTAGAATTGTTCTGAATTATTCTATTTTCTTATTAATTTGCTTATTAACATGTCTACGTGAAAATACTCCACAAGTTTTCAACCACATCTATTTTGGTTTGGTAAAAAAGAATATATAGCTTTTTTAAATGTGCAGTAATATTTGGAGTGAATATGATCAGACTTTCAACTGTTTTCTCCACTTCTTTTTCTCCACTAGATGTCAGGGTTGTATTGCAGCAGTATTTTTCTCTAATAATGTGTCATTTCAAAAGCTGTAAGAAATACATTAGCGATGTTACCTTATGACTCTTTAAAAAGGAAAAAAAACCTGTATGGAATTTTAGGCCCACGTATAAAAAAGATTGCAGTTGAATTGGTCCATTGAGAATGATCTAGTTAAGCAAGATTAATGCCACAATGATTGTCAATGTACATTCCCTATGGAACACTCAACACTGCTTTGTTAGACCATAAATTTGGCTAGAATAATGAAGAGTCCTACTTCATTTGGCAGGAAATATATTTAAAGCCCTGTAAGTGTCTACATGTTCAGTAAAAATACCTAAGGCTTATATATTCTATAGTAAATATTGTGAGTTCTTAAAGAGATGGGAGTACCAGACCATCTTATTTGTCTCTTGAGAAACATAGAAACATAGAAACATAGAAGTCTGACGGCAGAAAAAGACCTCATGGTCCATCTAGTCTGCCCTTATACCAAGGATCGACAAACCCAGGCGCCTGGTCGCCAGTGGCGCCTAGAAAATGTTGTCTGGCGCCTAGAAAATGTTGCCTGCTGTACTGTATGTATACAGCAGTGTTTTTCACGAGGTGGCTCCTGCAAGTGGGAGCTCCAGGGCTGAGGCTTCAGCCCTGGAGCTCCCACTTGCAGAAGCCGCCCCCCGGCTATTGCCCGCCGCCGCCGCTACCCGCGCACCCCAAAATACCCCCCCTGCGTGCCCTTTTCCATGGGCGCGCAGTCCCCATTCCCCTGCCTGCCTGGGGGGGGGGGGGCGGGGGCGGGGAGGCGCCGGCAGTAGAAGGCGCAGCCCCCGCCCGCCCGATCCGCTCCCTCTCCTCCTCTTCCGCTGAAAGAAACGCGCGGAAGCTGCCTGCTTGAGCCTCGCGTTGCTCCACCCCGCTTCATCCTGCTTGTCATCCTCCGTTGCCAGGAAAGCCGGGTTTGTTTTCCGTGAAAGCAGCGCGCCTTTTAACACGCTGCTTTCCTGCACCAGCGACGTTTGGCTGCCGGGGGGGCGGGGAGGAGAAAATCCTCCCCCCCCCAGGAGCAGCAAAAGCCTAAGCGGTGGGGTGCGCCGTTTGCCTTCCGGCTCAGTCGCAGAGGCTTTTGCTGCTTGTGGAGGGGGGGGGTTGGCGGTGCCGATGCCAAATGCTTTCCCTCCGCGGTGGGGGGTGCAGGGCAGGCGCAGTCAGCCCCAGGAGACAAAGATGGAATGAGAGAAAGGAAAGAGAGAGAAAGGGAGGGAGAGAAAGAAAAAGTGAGAGATAGAAAGGATAGAGAGAAAGGGAATGAGAGAAAGGAAAGAGAGAGAAAGAGAGGGGGAGAAGGAAAGAGTGAGAGATAGAAAGGATAGAGAGAAAGAGGGAATGGAAAGAGAGAGAAAGAAAGGGAGGGAGAGAAGGAAAGAGTGAGAGATAGAAAGGATAGAGAGAAAGAGGGAATGAGAGAAAGGAAAGAGAGAGAGAGAGAGAAAATAAGAGAGAGAGAGCAACAGAGAGAGAAAGAACAAGAGAGAGAAAGCATGAGAGAGAGAAAGAACAAGAGAGAGAGAGAAAATAAGAGAACAAGAGAGAGAAAAAGATAGCAAGAGAGAGAGAAAGCAAGACAGATAGGGAGAGGAAAGGAGAGTGAGAGAAATGAGAACAAAAAGGGGAGAAAAAAGGAGAAATGAGAAAATGATTGAGGCAGAGAATGAGAGGAGAGTGAAACAAAAGAGAGAGAGAGGTGATTCTTGAAGCATATGGTAAAAAGCACCCAAATAATAAGAAACCCCCCCCAGCCCACACCTGTTTTTGAAAAGGATAAAAGAGAAAAAAAACCCAGCCCTCAACTGGTTTTGGAAATGGTTGGAGTGTGTATACATACACACACATAAGGGGGGGAGAGAGACAGGGATGGAAAAAGAGGAGAAGTGAGAGGGAGAAGGAATGAGGGAAAAAGGGAGGAAGAGAGAGAAATGAGAAACACGAGAGAGAAAAGGGGGAAAGACAGGAGAAGTACCCAGAAATGAGACAGTGGTATAAATTTCAGGAGGGATGATTGATGATTGACTGTATTTATAAGGGGATGTTACATGGGATTGTATATATGAGGGGGTTATTTATGTATGTATGTATGTATGTATGTATGTATGTATGTATGTATGTATGTATTTATTATTTATTTATTTATTAGATTTGTGTCATTTTGGTTGGTGGTGTGCCCCAGGATTTTGTAAATGTAAAAAATGTGCCGCGGCTCAAAAAAGGTTGAAAATCACTGGTATACAGTATATTTTTCCCGCCTTGTGTTTACGCCCAGAAATGGTACATCTTGGCTTCCGTAGCTCCGCCCATCAACCTCGGAGCGAGCTGCTTTCCCAGCGTCCCCTGCGCTTGCGTGCGTCTCTCCCTCCCCCCCTTGCCTCCATTCCGCCTCCTACTCGAACCCCTTCACTCCCCCCCACCGCACACAGACGCTCCGATCTTGACCGCTCACCCGCCTTCGGAGAGAAGCGGAAGCCCCTCCCCTCCCGGCGTGAGGTTTTGTTCATTCCTCCTCCGGCCGCGTGCGCGGTGACTTCCGACCAGTAACCCCTCCTCCCCCCTCCCCCCCTCCCCCGCGTCCCCGGCCCGGTCTCCCTTTCCTTCTTCTCTGTTTCGGTTTCTGACTAACGGTCTCCCCTCGGATCCCGACGGGAGTACAGCAGAGCCGGCTCGGCGGAGCCAGGCCTGCGCCGGGGGGGAGGGGGTGAAAGCGATGTCAGGTGGAGACTCGGCAAAAAACCAAGTTTGCTTAAAAAAAATTCTGGCTCCTAAATTTTTTGGCTGGCTCCTAGATTCTGAACAACTTTGTCGACCCCTGCCTTATACTATTTTCTGTATTTTATCTTAGGATGGATATATGTTTATCCCAGGCATGTTTAAATTCAGTTACTATGGATTTATCTACCACGTCTGCTGGAAGTTTGTTCCAAGGATCTACTACTCTTTCAGTAAAATAATATTTTCTCATGTTGCTTTTGATCTTTCCCCCAACTAACTTCAGATTGTGTCCCCTTGTTCTTGTGTTCACTTTCCTATTAAAAACACTTCCCTCCTGAACCTTATTTAACCCTTTAATATATTTAAATGTTTCGATCATGTCCCCCCTTTTCCTTCTGTCCTCCAGACTATACAGATTGAGTTCATTAAGTCTTTCCTGATACGTTTTATGCTTAAGACCTTCCACCATTCTTGTAGCCCGTCTTTGGACCCGTTCAATTTTGTCAATATCTTTTTGTAGGTGAGGTCTCCAGAACTGAACACAGTATTCCAAATGTGGTCTCACCAGCATTCTATATAGCGGGATCATAATCTCCCTCTTCCTGCTTGTTATACCTCTAGCTATGCAGCCAAGCATCCTACTTGCTTTCCCTACCGCCTGACTGCACTGTTCACCCATTTTGAGACTGTCAGAAATCACTACCCTAAATCCTTTTCTTCTGAAGTATTTGCTAACACAGAACTCCCAATACAATACTCAGATTGAGGATTCCTTTTCCCCAAGTGCATTATTTTACATTTGGAAACATTAAACTGCAGTTTCCATTGCAGTTTCCATTGCAAACCTATATGTGGGTGCAGAAGCAATAGTGAGAACTGGACACTGAACTACCGATTGGTTCAAAATTGAAAAAGGAGTTTGGCAAGGCTGTCGCTCTGCCTATTTAACTTACATGTAGAGCATAACATGAGAAAGGCAGGGTTAGGACTTCCAACAGTGATGTCAGCATGAACTGGAATGAAGAAACGGGCCTCCATTTCTGAAGGTCCCTTTTCCCAGCATGGAAGCCTTAAATAGGCATCATCAACCCCGGGGAGATAGATAGAAAAAAGGGGAAACTCCAAGGATCTCGGGGAGAAATGCAATCTCCCCAAAGATTCAGGAGAAACCTCTTGATTCCGGCCAAGAAGAAACCAGCTATTTTGGTAGGTTCAAAGCACTGACGAAGAATTTCAAGTCTGGCAGAGTAAGGTATTTTGTTGCAGGAAGAGGAATATGTTGCAGGAAGAGGAGGATATTTCACTCTTCTTGTGAAATATTTCTGGACTCTCTCAATTGTGTTGGTGTCAAATATGCAATGTGGGTTCCATACAGGTGAGCTATATTCTAGGATTGGTCTGACAAATGTTTTGTAAGCTCTAGTTAGCAGATCAATATTACCAGAGAAGAAGCTGTGAAGGATTAGGCTCTTTAAGCCTTTTTGGCAATGTTGTTACAGTGGGCTCTGGGACTTAGGTCATTGGATATAAGTACTCCAAGGTCTTTGACAGAGTGGGGGTTATCAATAAGTTTGATTCCTTCAAGTTTATATTTAGTATTAAGATTTTTTTACCAATGTGTAAGACAGAGCATTTAGTGGCAGAGATTTGAAGTTGCTAGGTTTTGGACCATTCAGCTAGTGAATGGCAGTGCGCCTTCTTGAACCAGAAGCTGCCCAGCTCCTGTCGACTTGCCCCTACGGATCATTTTAAAAGCAGCTCTGAAATCTTTTTAATATTAATCGCCAGCAGTCTGGTTCCATTATGGTTCAAGTGTAACCCGTCCCTTTTGTACAGGTATGGCTTGTCCCAAAATGTTTCCCAGTTCCTAATGAATCTAAACCCTTCCTCTCGACATCATTGCCTCATCCACGCATTGAAGCTCCTGAGCTCTGCCTGTCTAGCTGGCCCTGCACGTGGAACAGGTAGCATTTCTGAGAATGCAACCTTGGGGGTCCTGGACTTTAATCTTCTACCTAGTGACCTAAATTTGGCTTCCAGGACGTTCTGCTTAGCTTTCCCAATGTCATTGGTACTGACATTTACCACAACAGTTGACTCCACCCCAGCACTGTCTATCAGCCTGTCTAGATGCCTTGTGGTGTCCGCATCACATGGACCACTCTGATTCTCTCAAGATCCACGATCCTCCCCTGTAATTCCAGTTGGTGCAGAAGAAAGAATAACCTTGATTTTCTGGAAAGAATGTTGTGGCTACTATTTATTTATTTATTGATTTATTGATTGATTGCATTTATATGCCGCTCACTCCAAACGGACTCTGAGTGGCTAACAAGAAGTATAAATACAATATAAGTAAAAACCCAATAAAAATATCACTAAGATCATATGTATTATAAAACCATAATTGCAACAATCAGTCTTTTTCTCTTTCATGCAACCACCCCTCCCCAATTCCAACAGTACTATTCTATTTAAGGCAAGCCAAAGTCTCTAACTCAAAACGATGGCTTTGGCCTGACAGTAAAATTGAAAGGATAAAGAAAGAATGGTAGAAATAGAGTACATTAATATTATAATGGAAGGCTGAGCATCACACAATTGAGGCCTTTGAACTATGATGCTGGAGAAGACTCCTTTGAGTTCCTTGAGTCCCTACTGTAAGGTGATCAGTCCTAATGTCCTAGAGGAGATCAACCCTGACTTTTCTTTAGCAGGCCAGTTTCCTGAAGATGAAACTTAAATATTTTGGCCACCTAATGAGAAAGAAGGATTCACTGGAGAAGAAGCTAATGCTGGGAATAATTGAGGGCAAAAGAAGAATGGGACGACAGAGAATGAAGTGGCTGGATGGAGTCACTGAAGCAGTTGGCATGAGCTTAAATGAACTCTGGGGGATGGTAGATAACAGGAAGGCCTGGAGGAAAGTTGTTCATGGGGTTGTGTTGTGTCGGTCATGACTTTGCGACTAACAACAGAAAATATTGTGAACACTGCTTGTTTAGTATTGTAAAATGTGCTTTTTATTCAGATCTGAAAATGAATAATAATGAAAGTTATCCACAGATATTCTAAAAGTGTGAATAACCATTGATCCATTTCCCCCCTCTCTTTTCCAGTCTCAGAGTATGTCCAGACAAGACTTTTTCACAAAATTTTCTAATTAGTATTCTTTCCAGTATTCTCCCCCCAATTTTGGGGAGGAAGATAGGAAGCATCCATAAAAAAATGAAAATTAATAGTGGATGAAAGCTAATCATTAAACACTCTTTTTGAACAATAATAGCCAAAAATGGTTTAATCATAACATATTGCTTTATTGCTATTTTTTAGGTTTTCCACAGGAGGGAGCATTTGCAATTCTTTTAGAGAATTTTCAGAAACTATTAGATTAAGATGTAATAAAAATAATATGCTTCTTCATTTTTATTTGAAATACACAAACATACTAAACGTAAAGCATGATAGTAAAGTGGAAAGGAAAGTTTGCTTAGCAATTTTCATATAATATGGTTTTTGTTTACAGAATTGAAATAGTATTTTATGCATACACACAGACACGTACAAAAAAGAGACACATACAGACATGTGAGTCCCATTGATGTAAATATCCCTAACTTTATGTGCATGGGAGCACTGTCAGATTGTCTGTGAAACATGGCTAAACACATCCCTCCCTGACTCCATCATCACAGCAAGAAACTACCTTATTTTTCAGTCCAACTGTGCAACCCGCAGAGGAGGCGGAGTAGCTATATTCTACAAAAAGTCACTAAACCTAAAAAAATCCAAGTTACATATAATCTCACCCTTCCTGAAACAATTGTCTATGATTTGTCCTTAAATATCATACTTTGCTTCCTACTTTGTTACAGAGTCCCAGACAGAGTCCCATGACATCACACTGCAAGGTAATGTTGAAAAAGCATTGCACACCCTAAAACCTTCTCTGTCAGTTGAACCCGCTGGACTTTGTGCATACTTCCTAAAAAAGCTCTTCACAGCCACAGCTGAACCACTAAGCATAATCTTTGAAAAATCTTACTGGACCAGTTCCCTATCAAACCTATGGTTACTAGCCCCGGTCATCCCATTTTCAAAAAGGAAGATCCCAGTCTGATAGAAAACCACAGACCAATCTCTCTATGCTGCGCCACATGCAGGGTCATGGAATTAATCATAAACCAGTCCACTACCCTCCACCTAGAAATTAACAACCTATTTTCAAAAAGCAATTGGGTTTCAGGAAAAAATTATCTTGCAACTTCACACTGCAAAAACATATGGACCACAAAACAATAGATGCAATTTACATAGATTTCTATAAAACTTTTGACTCGGTGGTTCACAATAAACTACCTTCGAAAACTAAAATCCTACAGTATCTCTGGATCCCTACATGACTGGATAACTGCGTTCCTATCAAACAGACGAGCGCCCTATCAAATCCTGTTTCTGTTAGCTGTAGTGTACCCCAACGCAGCGTACTAGGGCTAACATTCTTTATACTCTATATAAATGACCTTTGCGATCACATTACAAGCGATTGCATTCACTTCGCTGATGATGTAAAAATCTTTGCCACCAACAACACTGCTACTCTCCAAAAAGACCTTGACCTTGGGTCAGAATGGTCAAACATCTGGCAACTCCAAATCTCAACCAGTAAGTGCTCTGTCCCACACATTGGAAAAAGAATCAGTACACCGAATACAAGCTGAATAAACAAGATCTTGCAGACAACTCTAACTCTGTCAAAGACCTTGGAATACTCATATTTAATGACCTAAGTGTGAAAGCCCACTGCAACATTGCCAAAAAAGGCTTCAAGAGTTGTTAACCTACTCTTATGTAATATTACACTACTAACCAGAGCATAAAAAACATTTGCCAGACCAATCCTTTAATATAGCTCATCTGTCTGGAACCCACACCCCATATTTGACATAAATACATTAGAAAGTGTCCAGAGATACTTTATGAGAAGAGTCCTTTTTCACCTTCAAAAACAACAATATACAAGCACACAACAGATATAAACTCAAAATGAACTGCTCCAAACTTGATTGTAGAAAATACGACTTTAATGACAGAGTGTTTAATTATTTTATTTATTCAAATTATTCAATTATTCAATTATTCATTTATTAATGCCTGGAACGTACTACCTGACTCTGCGATTTTGTCTCCTAACCCCCAAAACTTTACCCTTAGACAGTCCACTTTTGACCTAATCGGATTCCTAAGAGATCAGTAAGGGGCATGCATAAGCATGCCAGCATGCCTACCATCCCTTTCCTAATGTTCCCTCTTATCAGTATCCTTCTTATGTATATTAACAATGTTATATGTATGTATATTACCAATACGTATGTATATTTGACAAAATAAACGAATAAAAATATAATAAAATGTTATAGAACATTTATTAGAATCTGCAGATTCTAATAAATGTTAGCATGTACTATCCCAATTATTTATAACTTTAAAAAATAAATAAAAGCATCAACTGCAAGTAACAAGAACAGGAGTTGTTCCAAGCACCAAAAGTTTATTATATGCTACCTACACAAGAATTTGATTGCCACTTTCAAGGAAAATTGATAGATAACGGCCAATGGAATTCACAGGAATCTGAATTTGGATTTCTTGTGGTAACACAATGAGTCCAAACTGATGGGTGATATATTTAATACTATACTTAGGTTGAGCCTGCTCATCTCTTTGACGAACTAAAGAAGATCCTGCTATTATTTATCTTCTTTTCAAAGTTTAAAAAAAGAGGTTGACTTGCACTTTGTAACTAGTTAGTAAGTTGTGTGTGTGGTTTTTAACTGCTTTAATTGGGCTACCATTTGTCTGGGGTGGTGTAGGGTCTCCTGCTCAACCAGGGGTTTGGACTAGAAGACCTACAAAGTCCATTTCAACTCTAACAACAAACAAATAAACAAATAAATAAATAAGTGTATGTATGTATGTATGTATGTATGTATGTATGTATGTATGTATGTAAGTATGTATGTATGTTTTGGATTTGTAAGCCACTCAGTCTTCTGGAGTGGGCAGCCATACCAAATTAAATAAAGTGTATTCAATTAAAATGCGAGTTCATTATATTTCTCTCAATGCAGTTTGCAGAGTTTTGAGTGAATCAAGTAAAGAAGTTCTATTAATAGTCTTAACCATTCTTTTCAGTTGAAAAAGGAAAACAACTCAACCATTAATTTCAGTATACAGTGTTCCCTTGATTTTCGCGG
This sequence comes from Erythrolamprus reginae, assembly GCF_031021105.1. Taxonomy (NCBI): domain Eukaryota; kingdom Metazoa; phylum Chordata; class Lepidosauria; order Squamata; family Dipsadidae; genus Erythrolamprus; species Erythrolamprus reginae. Next base: position 39,937,411 of record NC_091963.1, on the reverse strand, counting down.
GGGATGCGTTCCAGGACTGCCCGCGAAAGTCGAATTTCCGCGAAGTAGAGATGCGGAAGTAAATACACTATTTTGGGCTATCAACAGTATCCCAAGCCTTCCCTTAACACTTTAAACCCCTAAAGTGCAATTTCCCATTCCCTTAGCAACCATTTAGATCATTACTCACCATGTTTATTTATTAAAGTTTATTAAAAAAATATTTATTAAAGTCAGATGAAAGTTTGGCAATGACATATGACGTCATCGGGCGGGAAAAACCATGGTATAGGGAAAAACCCCGCAAAGTATTTTTTAATTAATATTTTTGAAAAACCGTGGTGTAGACTTTTCGCGAAGTTCGAACCCGCGAAAATCGAGGGAACACTGTATAATGTCTGAGTGTCCAAATGTACCCAGAGATTGAACACTCAGTTATGGAAATAACTTATTGCATGAACAAGACCAGTGCTGGGTTGCTACCAGTTTGCCCCAGTTTTGGCGAACCAGTAGGTGCAGCGGCAAGTATGCTGAAGCAGTGCCAAGAGAGATAGCGAAGTGAGTGTGTGCACATACACATCTCCGAGCTAGTAGCAAAGATAAGTGAAATCCATTACTGGATCAAGACCAGCATTGCATTCCTACCGGTACAGGCCACTCTATAGTATACTAATGAAAATGGAGCTGCGCTTGTAGCTCCATTTGACCAGCGAGCAGGCATGCATCCCCACATGACATTTGGCTTTTGTGCATGTGCAGGAAGCCAAATATCATGCGATGATGCTCTCACATGCGAGTTTTCACCAATTTTCTGTGATTTCTTTGCTTCTGCGCATGCAGAGGCAAAAAATACACTGGAAAACTGCAAAATCTGGCACGTGCGAGCATCCTTACATGAGATTTCACTTCCTGCACATGTGCAGAAGCCAAATCTTGTGCAGGTGTGCCCGCCTGCCTGTTGGTCACAGAGCTGCGCACATAACCGCAGTGGTACTGGCAGCGATGGGGAACCTTGCCTAATCAAGACCTTATATTTTTGAAGCAAGAAACAGTTTTACTACCAGAAATCTTCTCAAATCCATATCAATTGACTATGTATTAAATGTCTTGGTGAAGTAGTTTGGCTCAAGCATATTGCCAGTAAGCTTAACAAGTAATAAGTAAAAATATCACCATTGATAGGAAACCACACACAATATGTTTTTAGAATATGAGACAACTATAAAAATCCTTATTATAGCATTGGCATTGGACAGTATATAGTCTCTGGGTTAAGAATATCCAATTTATGGCAACCCAAAGGGCTGTACCTCTGAAAATGGAGTCTGGCATTCTCCTTCCTTAAATAAAAGTGCTAAAGCTGTGCAATATTTTCATGAACAACTGATGGTGTGTATTTTAAATATACAGCCTACTTTTAAAGGTTTTAAAGTAGTTCTTGAAAACATTTAATAGTTTCAGAGGTTCATTGACTCAAGGAAGCAAAATGTTGTCTGCCATTAATAGTTCAAATTTAGCATACAAATCTGCCATTAATAGTTCAAATTTAGCATACAAATTTGAGTTAAAGACAGATTTAGGAATGAAACTTGTTCTTAATCTGGAGCCAGCTTGTAAATATTTTTTTTAAACATTTATACATAATTAAAATTTATATTATAGTAAAACCACATTTTTTGTGAAATATAATAATAAAAATACAATAATAGAATACAAAGTCTATATAACAAAATACATTTTTTAATTTTTTAAAAAAAGATTTAATGAAGTGAACTGAAATTTTTTTTTGGATATAATATTAATGTGGATGTAGCTCAATGTTTTTATATAGAATTAAATAGAAATGTACTCCTTCATATTTTTGTTTTTCTAATGTAAATATATTTTAAAATTATTAAGGAACTATTGAATACACTCTTTCACATCAATAACATATTTTTTCTACTTTGTAAAATTAAAGCTTAGATTTGATAAAGCTAGTGCTATTTATAAAATGTCAAATTCCATATTTTGATAGGACTCTGAGTTTCCAAAATTATTACTATATGTTGATATTAACCTTCATTTTATATTCTAGTTTCATTAACAACTGCATTGTTTTTGTAATTTCAACATAATTAAAAAAAGTGCCTCCATTTTCTTTTAGCAATGGAGCATTCCATTTATCTAAAGCACTTGACTTTAATAATGATCAGGACAAATGATTTTAAAATTTTAGTCAGAATGTGTAAAGAAAATTTATATCTGGTCAAGACCCACATGGGATAACGCATGAGATAACACATGCTGGGCAGGGATAAAAATATAACATATGGGATAAAAATGGGATAACACATGCTAGGCAGGTGTGGATTCCAACTTATGTCGCTGCCAGTTTGTTCCTTCTAGTAACGAAAAATTTGAAAAAAATACAAAACAAAATAAAGCTGAAAAAAGATGGTGACTGCATACACAGTGCTGGAAACACAGTTTCTGCACAGGTGATTGAATGCACATGCCAGAACTCAGTTTCTGCATGCTCAGAAGGATTTAAAAAAAAGAATTAAAAAGATGGCGGCATCCAATCTGTACCGACCAATCTGTTTCAGTGACATCATTGTGACATTACCAGTGTGTCACTACTGATTTGGGGGAACAGACCCAAACTGGGAGGAACCCACTCCTAATGCTAGGCTTAAAAATAATATTTTATTTATGTATTTATTATTTTGAATTCCAGAATGTATGTAAAAACACAAGGTTTTTTAAACGATCTGATTGACAAAGTCCCTTTAAGCAGTTGCAACAGAGCATAGACCCATGAATAATACTTTGACAGGAAGTCTAATATGTAAAATATATTGTATTTTATATCATGTAGATAGATCCATATGTTCTGTTCCTGTATAGTGACCATCCTTTTGAATAAATAGCAGCAATTTACTAGTTATAGTCCTATAGTCATCAATTAATTCAAGTTCTATTTTTGTTTACTCTAATTAGTTTTACCTAAGTAAAGATGTGACAATTTTAATTAGGGTGTTTTCATTAAACTTTCATCATTATTCATTCATAACCTGTGATAAAGATAAAAGCCAATACTAAAATAATTGAGAGGCCGGGTGATTCTCGCCGGGCCGACATTTGCGGTGGCTGGGAGGGATGAGAACACCGCCTCCCAGCTGGGCATGCTCGTGCAGAGCGCGGGCACGCCCATAAGCTGCTAGGCAGCAAGCAAATGCCCACGTCGGGCCGGGGGGGGGATGCCGCCGGCCCGACGTTCTGGACAGCCGGGAGGGGCGAGAGCACCATGCTCCCAGGCAGCAAATAAGTTGTTTTGTCAGGCCGGGGGAAAAACACTGCCGGCCCGACATTCCTTCCAGCTGGAAGGGGTGGGGCACCGCCTCCCAGCTGATCCCTGATTGGTCCAGCGCGGGAGTGCCCTTGAGCCGGAATCGGCTTCACAAGGGCTGCCGGGAAGAGGGGAGGGGCTTACAGGCCTATTTCAGGGCCTGCACTTCCTGACCTCTTCCCTTCGCTCCCTGCTCACCTCCTGACTCACCCACCCTCCACTCTATCCAGGGTGTCTTTCAGAGGTCGCCCATTGGGGCAGAGAAGGAATTTTTTGCAATCTGATAGTTTTATCGCAGATTGTTTTTTCGCCTTCTCCATTCTGGTCAGGTGCAAGGTTTAAAGGGTTAGGGGATATATCGGTTGTAAATAGGTTGATTTGGCTTTACTTTATTATTGGTCACTATTGGCAGAAACAGGGAGGAAAGGGTGTCAGTATCAATTGGTGTTCTCCCTTGGGCATCTTTTAAAAGGTGATGGGCTCCTTCGTCACACAACTCATGCTTCCTCCCCGGATGGAGCGGTGGGAAGAAGGAGCGCTTGGGGCTCATCTACGTCACTTCTGGTTACGGGTCATGGAGGTGAGCCCTCCCACACGCTGGGCGTGGCACACTTCACCCTTACTAAGCAAGGAGTTTGCCTGTTAAGTTGCCCAGGTATGTTGTGTTCAGGTATTCCGCCCCATTTAGTTCCCTCTGCAGGTCTCTTACTGTAATCAATAAAGTGACCCATTTTCATCCAGCTATTGTGTTCGAGTGCAATGCAATATTTTTTAAAAAAAACCCTAAGTAGTAAGTTGAATTTGTAGCTGTAGCATAGTAAACCCTAAGCATTCATAGCTTATGTTTTAGAATATGATTGTATGCATGTTACCTGGGAAAATCATTTTATTAACAATTTGTGCTAAAAGGTTTAGAGTTTTTAGCTCTACTACCACAATTCCCTGTCTTCTGTTTTGCTACCATATCTCTACATGTCTATTTGGAAAAATTATGTTGTAATCACTTTAAAATTAATAAATGAAGAAGCAGATTGTCTTTTATGTTCTTGAGTCAATTTCAATTTTTATTGGCACTGAAAAGTTTTTCTGTTTATGCCATTAAATGAAATCCATTTCTTTCTGCAGAATGTGAAGGATGATGGGCAGCATGTATGGAGACTAAAACACTTCAATAAGCCTGCCTACTGTAATCTCTGTTTGAATATGCTCATAGGATTAGGCAAACAGGGTCTCTCTTGTTCGTGTGAGTATGCATCCTGGTTGATTCTGTTAATGCTTTGAATGTTACCTAGACAAAATAATTGAGTTTTTTTAATCAAGAGCTTTTAGATTAGGCCACAGAGAGTAGTCTTAAATGAGACTGTGAAGGCAAATATTGTACTTGAGTGCTGCCCAAACTTTTGTGTGCAGTTGCTCACACCCTTTGTACATATCCAGTATAGCACATCAATAAAACAATTACTGTATATTGATTCATGTGGATGTAACAGACACACAGAGAAACACACACACACAGCTAAGCAATATGGGAAAACATATCTTAATGAGTCTAGAGGTCATACTCAGCAAACCATATGGAAAGAGGCTTATAGTTCAGTTTGACTCTGCCAGGTTAGAATAATTCAGCCAGTCAAAAATTATTTTTTGTATCATGCTACATAGAGGACTAAAACCAATATCTATTCCTTGGTGCAGTTCAACATTTAGATGGTACTGCTGAGCTAGAAATCATGATTCTGGAAGCTTAGCCGTTGCCTCATTTTGTGGAATTTAACAAATAATGTCTATATTTGTTAAAGTGCTCAGATCAGGTTTTAAGTAAGTCATTTGCCAGGGTTTTTTAAAATCTATATTGTATTTCTTTATTTTAAGGCTTTTTTATTGCCCATTATTTAGCTTTGTTATTTATTTATTTGTTTTGATTTAGAAATGTTTATTTCTTATTCTCCCCATCCCATCATGATTCATTCCCTCATCTTTAATGCAAGGGTGGGTAGAAGAAAAATTTCTGACTTTAATTGAATTAACAGCAGCACTGACAAAATAGCTTTCCTTCCATTCTTAATTACTTGAAATGAAGGTAGCTTCCACCATTTCATTAGTGCAAATTGTTGTATGAAAATCCTGTGAGCTCAGTTCAATTCTGGTACTCAAACTCCAAGACCAAGTGCTGTACATCTTACTAAATGGCTATTAAACCAAATTTTGCTTATAGGCACATTACAGTCTACTAGAAAATAAAAACAGCATAGATCTTCTAATCTTCTAATGCTTACTTTTTATATTAACATATTATTAAGTTTCAACAACATGAATATAACTAAACAAGCAAAAAGAAAATAGAAAAAATGAAAGATTAGACAAAAAGGAAGATAATTAGAAAAGAAAAGAAAAAAATAAAGCAAGAAGGGGAAACTTCCAACTTTTCTTTGGTGTAGATATAGATAAAAACACATCCAACTAAAATTAACAGTAGTTACTTTATAATTCCATGTACAGTGTTTCCTCGATTTTTGCATGCCCACGAAAGTCGAATTTCGGCAAAGTAGAGATGCGGAAGTAAATACAGCATTTTTGGCTATGGACAGTATCACAAGCCATTCCTTAACACTTTAAACCCCTAAATTACCATTTCCCATTCCCTTAACAGCCATTTACTCACCATTATTACTGGTACTCACCATTGAATAAGACACTTAGTGATCCTGATATTTATAAACATAATTATTTATTAACGGCCAATCAGCAATGGCAGATGAAAGTTTGACGACGTATGACGTCATTGGGCGGGAAAAACCCTGGTATAGGAAAAAACCCGCAAAGTATTTTTTAATTAATATTTTTTTGAAAAACTGTGGTATAGGCTATTCGCGAAGTTTGAACCCGTGAAAATCAAGGGAACACTGTAATTCTAATATATCAAATGCCAAAATATGAGTTTCATTTCTCAGTTTCTTGCAAAAAGTCGAAGAGAGTTTTTCAAGTAAAATTAAAATTGGTCCGTCTTGTTAGTTGTCAATTTTGCCATCTCTGTCAATTTCATCAGCTTAATGGAATTCCATTTGTCCAATGTAGACAATTCTAAATCCTTCCACCTTTGCACAGCAAGTCTAATTGTAAAAACAAATTTCTATAATATCTCTCAATCTATTTGTACATTAATCCAAACAGGAAAGGCCTTAGTTTTAATTGTATATCTGGTTCCAAGTCCTACATGGCATAGGACCAAATTACTTATGGGACCATCTTCTTTCTCATACATCCCGGTCAGGTCCCACAGAGTTGGCCTTCTCCAGGTCTCATCAGCCAGACAATGTTGCCTGGTGGGGCCTAGGGGAAGATCCTTCTCTGTGGCCATCACGGCCCTTTGGAATGAGCTCCCCCCAGAGATTCTTATTGCCCCCACTCTTCCAGCCTTTTGCAAAGCTCTGAAGACCCACCTCTGCCGGCAGGCTTGGGACCATTGAAACTTTGATATCTTGCCTCACCCAATGAATGAATGTAGGATGTATCATGTATGAATCTGTTTGTTTACTTTTTAACTGTGAATTTTTTTTAGAATGCAATTTTATGTAGATTTCTAATATGTTGTAAGCCACCCTGAGTCTCAGGAAAAGGGCGGCATAGAAATAAAATAAAATAAATATATGTATCTTTAAAATGTTCAGAATCAAAATACATATTTGGTCTCAATATTCTCTAGATTTCTTACATGTCCATGAAAGGTTTTAAAATATACCTTCAGAATGATAACATTTTCAAGAAATATACTGTACCAAAAACTTACCCAGATTATTATACTGTCTTTTACGTGTTCATCTTGTTTCCATTTTTTTTAGTTTTTAGCAATAATATGATCATAATTTGTATCCAGTTCAACATCAAATTCCATTTTACCAATTTGTAAATCTTTCTATTAGCTGGGCACACTAGAAAGCCCATGACATATATAATCCTCTAATTCAGGATCTCCTCTTAAATTATCCTTGAAAGAAAGACAGGTTTTAATGCTTATTAATAGTAGACAGGTGAGGCAGCTTTGATTTATTTTAGTAAGGTGTGTTTTGCCATTAAGATAATGTAGTACATCAAATCAATGCAAAAATTCAGCATAATCGATCCATTGAGGCATTTCTCATGGTCTTAAATAGCTCATAGCTTTCTATGGCACTTACTTTTTTCTAGTCTATCATTTAGCTTTTTTTAAAAAAAAATTACTGATAACTTTAATTCTTATCTTCTCCATGGTATTCCCTTGATGAAACATGAAAAAGGCAAAAGTTTGTTCCTTGGTAGAGATCTATTCTTAAAAGCAAGTGAATTAATTTAAAATGCAGCTTCACAGGGAACTTTTCCTTGAATTCCTGTTAACTTTGTGAACACAGTCACTTGAAGAGTTGCCGTCCTTCAGAATTATCCATTTTAGAGTGCAGCTAGAGGAAGGAAAGGGGGGGAGGGGGAATGTTATATTCTTTCTCTGCTTTCATTCCGTTTGATGTTGGGTTAAAATTTTGAAAATTAAAATACACTATTAAGCACCTTCCATTCATCTAGGGCAGTGATGGGGAACCCTTTTCCTCTTGGGTTCGAAAGCGCATGCGCACACACTGTCACACCTGTGCGAGTGCCCACACCCATAATTCAATGCCTGGGTAGAGCGAAAATTGCCTCTCCTGCCCCCCCACCCCCCCAGAGGCCCTCTGGAGGCCAGAAACAACCCATTCCCAACTTCTGTAAGGCCAGGTAGGCCTGTTTTTCACTCTCCCCAGAGGCTTCCTTGGAGCCTGAAGAGGGCAAAAACACCTTCCCCCATTCTCCCAGAGGCCCTCCAGAAGCTGAAAATGCACTCCCAGAGCCTCCATGCCAGCTGAAAATCAGCTGGCCGGTGTGCACATGTGCACTGGAGCTGAGCTAGGGCAGCAGCTCACGTGCCAGCAGATACGGCTCCACATGCCACCTTTAGTACCTGTGCCGTAGGTTCGCCATCACTAATCTAGGGCATCATTCGCTAAGGATAAACTCCTCTGATTCATTATTGTCAGTTGAAATAGTCAATTTATTATTTCTGAGATACTGGTAGAAATTTTATTATGCTGTGGTAAACAAAACATCCCAGAGATTTTAGAGATGGCCTCTCTGACCATCAACTAAGTTGCTTCCTTTGGTCTATTGATTAACAACTTTTCATAGCACTAGATTTGATACATACCATTTCCTTAGGTTTTCTTTTTCTTTTTACAACCTATAGTTTGAGTCAAGTTAAATTGAGCCAGATTGGGGTGATTGAGTATAACTGAGTATTTAAAGACTGGATACTCTTCCTTAGTTTCCTTAGTTTTAACTGAAGACAAAGAAAGGCAGCACCATTTGTAAACGGGAACAGATATTTTATTATCTCATACAATTTTACTTTATTATTTTAATTTAAGTTGGTTCTTCAATAATTAATTTAATGATTCCTCAACTGCTTAATTACATTATTCTTTGTACAATATAGTGTTAAATCTTTGTCACAGAGATACATTAATCTTAACTTCCATCAATTCAAAAATATAATGTTGGTATTTTGTAAAATCAAATCTGAATGTTTTCAGAATGAAAAAGGGAGATGATATTGTGTTCCTCAGAAAATTTGAAACAGTAAAGTTTGCAATAGTTGGAATTAATTTCATGAAATAAAGGTATTGACAAAAAAAAATAAAAAATAAAAAAGTAAGTAAATAAGTAAGTAAGTAAGTAAGTAAATAAATTAATAATACATACACACATACAGTACATACATACTGTCTGGAAACAAGACTAATTAGCCATTTAAAGAAAGACAAACTCATTGCCTTTCATATTCAGTTATACCAGCTGCTTTCATGCCTATAGTTTAGAAAATATAGATTTCTTCATCTTGGCAAATGACAGGAAAACATTTGGCATTTGCCAATTATATTACTTCTATTTATTTAATTTGATTTTGGAATTATTGTGAACTGCTTAGGGAGGGCTGATTTAATCAAAAGTTGCTGTTGAAGAGTACTCTTACATTCTTTTCCAACGCTGCTAATGTTATTTTCTTTACTGGACCGCCTTTTCTCTTTTAGAGATAACTGGATATAATTCTTTGTAGATGAATTGTAGAAGAATGAGTAATGAATAGATAATTGAAAATTTATATTTATTTAGAAAAACTTTTAATAATTATTATATTTTTCTCTTAGTTTGCAAGTACACTGTTCATGAGCGATGTGTCTCAAGAGCACCAGCATCTTGTATCAAAACATACGTGAAATCAAAAAAGAATACTGAAGTAAGCTGACATTCATGTCTGTGGAATTCTGGTGGGCCTCTGTATATGTGTGTTTTTGTATATACAAGGCATATGTTACTATAATGTACTTTATATGTATGGCAATGTATATATCAGCATGGGGTTTTAAATCTTTTACTACCAGTTCATGCATTCACTTGAGGAATTATCAGTATTACTGAGGAATACAGGTTGAAGGAAGACAGGCTAAAATAGTTCCTACATTGTAATAGAAAACAAAGAATGCTTTTCTGCTGCTATTGGGGAAGCAATGTGGTCTCCAATGTCAATTTAAAGTTGGAACGTAACCCTTATACTCTAAGTATTACAGGATATCTAAAGTATAGCTTCCAATATTTTTTTTTAAAAAATATCTAAGATAATTTTCTGGAACTGATATTTGTGAGATCCATTTTGGTGAAGAAGCATGAGCAGGTACTCAGGATTAATAATTTTATTTGGATAATGTTTTCTCCAAAACAGTGGAAAGCAAGTGAGAGCTTTACTATTTAATAAGGTGTATTGCTTTACTATTTAATAAGGTTTATTACTATACTATTAACACCTGGGTATTAATCTGCCTGTTTATTTCAATGCATTAACTATTGAACTTCATAATATTTCTTTATCTGTTAGTAGTTTATTTTGTATAAATTGGTGTAAAATAATCTCCTTTATACTTTTTTAGGTTATGCATCACTTTTGGGTGGAAGGAAATTGTCCAACAAAATGTGATAAATGTCATAAAACTATTAAATGTTACCAAGGATTGACTGGGTTACATTGTGCGTGGTGTCAAATCACAGTAAGTATTAGCAATACTATCAATAATAGTGCTAGTAAAAACAGTTTAAGTAATATTTTAATAGTGGCAACAAATAGGACTGATAAATAAACAAATAAACATGCATAAATGCTAGCACCAAAGTATTTAAAAATAATTGCACATGCACAATCGTAGCATGACACAAAAACCTTATGATGATAACATTTAAAAAATGGAGTAACTTCTCTTTGTTGCTAAGATGAGTTTTAATTCATTTGAATTTTTAAAAAAATGACTTAGAATGAACAGATTTCTCATTTACACACGCAAAAAGGGCTCTAAGACTGCTTTAATCATTCATAGTTATAATAAATACCGTGTTTTCCCGAAAATAGGACATATCCAAAAATAAGCTGTAGTGAAGAGTTGGGCATGGGCAACACAGGAGGAAGACCTTCCCTTCCCCAGTCAGCTAGAGTCAGCACCCCTTAAATTGGGAGTTGCTTCTCTGTTCCCTCTCCTCCCAGTGTATTTAGTGCTTGCCCACCTCCCAACCATCCCCCTTGCCTGTAAGCTCCCATCCCACGAGAGCAGCCATCCTGCACCTCTTGCCATTTAGTGCCCTCCCAGTAGACAACCTCCTCCCTCTGGCCAGGCAGAGCACCACTCACCAACTGAATGGTAAGAGGCCAGTCGAGCCAGCCAACTGCTCCTGAGTCTTACGGAAGCCAGGCAAGAGTATTCCACGAGAGGCTATTCTGGAAGTGTGAGTTCCTCTCTAAGGCTGCGGCTCCCTTCACCCTTTGTTGTCTCTCTGACCTGGCTGCTAGAAGACACAGCAGCCAACCTTTTTTCTGCTTTCAGGAACTTCTAGCCAGGGTTGACATCTTGTAGTCCTCCCCTATCCCCCACCCAACCTGCCACCCACAAATTATATTCCTAAAGGGGGCAGGTGGTTCAGCAAGGAGGTCCTGCCATGCCTAGCAAGCAGGGGAGAAGAGACTGCAAGGGAAACCATGTTTCACTCCATGTGTTTTACTTCTCCCCTGCCCCACCTGCCACTCATCAATAAAAAGATGGCGGGGAAGGGAAGCAGCCAGGCTGCTGTTGCCATTGGGTTGGGGTGAGATGTGTTGTGCTGCGAGACACGTGTCTTATCTTTCCAGTATTCCCTACCATGGTGTATAGGAAAAACATTGTAATAAAATATTACGAGTTAAGTCATATTTTTCGAACTCATGAGGGTTTTTTAAAAATTACATCATGCTCTCCAGCAATGCACAACATCATGCACAACAGCAATGGAGCTACAAGTGTCAGATAGATTGTACATCTTGCTGGACAACATGTCCCCCCTGCCAGAAATGAGTCTCAGACTCACCACGCACCACTGCTGCCTCATGGAGAAGAACTCTACAGGGCTTGTTGTGCCATTGCGTACATGTATAACTACCCTACTATGATTTTCTTCATAGCTGTGATTGGCAGGACACCACCTTTGCCGGTATGATGAAGCTTGCAGCAGTCCTTCAGTTTGTTTGTGCAACAGCACAACAAACCTTGCAGAGTCCTGCTCCATGAGGCAGTGATGAGCCAGATGCTCAGGCAGGGCAAAGAACAGGGAGGGGAGGCGACTGATGGGACATCCAGTCTCACACTCGCCACCTACTGCACCCCCAAAGTAATAAGCTGCACTCCAATAATAAAGCCAAGGCCATATTTCAGGGGTCAAAAGAAAATAAACCTGTCTTATTTTCAGGAAAACATGGAACATACCTAGCAGACAAAAATAAAATACTGATAAAATATAAAAATCAAATTGTGATATCATAACCAAATGTCAGATAAAATACAAAGCATTCTGTACCCTAAAATTGCATTTTGAAACAAATCTAATACTTGCCATACACACATCAGAATAAATGCTCCTTTACACATGCACAAATGCAGCACAGGTTTAAAACCGAAATTCATTCCAAGGTAATTTCCAAGGTAATTTCTTGGGAATATTCAAGATAATTTCTAGTGGATATATACAGGGATATGGTACGAACTTAATTTGTTCCGTGACCAGGTTCTTAAATAGAAAAGTTTGTAAGAAGAAGCAATTTTTCCCATAGGAATCAATGTAAAAGCAAATAATGTGTGCGATTGGGGAAACCACAGGAAGGGTAGAGGCCCTATTTCCTCCCAGGAGATTCCTAGAGAGGCCCCACAGAGGCTTCTCCCCGCCTTTTGGGCCCTGTTTCCTCCCAGGAGATTCCTAGAGAGGCCCCACAGAGGCTTCTCCCCGCCTTTTAGGCCCTGTTTCCTCCCAGGAGATTCCTAGAGAGGCCCCACAGAGGCTTCTCTCCGCCTTTTAGGCCCTGTTTCCTCCCAGGAGATTCCTAGAGAGGCCCCACAGAGGCTTCTCCCCGCCTTTTCCAATTATAGTTTCGGAGGGTCAGGTTTGTAAGTAGAAAATGGTTCTTCAGAAGAGGCAAAAAAATATTGAACACCTGGTTCTTATCTAGAAAAGTTTGTAAGTAGAGGCGTTTGTAGGTAGAGATACCACTGTATATGTAAAGTTTTTTTCCTTAATATAAAATGGAAATAGAAATAAAGACTGAAAAAAGAGGAAAAGGAAAGTGAATAAAGAAGATAGATAAAAAAGAAAGAAAAAAGAAAAAGCAGTGACTTCCAATATTTTAGCGCAATAAGATACATAATAAATAAATAAATAATTTATAGTATCAACTTTTCAATTAAATCAAATAGTACCTAAGAGTAATTTCTATAACAGTAACATTTCATTTTTTCCCTTAGAATTAAGTAACCATAAAAGTATTTATATTCTCATCTAACTAGTGCCAGCTATTAAAATTGGATTTTCTTCTTATTTTTAAATTTTTGTAGAAATAAATAGTGTATGAGATCCTGGTGGTTTTTGTGCAGCTTGTCAGTGTCTTGCTTTAAGAAAAATAAATAAAAATAAATAAATTATCAAAATTATTTTTTTCTCCTGTTCTTTTTTAGTTTTTATTTTATTTTTTATAAATTAGGAAGAAAGCATTCAAAGGTTTTTTTTAAAAAAAATTAAAGAATATATACGGAATATTCGTAGCAATAGAAGCAATAATTGCAGTTACATATTCTTTGTGAAATAATTCATGAGTTTCTGTAATGTTATTCTATGATATTGTTACACATTATGTTATCTAATATTAAACAATATTTTACATCTTACTTGTTTTCTCAAAGATCAGTTCTGCCTAATAAAAAGATTAAGCTGTTCAGAGCATACTACTAAGTAGGAAAACTGTTAATAATCACCTCATATGTAACAATGTTTCAATTGGATGGTACATGGATTAATGCACATTAATTATGGTAAATGTGGTTTCACTACTAAAAATGAGAATTAACATAACAATGTTTTAGATTATAGGGCAAACACAATAAATTTCAGTGTTGCTGGGGATTGCTATACCTCTTTTTGGTTGCTAGGAAACTGCCAGAAAAAGGTATTTTTACAGTAATGATTAATGTATACAAGGGTGTTATTAGTTGCCAATCATTTTCAAATTCAAAAATATAGCAGTCAATTTATCTTTTGCTAGATCTCTCTCTAAAGAATATGTAATTGACAAAAATGTATATTTCATATTTAAACTAATATATCATAAGTTTGATATATCAATCTTGTATCATAAACATGGATAAATTATCCAGAGAAAATTAAATCATTCATTCAACCCAGAGAATAGTGATTTATGGAACAGCTGCTAGACAACTTATTTTACTGTATTGAGGAAGATCACCTGTAAAAGCAAATACTTATGTGCTACCTATTAACTATGTTGTATAAATGAGAAACATCCAATTTGTATGACTAATTTGTTAGGAAATTTCCCAGTAATTAAAACCGGCATATCTGAAAGCAAAAAAATATTGATATAAAACTATGCTAATTAATGGCAAATGAACACAGAGGTTAAATTATCTACCTCATGTTAGTCAACAATTATTTATTTCCAAATCATTTTCTTTAGATATTAATGTGATAGACATTTAGTGCTATTATAATATTTAGTGCTATTATAATATTTAGTGCTACTATAATATTGAAAGGCAAAAAGCAAAATTATAAAAAGTGAAAAGAGGGGCACATAACGAAGGCAAAATATCAGCTAATAGCCTGAGCCTGTAAACATAAAGTGAGGAAAGCTGAGGCTCACAACGAACAAAGACTTGCAGCAAAAGTGAAAATGGCAAAAACAAAGATTCTTCCAAAATGTTGGAAAAAAAAGAGAAAACAGTCAGGAGAACAATTGGTCCATTGAAAATGATAAGAAGATGACAAGCAACAGGGAGATAGCAGAACTACAGTAGTCCCTCACCTATCGCTGGTGTTACGTTCCAGACCTGGCCGCGATAGGTGAAATCCGCGATGGGGAATTTATCGACTGATAGTACTTATTTAAGTATTTATATTGTAATTGTTTGGTAAGTTTTCATTGTTTTAAGTGTTTATAAACCCTTCCCACACAGTATTTATTTTAGATACAGTATTTAAATACAGTATTTACAATTTTAGATATTATTTTTTTTAAAAAAAACCTGCCGATCGAGTTCGGCGGGCTGTTTAAATCTGCCGATCGACTTCCTCAGAAACCCGTGATGAAGTGAAGCCGCAGTAGGTGAAGCGCGGTATAGCGAGGGACTACTGTACTTAACTCGCTTTTTGCATCTGTCTTTACAAAAGGGAGAAAAAAACACAGCCCAACATCAAAAACAGCACCACAAAAACAGATTAGGAACACATGTTAAAAAAGTGCTAAAACAGGGAAGAAAATAGTAAGCGAACACCTGTCTAGCCTATACAAGTTCAAATCATCAGGACCAGATGGTTTATGCCCAAGGTTCTGAAGAAACTGGCAGACGACATCTAAGAACCATTGAAATATCTCTTTCAAAAATCCTGGCACACCGGGAAACTTCCAGAGGACTGGAAAAAAGCTGATGTCATTCCCATTTTCAAAAAAAGGGGAAAAAATAGATCCAGGACCTACCAGGCCTGACCTCAATTGCAGGGAAGATTCTGGAAAAGATAATCAAGCAACGAATCAACGAACATCCAGAAGCAAACCAAGTAATAATCCAAAGCAAACATGGGTTTGTCAAAAACACATTATGCCAGACTAATCTTATTGCATTATTTCACAAAGTGTCAAAATTAGTGAACTAGAGGAATGTTGTTGATATAATTTACTTGAACTTAAGTAAGGTATTTGATAAAGTAGACCATAACCTACTTCTAGATAAAATAGAGAAATGTGGGTTAAACAGCACTATCGCCAGGTGAATTTGTAGCTGGCTGACAAGTTGCACTCAATGTGTAGTCCTAAATGGACTTGCATCTACATGGAGGGAAGTATGCAGTGGGGTACCCCAAAGCTCTGTTTTAGGTGCACTATTCTTCAACATCTTCATCAATGCCTTGGATGAGGGGATAGATAGGGAATTTATCAAATTTGCAAATGACACCAACTCTCCAGAAATAGGTTCAAGATACAGAAGGATCTTGACAGAATTGAACATTGAATGCTAAGTAACAAAATGAAATTCAATGGTATAAAAGTAAGATTCTACATTCAGGCAAGAAAAACAAAATGAACAGATACAATATATGTGGTACCTTGCTCAACAGTAGTAGCTGTAAGGGATGTCGGAGTCCTAGTGGACAACCATTTAAATATGAGCCACAAGTGAGCAGCAGCTGCCAAAAAAGCCAACACAGTTCAAGACTGCCTAAACAGAGGGATAGAATCAAGATCATATGAAGTGTTAATACCACTTTATAATGCTTTGGTAAGGCTACATTTGGAATACTGCATTCAGTTTTGGTCACCACAATGTTAAAAGGAAGTAGAGAAGAGCAACAAAGATGATTAGGGGATTGGAAGCTAAAACATGAAGAATGGTTGAAGGACCTAAATATGTCTAGTTTAATGAAAAGAAGGACTAGAGGCAACATGATAGCAGTGTCCCAATATCTCAGGGTCTGCTACAAAGAAGTCAAACTATTATCCAAAGCACCTGAGAGTAGAACAAAAAGCAATGTGTGGAAACTAACTTAGAATTAAGTAGAAATTTCCTGACAGAACAATTAATCAGTTGAACAACTTGCCTCCAGTTGTGAATGCTCCAACACTGGAAGTTTTTATTAAGATGTTGGATAACCATTCATCTGAAGTGGTTTTGGGTTTCCTGCCTAAGCAGGGGTGTTGGACTAGAAGACCTCTAAGATTTCTTCCAACTTTGTTATTCTATTCCATAATACACTTTTATATCCCTAAAACAAAATGAAAACAATATAAAACTTTAAAAATAATAATATATCCACACTATAAATACTAATAAAATCAATGAAATTTTATACCCTAGAAAGTAATCTGATCAAATTACACATGATCCAACGTTGTTAAAAATATTGTTTTCAATTTTATAATGTATTTCTCTATTTACTCTATTCAAGTAAATAGTGCTTGATTTTTTTCAGGTGAGTAAGTTAAGAGTTCCATCTTTAGTCTTCAGTACCATTTGCACTATTTTAGTCATAATTTCATTTTACCTATGCCAGCTTTACTTCTGAATAGGTTTAGGATTATATTGTAAGATTGCAATTAAAACATCAAAATAAATTTTTAAAAATTCAAGGGTTTAATTATGGGACTAATTTTTCCTTAAACATTTTTAAGATTGTGCTAATAGCATTTATTTATTTATTTTTAATCAACAACACAATACATTCTGATTTCCCCCCTATTGATTTAACTAGGTAGTATTATTGAACATATTTGCATATCCAGAAGACCTATAAATGTTTTTCCTCCCTCCGTTCTCTGTATATCTGTGTATGTGTAATGATGTTTGTGTACGCAATATTTCACACAGTTGGCTGACAAAAAAATGTGGACTGGCAACAATCTTATCCCGTCTGTGAGTTATTTATTCACAAGGATGATAGCATTAGCTATACATGTTAAACAAATAACTTTTAACATGTTACTGTCAGCAGCAACAGTAAGAACAGTACAGAAATAACAATAATTGAGAAAAAGCTAAAAATCCTTATCTCCAAAAAGCAATTACTAGAATGCAAGTGTTGTTGTTTTTTGCTCTGATTATTAAAAAAAATTACACTATGTTTTAATTCATAGTGACATTTTATATCTTTTTTTGTTACAGCTACATAATAAGTGTGCTTCACACCTAAAGCCTGAATGTGATTGTGGTATTCTGAAGAACCACATTCTACCTCCCACCTCAATCTGTCCTGTAGTATTGGTAAGATATCTTTGTACATTGTAACATATCATGTTGTGTTTAAATCTATATTATACATTTTTACTGGTAATAGATAAATATTAACAAAATAGTGGTTCACCAGCAATGGAAATTACAACATATGAATTAATGTTCTTTTGATACATAGATATCATGGTAGCCTCTCAAGTCCTTGCAGAGGGGTGGCATATAAATCCAATTAAATAAATAAAATAAATAATTTTTTTTCTGCAGTCCCTAAATACTTTTCCAGAGCATGATACCATAGTTTTTCAGGATTGAAGGATGCCAATGTAAAATGCTTTTCTGACTACGTTATCAAAATTTAGCAAACACTGAGAATTAGAGCATGTGGTTTGTTTTTTTCTTGGTTTTTTGCAAGTAAAGCAATTATTATCCAAAGGGAAACAAAAGTAAGAAATTCCATAAAATAGTCTTGTCTATTTTTGTGATGGGACCATATCTACTTGTATGACAGAATCTTTTTCAATGTGGTTCTTAGATATAAAAACAAACAAGAGTAACAAATAATAAGCGCACTAGAGTGCCTTCCGTCCCTTGTACTATAGTCTCTCCTATATCTTGATTTTCTTCTCTATGATATCCTCTATAACCTTCATTGTGTATTATTGTGTATTGGACAAAATAAATAAATAAATAATATAAATAAATAACAAATATATAATGCACACCCGCGGAAAGAATGTCTGCCTCTGTGAAAATAAAACCTACTGTGCTTTCATTACTTAAATTTACCAACTATCGTTAATCAAAATGTGAATATATCCTGTGTCGTTTATACAAAATGTCTAACTTTTTAGAATTTTATAAGAATATTTTGTTTGGAATTGACATTAACACTGAGGGCTCTGATTTCAACAAGAGTTAATCTAGAATAATATCATTGTCCTTGCAGCAATATCCGCATTATATGCTTTGTGTTGCTATATGCAACAATAAATTTCATTGTTTACAAAACAATTATTTAGTGAAATGTATATTGTGATCAGTGCTACAAAGGTTTTTCAATGTCAAAATACACAAACAGACAAGACACTAGGATTTAATCTTAAATCTTTAAATCAAGACTTACACAAATCACAGTAAAAGCAGGACAAATTGCTGACTATAGTTGCTTGGACTGCAATAAAGTATAAATTTTTCCTTTTACATTTTGAAAATGACACTTTACACTGCTGCACTTGTCATGTTAATGTAATAAGTATAAAAGTACAACCATAGGAATATCTCCTGTGGTCAAATGATCAAAATTCAAAAGGTTGGCAACTAAGGTAGAAACTGTATGGCAGTTGCAGTGTTTCAGGCTCATGTGGTTGCCTTTAGTAACCTTCTGACAACTAAAGTCCATGGGAAGTCAGGTTCACTTAACAACTATGTTACTAATAGATATAAATTTTTATTTACAAGTACAATTGAGCCCAAATTTCTGTTGCTAAATTAGACATTTATTGAATTTTCCCCATAGTTGTTAAGTGAATCACTGCAATTGTTAAATTACTATTTAATTGGGGACTATTAATTGGGCATAAGTCACTTCATAGAATTCAACTGGCTAACCAACTATAACCAAATATATTCTAGGAAGCTTATAATATGGTATTCCCTTGCATATGGAATTTAAAATTAAGATACCTTTTAATATAAGTGCCTGGGTATTAAAACTAATTGGAAATCTTTTGGAGGCACAAGCCAGTTTTAATTAGGTGATAAATTATTCTGTATTTTTGGAATAGCATATTATTTAGCAAAATATATAATGTTTAACATTAGGAAACATGTTCTTTTCACCAAATGGAAATATAAAATTTTGAATAAATGAGCAAAGCTGTATAATATACATTTGCCAGGTTTTTAACTTCACTACAGAATATCAAACCAGCCTTTTTTTCCGTCACATATATTTAAGCGAACAGTGAACTATTAAAATGTGCTCATTTCAAGTATGAAGACTTAAAAGTACAAGAAATACATATATGCATTGTTGCTGTGCAGTTTTCTTATGGTCTTGATCCTTCATATTCAAGATGTATTGTGTGTAGATCATACAACCAATATGATTATGTTACAATCTGTACTTAAATTACTTCAGGTCACAGATGTAGCAGTGCTATGCTGAACCATACAGCTAGGGAAACCAGCAAATAATGGTGCAAATACAGAGGAAAATGTTCTAAAAATAGAGAAGTTATGTTACCCCTGACTGATTTCATAATAACCAGTAGAGCATTCACTACACCTCTTCTCTGCAAAGTAATAAGATGTCATTAGGACACATCTAATGATGTCATTACTAAGTGTGTTCTTGTCAAAGCTCTTTGAGGAATCTTCTCAAGAGGAAAAGGAAGAACTTTTAAAATGTATCTCAGTCTAAGATATGACCAGGGAGAAAGGCACATCATTTCCAACAACCTGTTCCAAATGTGTAAATCAAACAACTGCTTCACAATTATGGCATTGTTGCAGGATAATGCAATATAAGTGCAAGGATTTAACCTTATGTTCTTTGACAATAAAAATTTGTTCAGAGTCAGATTTTTTTTTGCACGAGAAAATTATATTCCATTAAGGGCTAATCACCTGGGTCCAAGTGCAGTCATTTGTATAAAAAAGTCTTGATAAAAAATGTTATGGAAAATGTACTGTGAAGCCTAAAAGGTTTTAGTATATAAATCCTAAACATTAATCTATCTTCTTCCTTGACCTCCTGATCTCTAGCTTACTTCTTTACTATTGTTTACAACTGCTCCATTAAATCTGTAGTGTTTGCCTCTGTTGTTTTAAGCTTCAGACTAGGATTCATCTTGATTCTCCTATTCACTGTAAGTTGATGTTTGAATACCTGACTATGGTTTGCAGACATTCCATTTGATTTACACATTTCTCAACAAACAGCATTTGCTGGAGAGACGGAGTAACGACACGGACACCAGAGCTGGATTTAAATTGGGTCATTTTTATTAACATAAATTTGCATAATTTATTCAATACTTTGCATAAATTAGCATAATCAACTATGACCCGGAAATGGACCTGCAGGGTCAAACAAATACTTCCGGGGCGGAAATGACGTTATGCCAAAAAACATTCCTGGGCAACTCATGGGCGTATCTCGATGCAAGTCCAGGTGAGGGCCAGGCCGTCACCTGCGACCCTGCCATGCTGTGCATGAGGGGGGTCCCACCGGCTAACCCGAATCCGGGAATTAAAGGTGCAGGACCCAAAGACAGGTTCCCCCCAGCTGCTCAGGCAGAAACTCCCTCCATGAGCTTGCGGAGAACCTGTCAATCATCCCCAAAGATGCCCAAGGGAGAACGCGCAGTTGCTAAACCACCCCAGTTTTCCGCCCCTAACCTGCCTACCCAAATGACCAAAGGTAAGCCAATTAACCTAATAAATGCAAGCACCCCCTAACCGCACATCCATCACCTCAGTGTGGAATGGGCGAAAAAACAGCTCGGCTAAGAGGCAGAACTGCAAAAAATTCCCATTCGGCCCCCTAAGGGCGACCCCTAAGCACACTGCAAAATAGTGGAGGGCGGGCGGGTGTCTGCTCGAGGCTCTGCAGTCCGGGCGAAAAGGGAGAGCCCCGGGCCTGCTCGCCCTTATATAGGGCAAGCAGGCCCCGCCCGGACCAATCAGGAGCCTGGCCAATTAGGCCTGATCTCCCGAGCGAAGTCTCGCATCGCGAGACTTCGCCCGGGATCCAAGATGGCGGCCGCCATGAGGGACCGTGTCTCCCGGTCCCTCCAGCAAAGCCTGCCGCCGGGTAAGTCCGGCGCTGTCATTTTTTTAAGGGCTGATGTACTGCATAATGTTATAGCACCATAATTTCAAAAGAAACTCCTTGTTTTCTGACTTTCTGTGGGACATGAAATGAATAAAGAGAAACTAGCGTGAAGAAAACTGAAGTGTGAAATCCATTTTTAAGACTATGCTGTGGTGATAAAGATAATCAAGTATTCTTACTTCCCCACTCTTACTGCACATGTCAATTCATATCTAGAGGCTCATTTCAGATAGCCAACCCATGCTCATAAAATGTAGGGATGAAGATTCTTTCTATAAGCTACTGTGATATATTTGTGAGTTATTTTGCAGATAAAATCTTTTGCTTGACCCCAATTGGTTAGGCAGTTGAAAGAAGATCAGCAATGTAAAAAAACTTTTGGAGACCAAGGATATAAATGGAATTAACCTGTCTATATCTTTGGTCCATGCCTACCTAATTTAATGTTGTGGTGCTAGGGTCAGGTAAAATGATACCCAGTTGATACCTTTAGGTCTAATGGAGTTAAATTTCTGGTTAAATTATGCCTTCTTCAGATTGACAGCAAAGATTATAGTTTGAGGCAGTGAATTACAGTGGTTCTGCTGTATGTTTCATCATGGTGTTTCAATAGTGAAGGTATAAAAGCTTTGTAAAAAATGCCTAGATTAGTTGGATTGTGTTTGATTTTATTTTTATGCTTCTATTAGACAGTTTACCATATTTTACACTGTGTATATAATATATTATGAAGTTTGTAGCTGAAATGAAATTATTTTCATATATAAACAGTGCATACATATATCAAATGATAATTTTTAATAGATGTCAGATCCAGTTTATTGCTATCCACCTTTTATATCTGTAACATTTTAATTAATTTATACAGATCAAGTAAGAGTACATTGAGATTTGTTTCCTAATGAGGATGCACTTATAAGAAAGGTTTTGCATCTTTCTGATATCCTGTGGGTAATTATGTTCTAATTATATGGGAAGGGGAACATGATAACTCAGTTCTGAAATTGTTCATTGGATCCAATTAATTGCATCCATAAAATGAACACTTACAGGGAAGGTGACTGGCAATATCTTTAAACTTTAATTTAATTCAATCTTACACTTTGCAGCAGAATTAGATTCTAAGAACATTAAAAGCAGAACATTATCCTAAGATAAATAGGATTATTAGTGAATACAGTATAGAGCTCATTTTATATAACTGAATGCAACTGAAATTTATTTATTAATTCTATTGATTAATTTATTTGTCAAATGTGTACAAGATTATAAGTACGGTATGAACATAAACAAAGTAAAATAGGTATAGGTAAATTTGGTCAACAGGACAGTAGGACAGGGGCAGTAGGCACGATGATGTGCTTATGCATGCCCTTTACAGACCTCTTAGGAATGGGGTGAGGTCGACTGTAGACACTCTAAGATTAAAGTTTTTGGGGAAGAAACCACAGTCAGGTAGTGCATTCCATGCATTGATCACTGTTGCTGAAGTCATATATTCTGCAGTTGAGTCTTGAGTGGTTTAAATTGAGTTTGAATCTATTTTATGCACTGGTACGACATTGTGGTAGATGTTTTTATGAACTACCAAATTCTAGCAGTTCTTCCTGTACCAGTAACTACAGCACTTGGACGACAGTACTAATTACTAAAAAAACCCAGCTAAAATTATCAGTGAAAAATTATTGTCTCTGCAGCACTGATGTTTTACTACAGCTTGGGAACCATTAAGACACCTTCTTTAGGCTTGGGAACCTGTGCCAAGTGCCCCACCCGTGACTGGACATGCCTGGCTATTAGGCGTGACCTCTTGGCGATGAGCCACCATGGACCAACACATGTTTAAAGCACTAATTGACTTATACAACCACTAGAAACATCAATGGGCCTGTTTCCTCTATCATGCAACAATGCTGACAAAACCCCCACTTTTTCGGACCCTTATTTGAAACCTGGCCTCACCCTTCCATTTCATAACAAACATTCCTGTTTTTTAATATTTATAAACACAGTCTTATAACATCTTGTGTTCTTTATTTTTTTAAAAAATGCTGCTTATTGAAAAAAGAAACACTTTTACTGCACTTGTATCAAGGGTGCAGTCCAAAAATCACACGCTGCCCTCAAACAGTTGAGGACACATTTTCAATACTTATATGAAGAGATACCAAAATTAAAACAATATATTCTTAAAAAAGAGAACCTGCTCTTTCTAATGGTTGAAGAGGAATGAAGATGTCCCACAAGATCAAACAGGGCATCAAAGAAAGCCAAAATTTGCCCCAAACCCGTTAAGTACCAACTTTGAACTCTTATATTTTTTCAACAACTTGAAGGGAAGTGCTGCAAATTGGAAGTCCTCATTGCAGCTGTGTACTTAGTACACCTGCCAAAAATCAACCTGAAAGGCCAAGTAGTTTTGAAACGACAACAGCCTGAAGATTGCTGTAAGTTCATTTTTGAGGGATTTTTGCAAAGTTTGAGCCTGAACCATGTAAAAAGTAAGAGGACTGGGTACATGTGGCTTTGCCAGTTTATAAAACCTTACAAAGTGTGCAGGTTCTCCAAATATCTCCAACATATTACTAAAACTGCCGTGTTTACAGTTTCTAGAAGTTGGCCCAAAAAGTCATTTTTGCTGACTCAGCATTTTGCAAACTTTATTTGAGGTCTCCTAGAACTCCCAATTTTTAGTCTTTTGAACTAAAATTTTGCACAGCATAGTTTTATGTCATAAAGAAATTATGTGCCAAATTTCATCAAAACCTGCGATGGTAAGGTGGGGACCACTGGTCCACTTCACACACAATGACCCAGGGAGTAAAAAGGTGCTTCTTATGCTTCAAAAATTAAGATTAGATCGAAGGTGATGTACCTCTAGATTTTCTGAACCAAAAATTTCAAGTCTGGTGGAATAAAGTATTCTGTTGCGAGCAGAGTAGTGGAGGACTCATCTTGTGAAATATTTCTGGACTCTCTCAATTGTATTAATAAGGAAAAAATTCCCTTCTTTTTTATTAAAATAAATTAATAATAAAACAAAACCAAAATATATTACTATTAAAACTAAAACAACCAGCAAAACCAAAAACACATTTCTTAAATATTTATCATAGTATTATAGTAATCTAATAATACTATGAAAATCTATCTGAACACCAATGCATCAGTTAATATATTTCCATATTTACTTTTCTATAATTTCATTCAATATTTCCAAGCTCAATTAATTTTCAGGCACTTAGCATTTACTATTATTAACTTTCATCAATCTTCTACATTTCCAAGTATATTTTAAATTCATAATGCAAAGTCATAAAATCATACAGTACATATCATAAACCCCTTATTTATCCAATGTATCTTCCATTAATTTTACCTATGTAATTCTATATAGTTCTAAAATTCTAATCCAATTTTACGAATTAATACTTCTTAATATTAAACAACATCTAAATATATCTTTTACCATCATTCCATAGTCAATCCATATTTAATAATCAATCATCCCACCTCAAATTTCTACAACTCTTGCCAAAGGGAAGAAACCATGTTGTTTTTCAGTAGCCTGCGTTTTTCTTTTGATATTTGTTATTTTTCTTTTTAATTATAAGTTACCAAAGGTTTTTATGCAGCTGAGAGTCATGAAAATTAATGCATATTAAGAAATTGGATGATTGATATTGTTTTGCTGATCTTAATCTGCAGTAAAGATATTATGGTATTTAAAAAACCCACCATATTTTGCCTCAGAGAATTTCAAAATAAAATACTGTGTGTCTGTAACAGTGACCTCAGAAGTATCAAAATGCCACTTAAATAGTTGAGTTAGTTTCAAAATAGATTTTGATTTTTCTCTCTCTCTCTCTCTCTCCCTTCCTTTCTTTCCTTCTCTCTTCCCTCCACTTTTTTCTCTTTCTCTCTCTCTCTTCCTTCCACTCTTCCCTCTTTCCCTCCCTCTCCCTTTCTTTCTCCTCCCTCCTTTTATATTTCTCTCTTCCTTCCTTCCTCTCTTCCTCCCTTCCTCTCTCCCTCTTCCTCCCTTTTCTCTCTTCCTTCCCTCCCTCCCTCCACTCCCTCCTTCCTTCCTCTCCACTTCTCTTTCCCTCCCTCCCTCTCTTTCCCTTCTCTTTTCTTTCTTTCTCTCCACTTCTCCGGCGGTCAGCCGGCTTTGCTGGCCTGCACAGGCCTTTCCCAGGCAGCTGGCTTTGCTGGCCGGTGCAGGGCTTGAGCCTGGTGCCGCCGGGGGGGGGGGAAGTGGCCACCTCCCTCCTGTTCTGGTTTCTGGTAGAATTTTAGCTATTACAAATAACTTTTACTAAATGCAGTATTTCATGAACAAAGAATCTCCATCTTTATTCTCTTCTGTATTCAAAATAGACTTCATACCAGCACATTTCTTGTTCTCCCGTTATCTCTCCTAATTACATTCCTTTTGCATTCCTCCCAGCCTCCTCCATTCACCAAGATTTATGTACTCACAGCATGATTCAAAAACAGCAGAAATGACTAGAAAATAATGAGTTTGCTTTCTTGGGAGATGAACGGGAACACCTTCCATTTTTGTTCTACAACACTGAAACTCCATCCTTCTTCCCCACTGACCCCCTGACATACCAAATACATCACTCCAGTATTTAACCCATCACTCCAGTATTTAACCCATTCCTAAATTCAGAAGGGTCCCAAAATGTAAGGAACAAGTGTTTGGAAGAAGATATTCTTCCAAACACTTGTTCCTTACATTTTGGGACCCTTCTGAATTTAGGATCGATCCAGCGAACGTCTGATTCTTCCTCGCTAGATTCTGGACTCATAGCAACATCCTGTGGCTGGCCTCCCACTTCTTCTATTACCTGTAACCCTGGGCCCACCACTAATTCATAAACACTATCAAGTTCTTC
Organism: Erythrolamprus reginae; assembly: GCF_031021105.1. NCBI lineage: Eukaryota > Metazoa > Chordata > Lepidosauria > Squamata > Dipsadidae > Erythrolamprus > Erythrolamprus reginae. Next base: position 39,910,996 of record NC_091963.1, on the reverse strand, counting down.
ATCATCCTCCAATTGACCAGGAGTATGTACAACACCCCCCAGCCTACCCCTACCCAGGAAAGTGGTGCAGGAAAGCAGCGCATTTGAAAAGCAGCGCGTTTGAAAAGCGTGCCGCTTTTCCGGAAAGCCGGCTTTGCTGGCCGGCGCAGGACTTAGGCCTGGTGCCATGGGGGGGGGAGGTGGCCGCCTCCCCCCCAGCCTACCCATGCCCAAGAAAGAAGTGCAGGAAAGCAGCGTGCTTGAAAAGTGCCATTTTCCCAGAAAGCTGGCTTCGCTGGCTGCCGTGCCCTCCCCTTGGCTCCACGCCCTCCCCTTGGCTCCACGCCCTCCCCTTGGCTCCATGCCCTCCCCTTGGCTCTGCCTCCCGCCGCCGCTGCGCAGCTCACCTCAGAAGCCTTGATGCTTTGTTGGCCAGCACGGCGGTGGGGGAAGAGGCAGAGTTCAGGGCCGAGCCTCGACCCATTGCCCCAGGGGACAGCCCCAGCACGGCGGTGGGGAGTAGGTGGAGCTCAGGGCCGAGTAGGCCGAGCCCGGGCTCATCACCCCCGGCTCCAGGGGGCAGCCCCCAGCATGGCAGCAGGAGAAGAGGCGTAGCTCAAGGCCGAGCCTGGACCCATTGCCCCAGGGGACAGCCCCCAGCATGGTGGCGGGGAGGAGGTGGAGTTCAGGGCCGAGTAGGCTGAGCCCGGGCTCATCGCCCCCAGCTCCAGGGGACAGCCCCAAGCACGGCGGTGGGGGAGGAGGCGGAGCTCAGGGCCCATGACTCCAGGGTACAGCCCCCAGTGCAGCGGCGGGGGAGGGAGTCCAACGCCTCCTCTGACACCGCGCAGGTGGGTATCAGAGCAGGGGCAGCCTTGGCCCTGGCTGCCGATGCCAAAGCGGGGAAAAGAGGAGAAGGTCCTGTGCACGGGAATTTAACATTCCAGCGCTGAGCGGGAAAAACTAGTGCGCTCTAGCGCACTGCGCGCCTTAGAGGAAACACTGGTGAGGATCATCTGCAAGGTTATTTCATCCAAGTTTTTATTTTGTGTTCTGATTCTTTTTGCCAGTGTGTAAGACAGAGCATTTACTGGTTGAGATTTGAAGTTGCCAGTTTTCAGACCATTGTGATACATAGACTAGGTCTTTTTGAAGGGCAGAAGTATTGTCAGTGGCATTGAATAGTTCAATATCATAAGCAAAGAAAACACAGTTATTTTTAATATGATCACAATGGTTATTTATGTAAAGAATGAATAGTGTTGATCCTAGACCAGCATTTGAGGGACATCACTGATGATACATGCAGGATTTGATAGGGCATTCCTTATTTTAACCATTTGTTGTTATTTGACAAGAACGCCAAGTACTTTTATAACCAATTTCTTGTAATTGGTTATACATAGATTCAGCTATGCTTGTGGAGTGCTTTTTAAAGAAATATGCACATAGACTGTCAGGTCCAATGCAGTGGTGAATAGAGGTCAGCATTAAGATTAGGGCAGGCGGAAGGGCTTCTTCCGACATGGAGTTGCCAGAAAAAAATGGCCAGAAATTACATCATCAGTGGAGTTCTACCAGTGTGTAGGAACCCACTGATGATGCAATTTCCGGCGATTTTTTCCAGCTTCTCCTTGTCGGAAGAAGCCCTCCCGCCTGCCCTGACTTAAGGCTGACCTTTATTCTTCATCTGAAACACATCTGAGAAGCTCCTTCTCAGGAAAAGCTGGGAAAAAATTGTTGAAAATTGTGTTATCAGTGGGTTCCTACCAATGGATCGCACTGGTCCAATGGATAGAGATGGTTTTAGGTTGTATAATGCTTTTCCAACATTATCTATGTACATTATGTAAAATTTATTTGCGTTAGATCGTTGCAATTATTTGGGGTGTGACTAGGAAATATTGGACATGAGCCATTGCTGTTTACAAAGATGGAATCGAAGAACGTGTTAAAGAGGTTGGTTTTAGCAGTTTCATCATTATATTCTTTACCATCTGGTGCTTTGAGGGGTTGGATGGATCTTGAATCTTTGAGTTTGTTGTTTACAAAGTTAAAGAAGGTACGTGTGGAATATGCACAGAAGGTTTCCTTCTTGATTGATGTGATAATTGATACATTTGGTCTTTAATTGGTGGCATAGAATTTGTATTGGCTTTTAAAGTTAGCAATGTAGCTAATTTTATTTTTTCACCAAAGGGATCTTTTTTAAAATTGAAACTTCCTTATTTTTATGGGTAATTTATTATTCTTGGTTTTGGTGATAATTAGTGGTACAGTACATATAATTTAAGACTCTTTGAATTTCAAAGATATTGTAGTAGTCTTCAACAGTATTACAGTCAGAGAATTATGTTTGCCAATCAAGAGATGAGAAGTCAGCATCTATGATATAATATTTGGCTTTTTAAAAGTTGTAATTGGTTATACTTTTATTATGGTCATTTTTTTAAAGGAAGTCAATTATGCTATGATCACTGCTGGAAAGGGGCTCTATTATTCGTAGTCCATAAATTGAATGTAAACTGTTGCAGAAGATGAGATCAAGACAATTGCTGAGTGTAATATTGTATGTTACTACCTGTTCAAGCCTTAGATTAGTAATAGTATTGTAAAAGATTGAGTATATGGGTTAGGTTGAACATTCATTTAGAGTCTAGTTAATATGAGATAATATGAGATAATATCTAGTTAATATGAGGTTGAGGTCGCCCAGAAAAATGAGAGGGTGTGGGTAGGAAGCCTCCCATGTTAGTAGTGAGGTTAGCTTGTTTGCATGTGTGATGTTGTAATCAGAGGCTTTGTAGCATACTAGGAAGCAAAGTGTGGTATTTATGGTCAGTTTGCAGATGATGGTTTCTGGAAGATCGAGTTCATGTCTTGGATATTTTTAAGGTTTAGTGGTTTTTTGTAGAAGATGGCAACTTTACAGGTTTCACAATCGGACTGGTAAACATGATACTCTCTTACTGTAATAATGGAATCAGGGAGGGAAGCATTCACCCATGTTTTACATACAAGTATGTCAAATTTAGCAGTTTTTTGTAAGAGTAAGAGTTCGGGTATTTTCTTTACTATGCTTCTTGCATTAATTAGTTTGCATTTAAAATCAGCAGTGGGTGGTTTTGAGGAAGTAATGGGTATGCATATATAGTTTTGAATGATGAGGGATTGGTTTTGGGTGATGAGGAATTGGATTTGGATTAATCAATATAGATAGAGTACATGGATGTGTTCTTCAATGTTTTCCCATTTACAATTGCTTTTTTCTATTTGTCAATATAATCAATAATTCTTCAAAATAGAGAACTCAGATAAACATTTTTTTCTAGTCAAAACTAAGTTGACCAAGCTACACAACTTTTACTAATTTCTTTGTCAGAGATTCTAAGTCATCCAGGTCATAATTGTCTCAAAGGTCCAGTCAGAGCTGAAAAAATGTTTTGAATGAGAAGCAAAATGTCTTGGAAAGAAAAACAAGAAAGCCCAGGTTTTGGTTTTTTTTGAAAAAGCACCTTTGGGTTAACTTCCTTGCTTGGACACAATTAAGTAATATTTTGATACAGTTTATAATGGAATGATTTTCAATTCACATGTAATTGGAAGTGCAACATGAACACTAATTTAGTGGTAGAATAATAAACTGGGAGAGATGTTAAATTGAGACCTGATTCATATTTCTAAAGTGTTAATGAAACTGTGATTCCATGAAGTAATCATGCTTGTGCCTATCATATTTCTAAACTACATTTTATTTCTAAAAAAATAGATTATGAGAATAAGACAGTGAATAAACATGCTTCCAAATAATTATGCCTAACATTTGGTGAAACAAAGAATAAGAAAACAACGTGGTACAACAGTAAGCTTAAAAAGTAACACTAATAGAGCTTACAACAATTAGTAACATAAAACTCTAAAAGTAACTGGCTGCTTGTGTTTTTACCTGTCTTTTAGCTGTAAGCAATCTGAAGATAAAAACAAAAAATGCGTATCGGGTGGGTTCCTCCTGGTTCATACCAGTTTGCCGGAACTGGTGGTGACTCACTGGTGATGTCATGATGACATCACCAAATCAGATTGGATGGTCCGACCAGTCCATTTTTTTTCAATTTTTTTCCTTCTGCATATTTACAGAAGCCGAGTTTCTGGGTTTTGGGGGTTTTTTTTGAAATTTTGGGGGTTTTTCCCACTGTGCTTGCACATGCCCATGAAGCACCACCAAATGGCACAGGAGGAAGGGAATTGGTAATGAGGTAAATTGGGACCCACCCCTGATGCACTCATTATGTCTCTATTCTGTTGAATTATACTTTTTTGCCCTATTTTAATTTTGTGACTTTTGAAAATGTTCTAGAGGCATCAATAAAAGTTATCTTAGGAGTGAATGGAAATCTAGAGCTATTTAAAAAAAAATATTTTTATAAGTGTGCTTGGAATCCTTTTGGATAAAGCTGAGAAAATCACTGGTGTGCTTGGATGTTGATAAATGTTTTTGGAGTTATATTCCCCTTAAATACAGGGGGTGGACAAAAAAACGGAAACAGCTTGAAAAACCATCAAAATATTTTTTAATATGGTGTTGGTCCACCCCTTGCGGAAAATATAACCTCAATTCTCCAAGATATTGATTCATACAAATTGTGAATTGTTTCCAAAGGAATTTTAGTGCATTCTTCAGTTAAAAGCACCCTCCAGTTCTTTTAGAGACAATGGTGGTGGAAATCGACTTCTTACTTGAATCTCAAAAATTGACCATAAATGCTCAATAATGTTGAGATCTGGTGATTGTGGTAGCCAGATGAGATGCTGAACTTCATTAGAATGTTCCTCGTGCCATTCTTTAACACTTCTTGCTTTACGGATTGGTGCATTATCATCTTGAAAGATGGCATCCCCCTCTGGAAACAGTTCTTGAACCATAGGATGAATTTGGTCGGCCAAAATTCCTAAATAGTGATGACTTTTAATTCTTCCATGAAGGGAAATCATTGGCCTGGCAGATTTCCAAGAAACCCCCGCCATGTTTGTTGGTTGGGAGAAGGCAGTCTGGATGAAATGATGCTTTTGGCTGTCTCCAAATGTAAACATGGCCGGAGGTCAGAATGGTAAACAATCATTCGTCGGAGAAAATCACATTTTGCCACTGCTCGGCGGACCATTTCTGGTGGTTTCCACACCACTCTAAACACTTTGAAACATTTGTCTTTGAGAGCAGAGGTTTTCTAATTGCAGCTCTTCCGTGGAATCCAGATTTGTGAAGCTCCCTTCGAACAGTTTTTGTGGAAACTGGATTCTGTACGTGTCTATTGAGCTCTGCAGTGATTTTAGGAGCTGCGGTCTTGCGATCCACTCTAACAATTCGCTTTAGAGTACGATGGTCTCTCTCAGGCAACTTCGACTTTCGATCAGACCTGTGCTTGGCTCAGGATGTTTTCCCTTTTCTTTCAAAAGCAGTCATTACTTTTGAGATCTTACTCTTGAGACACCAAACTTTCAGGCACTTTCTGTTACACTAGCGCGAGCACCAACAATTTGGCCTCTTTGAAAGTCTGAGAGGTCTGCCATTTCTAGAAGGTTATAACCAATTTCCTTAAATTTCTGTAAAAAAAAAAGGTAGTTTTAAAAAAAACCATATCAAATAACAGAATTTAAAAAACAAAACAAAAAACATTAAAATATGTGAAGTTTTGATTGATTTGCACATGTTCAAACATTAGGATGCCAAAAAGTCAAGTGTTTTCATTTCTTTGTCCACCTCCTGTATATTCTCTTCTTATACAGGCAGGATTGATTACTGGGGTTTTTATAAGATGATTTGCTGCTAGTCCCTCAGTATTTGAACAACATGTTATTTTAATAATATTTATGTTGAATTCCCTATAAAAATAATATATTTGATGATCGTGTACTATCTTAACAATATTAGTAGTCAACAAAGAACTATTATTAATCTAGTTCTAATTTTTGTAGGTGATATTATGAAAGATTTTGAACTTCAAATTGTCTTCAGATTTACTCTTCCAAAAATTCAGATGTAGATTTTTTCAGACATTTGTAGATTGATTATTTTTTTTATGACATAGTCATCCTTTCATGATCCTTTTTAATTATTCCTTTTCTATTTTGTGCTAAGTTGTACACTGTTAAGAAAATACTTATTTTTATATAGATACATACAAGAACAACAGGAATGAAATAAACCTATGTTATTATTCGGTAATTATTTAACATGTATTAAAGAATCATACTGGAAATGCTTACTTGTTCAACAGGTTGGATGCATATTCAGAATCCTTTACAGGAATGTTTTTAATTAGTATGTGTGTTTTCACAGTTTTAATCTTGTAGCTGAAACTGTTTTTCTCCAACAGACTCTACCCCCTTTAGGAGTTTCACTTCCTGAGGTGCGTAATGTATAAGTGTTCATTGATGCAGATGAAACTTGTTTGGATGTTGTGATGCATTTTGGAACTTTAAAATCTTTGTTTATGGTTCAAATAAGCTTCAGTCAGATTACATTGCTTTATGTTTGCCAACATAAAGTGGCCCTTAGGACAGTTTTTAGTGATTCTGCTTCTCACCACATGAGAAAAAAAGTTAAGTAAATTAGCCTTCCTTCCTTCCTTCCTTCCTTCCTTCCTTCCTTCCTTCCTTCCTTCCTTCCTTCCTTCCTTCACTCTGACAAACAGTTGAGTAGATTTTGATAGTAGATAAAGAAACTTGGCTACTATTGAATCTCAACAGTATTAGAGGTTGAAGTGAAAAATAGATAATAAAATGTTTGCATGATATGAAAGTGTCTTGAAGTCCATGTTATGCTCCAATAATGAAAAGTAGATAATAGATTTGATCGTTCTGGAAGGCTTTTGAAGGGAAACAAAGTCCACAAGAGACTTATTTTAAAAATGTATGACAATCTGTAGAATAATTAGAAAGGGTTAGTCCCCCAAGATTAAATCAGCAAGGGTAGAACTCAGGAATTCAGTATTACCTTGGGAATAAACAATACTTCTAAAAGTAGATTGAAGAACACAACAACTTAAGTTTCTAGCCATCAAAATATGCATTAGCTTTTCTGGGTTATATTGAGTAACTTTCACCCAGCAGTGGATGAATCCATGAGACAAAATGATTACAGCTGCATCAATCATTTTATACATCCTAATAAAATAGTCATAACTAGAACATATATGTCACTCAGAAAATAAATGTCTGCATTTTTGCAGTGTCATTTATTTTCAATAAATGTCAACTTCACATCCATTTAATACAAGTATATTGTACTATTACCCTGAGATTTTGTTTAGTTGTTGCAAAAAATGCCAGATGTATTGTGAATTTCTGATTTGAGGATTTTGAAAGCATTGTAATTGCATCCTAGAAACTTTATCTTTGGATGCATTTGTTCTAATCTTTTTTTTAAATGTCTTCTTAGTTAAAACTTAAAACAAATTAAAGTTACAAAATTAAATAAGTAGTTGGCAAATAATTTCAAACTAATTTCAAATTTTTGAAATAATTTAAAGTAGCAATAATCTTAAAGAGTACATAGACTATATCAAGATTGAATTAATATAATCCATTATTTACCTAATAAACAGTTTTTTTCTTCATTATATGTATTACATTTAATATGTTATGGGTCTTTGCTTGCATTTGGATAATCTGAATTTTGGAATAAAGAACTTTTGGACAATTTATTTGGAGATATAACTATTTCTTTATGCAGACTTCTATTTTTCTATTGAAATAATAGAATAGAATTCCTAAGGACCATCAAAACTATCCACATGTTGCTATAATTCTTGACTATGTTGAGAATTCTGAAAATTTATATCCCAATCTGTTTCAAATTGAAGAAAGAAAATTGGGATATTAACACTTGTTAATATGACTGCAAAAATCATTTTGACTGCAAAAATCATGAGCAGCAGAATTGAAGGGAAAGAGCTCCGTGGTATAACATCAAAATAACACCAAATTTTAACAAGAACTTTTTAAGACTAGCAAGAAACCTTGGTGTTGGTGTGCTGGTGTTCTGGGAACCTTTGCTGGTTTTGTAGAGTTGCAGCATTGTGAACTGAGAGGCTGGAAGACTGAGTTTGAAGGAGACAGAAGATGATGGCGGAGTGTGGACTATGATATGATGAACTAAACACCAGTTGCAGCCCTACTTGGACAGGGAGTCTTTGCTCATGGTCACTCATGCCCTTATCACCTCGAGGTTTGACTACTGCAATGCTCTCTACATGGGGCTACCTTTGAAGAGTGTTCGGAAACTTCAATTCGTCGAAAATGCAGCCACGCAAGCATTCTTGGGCCTTCCAAGAAATGCCCATATCTCACAATCACTCCGTGGACTGCATTGGCTAGTGATCTGTTTCCGGGCACTTTTCACTAAGGACAATAGTAGCTTCTCACTAAGGACAATGAGAAGAGTGAGGAAGAGTTGGTGTATACCAGCATATTAGCGATCAATGTTTGTTTCTTCCTGAACTATAGTAATACAGTCCTGAGTGACTAGATTGGGTGGTGGTGGAAAGGAGAGACATGTGAATTATGCTGAACCCACCCTCCCCCCACAAAGAGAACCTAACAGAAAGACCGTTACATTAGTAATATCTCACTTAACACTTTACTGCTCTATATGTTTTGGAGAGAGGACAATTTTGACAAGAGTGGACAACATCGGACGTTGCTTTTACTTAATTGCTAGTGCATATTTTCCTTGGGAGGGTGGGGGACTATATGTTTGTATGCCAGTATTATGACAAAAAGTGACTGTGATAGAGTTGGGGTACTTATCTTAGAGTGGGTTGGTAGGGGTGGGTTGGGGAGTTTTAGGGGGAGAGTAGAAATTGGCTGGGAATATGTTTGGTGTATGACTTTGGGGTTGAATGAGGAGAGGATAGGCTTGCTGTAAATAGAGTCACGGGGGATGGTTGGGGCTATCTCTGAGGGAGAGGGCTGGAGCATACCAGTTTGACTGGGAGAGGCAGGTATGGCAGGAGTAGGGGGTAGCCTGATCTCGTGAAACGAGGGCTCACTACTTGAAAGTGATCCCTCGTTCCAGCCCCCTGGAACCATCTGACTCAACCCATGCTACTGGTGACAGCCAAAATCCCGGACCCTTGGCTCAGACTGCTGCTGCTGAATGCCAGGTCAGTTAATAATAAAACTCCCCTCATCTGAGACTTGCTCTTGGATGAAGAGGCTGACCTGGCTTGTGTGACCATGACCTGGCTGGGGCCTGGGGGTATGTGTTCCCCTCTGGGTGTGCCCAGCTGGATTTCAAATGTGGCATCAGCCGCGTCCTCAGGGAAGGGAGGGAGGAATGTCTGTCATGGCCTGGAAAATTCTCATCCTGCACAGGCTTGTGGCTCCTGAGATATCAATGTTGCGAATCTCTCCTTGTAAAGTTGGACTCAGGGGTTCATGTACCTGGCTCCCAGATGCATGTCAACAGCCCTGCCTGCACTACTCGACGGGGTAGCCGGGTTGGCGGTCGAATTCCCAAGACTGATAGTCTTGAGGGACTTCAATGTACTGTCATTCGGTGAGGCCTCAGGGTTGGTGCAGGAGTTCATAGCTACCATGGCAACCATGGACATGACCCAGGTAATTCAGGGCCCGACTCCCAAGGGGGGGGGGGCATGCTCCCGATATGGTTTTCCTCTGAGGGCAATTAAGTAATGATCCAAATTTAAGGGGCTTAATCATTATGTCCTTGTCATGATCAGATCAGATCCTGCTGTGGCGTGACTTTAGGGTTCCTATCCTCCCCTGCAGGGAAGCATAACCGATTAGGTGTTTCCGCATCAGATGCCTAATGGACCCACAGGGCTTTCAGAGGTTGCTTGGAGAAATACTGGATTTGCTTGTACACAGTCCGGCGGAGTCCTTGTTATCGGCCTGGAATATGGCCGCCAAAGGGTCTCTTGACCGAATTGCGCCTTTGTGTTCTCTCTGTGGACCCAAGAAATCGCCTTGGTTTACCGAGGAACTCAGGGGGATGAAACATCAGAAGGGAGGCCAGAAGAAACGTCTAGAGAAGTATTGGAGGACCAGTAAATCTGAATCTGACTGAACACTAGTAAGTTCTTATATTACGACTTAGTTAGTGGTCATCAAGGTGGCAAATCTTCGCATCTTTCCACAGTGATTGCATAAGCGGAATCTTGCCCAGCTGTTCTGTTTAGGGTGACCCACTCTCTCCTTAATACAACCCTTGCAGAGCAGTGCTAAGGATTTTAATAAGTTTTTTTGGAGACCAAGTTCGCTCAGATCTGGGCAGACCTGGACTCTGACTGGAAAGCAGTTTCGACTGACAATGAGTTAGTCGAGATGACTGGGGCCCAACTTAGTCTGGTTAAGTGGGAAGATGCCTGGTGATGCCTGATGAAGTAGACAAGGCCATGGGAGTTGTGAGCTCAACCACCTGTTTATTGGACTCATGCCCCTCCTGGCTGGCTTCATACAGTAGGGAGGTGACATGAGGTTGGATCCAAGTGCTTTTTTGAGGGAGGGATCCTTTCTAGCTCCCTTAAAGGAAGTGCTCAGGTTCCCCCTCAAGAAGCCTTCCCTGGATCTGGCTGTTTTAAACAACTATCTCCCTGTCTCCAACCTTCCCTTTTTGGGGAAGATTGTTAAGAAGGTGGTGGTGCTCCAGCTCCAATGGTCTTTGGATGAAGCCAATTATCTAGGCCCTCTACAGACCGGTTTCTGAGACTGATTTGGTCTCACTAATGGATGGTCCTTGGTGGGCCCAGGATAGGGGGTACTTCTCTATCCTGGTACTTCTTGACCTCTCAGCGGCTTTCGATTCAATAAACTATGGTATCCTACATTGGCTGGAGGAGTTGGGAGTGGGAGACACCATTTTACAGTGGTTCTCCTACCTATTCTGTTGGTCACAGTGTTAGTGGGGGGACAGAGATGGTATCTTAGATCCCTTCTTTGTGGGATTCTTCAAGGGTTGGTCCTCTCCCCCCCACTATTTAATATCTACATGAAACCGCTGGGTGAGACCATCCACCAACACGGGGTGAGTTACCACCAGTATGCTGATGACACACAGCTGTACGTTTCCACCCTGTGACAATTTAATGAAGCAGACGAGGTGATGTGCCAGTGTCTGGAGGCTGTTAGGGTCTGGATTGGTGCCACTAGGCTCAAGCTCAGCCCTGACAAGACAGAGTGGCTGTGGGCATTACCTCCTAGGGACAATTCCATTTGTCCATCCATTATCCTGGGGGGAGAATCTTTGACCCTTTCAGAGAAGGTCCATAACTTGGGAGTCCTTGATCCACAGCTGAATTTGGAACAACATCTCACAACTGTGGCGAGGGGGACGTTTGCATAGGTATGCCTTATTTGAACAGGGAGTCTCTCCTTACAGTCGCTCATGCACTCATCACCTCAAGGTTTGATTACTGCAATGCTCTCTACATGGGGCTACTTTTAAAGAGTGTTCAGAAACTGCAGGTAGTCCAAAATGAAGCCGCACGAGCAGTCATGGGCCTTCCCAGGTATGCCCATGTATCATCAATTCTCTGTGAGTTGCATTGGCTACCAATTAGTCTCTGAACACAATTTAAAGTGTTGGCTTTGACTTATAAAGCCCTACATGGCTTAGGACCAGCTTACCTACGGGACCGTCTCTTGCATCATGTATCCCAGTGAGCAATCAGGGTCCACAGAGTTGGCCTTCTCTAGATCCCATCAGCTAAACAATGTTGACTGGAAGACCCTAGGGAAAGAGCTTCTCTGTGGCAGCCCTGGTCCTATGGAATGAACTCCCCTCAGAAATTTGCACCACTCCCACTCTCCTGGTTTTCCAGGAGACACTGATGCCACTCCTATGCCAGCAGGCCTGGGGCCGTTGAGCCTGAATATGCTGCTCCAGCCCATTTTATGAGAGAGATATGAATGAATGAGTTTGCATGTTTTAATGATTCAGGTTAGACAGGGACTTTTAATATGTTTTATTAGGTTTTAGAATTGTATTTTAGTTTAAATTTAAATTTCTGACGTGCTTTCTATGTATTTATTTATGTTATAACCTGTCCTGAGTCTCAGGAGAAGGGTGGCTTAGAAATCAAAATAATAAAATAAATAAAATAAAATAATAAACAGCAGTGTCATTAATTATTTCCTTTTTTTTTGCATAACTAAATATATTTATCCCTGAGTTACCTACATAACTTTCTTCAATATTCCTTGAGATACACTATAGCAAAATTAACCAATCCAGTTACACTTTTAGAATTTCCATTTCTGATATTTAATGATACATCAAAAGGTTCCAATTAGATTTTTACATTAATAATATAATATATATATTTTATTATGATAAAGTATTAGGAAATAAGATCTTGAAATACAAGTCTTGTTGAAATAAATGAGTAGATAGCTTCAGTGAATGTCTTTCTGCATTATTTGTCATAAATAGAAGCAAAGGAAGAAGTTTAGTTGAAACAACAAGCCTGACAAGGAGTTGGTCTCAAGTCATGTTATTTGTACCATTTTCCTATCTCTGATGTTCTCTCTAACCAATCACTGAACAATGTTTTGAGAGGAAGAACTCATTGATTATTTGAGGAGATTTTTTATGGAGGATGTCTACTGTACAAGCATAGGCATCACCTCCATTTATATGGAATTTTAGTAATTTTATAGGAGAACTTTTGATTGAATGTAAACATGATCTTTTCTTCAAAACTGCTTTGGATATAATAGGAAAAGGATCTGTGATCCTCATGTGACAACAGAACCAATGTGAAAATATTGAACATTATGTATCCTGAAAGCTGCTTTGCTTTAAAGCACTGAACGGGAGGAAAAAGGTTGGTGTAATACATTTTGCTCTTTAATAATTATTCTCCTTTAAATTTAGAGAATTTGGAGAAAAAAAGTCTAATCACTGGAACAAAGAATTCAATTATGTTTGATTCTTGGAGACCATACAATTTTCTGTACTTTTCTTGGCAAGCTTTTTTTCAGAAGCAGTTTGCCATTGCCTTGTTCCTAGCTGAGAGAAAGTGACTGGCCCAACGTCACCCTAGTGGTTTCATGTGCAAGGCATGACTGAAACTCTTAAGAATACCAGTTTCTAACCTGATGCCTTTACCATTTCACCAAATTGGCCAAGGCCTGGGAAGAAGGAAATGGAAACCGTTTCTGAAAAAACTTACCAAGGAAACAGCAAGACTTGTGGCTACCTTTACAGATGTCATATTTCTATTAGGATATATTTAGATTTAAGCTATATAGTTAGTTCACATAAATAAATTCTAACAGAATTATTACAGTGCGCTTTTTTTGATTTTAGGTTTTCTCTTGACTAAGTATGAGCTTCTACAATTTGTTATCCTTTGGATCAGTTTGAGACTACCACTTGTGCATTCAGATTCAGAACAGTATGAAAATATTGATATGTAATCAGTTGGGAGATATACTTATAGCAGCCGAAGAGATATTGCTATTACTTTCCTGACAAAAGCAATTCTTTTTTGTTATGACTTCTTGTATAAATTTAAAAGCTCCAAATGGTTCACAATTACCACTTCTGTTTCTATTTTCTCTTTATAGTCAATGAAAGGATTTCCTTATGTTCATATATGTATTCTTTGAATTTAACAATGTTATGAATTCTAACTTGGAAAATTGATAATGCTGCTATTTTTGTATTGATTATAATAGGGGTACAACCATTTTAAAAATTATATTGATAGAAATAGCTTTAATAATAAACTCTGTGTCAAAAGAAGACAGGGGAAAAAGAACGAGCATCTTGTTTTCAATGGGAACAGTTCCATTTTAACCTAGGTGGTGAAGGTTAAGATGTACAGTGGTCCCCCGATTATCGCGAGGGTTCCATTCCAGGACCCCTCGCAATGATCGGTTTTTCACGAAATAGCGGTGCGGAAGTAAAAACACCATCTGCGCATGCGCAGATGGTGTTTTTACTTCCACCGCAGCAGCGAGGAGCCGAAGATTGGGGTTTCCCCGCCACCCACGCAAACTCCTCGCTGCTGCCGCACCCGCCGCTTGTCTTGTCCGCCCGCCGCTTGTCCGCCGCCTGCCTGCCCGCTCGCCCGCCCTTCGCCTGCCCACGCCGTTCGCTCGCGCCGCTTCCCAGCTGAGTCCTGAAGCCAAACGCGGAAGTTCGCTTCAGGACTCAGCTGGGAAGCGGCGCGAGCGAACGGCGTGGGCGGGCGAAGGGCGGGCGAGCGGCAGCGAGGAGTTTGCGTGGGCGGTGGGGAAACCCCAGCGCCGCTTCCCAGCTGAGTCCCGAAGCCAAACGCGGAAGTTCGCCTTTGCCTTCTGGCTTCAGGACTCAGCTGGGAAGCGGCGCGAGCGAACGGCGTGGGCGGGCGAAGGGCGGGCGAGCGGCGGGCGCGCGGGCAGGCAGGCGGCGGACAAGCGGCGGGCGGACAAGACAAGCGGCGGGCGCGGCAGCAGCGAGGAGTTTGCGTGAGCGGTGGGGAAACTCCTCGCTGATCCCCGCCGCTCGCCCTCCCGCCAGCAAGAGGGGGAAGACCCAGGGAAGCCACCCAGCAGCTGATCTGCCCGGCGCCATCTACGCATGCGTGGCCATAGAAAAAAGGGTGCGCATGCGCAGATGGTGTTTTGACTTCCGGGTTGAAAAATCGCGATATAGCCTTTCGCAATGATCGGGATCGCGAAACGCGGGGGATCACTGTAATAGAGGAAAGGAGCTTCGCCAGGATATAGGCAGGACATCTAACTATTCTAGACTCCACTACTGCAATAAGCAATGGAAAATATATTATGAATATATGAGAGCTATGACATTAATTGCTTTGATTTGAAGTCAGTTATTCTTGTGCTCAATTGCTGCCTGATAATTTTCAGCCAGCCAAACAGAATACAGACTTCAAATATTAGCCTTCAATATGAAGTATTATGATAAATTAATGTGTATTGGCTAAGGTGTTTGATTAGGAACAAGGAGATATAGAACCTTCCTCAGGAACAGAAGCTTTTTCTGTTTCAACCCCATCTATCCTGATGGAGTGGACAAATAGACAAGGCCATTGGATCTGTTTATTGGACCTGTGTCCCTCCTGGCTGGTTTTGGCTAGCAAGGAAGTGACACGGAGCTGGGTCCAAGAGATTACCAATGCTTCTCTGAGGGAGGAGTCCTAGGTCCCTACCTTGAGGGATACCTCAGGAGTCAATTCTTTTGCCCCTGCTGTTTAATACCTACATGAAATCGCTGGGTGAAATAATCCAGGGGCATGGGGTGAGTTACCACCAGGACCCTTCCCTCAGATAAATGTACATATGAGTGAGATACTCAGCTATACATCTCCACCCCATGTCCACTCAGTGAAGCAATGGAAATAATGTGCCGGTGTCTGAAGGCAGTCAGGGTCTGGATGGGTGTAAGCAGGCTCAGGCTCAATCCAGACAAGATGGAGTGGCCGTGGGTACTGCCTCCCAAGGACATGTCCATCTGTCCATCCATTACCCGGGGGGGGGGAATTATTGACCCCCTCAGAGAGGGTCCTCAACTTGGGCATCCTCCTCGATCCACAGCTAACTTTAGAAAACCATCTTTCAGCTGTGGTGAGGAGGGCGTTTGCCCAGGTTCACCTGGTGCACCAGTCGTGGTGCTATTTGGACAGGGAGTCTTTGCTCATGGTCACTCATTCCCTTATCACCTCAAGGTTTGACTACTGCAATGCTCTCTACATGGGGCTACCTTTCAAGAGTGTTCAGAAACTTCAAATCGTCCAAAATGCACCCGCATGAGCAGTTTTGGGCCTTCCAAAATATGCCCACATCTCTCCATCATTCCATGGACTGCATTGGCTTCCTATTGGTTTCTGGACAAAATTCAAAGTGTTGGTTATGACCTATAAAGCCCTACATGGCATAGGACCAGATTATCTCCGAGACCGCCTTCTGCCATACGAATCCCAGCATCCGGTTTGGTCCCACAGAGTTGGTCTTCTCAGGGTCCCGCTAACCAGACAATGCTGGCTGGCGGGGCCTAGGGGAAGAACTTTCTCTGTGGAAGCCCCGGCCCTCTGGAATTAACTCCCGTGAGAGATTCGCACTGCCCCCACCCTCCTTCCATAAGAATTTGAAAACACATTTATGTCACCAGACATGGGGTCATTAGACCCCAGCCTCTGCCCAATGAATGTATCTGGTGTGATAGTATGTGTGTGACTTTTTATTTTAAATGTTTAGTTTTAAGAATTTTTTTAAAGTTATTATCCTATTAATTGGACTAGAATGTTTTATTTATTGTATTTTTTACTAAAATCTTGTAAGCCGCCCCGAGTCCACGGAAAGGGGCGGCATATAAGTCAAACAAACAAACAAACAAATAAATAACCAACTGTACTGTACACGCATAGTTTGTGGCAGACCATTACTTTCAATAAAGACTCCATCCTACATTAAAACTAATAATATATAAAGTCTTGAATTTATGAATACATAATACCTCATCTTACAAACTTAATTGGTTCCAGGATCAGGTTCGTAAGGTGAAAAGTTCGTAAGATGAAGCAATGTTTCCCATAGGAATCAAAGGAAAAGCGAATAATGCATGCAAGCCCATCAGGAAACTCCAAAACTTTAGAAGCGAGGCGAACAGAGGGCGGGGAGGAGCAGTGAAATGGGCAGGTGGAGCTATAAAGGGCATGGTGGGTCCTGGAAACGTCAGGATTTAGGAAAGCTGGAGCTGTAAAGGGCATGGGAAGTCCTGGAAATGTCAGGATTTAGGAAAGCTGGAACAATAAATGGCATGGGAAGTCCTGGAAATGTCAGGATTTAGGAAAGCTAGAGCTATAAAGGGCATGGGAAGTCCTGGAAAAGTCAGGATTTAGGAAAGGTGGAAAAATAAATGGCATGGGGGTGGTCCTGGAAACGTCAGAATTTAGGCCGTTTGGAGGAATAAATGACATGAATAAATGATTGTGAATCCTCCAGCTTTCCTAAATCCTGACATTTCCAGGACTCCCCCATGCCCTTTATAGCTCCAGCTTACCTAAATCCTGACGTTTCTATGACCCCCCATGCCCTTTATAATAATAATAATAATAATAATAATAATAATAATAATAATAATAATAATTTATTAGATTTGTATGCCGCCCCTCTCCGAAGACTTGGGGCGGCTCACAACAAGCGATAAAACAATATTGTACAGGCACAAATCTAATATTAAGAAAAAACTAAAAACCCTATCAATTTAAAAAACCAAACACATACATACCAAACATAAATTATAATAAGCCTGGGGGAAAGGTGTCTCAAATCCCCCATGCCTGGCGGTATAGATGGGTCTTAAGTAGTTTACGGAAGACAAGGAGGGTGGGAGCAGTTCTAATCTCCGGGGGGAGTTTTGATTCCAGAGGGCCGGGGCCGCCACAGAGAAGGCTCTTCCCCTGGGGCCCGCCAGACGACATTGTTTAGTCGACGGGACCCGGAGAAGGCCGACTCTGTGGGACCTTATTGGCCGCTGGGATTCGTGCGGTAGTAGGCGGTTCCGGAGGTATTCTGGTCCAATGCCATGTAGGGCTTTAAAGGTCATGACCAACACTTTGAATTGTGACCGGAAACTGATCGGCAGCCAATGCAGGCCACGGAGTGTTGTAGAAACGTGGGCGAATCTGGGAAGCCCCACGATGGCTCTCGCGGCTGCGTTCTGCACGATCTGAAGTTTCCGAACACTTTTCAAAGGTAGCCCCATGTAGAGAGCATTGCAGTAATCGAACCTCGAGGTGATAAGGGCATGAGTGACTGTGAGTAATGACTCCCTGTCCAAATAGGGCCGCAACTGGTGCACCAGGCGAACCTGGGCAAACGCCCTCCTCGCCACAGCCGAAAGATGATGTTCCAATGTCAGCTGTGGGTCGAGGAGGACGCCCAAGTTGCGCACCCTCTCTGAGGGGGTCAGTAGTTCCCCCCCCCAGGGTAATGGATTGCCAGATGGAATTGTCCTTGGGAGGCAACACCCACAGCCACTCCGTCTTGTCTGGATTGAGTTTGAGTTTGTTGACACCCATCCAGTCCCCAACAGCCTCCAGGCACCGGCACATCACTTCCACTGCTTCGCTGACTGGACATGGGGTGGAGATGTACAACTGGGTATCATCAGCATATTGATGATACCTCACCCCATGCCCTTGGATGATCTCACCCAGCGGTTTCATGTAGATATTAAATAGCAGGGGGGAGAGGACCGACCCCTGAGGCACCCCACAAGGGAGAGACCTCGGAGTCGACCTCTGACCCCCCACTAACACCGACTGCGACCGACCGGAGAGGTAGGAGGAGAACCACTGGAGAACAGTGCCTCCCACTCCCAACCCCAGATAGCTCCAGCTTACCTAAATCCTGACTTTTCTATGACCCCCCATGCCCTTTATAGCCCCACCTTACCTAAATCCTGACATTTCCACCCCCCCATGCCTTTTATAGCTCCAGCTTTCTGAAATCCTGACATTTCCAGGACTCCCCCATGCCCTTTATAGCTCCAGCTTTCCTAAATCCTGATGTTTCCAGGACCCCCCTCCCCATGCCCTTTATAGCTCCAGCTTCCCTAAATCCTGACATTTCCAGGAAACCTCCCCCCCTCTATGGCCTTTATAGCTCCACAGGCACCCTTTCTCTGCCTCTACAAGCACTCCGCTAGCATTGCTTTATCCACCCACCACCCAGGAGCGGAGAGCTCCTTTTCTAGCAGATGGGATGGGGGGAGGGGGGAGACCCCACAGGGGAAAGCCTAGCTCCAGTTCCCTTTCGATCATCAGAGCCTGCTAACATAAAATCGCTTGTTTTGGCTGCTGCTTGCAGCAACAGCAGCCAGGAGAGAAGCAAGGGTTCGTAAGACGAAAATGGTTCATGAGAAGAGGCAAAAAAATCCTGAATGCCCAGTTCATATCTTGAAAAGTTGGTATGAAGAGGTGTTTGTAAGACGAGGTATCACTGTATATGATATATCATGTTCAAATGTTGATTTTTATACTGGTAATACTAAAGGAGGAAATTCAGTGTATTTAACAGTTATCACTACGAGTCTGCCTCTAATGCAGCACCCTTGCTTCTGCTGAACTGGACCACTGAATTTATTGGGATTGATTTAACTTCAAATAACAATTAGGCTTAGTGGTAGTATTGTTATAATCATTTGCTTACAGATCATGACTTGGTAGTAAGTCATGCAGCAGTAGATTTACCTGCAATATACCATTCTATATTATTATTATACTTTATTATTTCTTTTTGAAAAAAAAAATAGATTTGGTTGACACTTTCTAGCCACAAAGGATATTAATGTTTATGCTATTTTTATTTAATGCTTTTTTATTTTATAGACATGTTTTGAACTACTTTATAATGATTACAAACTATAGATATTTCAATAAAGAATTAAAATGAAGCACACAATACTTATTGTGCAGTTGTGTTAAGAATAAGAGAGACTTTAATCCAACCACTGTCTCCTAGCATAAGTCTATTGTGGAGATGAAATTTAAGAAGTCACCAGCTAGCTCAATTTGTGCGCCGTCGCCGCCCCCCCCCCCAATAGCAGGTGCTAATTTTTCTAGATAAGCTAAAATAAAAACTATTATCATTTTTACGTGTTTCTGGTTTAACTTCTATATTTCAAATTTTACATACACAAGTACACACACAATTGTGCTATATGATATTGAAAGGAGATTATATTGCAATAAATCTTTTTGAAGGCTTCAGATAGTAAAACAATTGTGATCTTCAATGTTTATGTTGTGAAGACAATGGGGTAGACCAGGGCCACCATCAGGAATTTTGGGGCCCCATACAGCCTAAGTGTCTGCCCCCCCCCCGCCATTTTAAAAGTATTTTAAGTCGCCAAGCCACTCCATCCCCCGGGGATCATTTCCCGCTTCACGCCAAGCGAGGCGGTCCCATAGGCCAGTGTTTCCCAACCTTGGCAACTTGAAGATATCTGGACTTTAACTCCCAGAATTCCCCAGCCAGCAAATGCTGGCTGGGGAATTCTGGGAGTTGAAGTCCAGATATCTTCAAGTTGTCAAGGTTGGGAAGCACTGCCATAGGCTATTTCAGGAACTGGGTTAAGCCGATTGTGTGGACTCGTCCAGGAGAAAGAAAGAAGCGGGAGTGACAAGGGAAAGAAAGATCCTCCTGGCATCGGTCAGGCAGAGCGAGGCTTATTTATGGCTCCTTGGCACTTCTCCCTTCTTGTTGACAAAACCATGTGCTTTCTAGCGAGGGGAGGGGGGAGGGGGATCCCACACCCGGCAGCCACCGGCGAGGAGCTGGAAAGGACGAGGGGAGAGAAAAAGCAGGGTACCAGCAGTCGGGCGGGTGTCTTGAGGGGGCACTCCCATCTGGAAGGAAGGGAAGAAAGGCGAGGGCGAGCTATGAAGGAAGGAGGGAGGGTGGAAGGAAGGAAGGAAGGAATGGTAAAAGGGGCGATCAAGAGAGGAATGGGTGAATGAATGGACGGAGGGTGGGAAGGAAGGAAGGAAAGAGGGAAGGGACAGGAACAGAGGAAGGGTGCAAAGGAAGCAAGGAAAGGTGTGAAAGGGGAGAGGAAGGAGTGAAAGAAGGGAGTGAGGGAGGAAAGAAGGGAGTAAGGAGAAGGAAAGCAAGAAATGGAGGGAGGGAAAGAAAGAAAGAAAGAAAGAAAGAAAGGGGGAAGGGACAGGAACAGAGGAAGGAAGGAAGGAAACTTATGAAAGGGGAGAATAAGAGAGGAAGGACTGAAGGGAGGGAGGGAGGGAGGGAAGAAGGTAGGAAGGAGACACTGGCAATGAGTAAAATGCCAACTGTATAAGACAGGGACTTTAAGACAGAGGAGGGGGGGACCCCTGCTCAGGTGCAGAGCACAAAGCAGGACTAAGTCTCCAAATGAAAGATTCAGAGAACTACCGTAATTTTCCTGGAAGGCTTGAGCACCGGTGCTTTTCATTCTAGAAAAACAACTCAGCCTGGCATCCCCCTCCCCACCACGGAAATACCCATTGACAGGACGCCTGCCAGTGTCTCTTTCGGCTGCATCTACAGTTTACGTCACGCTCCCTTTAGCCTTCTGGGAGCCATAGTGTCTCTTTAGGCAGAGCGGCAGAGCGGCTGAGCCCGCCTCCTTGAAAAGACTACAACTCCCAAGAGGCACCGGGAGGGAAGTGTGGGCGAAGGGGGCGGGCGCCCGCGGAGTTGGTCGTGGGAATAGTAGAATGAAAAGGTAGCCAAGTCGGCAAAATAAAGGCGAGTGAGTGAGGGAAGGGAATGTCGGGAGGGAATGGCTCACTGCTTTTCCACCCAGCCAGCCCCTTCCCACTGAGACGAGGGGGGTCATGCAACTGCGGGCCCCCCTAATTGTTCAATTTCGCCGGGCCCGTGACACCACTCCCAGTAGTACCGGTCTATCAGCGGCCCTGGGGTAGACTCTCTCCAATTAATTTTATTTAAGAAGCCTGATCATGGCCTCACATGGTATCACCAATTTCACACCATTACATTAGTTCTTATTGTGAAAAAATAATTATCATCTATCTATTATCTAACTGCTATTATGTCTAGATACATAAATAGATGTATTTGAATTTGGACTTCATTTAATTTGATTGCAATCATTAAACTCATTATCACTGGAACAGTGGTTGAATGCATCATTGTTGAAGGGGATTTTTCCATTTATACCACAGTAACATATTTAACATATTAATCTATTATTTCTGACCTGCTTTTTAGGAACGCCAAGCAACAATAAAAAAAGAAAGAAGTAGCTGTCAACAAACAAACAGAGCTGATCCAAGCAAGATGCAGAGAGCAAATTCTCTCACCATTGATGGTCAAGGTCTTCAGGTGTGGCTTGTGATTCTCATTTTTAAGTATTTGTATAGTTACTATTAAAATGTTTTCTGTAGTTACAAAATGAAAGTTAAATTTGGTCACGAGTTAGATCACAGATAAAAGCATAGCATCTGTACACTGAGCAGTATCACATTGTACAATCAACATTCATCTTCACTTTCTAAAGCACACTTCCAAGTTTGTGCACAAAAGGATAACTATGATTCTGCGTATATGAGATCTCTATTCAAAATATTGGTGGTATGTTTAATAATGTAGATGCTAATGTAAAGTATGGCTGTTTTTGTACCTATAATATTTTTCACATATGTCTAATTATAACATTATTTATAAAATTACATTCTCTTGTACTTAAAGAATAAAATAACCTCCAGGTGTCTCCATGGATCTTTTGTTAGAATGAAAGAAATATAGACTTAGTAACATTTTTAAAATACTATTTTATAAATGGTACACAGTGAAACAGATCTGGCAGATTCTATAGTTCTTTTTCTAGGAATGCCATCTGCACAGGACTTTCATGTCTGCTTTTCAAAATTGGTAGAACATCTTGCTTTCAAACTTATTAATTAATTACTTCCAATAAGTTAAATTATTAAATGGATGTCATTCACAGCTGTATTGGCATGTGCATCCTGGTCAATTAATTTATTCCAGCTGTTGTCTTGGATATTTAGTAAAATAGGTTCTCAATTAAGATATGAGTCACATTAAAATATAATTTATGTCATGCTGAATTACACTAAATGTCATTTAGGTCTGTGGGTATATTCAGGAAGATTGTAGTAATAGACAGCAAGGCAATAGGCATTTCTTGATTAATCTTTATTATGGCCTTAGAATCAGGAAACATACCTAATAATATACAATGAATATGTATATCAGATGTACAGAGAAACACATGCAGGTAAAATCTTTAAATATAAATAAATACATATAAAATGCAAAACTAACAAAGCAGCAATATGTATAGGTAGTCCTTGATTTATGAACACAATTGAGCCCAACATTTATTTTGCTAAGTGAGACAGTTGTTGAGTCCCCCCCCCCCCCATATTATGACTTTTCTTGTCACAATTGTTGAGTGAATCAGTGTAATTGTTAAGTTAGTAACTCGGTTGTTAAGTAATTCTGGTTTCCCATTGATTTTGCTTGCCAGAAGTTTGCAAAAGGATCACATGATCCCAAAGATATTGCAACCATAATAAATCTCAATCAGAGATGCTAAGCATCCAAATTTTAATCATATGACTTTGGGGATGTTGTAATGATTGTAAATGTGAAAAACAGTCGTAACTCACTTTTTCCAGAGTTGTTGTAACTTTGAATGGTCACTAAATGGACTGTTGTAAGTTGAGGACTACCTGTAATACAAATAATGTTGATTGTCAAGATTAGTATTATTCTTCTGTCTAAATGTACGAATAAAACAGAGGCACTTAGAGCAATCTATGATTGTATGTCAGAATCCTATTGTCAAAGAAACAACAGTTAAGCTTTATAATGGGATAGAATACGAAGATATATGAGATTTCCTGTAAAGCAAATCAAATAATTACAGGGATTTCATGGAGTTATTCCCACATGGATGTAAGAACTGGTGTAGAAGGATATTCTTTTATAAGGCCCCACAGGACTGAAAAGTATGGCCATGTCCAACCTGATCAAGGCAAAGTCTTACAAAATTGAATGGAGGAAAAAAATATGATGACACGTGCCTATTGACATGAGTCCTCAGAGAGGGGCGGCATACAAATCCAATTAAATAAAATTAATTAATTAATTAATATTTGAGGGGGGGAAATATCACTAATAGTGCAATTGGCTAAGCCTAGAATATTTTGGACATCAGCGTCTGCATCAAAATGCCTGATTGTTTTCAAGTCTAATTCAAAATGCTAGTTTTGACTTTAAAGCCTTTTATGGTATGGGATGGAGCTATCTAACGGACTTTGTCTCCATGATTCTATATGCTTGTCCAACTAGAGTAGTATGTTGTGTGTCCCGTAAGCTGGTGAATTACTTCTAGGTGCTCCATAACTCCTAGGCCACAGGAGGTATGCTTTCTCTATTATGATGCTCACCTTATGAAATGTTCTCTTACTGGAAGTGGGGTTAGTTCCATCTCTTTCAACATTCTTCAAGGTACCAGGGCAGACACTCAGACTACTTTGTTGCAGTTCACACCTCCTATATTGCTCCTATGCTTTTATAGTCCAATACTCCATACATTTCTTCAAAGGCATATACTGTAATTTGATTGCTAACATGTAGCTCGTGTTAGTGAATTCCATAGCTCCAATATGTACAATTTGAAGGACTTTTATCAGTTCTAAATCTCCCAATATTCACTCTTAATTGATGATTCTAAGGAAGATAGATAAAAACTTCTGTAGATATTTTTCCTGTATTGTTATTTGTCTTTTTGTTCACTTTCTTTCTAAGCTAAAGTATATACTTGGAGCATCCATTCATTATAGGGGAACACTTCTAGATTTCTTATCATTTTACTTTTCAGAACTATACACAGTACATTATTCCAAATACAGTATTTATATGTAAATCTCAAGTGTACTGTATACAGTAAAGACTTTAGTATGAAATGTGTTATTTTTCTCCTAGATCCATATTTTAGGCTGATAAATTTTGAGTTGCATGTTATAAAGATGTCTTCTCTTTCCTGACCAGTCACTGCTAACTGATGGAGTTTCTATTTTTAAAGTGCACTTGCATGTTGAATTTGTTCTGCCATCCTAAGATTGCATCACTGATTGAATTATTTTTAAAGTACTCATAAAGTAATTGCCTTCAATAATAGTCCCTTAAATAAAGTTGTTGTAGGGATTAAACTGTATACCTAAAGCCCACAATTTATGATTGTTTAGTGCAGTGGTTCTCAATCTGGGGGTGGAGACCCTTTTGGGGGGTCAAATGACCGTTTCACAGGGGTCTAAGAGGAAAATACAAATTTCTCATGGTGTTAGGAACTAAAGCTTCTATTCTGGCACCTTAGAATATATTTTTACAATCAACCTGTCAGTCATTTACAGTGGCATTAGAAAGGTTGAGAACTGGTTTAGTGACTGTTTGAAGTGCTCACTTTTATGACTGTTACAGGTGTCCATTTGAAAAGCAGCATATACTTATTACATATGCAGTATCCCAGGATTGCATGATTACCAGATGGCTTTCACAGCTGGCTTCTGACAAGCAGAACCAATAGGGGAAGCCAGATTTTCTTAACAACTTTATGATTAGCTTAATGATAATAAAAAAAGGTTGTAAAATCCAGCACAACTCACTAAATGAGCATATTGTTTTGTGACAGAAGTTTGTTACAAAATTGTAAGTAAATCAAGAACTACCTATATCTAAGTAATTATCTGAAGTATAGGATTGATCCTCAATATAAATAGTTAACAACCAGAACAAAATCTTTGAGGAAGGAAAAGAATATCATAACTAAGATTCCTAGATAGTTTGTATTTCAACGAAAAAAATCACAACATACAGTAATACCTCATGATACGAACTTAATTGGTGCAAGGAGGAGGTTCGTATGACGAAAGGTTCGTAAGATGAAACATTGTTTGCCATAGGAAACAATGTAAAGTCAATTAATCCGTGCAACCAAACCCCCCCCCGCAAAAAAACGGCTTTCGGCGACTGCTGGGAAGCGGCGCGGCTGTTTTAAAAGGTGACAGCCGGCCTGGGGGGCTTTCCAGCACCCCCCCGAACCCGAACCCGGGTTCGGGGGGGTGCTGGAAAGCCCCCCAGGCTGGCTGCGACCTTTTAAAACAGCCGCGCCGCTTCCCACCTGTCTCCTGAAGCCGAACGCCAAAGCCGAACTTCCGCGTTCGGCCTCAGGAGACAGGTGGGAAGCGGCGCGGCTGTTTTAAAAGGTCGCAGCCGGCCTGGGGGGGCTTTCCAGCACCCCCGAACCCTGAACCCGGGTTTGGGGGGGTGCTGGTAAGCCCCCCAGGCCGGCTGCGACCTTTTAAAACAGCCGCGCCACTTCCCACCTGTCTCCTGAAGCCGAACAGCAAAGCCGAACTTCCACGTTCGGCTTCGGGAGACAGCTGGGAAGCGGCTCGGCTGTTTTAAAAGGTGACAGCCGGGCTGGGGGGCTTCCCAGTAACCTCCCAAACCGAACTCGGGGTTCAGAAAAATTTTGCCTCTTCTTACGAACTTTGTTCGAGTTACGAACCGGCGTTCGGGAGGCTTCTGGGAAGCCCCGCCGCCCGGCTGTCACCTTTTAAAACAGCCGCACGGCTTCCCAGCAGTCTCCGAACGCCGGTTCGTAACTCGAAAAAAGTTCGTAAGAAGAGGCAAAATTTTTCCGAACCCCGGGTTCGTATCACGAGTTGTTCGTAAGACGAGGGGTTCGTATCTTGAGGTACCACTGTATATCCTCTTTGCAACAAATAAAAAGAACAAGTTTTTTAAAAAGAAAATGCTTTGATTAAGTAGAAAAGTAGATTAAGTAGAAAATTTGTTTTAAGTTATTTAATATATTTAAAATATTTAAATTTGGCTTAGAAAGCTTGCAATAAATTGAGTTTTCCACTTCTGCCAATTCTTGATTTAAGTTTTTTTTAAAAAATTAATTTTAATTAATGTTTAATTTTCTATTCATCTATTTTGGTAATATATTTTCTTATAGTAATGACCACTATTATTATTATTATTATTATTATTATTATTATTATTATTATTATTACTACTACTACTACTACTACTACTACTACTACTATTACTACTTATTAGATTTGTATGCTGCCCCTCTCCGCAGACTTTGGAAGGAATATTTTATCCATGAAACTTTTTAGTATGAAAAATATTAAAAAGCATAGTCATAAAGGACTATGCAGGCAATTTAGTGGCAGAGAGGATCACTTCTTAGGTGCAACTGTTATTAATCATAGTTAAGCACATTCATCTTATTTCTTTCCAGCTTAACCAGCATAATGATCAGGTTTATTATTTCTAATTAGAGGAAGTAATATATCATGTATAAGCTTAAGATGAGTCTCATTAATTAACTTGAACCCATAGAGATTTCTAAGAGACAGTCAATCTTTGTCACAATGAGAACAATTGGTTTATGCTTCGTTCACAGGAATAAACAATCCTGGAATTAAACTAAATAAATAACATTGATTAAATTTCTAAATAAGCATTAAAGATGTGACAGTTGTTGAAAAAGGCTGTGATTTTATCTACACAGAAACTTATATGCCTCATAGATCTTCCACTCACCAATGCAGTGACTACTCACATTATGCCACTGAATCTGTCTGAATTCTCAGACCTGTATTTTTTCTCCTATTATAAGAAAAAGTCAGGGCTTCCACTTTTATTTGGATTTAAAATAGACAAAACTGTGTGTAAACCCATTAGTAAAAGCAAATCTGTTTTGCACCCCAATTTTTTTTATAGAGGATATTTTTGCTGTTTTCTTATTCAACATATGTTAAATGACAAAAATATTTTATTGGAGATGTTCAAAATGGTGAATTGTGTAATATTTGGTATAAAAAGTAGATGCCTAAATTTATGAAGAATCAAGTTGTAGAAGTTATACTTCATGGATATATGAAGGGTAATAGCTATAAGCACACTCTTAAAATTAAGGTATTAGAAATATATTTCATTAATACTCTTGATATTTATGATTTTTCATAAATGCATGTACTAATTGAAAATATATGGAGAGACAGATTAGAATTTATGTAATGTATAAAAACACATGCACACTATATATGTACACACACACACACACACACACACATATATATACACTGCTCAAAATAATAAACGGAATACTCAAATAACACATCCTGAATGAATGGAATATTCTCAGTGAATACTTTGTTCTGTACAAAGTTGAATGTGCTGACAACAAAATCACAAAAAATAATCATCAATGGAAATCAAATTTATTAACAAATGGAGGCGTGGATTTGGAGTCACACACAAAATTAAAGTGGAAAAACACATTACAGGCTGATCCAACTTTGATGTCCTTAAAACAAGTCAAAATAAGGCTCAGTATTGTTTGTGGCCGCCACGTGCCTGTATGACCTCCCTACTACACCTGGGCATGCTCCTGATGAGGTTGCGGTCTGGGAGGAGACCTGGACTAGCATCCGCTGACTCCTGACTGTGGTGCAACATGATGTTGGTGGATGTAGTGAGACATGATGTCCCAGATGTACTTAATCGGATTCAGGTCTGGGGAACGGGCGGGCCAATCCATAGCTTCAATTTCTTCATCTTGCAGGGACTGCTGACAGATTCCAGGCACATGAGGGCTGGAATTGTCCTTCATTAGGAGGAATCCAGGGCCAACCGCAACAGCATATGGTCTCACTAGGGGTCTGAGAGTCTCATCTCGGTACTTATTGGCAGTCAGGCTACCCCTGGCGAGCACATGGAGGACTGTGTGGCCCTCCAAAGAAATGCCATCCCACACCATTACTGACCCACTGTCAAACCGGTCATGCTGAAGGATGTAGTAGGCAGAAGATCACTCTCCACGGCGACTCCAGATTCTGTCACATCTGTCACATGTGCTCAGTGTGAACCTGCTTTCATGAGTGAAGAGCACAAGTTGCTAGTGGTGAATTTGCCAATCCTGGTGTTATGTGGCAAATTCCAAGCGTCCTGCACGGTGTTGGGCTGTGAGCATAACCCCCAGCTATGGATGTTGGGCCCTCATATCATCCTCATGAAGTTGGTTTCTAACCATTTGTGCAGACACATGCACATTTGTGGCCTGCTGGAGGTCATTTTTCAGGGATCTGACAATGTTCCTCCTATTCCTCCTTGCACAAAGGTGGAAGTAGCGGTCTGGCTGCTGAGTTGCTGCCCTCCTACAGCCCCCTCCACATTTCCTGCTGTTACTGGCCTGTCTCTTGGTAGCGCCTCGAGCCTCCATTTGCATAACAGCATGTGAAATTGATTGTCAATCAGTGTTGCTTCTTAAATGGATAGTTTGATTTCATAGAAGTTTGATTTACTTGTAGTTATATTGTGTTAAGTGTTCCCTTTATTTTTTTGAGCTGTGTGTGTGTGTGTGTGTGTGTGTAATTCCTAGGTGTCTAATTCATATGTGTCAACGAAGCGGTGGAAGTGATGTGCCGGTGCCTGGAGGCTGTTGGGACCTGGATGGGTGTCAACAGACTCAAGCTCAACCCGGATAAGACGGAGTGGCTGTGGGTTTTGCCTCCCAAGGACAATTCCATCTGTCCGTCCATTACCCTGGGGGGGGGGAATTATTGACCCCCTCAGAGAGGGTCCACAACTTGGGCGTCCTCCTCGATCCACAGCTCACATTAGAAAACCATCTCTCAGCTGTGGCGAGGGGGGCGTTTGCCCAGGTTCGCCTGGTGCACCAGTTGCGGCCCTATCTGGACCGGGATTCATTGCTCACAGTCACTCACGCCCTCATCACCTCGAGATTCGACTACTGTAACGCTCTCTACATGGGGCTACCTTTGAAAAGTGTTCAGAAACTTCAGATCGTGCAGAATGCAGCTGCGAGAGCAGTCATGGGCTTACCTAGGTATGCCCATGTTTCACCATCACTCCGCAGTCTGCATTGGCTGCCGATCAATTTCCGGTCACAATTCAAAGTGTTGGTTATGACCTTTAAAGCCCTTCATGGCATCGGATCAGAATATCTCCGAGACCGCCTTCTGCCGCACGAATCCCAGCGACTGATTAGGTCCCACAGAGTGGGCCTTCTCCGGGTCCCGTCAACTAAACAATGTCGGTTGGCGGGCCCCAGGGGAAGAGCCTTCTCTGTGGCGGCCCCGGCTCTCTGGAACCAACTCCCCCCGGAGATTAGAACTGCCCCTACTCTCCCTGCCTTCCGTAAAGTTCTTAAAACCCACCTTTGTCGTCAGGCATGGGGGAACTGAAACACCTTCCCCGGCAACGTACAATTTATGTATGGTATGTTTGTGTGTGTGCTTGTTAATATAGTGGGGTTCTTTTTAAAACTATTTTAAATACTTAAATTTATTGAATCTATTTGGATTTGTACGATTGTTTATATTTTTTGTTGTGAGCCGCCCCGAGTTCACGGAGAGGGGCGGCATACAAATCTAAATAATAAATAAATAATAATAATAAATAAATAAATAATTTAGTAATATAAATATTGAAGAAAATTAATTTTTTTCTTTCTGATTCTTTAAATTTAGATCACACCAGTTTCAGGTACTCAACCACTTCTAGTTTTTGTCAATCCTAAAAGTGGAGGAAAACAAGGAGAAAGGTATGTGTTTCTTGATGATCTTTCTAAGGGATTACTTCAGTTTGATTTAGAAAGAAAAGCAATTCATTTAATTACTTTTTGAAGAGAAAAAAAATGAATGCATGTATTTTACATTTAATTTTCCAAAGCTACTTAACGCTAATTACATAGAACAATGTTAATAATAAAATGATGTTGAACTATGACCAATTTGTTAATTAGATTAGGTTATGTTTCTATTTCTACATTTATTTATTTGCCAACAGTTATATCCTTTTCTTGTTTGGAATACGTTTCTAGTTGAAAAATTGCCCCATCCTTGGTAAGGTCTTGGCTTATTGAAGCAGTTTTAGTTTATATCTAACAATAAATATAGCCTATAAAATAAATATTATGACTACAGTTATGAAGTTCCATTGCAAGTGGGCTTTATTATTTATAACTTTGTTATTAGGGTTTGTGTTTCAAATCTTTGGAGCCAGTAGTGGGTTCTAAAACCCTTTACTACTGGTTCACGTGCATGTGCAGAAGCGTTCCTGGCAGGTGGCCACACCCTCCCACTGCCAGCATTACTGAGTTTAAGAACCGGTCTGAACAAGCAGCGATCCACCTGTATTTGGAGCTCAATTGATAATGCTGTTGGAATTGTGACATCCTTGGACTTTCTGTTCCTTTTGATATTCCAGTTATAACACTATTTCGGCCACCTTTCGTTCTCTAAAGGAAAACTTCTGATATTTTCCATGACTTGAAATATTGGTTGATTCTGTAGTCTTGCTTTTAAAGGAAGAATAGTTTATCTAAAAGGATAGATAAACTATCAGCACTTTACTTACTACAGTATTATTCTTCCCCCCCCCCCCCTAATAACAGATATCTGTATTCCTTTTACTTTTTCTTCTTCTTCTTCAGGACTATATTATCACAAGAATCATTTCTTGAGAGGTCTATTCAGTATTCATGGTGTATGTGTGTGTGTAAAGTAAGCAACAAAAAAGATGACATAGTTTCATTTCCTCCTTTCCTTTTTTCTTCTTTTTTTCTTTTTTCTCACCTAAAAGATTGTTAGGAAAATAATAGATACCTTTCACCAGAAACATGATTTTGAAAAAGTCTTTATAAATTTAAACTGGAAGTGCTTAGTTATCCACTGCTACTTTAACCTTACCTAACTATTTTGTTCTACTTTATTTAGTCTGCCATGATTGTGTTTTTTATTTAAAATTTCCTGCTGAATTCTAGCTTTCAGTTGTCTGGTTCTTTGATCCCATTGCCCAAAAGACATAAAAGTACATTATGTATGTGGACCAGGTTGTAACTTTCTAGATATCTTGCAGAAACTTTCTCCTTGGAAGGCTTTATTAGGAAAAAAAAGAAGGAATGAAAAAAAGAGTGATAGCTTAAAATAACAATCAACCATTTTCTCATCAAAAAAGGAAAAAGAACAGGTATTAGGATGATGTGTCTAAAATTGCAAGCAATTGCTCATGTCAGTTGTCTGCTGCAGTAGTCATGATAGTTACAGTTGATCTAAAAGCGAAGTCACTCATCTGACTTCCTTTTCCCTTTTCCTGGACCATATTCAGAGTAGGAATAATGGATGCATTTAATTTCTGAAAAATCTAATTAATATTAACCATTGAGCAATCATTGGCAAACGTATTGATGAATGTAAAATATGTAAGAGATACAATCTTATCTTTTTATATTCAAACAATATAAAAATATAAACAATATTATAATATTATGAATATAAACAATATTCAGACAAGATGGCGATGAAGATAATTGCCTATTCAGATAGTGGGGAATCCAAGTTGTAGAAAACATTAAAATCTTAGTGCTAGAGTTGTTATCCCGGTGTTAGAGTTTAGAACAAATTGTTAGACAGAGTAGAACTACCTATAAACCGACATAATAATATCCAGAATGAACAAAACAAGCAGAAACCATCCAGCCACAAGGAATCCAAATCCTACTGGACAAAGGCAAGACAACTGACTGTAAGTGATTGAACCCTGCTGCCCATTAAACCCACGAAGCCTCAATCTGCCTCAGCACACCCCAGGATCACAAGTCCCACCTAATTAACCCCAGCGCTCCCCAGGACCACCAACCCCAGCAAACCCAGCCCAGCGCACCCCAGGACCATCCCCAGCAAACTCAGCAAATGCCAGCAGCCTTATCCCCTGCAGAGCCTAGCTTACCTGGTCCCCATCCGAGCTGCCATCCGAGGCTTGAAGCCACAACGTGGCCTGCCTGAGCTCAGCCTGCCTGTTCTTGCAGAGCCACCTGAGGCTTGTTAGCTACATAGCCATCTGAAGATCCTGCCTGTTCTCAGAGGCACCAGCCTGCCTGAGCTCAGCCTGCCTGTTCCCCTAGACCCATCCGAAGCTTGTAAGCCTCAGTGCCATCTGATGCTTGTAAACTGCAGCGGAGCCATCCTGGAGCTGCTCTGTCCGATCGTTTCCCTGCTGAACCCAGAGCCATCTGAAGTTCTGAGCGAAGCTCCATGCCTGCCAGAGCCCTGCTGAGCCCTCCAAAGTGGCAGTGACACCCTGCAGAGCCATTTGAAACTCGGAGCTTGTGAAAATTGCCTGATTTTAAATTCCCAGCTGAGCCATTCAGCAGTAGGAGTCCAACCAGCAGTGAAAGACAAGTCTAGCGGCTAGTGTAAGGACTCTTGGAGACGCCTGATGCTCTGAGTAATTCCCTATGCGTTAGAAGTCCAGCCGGCAAACCAGAGGACTCTGAAGACACCTACCATCCACCTTTGCAAACTGCAAACTGTAATTAGCAGCTCTGCAATAAGCAGCTCTTCAAACTGCAATCAGCTCTATTATTTAGTAGTCGGAAGTGCCTCTAGCCTCCATCAACAGCAACAGGATCTCAACAGGATGTGCATCTAAAATAAACAAACAACAATTAAACAAATAAAGTTTATTAAGCTTCACCCCAACAATCCAAATATCTGCTGCTTCAGATCTCCTCCTGTCGTCCTCCCAGACCTTAAGACTACCACCATTTAGAGATACACAAAAATCACTCCACATGGTTCATCTCCATATCCTCTTCAAAGCCTCCTCACAGCATCAACAGCACCAATCCTATCAGATTACCTTGTAAGAGAAGAAATCCTCTAGCATCCCAAGCCATCCACATTCCATCGCCCCCTTGCCCAACCAGAGTGCTATAAAGCAATAAAAAGCTATAAGCAGTAAAGCAATAAACCCAGATATGCCAGGGGAAAAAAGTCCCCAAACCCCCAAGTAAATAATCCTGATTACATCAGCAACCTATGCTTTAAATGCAATGACTCTATTAATATACATGAAGGATCCAAAAAATGCAACTCCTGCAATAAATCAGCACACCAAGTCTGCCTTAACATAAATAAACAAATTGCCACCTTTCTTCAAGAAAATTCCTCACTCTTCTATTTCTGCTCATCTTGTACTCCCAAACCTGACTCCCTCAATAACCTGTCTGCTGAGATCCTCACCCTAAGAACAATCACTAAAACACAACAATCATACATAGAAAGCATTGAACTATGGCTTGCTTCTATGGAAAAAAATATCCAACATTTGATAAATGGAAAACCACCAAATTAATTACCCTATACCATTCTACCACCATCTGTTTATACTCCACCAAGACCACCTCAACATCTACCTCTACCTACAAACTCAACTACTGACATCCCCACCCTCATTAAAGATTCCATGGAATGCAAACAAAAGCAACTGAATGCCACCCTCTTTGGCCGTGAGGAAAATGGGGAATCTGATTTAGCAAATATACATAACATCATCTGCTGCCAGCATCCACAAACAATTGTCCCTGATGAAATCTTAGAGCTTACTAGAAATGGCCCTGTACTCAGGTACAGTGATGAATCAGTGGCCCCCCATTTCCGTAGAGTGGTCTGTAAAAGTGAAACTACCAAACAACAGTTCATCAAGACTATGAACGTCATCGCCAGAAATAACACCAACTACAATAAACTTAGATGCAGACCAGATCTATCTCTACTTCAATGCATCCGCTCTCGTGATCTGTGGGCTGAACTTAAGAGACATCTTGATCTTGATGAAACTAACCTTTTCATAGATCACCGCACTTAATGCATCAAAACCAAGACCCACAACCCTCAATTCATCTTCCAACCCACCAACCCTCCTCATACATCCTACACTTCCAAACCTACCTTCCCTCATCAACAAATCAACATCCTTAGCACTTCCAACCTAGAATAGGAAAGTGCGCTCCTTACTTCCTCAATTCAATCCAATCCAATCCAATTTCAATTCAAGGCAGTCTAATTTCAATCCAGAATCCAAACTCAATCTCAAATGTAAACTAATCAATGCAAGAAGTATAGTTAACATGTTGTCTGAATTCCTCCTCCTACTTGACACCAACACATTTGACATAATCTTTGTCTATGAAACATGGCTAAATACATCCTATTCTGACTCCATCATCACATCAAGCAACTACCTTCGGTCTGACCTTGAATCCTGCAGAGGAGGCGGTGTAGCTATATTCTACAAAAAATCACTCAATCTAAAAAACATCCAAGTTACACATGATCTTATCCTCCCTGAAACCATTATATGTGATCTTTCCCTCAATACCACACTTCACTTCCTAATGTGCTACAGAGCTCCTGACTATGACATCATACATGCAATCAAATTAAACTCACTACTAATGTGGGCTACCTCCTGCCCTTATCCCACATTACCTACCACACATCAACTGGACCCTAAACGAATGCAGCATAAAACCCTGCATCCATACTACCTTATATAACGCAGTCACCAGCTTGGGACTTGACCAATTAGTATCAAATAATACCGGACTCAACAGCTGTCTTGACCTCATATTCTGTAATAGCAAAAGTGCAATTTATGGACTGCATGTAAAAGAACCCTTTTCCAACAGCGATCATAATATGGTTAACTTCAGACTCAATCTACACCATGCTAACATTCACCTGAATAACGTGTCACCTAAGTACAATTTTAGGAAAGCCAACTATGAACTCATAGATGCCAATCTCTCAATTCTTGACTGCCAAACTTTATTTTGTAACTGCAACACTATTGATGAATTCTACAACACATTTTACTCCAAATTAAAAGACTTATCAGATTACCTGTACCTCTAACATCAACCAGAAGTAAAAAGAAAAATAATTTACCTGTCTCAATAAGGAAACTACAAACCAAAAAAAGATCTCTCTGGCGTAAAAACAAAAAAGGCCATGTAACCAAATTCAAAAGCTGCGACAAAAGCATATTCCAGCAAATAAAAGCAGAATGTCTCAGCCATCAGAGCAAATAAGATGAAAACCTCCTTCGCACCAAATCTAACCAAACCTTCTACAACTTTGTTAACAACAAACTCAAGGACTCTAGACCTATCCCACCTCTTGTAGGACCCAACAACAAAGAATACCATGATGATCCATCCAAAGCTAACCTTTTCAACTCTTTCTTTGGCTCTGTCTTGTTAACAGAAACGGCTCATCCCCCATCATCACAAATCACACCTCAAACTCTCTCAATGAGCTAACCCAAATAGACTTCACTGTAGAATGCATTGAAAAAGCTACCTGGGATTTCAAACCTTCTCTATCAGTCAGACAGATGGTCTTTGTGCATACTTCCTAAAAAAAGCTTTCTTCTGCTATAGCTTAACCACTAAGCATTATCTTCCAAACATCCTTCAGGACCAACACACTACCCAAGCTGTGGTCAAAAGCAATGGTATTCCCCATCTTCAAAAAGGAGACACTTTTCTTGTTGATAACTACAGACCAATATCACTGTGCTGTGTCTCATGCAAAGTCATGAAATCAATTATAAATCAATCAATTACTCTTCCCTTAAAATCTAATAACTTACTCTCTAACAAACAATTTGGATTCATACGGAAATTATCCTGCAACCTGCAACTACTTCACTGCAAAAACATATGGACTACCCATCTAGATCAAGGAAAATCCATTGATGCAATTTATATTGACTTCTGCAAAGCCTTTGATTCAGTGGTCCATGATAAACTACTTCTAAAACTCAAATCCTATGGCATCTCAGGATTCCTCCACAGTTGGATTACAGCATTCCTGTCAAACAGGCAACAATTTGTCAAAATAGGAAGCACCCTGTTAAAGTGGCGTTCCCCAAGGCAGCGTACTGGGATTAACTCTATTCATTCTCTACATCAATGACCTTTGCGATCATATCACAAGCAACTGTGTTCTTTTCGCCGATGATGTAAAACTATTCAACACCACTGACAACACAACTATTCTCCAAAAAGACCTTCACTCTGTTTCAGATTGGTCTAACACCTGGCAACTCCAAATATCAACCAACAAATGCTCTGTCCTCCACATCAGCAAAAAGAATCCAAACTCCATATATAAGCTGAATAAACAAAATCTCACAGATAACCCCCACTCAGTAAAAGACCTTGGAATACAAACTATGATACTACCTTAACAAATGCAATGATTCACTTTTCAAATATGGCAGGTAAGGACATAAAAAGGGGCAAAATTCATTTAATAACTGTCTCACTTAGCAACAGAAAAATTGGGCTCAATTGTGGTCATATGTTCAGGACTACCTGCACACTTACGAATAGATCAATCAGATGCTTGATTTATTTTGGTGATGAAATAGATCAATCAGATGCTTGATTTATTTTTGTGATGCCTTTTTAAAGAACAAAGAAACATGGTTAAACGATCTAAAGTAATACAAGATACATTTGTAAAACATCAGTTATGCTTGAACACCCGCTTATTATCGCACATTGTGCCTTTTAAAACATTTCACTTCTGAAGAGTTTATGGAATGCAGTAAAAAATGTCCTAGTGTCACGAGAATGGACAGGACCAATTTAGGATTTTGGGAAAGGGGGTATCTCTAATTTGCTATAGCTCAAGGCACTCATTTTGCTTCTTAAACTCCAGTCCAGCTGAAAAAATTCAGAACATTTGGTGTTGATTTTTGTGTGTAAAGACTGCCTTAAATTTTTGCAGGCCTTAACACACAGATCATCTTCATTTTTGAACCCTTCAAAACAAAAATGTTCCCAACCATTATGAGAGATCAAAAAAATTACACTTTGGTATTTGTTATTCATGATTGCATATTTTGTCTTATACATGAAAGTGTGATTCTTACAAAACAGTCAATGATATTAGTTCTTTTCTGATTCTGCTACTTCCAAGGGATCTACACTTCAACAGGTTTTACTTAGATAAGACCAAATTCAATACAATCTTAAACTGATGAAACTATAAGCTGTCTTTCAATTCTGTTAAAATCATTGTGGAATCATAAATTGTGACTCTTAGATTTGTAAAAATAGAGAACTGTTCATTTAGTAATAGAATTCCAAAATGTTTGACTGAGCAAAATTCTAGGCAACAATAACAAAAGTGAAGTTTAAGGCTCAAGGGTCAGCAGGTATGATATCTTTGCCATAGATAGGACCAAGATTTAAAGTGCTTTACAATTTGGTAGGCTATTGATGTATGGCAAATAGATTTTGAAATGGACTAAAAATTGAAATGCAGTTTGCAGTATAGTACATCATATACAAATGAATTTAAGGTCTTTCTTAACTAGTTCTTATTTAATATCTTATTTACTTCATTTTGCCCATGTTTGCAAATTATGCAAAATAAATGTGCTCATATATCCTGAAATATTAACATTGGTAAGCACAGTGTGGGATGCAGTATGACTTTGTTCAATCCAACATATTGTTAGGTAGTAGAACTGCCAAAACATAATTTGTTGCCAATAAAATTCAAATATTTTTCTGTCCCCAACCATAGAATTTATAGGAAATTTCAGTATCTTCTGAATCCTCGTCAGGTTTACAGCCTTTCAGGAAATGGACCAATGCCAGGGTAAGTCTATATGTTGTCAAATATGAACTTATTAAATAACATAGCCTAAAATACAGTGATATTCTGGAAATATTGTATAAAGAGAAATTAACTGAAGAAATGCATAACTGTAACTTGATGACATAGTTGAGGATTCTTCCAGATTTTTAAATACTTCTTTATATATATTACTAAAGGGTTACAGTGCTTAAAAAAAAAGACACATGTATGCATAGTAATATAATGCCGCAAGAGGTAGCGTTTGTGAACATTCATTTCTAAACGTGAAGATCATTTCCCATTCTCATTTTCTCCATTTAAGAAACTGTTTAGTCTTGAAACAGAAAATAAATTGCAAAAATTTCCGATTACTTATCTGTCAAATATTGGATAGCCATGTTTGTTTCTGTTTTCCTTATGCAAGTTGATTTAATTCTGACTTTCCAGGCCATATACTGTACATATATTTTCAATGTTTATTCCTTTGCCATGGCTATCAGTTGGATGCAAATTTATTTCAGTAACAAGATGGCTTTACAAATCTAGTTAGCTCAGTTAACATAGGTTTACAAATAAGAAGTTAAGGGGTCAGAACCAAACATTATTTCTACTGACAGTATCTCTGTTTTTCACTTGCCAGTTAGGATTTCACCCAATCCTAAAAGACCTATCATTAGAGGCCCGAGTCACTATCATGGCAGCTATCATGGGCCAAGCTGGATTTCAAAAATAGAAAGCATAGTTCATGGGACCAAATTCAACAGATAAAGCTCTGAACTTAACCATAATTGAGATATTCAATTGGAACATTCAGTAGCAAACTGGAAAAGAAGGGGTAGGCTAGCTTGCCTCTGACCAATCCTACAGATTTTGAAGGGATCTTGGATCTAGTCCAACCCTCTGCTCTATTATATCATACAGTTTGAGGGAATTAACATTAGAGAGCAGGGTGTCATTTGTACATCTATCTCCCTCCCTGTCGTCCACCCACCCTAGTTTACAAGAGTGGCCCAACCCATCTTCCAAAATACAATAAGACCAGCCTACCTTGCAGGGTTCCTGGCTCAATCCAAGCTGACATTTGTATATCTCTCTGTCTCTTATGTGCCAGTTGGTCAACTTGGCAATTGACCAGTAGCTTGTGGCAATTTCTCAGCAGCCAATTAAAACAGGCCTGCTATGTTTGTCACCAGCCTCCATGCAAAACAACTACCTGACTTTTCACCAGCCAATCAAAACGTACCTCCTATGGTTTTTGACCAGTTTTTACTATCACAGGTCAATATCTATATAATATAGGGATGTCATAAGAGCTGTGTTTGTTTGGGATGCTGTGTCAAAATTTCAAAGCAATTGGTGAAATACTTTTCAAGATACGCCTTCACTAACAAAGATACATTTACATTTTTATTAATATAGATTGTGAAAATCTTGATTTAGTAGATTCATTTACTCTAAGTCAGAGGAAAGCAGGGATGAAATCCAGCAGGTTCTAACAGGTTCTGAAGAACCAGTATCAGAAATTTTGAGTTTGGAGAACCGGCAAATACCACCTCTGGCTGGCCCCAGAGTGGAGTGGGAATGGAGATTTTGCAATATCCTTCCCACTCCTGGAGGGAATGGGGATTTTGGAGTACCCTTCCCCTGGAGTGGGGTGGGAATGGAGATTTTTTTAGTATCCTTCCTCTGCCACGCCCACCAAGTCATGCCCACCAAGCCATACCATGCTCCCCAAGTCACCTCCATAGAACCAGTAGTAAAAAAAAATGGATTTCACAACTAGAGGAAAGGTATAAAAGCAGAGGTGGATTCCTACCACTTTGGACCAGTTAGTAACTTGGCGGCCTGTGTCAGTGGAACTGGCAACGATCCAGGCCTGCCATGTTCCTGAGTTGGTTCTCTCTTCATAAGTACCATCATTTTTTCTTTTGCTTATGTACATGCACAGAAGATTTATTTTTAGTACTGCATACACACCCGCCCATTTGGCGTTTCCCTGAGTGAACCCGCAATAGAAGACTCTGGAACCTACCCCTTAATGCCTATTAAGTTTTCTTTTCAAGTGATAAGAGGGCAATCAGAAAAGAAACATCTCTCTCTTCCCAACAGCAATAATTAAAAACAGTTCTTTTCAACCTTTTTTCTCAAGTGCTAAAAGTTTTAAAATGGACTGAAACAGAACAATCTGAAGCAAACTAGTCACATTGCTACGTATTTGAGCAAAGCAGCTTTAAGGAAACTGGTGGGCACCGCTAATTTGTCTCTATGTGTATTTTGTTACAATCCACAACAAAAGCAAATACCTTTTGTTTCACAATGTTTGTACAAAGACTACAGTACATAACTCCTTTCCAAAAAAACCCAGATAGAGCAGGGCAAGAAATTAAAAAGGGGCAGGACAAACAACGCATTTCATTTAACTGAAATTGAAATTAAATGAAATTAAATACTTTACTATTACTGAAATTACATTTTAATTATATTATTACTTAATTTAGTATAATTACTTCTCATTTAATTTCTGCTTCTGTCACATGCAAATTTACAACTTGATGGCATTCTTGTTATGAAGGTCTGCTCTGTATATTTATTGAACATATGAATATTTTTAAAGCAGTGGGAGTGGTGATTGGAGAAAAAACTTCAATAATTGTTTGCTTTCTAGAAACAGTAAAGTGGGCTTTCCTGTAAAATCAAATAGATGCCTTAGCAATGCTTGAATATGTTTTCTTGAAGCTTAACTTTAAATATTGGTGTTATGGATTTATTGTTTTCATCAATAATTTGATTGACAAAAATAATTTTTTGATTAGTATTACCTTAATATTAAAATTCCAGCAAGAGAAAATGGGTGTAAATTGGAGAGACTGTGCAGGTTCTGCAGCTGAATGTAAATGTAAAATAAAACAATACGTTTTGAAAAAAAGTCTTATTTCACAAAGTGACATGAAAATTGCCATTCTGGTACACTGTGCAGTTTGTAATATGCACCTGTTTCACTTTGAAAAAGAGTTTCACTGTTTTGTAGGAGCAAACCAAACCAACCACAATTGCTACACTTGATTTAGTTATATAGAATAATCTGAAATTCAGGCAATATTCTTAATATAAATAAACAACAATTGTGTAAATAGCAATTCAGCAGAAAGGTCACTTTTCCTGGCAAGAAAAACCTCTAACTTATGCTATTTAAAATCCCTGCAATTGTTTTTTCCCCCCAACTTTCTCGTATCTTGCTTTTATATTGTTCTTTAAAGCTGTGATAGAATATTTATACAATTCTTAGTTTATTTCTCAAATAATTGCTTTTACTAGCTTGCAGAATTATACAAAACAGTGTTAATTTTGATATCTAAGAAATTATATTTTAAATATTTATTTATTTGTTTGTTTGTTTGTTTGTTTGTTTGTTTATTTATTTATTTATTTATTTATTTATTTATTTATTTATTTATATTTGTATGCCGCCCCTCTCCGCAGACTCGGGGCGGCTCACAACAAAGTGAAAAACAATTTATAACAAATCTAAATTTCTACTAAAAACATTTTAAAAAGCCCATTTTCTAAACACACATACATACACACATACCATTCATAAATTGTATATGCCCGGGGAGATGTCTCAGTTCCCCCATGCCTGACGACACAAATATGTTGTCATTATTATGGGTGCTGAGAAAGATCAAAAACAAAATTTATTTTCTGGTTTTCCTTTTCTGATAGTGATGTTTTTGTGACAAAATATAATAAATATAGGCACACTGGATAGTTCTTTATAATTTAATTTAGGAAGCCCATAGTTGCAAGCAGTGTTCTCTCTAAATTGTTTTTGGGGTGGGCGGAAAAGTATAGTGTCTGAGCGGCA
Source organism: Erythrolamprus reginae (assembly GCF_031021105.1). Lineage (NCBI taxonomy): Eukaryota > Metazoa > Chordata > Lepidosauria > Squamata > Dipsadidae > Erythrolamprus > Erythrolamprus reginae. The sequence goes on along the minus strand of NC_091963.1, from coordinate 39,869,098 downwards.
GTCCCTTTGGGACTGGGCGACACAAAAATAATAATAAAATTTCCCTCTCGGCTTCTGGGCAGGTTTGGAAAACTCTGAGTTGATGATGATTTTTAAGTGAGCGATTGCTCACTGCTCAGCTTAGAGGGAACTATGGTTGCAAGTACTCTTTCATAAGCTACCACCTATCCCTACTGACCATTGTTACAGTTAACAGAATAACCAAATTGGAAGATTCTTTGGAGTCTTCTATTCCTACCCTCTGTACAAGCGGGGGATCCTATACCACTCTAGATTGTCCAGTCTCTACAATCTGAGTAAATTGCTATTACTGAATAAATGAATGAATCCACGGTCATCCTAGGAATGTTGCTCACTGAAAATGCCCACATCTATCAGGAAAAAGCATTCCCAGAAATTGAGTAGTACACATTGTAGCAAGTAGTTCAATCTAGTTTTTATATTGATTACAAAAATATCCTGACGTATCTAATATAGAAACATAGAAGCTTGACGGTAGAAAAAGACCTCATGGTCCATCTAGTCTGCCCTTATACATATATACATTTATAGTCTGCCCTTATACATATACAGTGATCCCCCGTTTATTGCGTCCCCAACCATTGCGAACAGGGTACTTCGCTATTTTTCAACCCGGAAGTCAAAAATACCATCTACGCATGCGTGCCGGGCACGCATGCGTAGATGGCAGCGGCTTCCCTGGGTCTTCCCCCTCTTGCTGGCGTCAGCGAGGAGTTTCCCCACCGCCCACGCAAACTCCTCGCTGCCGCCCGCCCTTCGCCCGCCCACGCCGTTCATTCTCGCCGGTTTTGAGCTGAATCCGGAAGCGAATTCGCTTCCGGATTCAGCTCAAAACCGGCGATACCAAGCGGCAAGGAACGGCTTCTCTCGGCGCTTTCGAGCTGACAGCTCGAAAGCGCCGAGACAAGCCGTTCCTTGCCGCTTGCTATAGGCGGTTTTGAGCTGAATCCGGAAGCGAATTCGCTTCCGGATTCAGCTCAAAACCGGCGATAGCAAGCGGCAAGGAACGGCTTCTCTCGGCGCTTTCGAGCTGACAGCTCGAAAGCGCCGAGACAAGCCGTTCCTTGCCGCTTGCTATCGGCGGTTTTGAGCTGAATCCGGAAGCGAATTCGCTTCCGGATTCAGCTCAAAACCGGCGATACCAAGCGGCAAGGAACGGCTTCTCTCGGCGCTTTCGAGCTGACAGCTCGAAAGCGCCGAGACAAGCCGTTCCTTGCCGCTTGCTATCGGCGGTTTTGAGCTGAATCCGGAAGCGAATTCGCTTCCGGATTCAGCTCAAAAGCGCCGAGAGCCAGCGCCCCCGGACCCCCAACCCGGGTTTGGGGGGCTGCTAGGAAGCCCTCCATGCCGGCGGCAAACAGCCGCCCCGCCCCCGATCTTCGGCTCCTCGCTAGCGCTGTGGGAGTAAAAACACCGTCTGCACATGCGCAGACGGTGTTTTTACTTCCGCATCGCTACTTCGCGAAAACCCGCTCGTTGCGGGGGCTCCTGGAACGGAACCCTCGCAACGAGCGGGGGATCACTGTATACATTTCCTGTATTTTATCGTAGGATAGATATATGTTTATTCTAGGCATGTTTAAATTCAGTTACTGTGGATTTACCAACCACGTATGCTGAAAGTTTGTTCCAAGCATTTACTACTCTTTCAGTAAAATAATATTTTCTCACATTACTTCTAATCTTTCCCCCAACTAACCTCAGATTGTGCCTCCTTGCTCTTGTGTTCACTTTCCTATTAAAAACACTTCTCTCCTGAACCTTATTTAACCCTTTAACATGTTTAAATGTTTCAATCATGTTCCCCCTTTTCCTTCTGTCCTCCAGACTAAACAGATTGTGTTAATTAAGTCTTTCCTGATAAGTTTTACGTTTAAGACCTTCCACCATTTTTGTATCCCGTCTTTGGATCCGTTCAATTTTATCAATATTGTTTTTTAGATGAGGTCTCCAGAACTGAACACAGTATTCCAAATGTGGTCTCACCAACACTCTATATAGCGAGATCACAATCTCCCTCTTCCTGCTTGTTATACCTCTAGCTATGCAGCCAAGCATTCTACTTGCTTTCCCTACCGCCTGTCTGCACTGTTCACCCATTTTGAGACTGTCAGAAATCACTACCCCTAAATCCTTCTCTTCTGAAATTTTTGTTAGCACAGAACTGCTAATACAATACTCCGATTGAGGATTCCTTTTGCCCAAGTGCATTATTTTACATTTGAAAACATTAAACTGCAGTTTCCATTGCTTTGACCACTTATTTAGTAAAGCTAACCATTTGCCATATTACAGACGCCTCCAGGAATATCAACTCTATTGCACACTTTAGAGTCATCGGCAAATAGGCAAACCTTCCCTACCAAACCTTCCTCTATGTCACTCACAAAGATATTAAAAAGAATAGGACCTAGAAAAGACCCTTGTGGCACACCTCTTGTAACCAGGCTCTGCTGATATAACAGAAATTAGAATTTCTGACCTGATGCCTATCATAATGCAAGATTGCCTGGTAAAATACTTATGTTGCCACTTTAAATTCTTTAGTAGCCAAAGCAGTCTATAATCTGACTATAATGGTAACTATAACAGTAAACATTATCCTTAGGTAGAAATTTGGGGAAAGGAAACATAAATTTGAATTGCATGATGTTACATAGCTTCTTTCTTTTAATTATATTGTACTTGAACTTTTATCAGTTCTTAGCAAAATCCTTAATGAGATCCAGCACTACCGTATTTTTTGGAGCATAAGACGCACCGGAGTATAAGGCACACCTTAGTTTTGGGGGAGGAAAATAGTGAACAGAATCTGCTTACCAGATATTCCTCTGGCTAGTGTCCTTAGCCTGGTCAACTTCAAAATCTTCATTTCTTAAATATTTATCATAGTATTATAGCAATCTAATAATACTATGAAAATCTATCTGAACACCAATGCATCAATTAATATATTTCCATATTTACTTTTCTATAATTTCATTTAATATTTCCAAGCTCAGTCAATTTTCAGGCACTTAGCATTTACTATTATTAACTTTCATCAATCTTCTACATTTCCAAGTATATTTTAAATTCATAATACAAAGTCATAAAATCATGCAGTACATATCATAAACCCCTTATTTACAAATATATCTTCCATTAATTTTACCTATGTAATTCTATATAGTTCTAAAATTCTAATCCAATTTTACGAATTAATACATCCTAATATTAAACAACACCTAAATATATCCTTTACCATCATTCCATAGTCAATTCATATTTAATAATCAATAATCCCTCCTCAAATTTCTACCACTGTCTCATTTCTGGGTACCTTTCCTGTCTCTCCCCCTTTTCTCTCTCATTTGTTTCTCATTTCTCCCTCTTCCCTTTTTCTCTCATTCCTTCCCCCTCTCAATTCTCCTCTCTTTTTCCATCCCTGTCTCCTCCCCCCCTTGTGTGTGTGTGTGTGTGAATTCTTGAATCATTTTCAAAAACAGGTGAGGGCTGGGGGGTTTTTCTCTCTTGTTATTTGGGTGCTTTTTACCATATGCTTTAAATCAAGAGTCACTTCTCTCTTTTGTTTCTCTCTCTTTCCTCTCATTCTCAATCATTTTCTCATTTCTCTTTTTTTCTCCTCTTTTTTCTCTCATTTTTTCTCTTTCTTCCTCTCCTTTTCTCTCTCTCTCTCTTGCTTTCTTTCTCTCTCTCTCACTCTTTCTCTCTCTTTCACTCTCTGTCTGTTGCTCTTTGTCTGTTGCTTTCTCTCTTTCTCTTGTTCTCTCTATCTCTTCCTTTCTTCTCTCTGTCTCTGTCTCTCTCTCTCTGTTGGTGGTGGGCACCCGGGCTGCCTCTCTTACCTGCTTCTGAGGCAGTGCTGACCCTGAGGCAGAAGCAGAGTGTGCTCCATTGGTGGCACTGGGTCGAAGAGAGATGGAGCCATCTCTCTTCGTCGGGCCAGCTGCTGCTGGGAAGGAGCGGTTAGGGTTTTCCACCTGGTGTAAATGCCACTCTGCTCACCCGCCTCCAAACACAGCACAGCGGATGTGTTAATTCTATTGCTGGTGATTGAAAAAACTTGGAAGCCGCGAAGAAGGAAGCTCAGCTTCTGGTCTTGCAACTTTTTGCTCTTTGCGCCTTTAGCAAAAAGTTGCAAGACCAAAAGCTAAGCTTCTTTCTTCGCGGCTTCCAAGTTTTTCCAGCCACCGGTGATAGAATCTGCCAGGGAAGAAGAGGTTTGAGACCTCTGTGCTAGAATTGGAATCTCCTGCGTGGATGTCTCAAATCTAATGCGCTATAGCGCATAGCGCAGCTTAGAGGGAACACTGCTCTGATGCATTGAGGAGAAGCACGTGCCTCCCATATACACCCAGCGCGAGACTGCCTTCCATACACTGTGCCAGAGAGAGAAACCCAGGTGGGCAAGAGGGGAACCTCCCGCTCCTTTGACCGAAAGGCAGCTGCTGCTACCTGCTGCCTTTTCCTTCCCATGCTGAAGGGCTCCCCTCTCACTCGCTCACTTTGTAGCTGGCACCTTTCCTTTACTGTGGTGACTCCTTGGTTTGGCTGAGGACAAGTTGATCTGGCTGGGGTGAAGTGCCTCCTTTTGCCTTTCTGTACCCAGATGCTCCGGGAGGCAACCTTGCACTGGGTTTATGGGAGGCAGCACGAGGGAGTCACCACAGCAAAGTTGTTTATTCCCTCTCCAAGCGCCCAGAGAAAGGAAAATGCTTCGTTCGCTCTGGACTGCTAAAGCCTCCTTAAGCGCCACTGAAAGGTTCCTCTGGCAGCCCAGAAAAACCCGAGGTGACCGGGATTAAAGGGGGAATGGCAGGAAATTGGCCATTCCCCCTTTAATTTTTCCAGGCTCAGGTTCTTAAGTAGAAAATGATTATTAAGAAGAGGCAAAAAAATCTTGAACACCTGGTTATTATCTATAAAAGTTCTTAAGTAGAGGTGTTTTTAGGTAGAGGTACCACTGTATTTTATTAAAGTATTCACATATAAAAATATTCATTTCATCATACTCTAGTACATTCAATTGCTTTTGTGGTGCAACATTCATATACATTTTTATATATCTCGTAAACTTTTGATATAATTTAAATTATTAATTATTAATTAAGATATTGTTTTAAAAGCAGATACCTTCCTTACATTACAGAATTATTTTGCAATGAAAGTACATTTCATATAATGCAGATTTAATTTGGTTCTACTTGTGTTTAAAAACTGTTATAGTTAGAGCTTGAGGTTGCAAAGATCCCCATCTGAATAATAATCTTTAGAACTGGTTGGCAATTATAATAGGGATGGGTTCCAGATTCTTCTGCTGCTGGTTCACTCAGGCATGTGCTGCACAGATAGGCATGCATGCATAGTACTAAAAAACAAATAACGAAGATGGCCACAGGCGCCGCCAAGAGAACCAGCTTGGGAACGTGGCGGGCCTTGATTGCTGCCAGCTCCATCCAGCCAGGCCACCAAGTTACTAACAGTTCTATATAACCAGTCTGAACAGTAAAAACCCACCTCTGATCTACTTACCAGTTAATTGTTATGTCTTAATATATAGTTTCCCAGGAGATGAATATTTTATTTTCCACCATAATAAACTTCATGGTATAATGAAACTAATTTTATTATATCCTTTTGTAGTAATTATCATCTTAAGATTTATATAACATGCCCATATAACATACACCATTGTATTTAAAAATTATAATTGCTATGAAGTATATGCTGTCCTGGCTTAAGACAAATTTAGCCGTTGTTGTTTTTTTCAAAGTGAGTAAGGGTAATTGATAAGTATTAAGTTCAATGTGTTAATAAAGCACACTTCTAAGATATTTTTTTTTCACTTTTTCAGATTAAATTTTTTTCGAGATGTTTCTGACTTTAGAGTATTGGCATGTGGTGGTGATGGAACCGTAGGTTGGATTTTAGACTGCATAGGTAACATGCATTTTTGTTTTACATAAAACTAACAAATAATAAGTAATGTGAAGTTTGCTCTTTTTGTATAAATAATTCTAAATTCATCAGAAGACACCAATTTTTCTTTGCTTCATATTGGAATAATTAAAAGAAGGGAGGTTACAGAAAGGAAGTTGGTTATGAGAGTTTGGGGAAATTATGAAACAGATATTTTTAGCTGTTGAAATGTCTTCATATATTGATAGGGAATGTCTAATGCTATTGTGATTTTTTGTTAATATACTGGATTTTTGTCAGTAATATAGGAAACATATAGGATATAGTTCATCAAATGATAATATCATTCCATAATGTCCTACCTTACATCTCTCTCTATATAAACTTAGGACATAAGGACCTTCGATGTCTTGAACCGTCTGTTTAAGCAAGAGATCCTATATCATTCCAGACAAATTACTGTCTAATCTCTTCTGGAAACCATCCTATGAGAGAGTCCCTACAAGAAGGCACTTGTGTGCCCCCTCCTCCAGAAGCCTTCCCGGAACCAGACATTCTCAACAACTATCGTCCAGTCTCCAACCTTCCTTTTATGGGGAAGGTTGTTGAGAAGGTGGTGACGCCTTCCGGGACCCAGACATTCTCAACAACTATCGTCCAGTCTCCAACCTTCCTTTTATGGGGAAGGTTGTTGAGAAGGTGGTGACGCTCCAGCAGTCCTTGGAAGAAGCCGATTATCTAGGCCCTCAACAGTTGGGTTTCAGGCCCTGGTACAGCATGGAAACTACTTTGGTCGCGTTGATGGATGATCTCTGGCGGGCCCGGGACAGGAGTTTATCCTCTGTCCTGGTGCTTCTTGACCTCTTAGTGGCTTTCAATACCATCGACAATGGTATCCTTCTGCGCTGGCTGGAGTGGTTGGGAGTGGGAGGCACTGTCCTTCAGTGGTTCTCCTCCTACCTCTCCCGTTGGTCACAGTTGCTGTTAGTGGGGGGGGGGTGTCAGAGGTCGACCTCTAGGTTTCTCCTTTGTGGGGTACCTCAGGGGTCAGTCCTCTTCCCCCTGCTATTTAATATCTACATGAAATCGCTTGGTGAGATCAACCAGGGGCATGGGGTGAGGTATCATCAGTATGCTGATGATACCCAGCTGTACATCTCCACCCCATGTCCAGTCAACAAAGCAGTGGAAGTGATGTGCCGGTGCCTGGAGGCTGTTAGGGTCTGTATGGGTGTCAATAGACTCAAACTTAACCCTGATAAGACGGAGTGGCTGTGGATTTTCCTCCAAAGGATTATTCCATCTGTCTATCCATTACCCTGGTGGAGGAGTTATTGACCCCCTCAGAGAGGGTCCGCAACTTGGGCGTCCTCCTGGATCCACAGCTTACATTAAAGGACCTTCTTTCAGCTGTGGCGAGGGGGTCATTTGCACCAGTTGCGGTCCTACCTGGAATCACTGCTCACAGTCACTCATGCCCTCATCACCTCAAGGTTCGACTACTGTAATGCTCTCTACATGGAGATACCTTTGAAGAGTGTTTGGAAACTTCAGATCATGCAGAATGCAGCTGCGAGAGCAATCATGGGCTTCCCCAGAGATGCCCATGTTACACCAACACTCCGCAGTCTGCATTGGTTGCCGATCAGTTTCCGGTCACAATTCAAAGTGTTGGTTATGACCTATAAAGCTCTTCATGGCATCGGACCAGAATATCTCTGGGACCACCTTTTGCCGCACGAATCCCAGCGATCGGTTAGGTCCCATAGAGTTAGCCTTCTCCGGGTCCCATCAACGAAACAATGTCGTCTGGCAAGACCCAGGGGAAGAGCCATCTCTCTGGCGGCCCCGACCCTCTGGAATCAACTCCCCACGGAGATTAGAACTGCCTCCACCCTCCTTGCCTTTTGCAAACTCCTTAAATCCCACCTCTGTTGTCAGGCATAGGGAAATTGATTCCCCTAGGCCGTTTCCACTTTATGTATGGTTTGTATGAGATGTATGATTATTTTTATATTAAGGATTTTAAATGGTTTTTAATTTTGGATTTGTACTGTTTTTGTTGTTGTGAGCCGCCCTGAGTCTTCGGAGAGGGGCGGCATACAAATCTAATAAATAATAATAAATAATAATAATACCTTCAACTTTTAATTAATTGTTCTCGCAGTCAGGAATTTCTCCTTAATTCTAGGTTGGTTCTCTGACAATCTTCCACCTGGTACTTCTTGTCCTGTCCTAAGGTGCTTTGGAGAATTGGATGACCATCTCTTGTCGATTACAGCTCATATATTGTAATACTGTGGATCCAGATTGTTGGGGGCAATATGCTGACTCTGTAAACCGCTTAGAGAGGGCTGTAAAAGCAGTATGAAGTGGTATATAAGTCTAAGTGCTATTGCCACTGCCATCATCTTACTTCTAGTTCTTCACTTTGTTATGCTAGCCATATCTAGTTACTGCAACTATTAATCATATGATTCAGCTTTCAGACCCCTTATCTTTAACTCTTAAGATTTACTAAATAGATAATCTGACCTGGATGCATAATACAAATTTTGTGTAACATTAATCAATGTATTAATGTTTATGGAACAGTACATGTTTGTGTATACAACTGCATACAGGCAGTTCTTGACCTATAATTGTAATGATTATATTACAAATACTGACAGTCATTAGGCAAATAATTTAATCTAATTTAACCATATAATCTAATCAATTTAATGAGTCTCATTCTTGCTCTCCCTAGTACTCTGGTCATTAAGTGGAGCCTCAGGAGTGAGGGAGCCCTAGGAGGCCAAGCATAGGACCAAACCTGCTTTTCTTGGAACTCCTCACCATTAAGTGTTCTGTCCCCTGTTTCCCACCTTTTTAGATCCTGATGGTCCTTAGATCTGCTTTTCTCCTCCCACTGGATAGCCACAGGCCTTTCCCCACTACTGGCTATCTGTAGGTCTTAAAACCCAGAGCCAGTCAGTCTTGCCAGGATTGAGCGAAAGCCTTTCCTCCCAGATAGATCCTCATATCTCCATACACCAGGAGTGGTCCTTGGTGTTATCCCTTGGTTAGGCTAAGGTGTGCCATTAAGTATTATTAACATACTATGTCAAACATATGGGGATGGATGATCTAATCCCAGGGGCTCAAGTAAATAGGAGTGGGGAAAGATAAGGACTCCAAGGCACCCCACAAACTGGAAGCCTGGGGTTCAACCTCTCCCCCACCCAACATTAATTGGAACTGGACTTGAAAAAGTGAGGAGAATCATCACAACACAGAATCTCTCACTCCAATCCCAAGCAGGTCAGAAAGATGTCATGTTGGATTGTATTAAACTACTGAGAGATCAAGTGGAGGCAGGAATCCTGACTTAAAAATTTCAAGGCAATCCACTTATTCCAGGGTCTTCAAGATATGGAAGCCAACAACCTTCTCTAAAACGGAAATGTTTGAGAGACCATATGAAAATTGTCCAGATGTGTGATTATAATTTATATAACAAATGGATCCATAAATGGAAGTTTGATAAGATTTTTGGACCAAAGGATCTGGCTACAACCACTCACTGAAGAGCCGCTTGCTTCTAATGCTATCATTATGCTCCTGGCGGCGCACACAGGTATCTGGTGTGGGCATGTGCCCCTGGCACAAGATTTAGCTTCTGTGCATGTGCGCAGAGTGAAATCTCATGCAAGGATGCTCACATACATGAGATTTTGGCAACTTTCGCCGATTTCTTTGCTTCCATGCATGCACAGAAGCAAAAAAGCCTGAAAATTGCCAAAATCTCACATATGTGAGAGTTTTCACTTGAGATTTCACTTGTTGCGCATGCATAGCAGCCAAATATCACATGGGGGCATGGGGGAGTGTGTAAGGCACACAGATGCACACGCATCACCATTTTTACTAACTATTTGGCGATTCCAGTCATGTTGGCTGCGGCCCATTACTGCAACCAATGATGGGAAAATCTGAAGGATATTTGGTGAAGCTGCTGCTGCTTCTACTGCATCCAAAGCATAAGCTAAGAATTTGATTTTCAGGGGTACTATGAATAATAGGGTTTATGTTCTTGATGTTTGTTTGTTTGTTTATTTCCCATTTTCCAATCAAGATTGTATGGAAGTGATAGAATCCATTCCAAAAATAAAATTATAATATTTTATGAAATTATTTATCTCCATCCAAGTTTGATAAATCTTTAACTATCTACCTTAAGCTGGAAAACCAGGAGATCTCTCATGGTCAGCAGATACAAATTGCAAATTCAATTCAATGGTTTTATTAGTTGGACAACGAACCTTACTAAATCCTTGTGCTTCTATGCGTAGCTACCATTTTAAGATATACAAGTCCCATAGATTTCAACTTTCTGCGGCTCATGAATGAGGCAGTATTCATAGCAGCACCCCGTAGATAGAATACCCAGTTTAAATTGAAATGAGTATCCAAAAAACAATGTTAGAAAATTTACCAGGTCTATAGGCAATATTAGCTGAAAGATGGAATTTCACCGTAGTTACCGGTGGAGGACCTCAATCTTCCTGCTACTCCTCTCAGATGATGAAGGTTGAACTACTCTTAGATGCTAGATTCAGGTTACAAAGCAGACCACAACACTTGTATGGTAAAAGGGAGTAATTTTGTAGCTTTAATTCTAGGGGGTTTACTCACCATTCCCAGCAGGTATAAAAGCAAAGGATCTTGGGAAATTCAGGGTGGAGTTGCAACGCTGCATTAGAGCTGGGGTTCTAGAAAATGCCCCGCTAAAGGCATGAATTCTGTTTTGCAAAAGTCGTTTGCTAGAAGTTTAAGTTTATTGGATTTATATGCTGTCCCCCTCCGAGGACTCGGGGCGGCTTACAACATATAAAAAAGATAATATACCTTGAAATCCAATGAATTAATTAAAAGTTACATCTAAAAACTAAAGAACCAATTAAAATACGCACATATCCATTCGATCAACAAACCCACTATACATTCATCAGCCAGGGGGTAGAATCTAATGACCCCAAGCTTAGCGGCAAGGCGAATCTTTAGACTCTTACAAAAGGTGAGGGAGGGGGCAGTACGAATCTCTGGGGAGCTGATTCCAGAGGGCTGGGGCCCCCACAGAGAAGGCTTTTCCCCAGGTCCCCCCCTGTTGTGTGTGCTTTCTGTCAGCCGTTGGAATGCTCAGATTCAGAGGGGGAAGGTGAAATGGAACCTGTCAATTTACCTGATTTAGGAGATGAAGAGAATTTTAGCGAGGGAGAAGTTGAAATGAGAGAAGAGCTTTTGAGGGAAAGCTTGCAGACAGTTCCAGCTGTCAGGATTTGAGATAGATGCAAAATTCAGAAGGTAGCAGAGAAGGTTACTGGGAAGAGATTTAAGATGCAGTTTAGAGCGTAGTTAATTAATTAATTAATTACATCACATCCGGAGTTGGACGGAAGCAGTAACTGCCTGCGTGAATTTGACATCCAGTCAACATGGACCCTGCCTAAAAACGCTCTGGAATGTGAAGTTTTTATTGTGTGAGTTATTGCATTTTTATTGTCTTCCTAATCAGCACAGATAATTAAAACATGCCTCCTAGCAGCCAGTGAAGAAATTATAGAGATAAATGAGCTAGTTTATCATGGGAAAAAATGAAAATAATTCTGCTGCGTCACAGAATTGTATTGTACTGAATGAAGTAGAAGAAATAAATAGAAATGTTACTGTTTGAACATTAAGTGTCCGAGAAGCAAATTATTCAACTATCATTTGAATAGCCTGAATCAGAATACCACCAAGCGACATTGTCTAATTGACAGGACCTGTAGAAGGCCAACTCTGTGGTCGCTGGGATTCATAGGGCAGGAGGCGGTCCTGTAAATAATCTGGTCCCATGCCATGTAGGGCTTTATAGATCATAAGCAACACTGAATTGAGTTTGCAAACCAATTGGCAGCCAGTGCAGACCGTGGAGTGTTGGAGAGATGTGGACATGTCTGAGTAGTCTCATGACTGCTCGTGCGGCTGCATTCTGCACAATTTGTAGTTTCCAAACACTCTTCAAAGGTAGCCCCATGTAGAGAGCATTGCAGCAGTCGAACCTTGAGGTGATAAGGGCATGAGTGACTGTGAGTAGAGACTCCCTGTCCAGAAACTGTATACCTGAGAGAAATGGTGAGCTGTATTTTATACTCTGTGACTCATTCCCTGTCTTATATTGCTGGAAGGCTATTAGGCTCGAAACTGGCGCCTTTCCCGGAAGGTTATCTGATAATTTCGCAGCAGAGAAAAATATTCCCTGAATATTTAAGAACGGCTTTCTACCATTTTTTCAAATAAAGAGTGTAATTCAAAGCTTAAATCGTGGATTTTAGCTGTTTGGTTCAATCTGAAAAGACCAGGATAGAACACTTTGTATGATCATTAACTGTCAATGCCAAAGGAACTGTGCCTTACAAAATAGGACCAGCTCAAAGTTGTTTGAGTTCTGCTGCGCACTAAATGCTGCTATTCGTATAGTTTTCTACTTAATTTTTTTATAATTTCACTGATATCTTTCACCCCTTGGTCTATGGATAATGGAAACACTGTTAATTTATCATACACGTAAATTATCTACAGTTCTCACTCCAGAATGCAATATATTGCTAGGATGCATTTATCTTGGTGAGTCATCAGTTACCATAATCATTGATTTTCCCCCCATTGATTTTTGATCATGATAATTAGTTTCATAATGTACTGTATCCTAAATATGGAAAATTAGTTTTTGGGAGATAGTAATTTCCTCTTGTCGGCTACTAGCATATTCCTTCTCATTTGATACGTTTTTAAGGACACAAGTTTTTATTACAACAATATCTAACCATAATATTAATATAGTAAATTTTTATATCTATTATATTATTATATATGCTATTTGTCTTAAACTATGCATTTTTTTATTTACAGACAAAGCAAATTTGATTAAGCATCCTCCTGTTGCTATTCTCCCTCTTGGAACTGGGAATGACTTAGCCAGATGTCTGAGATGGGGAGGAGGTAAATAAAAATGAGCCTATTTAAAATATAAAGTGTTTTATTTATACATTTTCAGTGATCAGTGGCCAGTTAACAATTGCACTTTACAGGTCTCCTTAGTAGATAACATATTAGAAGAATTTATATGTGTAGAATATGTAAATTGTGTTAATTTGCTTTCATTTTTTAACATATGCAATATTTATCCATTCATATTATTTATTATTTATTAATTGGATTTGTATGATGTCTCTCTCTGAGGACTTGGGGTGGCTCACAACATATATAAATAACATACCGTAGTAGTACAATGGATCCAATAAATATAATTTTAAAAACCTTAAAAATCCTAAAACACTTTAGAACATTCACTATCATTCGATAAGTCACACTAAAAACGCTCATTGATCAGGGGGGGAGATCTAATTTATTTATTATTTTATTATTTGGATTTGTATGCCGCCCCTCTCCGAAGACTCCCAGGCCTGGCGACAAAGATGAGTTTTATATATTTGGAACCTGAAACCAATGGATATGCATTTTCCACAAATTTGTTACGTTATTTGCACAGTGTGAAGAAATGTTTTTTAAAATTATGAGCTTCATTGAAGTATGATAATAGTAAAGGGAAAATCAAATCATAAATGATAGTATTATTTTCCTAATAATTGGTCATATACCAAATTATGGTTTGATCTTATGATAAGTCAATTTACGGTATTTGTAAATGCTTGGGTATCTTATGATCTTATGATAAGTCAATTTACGGTATTTGTAAATGCTTGGGTATCTTTCTCTCCTTCTCCCATCCTGCAGTAGATTTCAGACAACCAGTCTTATGGTGCTCTCTATCAGGATCCATGGAGGCAAAGAATAAATTTAAAAAGTGTTTCATTTAAAATAAGCCTCCTGTAACCTTGTTTCCATTCTTCAAAATATGAAGACCAGATTTATTTTTGTATTCCAGTACTTGATTTATAAGATTATGCAAAGAAGGAGAATGAAAACCTGTCCAAGATGTTATATAAAGATAAGACAAGGAAACAGGAGGCTTTGATGTTGTAAGTTCTGCCAGGGAAGTTTCAAAATGACTTTTATTATGGTTATCTGCAGAAGATTCTAATTCATAATTTATTGCCACTTTAGTGAACCCTCGTTGAAACATCTTATTGAGTATTCCTTTAATTTTGTCTTGTCCTTATTCTAACTTTTAAGAGAACCTGTATACTTTTCTACTCTTAAAAGAAATTAGTATGTACCTGATTAGTTCATTAACAAGAAACCATGAGATTTCAAAATAATAATAAATAAGTAACTTAGAATCAGATTACTTCACCTTACAATTCTGTACATTTTCTCAGAGCTAGTTTGCTTATTTTTTTCTGCTTGAAAAATGGGTTAAGATAGCATACATTAAATTAGATCTGTCTATTGAACTGTGCCCTCAGGTTTTTGAGCTCCCTTCTTGATTAACAATGAAACACTTTGAGACTGCTTTTTTCACTGCTTTCTCAGGAAGTCGGTATCACTTTTATTCTTATAAGGACATATCTAACATATCTAGTTGTTCTTGAAATACTTGGTATTATGTATTCCTTTGTATGAGCCATGCCTTAAAATTAATTTTTAACAGCTTCAGAAAAAAAAAAAATCATAGATTTAAAAGCAATTCCACTATATAATCAATTGTTTGGTCTTCTGGTTCCATGTGCAGTAGGGTCTTCTAGTTCCATGTCACCAATTCTATGTTGTTATAGTAGCTCTTTGCCACTTTCTATATCTCTTACTTTTGCCTGCTAAAAATCATGGATTTATGCATGTTTGGATCTTCTCCCTGTAAATATTTCTAGGTGTCTTTCTAATTCTGTCTTATCACATCTAAGTTTTTGTTCCAATTAATAAATTATTTTGTGTAATTTTCTTTAAATTAACCTTTGTTTTCTAAACTTCCAATAATAAAAAAAACAAAATCAAGAAAAATAATGTTATTCTTACTAACTCTTAATTAATCCATCATATACCGTAATTTATGATTAGAAATTTGGGAGAATATGTCTTGATATTTTTCTTAATTTTTGAAAATAAAGCAAAATCATTGTGGTTCTTTTTTCTTTTCACATACCTATCTCACATAATGAATTGTTTTCTTGTAAACAAAAGATATTTAGAAGAGGTATTATTTTTGCAAATGCTACAGGTAGAAGCTTGTTAATAGAGCATAATTATTAGAATGATGACATTATTGTTGTACTAAGTGCAATTTATTTAGGAGGCAGCACTAAATTCTAAATTTGTACAAAATCTGTAACATTTCATTTCTTATAATGCTTAATTTGAAGGCATTTTCTTTTTGAAATTAGTTTCTGCTGACTGCCTAATTCAGATTATTTCTGTTACATTTTAATAAACTAATAAAACATTTAATAATTGTATTATTTACTTAAATTAATTTTAATTTGCAATTAGCTTTCTGTATCTTAGAACAATGGTATATTAAATCTTTGAGTCTCCTCTTAGCAACAAATACTCACTTTGTTAACAATATTTTCCTAACTACTCACTTCAGGGATATGTTTGAATTTCAATGCATACATTGGCCTAAAATAGTTGGTCTAATGATTGTATTCTATATAATTCAAATAAAAAATCCTAACTTTTCCAAAAGTTTTAAGAAGATATCCTGCACTTATATAAAGTGTGGCTCAATTTATGTGCACATTCTACTTCTATAAAATATATTTCATTATCTAATGCATTTAAGTAATATGTAATACTTAATAATGTTCTATCTTCTGATTTATTCATTATAACTGAAAAGTATCACTTGTAGCTAAGTTGCAAAAAGTTCACCTCACATATTCAATGGAAGGATAGATTTCTCTAGGAAAACGTTGACCTTTTTTCATGATGACAAAAATCGGATTCATATAAAAGTACTCCTTGAATATGGTTGTGATTTAACATTTTATACTAAAGTCAATTATACGTGGTACACATTGTTTTACCACTAGGGTATACGAACAGCAGAAACCAGCATTCTTCATTGTATTCCGTAAACTCTTCTCTAGAACTTCTTTCTGCGTTCCCTGGAATCTTCTGCAGAGTAGAAGAAAGTGGAATCATATAATAAAAGATGATAATTCATTTTTTTTCAGAGCCCATGTTCTCTGATGCTGTTACTGAAATCCCATTTCTTCTTCTTCTTCTTCTTCTTCTTCTTCTTCTTCTTCTTCTTCTTCTTCTTCTTCTTCTTCTTCTTCCTCTTCCTCTTCCTCTTCCTCTTCCTCTTCTTCTTCTTCTTCTTCTTCTTCTTGACTATCCATTTTGGATTAGGGCTCAATCACTTTGCAAGCCCACTGTTAATCCAAGAAAAATTCTTTCAACATTCTTTGCCTCCTTCCTTATGGATGCCATAAGACTGATTATTTTCTCTCTGAAACTTTCATAGGATTGGAGAGCAGAACGAATAACAACAATTTTTTATGCTGGTAAGTAATTTTCCCTTCTCAGTGACACAGACTTTTTGCATGGATTATAAATTATTAAACAAATAACCTTTAGCATACACTGAATTTGCTCCATTGCTGCTGAGTATGTTGCTTAGCAATTCTAATTTAGTATCTTATAATAAGAAACAATGTGCTAGGTCTTTTTTCCCCTCTACTATTCCACAAACACACCATTGTGTACATACATATAATTGAATCTATATTGTTAAATACAATTCAAAAAAAATTGCCCAATAATGGTCTGGTGGCTGCTATGTATTTTCATTGAATCATGTGATTGGAAGACTACTTAATGGTAAAGGATTGTTATTATAGTGTGTTTATTTAGTTGTTTGTTTTGTAAAGTATGTATTGATGGTATACAAAGATATAATATTTATATACATGATACTAGTAAAAGAGAAACATTAGGACAGGGAACGGAAGGCACCCTGGTGCACTTCTGCACACTCCTTACTGACCTCTTAGGAATCGGGAGAGGTCAACAGTGCATAGTCTAAGGGTAAATTTGGGGGGGGGGGGGGTAGGTGATGATACTGCAGAGTCTGGTAGTGAGTTCCATGCTTGGTTACTAAAGTTGTATTTCCTGCAGTTGAGTTTAGAGTGGTTTACTTTAAGTTTGTATCTGTTGTGTGCTCTAGTGTTGTTGTGGCTGAAGCTGAAATAGTCATTGACAGGAAGGACATTGTAGCAGATGATTTTATGGGATATGCTTAGATCGTGCTTAAAGCAATACAGTGGAACCCCGACATAAGAGCTGCTCTACTTAAGAGCAACTCGAGATAAGAGCTGGGAGGGGAGAGATATTTTTGTTCTACTTACAAGCCCAAATTCGAGATACAAGCGCCAAGGAGCTGTCTCCTGAAGCCAAACGCTAACTTCCGCGTTCGGCTTCAGGAGACAGCTGCGAAGCGGCGCACGTGTTTTAAAAGGTTGCAGCCGGCCTGGGGGGCTCGGGGGGGTGCTTGCAGCTTTCTTTCTTGCTCTTTTTCTTTCTCTCTTTTACCTTCCCTTCCTCTATTTCTTCTTTTCTTTCTCCTTCCCACCTTCTTCCCTCCCTCCCTCCCTTCACTCATTCCTCTCTTACTCTCCCCTTTCATAAGTTTCCTTGCTTCCTTCCTCTGTTCCTGTCCCTTCCCCCTTTCTTTCTTTCTTTCTTTCTTGCTCTTTTTCTTTCTCTCTTTTACCTTCCCTTCCTCTATTTCTTCTTTTCTTTCTCCTTCCCACCTTCTTCCCTCCCTCCCTCCCTTCACTCATTCCTCTCTTACTCTCCCCTTTCATAAGTTTCCTTGCTTCCTTCCTCTGTTCCTGTCCCTTCCCTCTTTCCTTCCTTCCTTCCCACCCTTCGTCCATTCATTCACCCATTCCTCTCTTGATCGCTTAAAGCCGGTCCCTGGTGCAAAAAGGGTTGGGGACCTCTGTCCTACAGGATTGGGTGGCAGAGAAGTTGAACATATGTAAATTTAAAAGTTTAAGAAAGTTTACAAGTTAAGTGAAAGAAACTTCATTATTCATTTATATGTACATGTACATTTCTTCATTAAAAACATGTCTTTCTGCATAATTTAGACTAACTTTGTGAGTTTTTTGAGGGCTGGAACCAATTAAAATTATTTACATTAATTCCTATGGGGAAAAGTCGTTCGAGATAAGAGCTGCTCGACTTAAGAGCCCAGGTCCGGAACGAATTAAACTCGTATCTCGAGGTACCACTGTATAGTTCTAAGCTTTCTAAATTTAGAATTGTAAGTCTAGTTGAATAGGGTATTCTATTGTGAGTGGAAGAGTGGCTCTTCTAGTAAAGTATCTCTGGACATTTTCTAGAGTGTATATGTCCAAAATGCGGTGTGAGTTCCAAACAGATGAG
Organism: Erythrolamprus reginae; assembly: GCF_031021105.1. NCBI lineage: Eukaryota > Metazoa > Chordata > Lepidosauria > Squamata > Dipsadidae > Erythrolamprus > Erythrolamprus reginae. The sequence goes on along the minus strand of NC_091963.1, from coordinate 39,850,774 downwards.
CTGTATTCAAGGATTGGTCTGGCAAAAATTTTGTATGTTTTGGTTAGTAGTGTGAGATAACCGGAGCAGAAGCTACACAGGATTATAATGATAGCAGCTGCATTTATGTATATGTGTATAAGATCAAACTGTCCACTTAGGAAGCACCACTGATTGACAATCAATTTCACATGCTGTTGTGTACATTCAGCTTTGTACAGAACAAAGTATTCAATGAGAATATTTCATTCATTCAGATCTAGAGTGTTCCCTTTATTTTTGTGAGCAGTATATAAACAGAAGTACTCATTTCAATATACATAAGCAAAGGCACACACTAACATACATATTAAAATTATTGTGAGAAAGAAAGACTATAGGACTATTTGCTTCCATTACCAAAAAGAATAGAAGAAAGACATAGTAAGAGATTTAAGCATGAACAAGAGGTGCCAGCTGATATCTATCAAGAGGCATGAACAATTAGGAGCATAGAACTAGCAAATCTTGTGTATTAGTTGACTGGTAGGAGTGGCTGGTATAGTAACCTCAGGAGCACTTAGAAAAATATATAATGTTGAAGAAATAAAGCTATCTGTATCTTTTGTATAACAGAAATAAAATACTAAATACATTCATAACTTAGGATAAAGATAAATAATACTATGTGTGAGTGTGAGTGAGTGAGCATGTATGTGTGTGTATGTATATATATATATGTATCATATTAATCCATTGATTGGGTCTTTCTTTTTGTATTGCGTATGAATGCTCTGATAGGTAAGATCTTATGAGCAATGACTAAGTTATCCAAGTCATGTTATTATTGATATACAGAAATCCATTGAATCAAAGTCCCTAAAGTTTCCCCCCCCCCTGAAACCTTATTTATTTATTTATTCATTCATTCATTCATTCATTCATTCATTCATTCATTCATTCATTCATTCATTCATTCATTCTAACAATTATAGGATGGTAATTTGTACGAATAAAACATTAGATAAGTAATGATAAAAAGTAACAAAAGAAAACAATAGGACAGGGACAGTAGGCACGATGGTGCGCTTGTGCACACCCGTTACAGACCTCTTAGAAAGGAGGAGAGGTCAATTGTAGATAGTCTAAGGTTTTTGGGTTCGGAGTAGAAACCACAGAGTCAGGTAGTGCGTTCCAGGCGTTGATTATTCTGTTGCTGAAGTCATATTTTTTACAGTCAAGTTTCGAGTGGATGACATTTAGTTTAAATCGATTTTGTGCTCATGTATTGTTGCGGTTGAAGGTGAAGTAGTCGTTAACAGGTAGGACATTTTGGTATATGATTTTATGAACTATAATTAAGTCGGAACAGAGACGACAGTGTTGTAAATTGTCTAATCCAAGAATTCCAAGTCTGGTGGAGTAAGGTATTTTGTTGTGAGAAGAGGAGTGAAGGACTCTTCTTGTGAAATATTTCTGGACTCTCTCAATTGTGTTGATGTTAGATACGCAATGTGGGTTCCATACAGGTGAGCTGTATTCTACGACTGGCATGACAAATGTTTTGTAAGCTCTTGTTAGCAGTTCAAAATCACCAGAGAAGAAACTGAAGAATTAGGTTAACAACTCTTAAAGCCTTTTTGGCAATGTTGTTGCAGTGGGCTCTAGGACTTAGGTCATTGGATATGACCTCGCAAGTTACTCAAGACCCACCTATATCACCAGGCATGGGGGAATTAAGACATCTCCCCCAGGCTTTCTTATATTTTGTGTTTGGTATGTATGTGAGAGGGGCGGCATACAAATCTAATAATTGAATTGAATTGAATTGAATATGAGTACTCCAAGGTCTTTGACAGATTGAGGGTTATCAATAAGTTCAATTCCTTGAAGTTTATATTTAGTATTCTAATTCTTTTTACCAATGTGTAAGACAGAGCATTTAGTGGTGGAGATTTGAAGTTGCCAGGTTTTAGACCATTCTGCTACGTGGTCAATATCTTTTTGAAGGGTAGCAAAGAGAATTTAAGGACCAACACTATTTATACTATACATAAACAATCTTTGTGATTGTATCACTAGCAATTGCATTCTCTTTGCTACCCTTCAAAAAGATTGAGTTCATCAGTTTACATTTGAGATTAGCAGTGGATGGTGTTGAGGAAGTAAGGGGCATACATACCTAGTCTTGGTTTATTGAAAGTTGGTTTTGAGTAGTGATGGATTGGAAGTTAGGACGGTTGTGGGTGATGGTGGTTTGAAGATAGCGGTTAATGAGCCGTTGATCTTGGTTGAGGGTAGTTTGGAGGTTGGGGTGTTTTTGGTTGATGATGGTTTGGGAGTTGGTTGGTGAATTGCGTAACTTGGTTTTGATGTAGCCAGCATGGTAGTCGATATAAAGATCAATTTGGCCTTGGTCTTGATGTTTTTTAAGATATGCTCATAGTTCACGGGATTGTATACATTGTAAAATTGATAAGTGAAGTTTTTTAGGGTTTGAGTCATCTCTGTTTAATGAGTTTATGGTCTTAATGAATTTGCGTTTGCTAAGTTCATTTGTGAGAACCGCTCTGCAGAATTTGGGGGCTACTGAACCATCTCTATATTTGTATTCCGGGCCATCTCTGGTCACTTCAATGATTTCACCAGCTGGAAATTGGATGCAATGATTTTTCGAATTTAGTCTATATCAGGTTTGTTAGTGACTTTGAGCCCAAATAGAATGGCATGATTCCATTTTTGTTCACATGCCAGGGTGTCTCTGATAATATTTGAGTATTCTTTAACATAACGCCATTAATGAACTTTGCTTTGATATTGCTTGCTTCAGCGCTGCTACCCCTTCTTCACCCACTTGCTGCTATTGTCCCTTGAACAATCAAGTTAGCAGATAATTATTTTGCAATTATTAAGCAATAAACAGGTTGTCAAGTGATTATCAATAACATTTGTGGTAGGCTAGTTGCTTTGTTTTACGTTTTGCAGTGCAATGTCTGATTACCAACTCAGCTACCTAATTAGTAGGAAGATCCTAAATCCATACTTTTAGTGTCTGTGCCCTTACTGCTGAAATGGTGGCAAATCCTTAAAGCAGAACTAGTGGGTATAGATAAGTGTTAATGACCTGGCTTAGGTTAAATGGACATTTCGTGTATTAATGTTGAGATAGTGACCAGGTTCCTAAATCCACCATTTCAAATCACAGTGCTTTATTTCTTTTTCAAAAGGATATGAAGGGGAGAATCTTCTCAAGATTTTAAAAGATATTGAGAACAGTACCGAAATCTTGCTGGACAGGTGGAAATTTGAAGTCACACCTAATGATAAAGATGAAAAAGGAGATCCTGTGCCTTACAGCATCATTAATAATTACTTTTCAATTGGAGTGGTAAGATTTATTTATATTCCCATATAATTTGGTTTTTTTCTCTTCAAAATAACTATTTTGAGTTGATGTTCAGAATGAGGGATGGCTGAATGCAAATAACTCATTTTTTCTTAGCAAAAGGAATACGTAGATGACACAATTTGCATAAATATATTTACATAGTCAAAGTAAAATTATTTTCTCAAGCTCTTCCACCTGTTTTTGCATGGGCGATATAATCACACTATTTGAAATGGTTTGTATGAAGAGCTGTAGCACTAAATTAGTGGTGCCTATATAAATATCAAGGATGAATCATTCATTAACACCTCTTAACTGTCATGTTAGTAAATATTCAGATTTTTAGAGGAATGCTGTTGAAGTACATTTGTTAAATTTCCCCCCTTAATGGACAGGTAATTGATGACATATATTAGTCTGCCTATTCCTTTCTTATACCAGTTGTTGATTCATCCAGTAACATAGAAAAATGTCTCTCTCTCTCTCTGTGTGTGTGTGTGTGTGTGTGTGTGTGTGTGTGTATGTATATGTGTATGTATGTATGATAGCACATGCTTTCTATAAAAAATACTCTGACTCCAATCCCAATAACTTCTGGGTAGGACTAGAAAAGACTCCTGTATTAAACTCTGAACATTGCTGTCAAAGAATTTAAGATGAAACCAAGAATGGTCTGGGTATCAAATCATGAACAATGTCTGATGGTTTTTTTCTAATGCAATGCTATATATATGATTAGAAGTATGAAGGAAGCCAAATCTTTTTGATATATAAATAATTTAATACAAAATATTTGCCAAGATGTCCTAAAGTGTTAATTACAGTTGTTCAGAAATTTTTAGTACTGTCAGTGAAGGACTGCAAAACTTTTTATTACCACACTGTGGGCGTACCTTATTTTGTGGGTTTGGCTCGCCAACCATGTGACCAAGTGGGAGTGACTTGACAATCATGTGATGGGGTGGCTTAAAGATCATGTCACTGGCTTAAAGGTGGCCAATTTGATGTCTCTCATGTCAAGGGTTTGGGTTAGGGTTAGGGTGCCTGGCATCTCCTTCCCTCACAGAGATACAATTCCCCTATCTATTTACTATTACTGAACATCCAAAATATACTATTTAATTATATGTATATATGCCAGATGTGTATATACACTACTATATAAACTGTATGTAGATGTACACACACATGCCACACCCACCCACACACACACATGCACAGATCTTCTAAAATTATACACATTTAACTTCATATTGTGATAGGAAAAACATACCTAGAGGCCAGGTTCTGCATCCCTGACCCAAATTTTTCTACCACTTCTGCATATCTGACCATACCCTTAGGAGCCCATCACTGGTACTTGTTGAATTAGTATTTGAACTGTATATTTTGTTAGTTTGTTTGTATCTTCGGAGTCTTCAGAGAGGGGCGGCATACAATAATAATAATAATAATAATAATAATAATAATAATAATATATTATTATTATTATTAATTATATTATAATTATAATTAATTATTAATTAATTATTATATAAGGAACAGTACAGAAAAACTGTAACTCAATGTCATATGGACAGTTGGCAGAAAAAAGCATTGTATGGCCAGTTCTTTGAGAAGATTGAAGGCAAAGTGGATAAAGAAAAAACCTGGTCATGGCTTACAAGTGGAACACTCAAAAAGGAGACAGAAGGACTAATACTGGTGGCACAAGAACAGGCCATTAGAACAATTGCTGTCAAAACCAGAATTGAAAAATCAACAGACGATCCAAAGTGCAGACTCTGTAAAGAAACAGATGAAACAATCGATCACATACTCAGCTGCTGCAAAAAGATCACACAGACTGACTACAAGCATGTATCATCGACATCGCAATCCCAGGAGACAGCAGAATTGAGAAGCAGCTAGAGAAATTAGTAAAATACGAAGATCTAAAAATCGAGCTGCAATGACTCTGGCATAAGCCAGTGAAAGTGGTCCCAGTGGTACTTGGCACGCTGGGCGCAGTGCCAAAGGATCTCAGCGGACATTTGAAAAACATTGGAATTGACAAAATCTCCATCAGTCAATTGCAAAAGGCTGCTTTTCTGGGATTGGCAAACATAATTCGCCACTACATCATGCAGTCCTAGGTCCTTGAGAAGCACCCGACTGGTGATGAAATACAAAATCCAGCATAGTGATCTCGTTTGCTGTTATGTATTGAAATAATAATAATAATAATAATAATAATAATAATAATAATAATAATAATTCAAAAAGATTGCACAGACTGACTATAAGCATAGATATGATGCTATGGCACAGATGATCTACTGGAACTTGTGCCGGAACTACCATTTGCCATTGGCAAAGAACTGGTGGGATCATAAGCCCGAAAAAGTGGTCGAAAATGAGCAAGCAAAACTACTGTGGGACTTCTGACTTCAGATTGACCGAATTCTGAAACATAACACACCAGACATCCTGATTGTGGAGAAAAAGAAAGGATGGATCATCGACATCGCAATCCCAGGGGACAGCAGAATTGAGGAGAAACAGCTAGAGAAATAGTTATCTCGTTTGCTGTGTTGTATTGACATAATGTCTTTATTATTACAAATGTGTCATTGGCTTACCTGAATGGTTTTCTCTGTGAGCTGTGAGGAGAGTGCAAGCACAGGATAAATTTCATTGGTTGCTGTCTCTGCTCCACAGACTGTGATGAATCAGTTTTCAAATTAAGGCATCAGAGTCAGGACAGTGGAAGTTAGAAATCCAGTGACCCTGGACCCATAAGCCAGGATGAGTTTGGACTCTCCCTGCAATGCATATAGAAGACAGTTCAGGTAAGCAAATGGCACTTAGCCTGTGCACTGTTCTGGAGAATCCAAGCATGGGATATACCCAAGCTTAAGCCTCGTGGGCAGGAGAAAGCTGGTCTAGGGGAGCAGAAGTGGAGCAGACTCTATGAAGTACCTGCCTGCCACCTCCGCAGAGGCAAGCATGTCCAGTTTGTAATGCTTGACAAACTATGAAGGAATAGACCATATGGCTGCTTGACAAATGTTTTCAATAGATGCCTGCATGGCCTAGGCCATGGAAGTGGCCACGCTATGAGTGGAATTTGCAGTTATCCTACCAGGAACTGGTTTGGACTGGCACTCATAGGCTCAGGTGATGCATCCTTCAGCCAAGGGCTGACAGTCTGAGGTGTGACTATGTAACTCATGGAGGCTTGTTGGAATGCTACATATAATGCTTCCCTTTTCTAGAAGGAAGCTGTCCTTTGGATATAAGTCCAGAGAGTCCTTCTGACATCCAACTTATGTCAGCAATGTTCCAACGGGTGTTTTGGGTTGGGGCAAAAGTCTAGAAGGATCACTTCCTGGGCCCAATGGAACCAGGAGTTCACTTTAGGTGGAAGGGAGGGATTCAGGTGGAGGATAACCCTGTCAGGATGAAAATGGTAGAGATTATGTTGTACTGACAGTACGGCTAAGTCGGAAACCCTTGTGACCGAGGTGATAGCAACCAAGAAGGATGCCTTGAATGTCAAGAACTGGAACAGTACTGTCCCCAGTGGCTCAAATGTCCTCTACTTCTGGCCCAAATCCATAGAATTTGCATTCGGCAAAAGCACGACCATGGGAACAGATGGATGGTCCCAGGGCCACTTGATGGTGTCAATGAATAGCTTAGAGGCTGGAATGACATCAGTTTCTTGGTGAGGCTCTGAGAATAAGCCCACAACTGGATCAATACTCACTAGGTGATCTGGGGACCTTGAGGATACGCCAATGTTGGCCATGAGTTTAGCTTTGTGTAGGATCTTTTTAAATACAGCTGGTTTAAAGAAGATTAAATACTAGCTGGTCAGGGATCAAACTTTCATCATCAGACAACTCCTCTTCAATGATTGGATAACAGAGTTGACTGACAACGAGTCAGTTGAGGTGACTGGGGCCCGTACTTGTCCATCTGGCTGGGAAGAGTTTGATTTGGTGACACCTGATGAAGTGGACAAGGCCATTGGAGCTGTGAGTTCCGCCACCTGCTTTCTGGATCCGTGTCCCTCCTGGCTGGTTTTGACCAGCAGGGAGGTGACACAGAGCTGGGTCCAGGAGATTGTCAATGCTTCTTTGGGGAGGGGGTCCTTTCTAGATCCCTACAAGAAGGCACTTGTGTGCCCCCTCCTCAAGAAGCCTTCACTGGACCCAGCCATTCTTAACAACTACCGGCCAGTCTCCAACCTTCACTTTATGTGGAAGGTTGTTGAGAAGGTGGTGGTGCTCCAGCTCCAGCAGTCCTTCGAAGTAGCCGATTATCTAGGCCCTCAGCAGTCAGGATTTAGGCCCGGCTACAGCACGGAAACTGATTTGGTCGCGTTGATGGATGATCTCTGGCGGGCCCGGGACAGGGGTTTATCCTCTGTCCTGGTGCTTCTCGACCTCTAAGCGCCTTTTGATACCATCAACCATGGTATCGTTCTGCTCCGGCTGGAGGGGTTGGGAGTGGGAGGCACTGTCCTTCAGTGGTTCTCCTCCTACCTCTTCTATCCACAGTCTGAGAGGCTAATAGGATCTGAGTTGATTTTACCTAGCTTCTGTCTGAAACCACACCACAAGTTGGAGAACTGGTTGCATATTCTGGATGTGCAAAGGTGTATCTGGCTTTCCCCTGGTTTCACGAATGGGTGTTTTTATCATCATAATCTTTGGTAGTGATTGCAAAACTTGTTTCCCACCCTTGCTTTCTCTTGTAATAATTCAAATTATGCTGCTGCATAGTAATAGCACAGAATTGAGGATATGTGCAGTCTTTATGTCTTTGAAAACCTCTATGTTCAGTCTGCCTAGGCTGGTGAAACTGTCTAGTTTTGTAGCAGAGTCCTAGATGCTTAGGTTTTAAGGAGCCTTTTCTGCTAGGAACAATGAGAATAGATGCATTCTTCCCCCTTTGTACAAGTGGTAGGAAGATGGGATGGTAGTAACATACATGTTTTCCCCTTTCCATATATATTGGGAGTTGAACAGGGATTGGCTGCAGTTCAGCTGCAAAACTCCAAGCTATCATTATATGACACCAATAAGATCTAGAATAAATGATAATAATAATATAACATAGTGAATTATAGAAAGAGAATGTACGAATGGTATGAATGTTAATGATACCAATAAAACATTGCTGTAATGAGATAACATTTGTGTTTTGTGTGTTTTTAATGTTGAGAATGTTCAATAAAAACTATTTTTTTTAAAAAGATATAGAATATCAATACTATCCTAATTCAATGCTTATCAGTGCTTTGTTGGGTGGCAAGACACAAAACATTATCCATTCACAAGAGGTATATTTAAACTTAAAGTGCTTTACCTTGGGTTAAAAGGATTTGCTATTAAACAATTTTAGATTAAAGAAAAAGTCTGGGAAGGTCTGCCTAAATCAACAACTTGAGATAAAACTGACATGGAAACAAAAAGTTATAAAAAAGCAGATACAGATTGTCCTTGTTTAGTGACTGATTTAGTGACTGTTCACAGTTACAATAGGGATGAAAAAAGTAACGATGCAACCAATTTTTGCATTTATGATCTTTATACATGTGTAAAATAAGATTATAAGCACAGTCACACTTTCACTTAGCAACTGCTTCCCTTAGAGAGCCTCGGTGGTGCAGTGGTTAGACTGTAGTACTGCAAGCTACTTCTGATCACTAACTGCTAGCAGTTTGGCAGATTACGGTAAATCTCAGCAGGCCCAAGTTGACTCAGCTTCCTTCCAAGGTTGATAAAATGAGAACCTAGATTGTTGGGGGCAATATGCTTACTCTCTGTAAACCGCTTAGAGCAGTGTTTTTCAACCAGTGTGCCGTGGCACACTAGTGTGCCGCGAGACATGGTCAGGTGTGCCGTGAAGCTCAGAAAACAAGAGAGAGAGAAAGAGAAAGCAAGCAAGAGAGAAAGAGAACAAGAGAGAAAGCAAGCAAGAGAGAGAAAGAAAGAGAGAAAGAGAGAGAGAGAGAGAAAGAGAACAAGAGAGAAAGAAAGCAAGAGAGAGAAAGCAAGAGAGAGAGAGAAAGAGAGGGAGGGAGGGAGAGAGAAAGAGAGCAAAAAAGAGGAAAGGAGGAAGAGAGAAAGAAAGATGGATGGAGAGAGAGAAAAAAGAGGAAGGGATAGAAAGAAGGAGAGAGAAATAGAGTGAAAGGGAGGAAGAGAGAGAATTTTTTTGTCCAATATTTTTTTAGCCGCCGCCCCCCCCCCTCAATGTGCCCCATGGTTTTGTAAATGTAAAAAATGTGCCGCGGCTCAAAAAAGGTTGAAAATCACTGGCTTAGAGTGTGCTGTAAAACACTGTGCAGCGGTATATAAATCTAAATGATAATGCTACTGACTGACTTGCCAGTTCCAACTGTGGTTGCTAAATGAGGACTTCAAATTTCTTGAAATTGAATTCATGGCTTTTCATTCATGAAATTTAGAAATACTTTTGGAATGAAAGATAGGGGCAGAAGAGAAAATTTACTTCATTTCCCCAATGAGAGCTAGAAAGTTCAATTCCTTGTTGTTTTTCATCCATGAACTTGATTTGATCTGGACATCCTTTCGAACAAACATGGAATATGAACTTTATTTCCTGAAAGCTGTTTCGTTAGAAGGAATTTACAAACATTAACTTCCAGTCTTATGGGGGGAAGGTTGTGTTATTCTACTATTTTCCAGGTTATTTGGCAAAGATTCCAACATTTATTTTTATATGAATTAACTTGTAATGGGTATTACTCTAGGAAGTCTGGTCAATTTATGTTTGCTAAGGTTATGAATGTCAGCACCTCATTTAGATTAATGAAACAAAGTAGGCTCTCCAGGGCAAGCTTATAATATTCTTATTTTGCTATGGTAACCTGGTAAACATAGCTGTTCAAAATCATCATTGCCAAGGGAACGGATAACTGCTATTTGGCCATTTAATCCTGCAAACTCATTACTTTATGCAGCATTCATTTGTAAGAATGAGATCCCCCCCCGCCACTCCTTCATAGTTTAAAACTACTTTGGATCAAAACTTTGTTTCAAAACTGCAAATGGTTAATGAATATACCTCACCTTTTCCACCCTTTTGAAATGCTTCCGTAAACCATCATATGGTTATGATGTGCCATATTTCCTTGTATAATAAAACATTGACAACTGACCTGAAATAAATGCTCAACAAAAAGTATATCTCTGTGTTTTCCATATCCAATGGCAGAACATAGGGGAACTAAAATGGACAAATGTGAATGATAGATATTGCTGGGAACTGATTCCCCCAAATATTTCGTTTGTTTTTCGGGGTGAAAATATGATTGAAGAGAGAAGTTCTTTATCTCATGAGGTTAAGTTTTCTACAGATCATAAGGTCAAATGCTAATTTCATTAAAATATCATTATACAGTGACTTAGAGTCATTATACACATTTAACTGAAAGGAAAAATAAAATATGAAAAAACAAGGAGGAACTAGAGATTCAGAAATATTTAGTGTAGTTAGATAAATTAAACTGTCAGCTATATGTTCTGTAATTAACTTATCTACATATGTAATACTCAATAGTTATAATATTTTTTTCTTTATGAGATTGTAATTTACTAAGTAATGATAAGCAATTTGTAATAGTAGTCATAAATCCTACCCTAATAAAATCCTGCTATAATAATGCTGTATATTAATAATATTCTGTAAACTGTGAAACATATCATTTATTTAAATAAAGGGCAAGAAGGGAATTAAGGATGCCTGTACTCTCCTGTAGCACAGAAATTCCCTTTTGCATGTCATATTTAATTATAGTTTGCATATGTAACAAACTTTAATAGGTGTTCCCCAATGAGTTTGAGACAATTTCTTTTAAAATAAGATGGTAATATAAAATAAGGTAAGATATTATTATGCTTATACAGTTGTTTTATGCAGATGCTCTACAGCTATTTTAAGACTATAATAGGAATTAAATACAAATAATCACACTTCTTAATTACTAAATTCATTTGTTTGATACCAATTTCTTGAGAATTTTTTAGTACATTTTCAGGTGTTGGGAAACTATTGTAGTTAATATGTAATATACATTTCATATGAAAGGGCTATTTATGTTATAATTGCTATGACTGCCATTGAATATATTATACAAATCTAATATAAAAATACATTATTATGTATATAGTTCCAGTATATATGTAAATTTAATGATAATTATATATTTTTCCTTCCATGCATTTAAGCATAAAAAGGTTATCTAATTGAAATGAACATGTGAAAGTTTAGGTCAGGGCTATCAAACTTGCTGCCTGCGAGGCAAATGCATCACACACTGGCCACACCAATGCCCAGTTTAGTGAAGGGGAATAAAGTTGCGCTGTGTCACATGACACCACCATGATGATGCGAGTTTAATACTCTTGATTTAGGTTCAGGCAAATTTTTTACATCATTTATTTTAAAAGCCTATTTCTGTAGCTCATCCCAAAAGAAGGAATTATATTTTGGCCTATAGTTTAGCAGTTTGAATAGCAAAGCAAGTACAATTATATAAATTCAGTATACTGATTCTTATTTAATCTGTTATTGCTTAATTCAGACTGGTTTCAAATTATAAAAAAGAAACAGGAAACTTTAAGGCAGGGGTAGGCAAAGTTGGCTCTTCTATGACATGTGGACTTCAACTCCCAGAATTCCTGAGCCAATCATGTTAGCTCAGGAATTCTGGGAGTTGAAGTCCACCTGTCATAGAAGAGCCAACTTTGCCTACCCCTGCTTTAAGGTGACACAATTATATACATAGTTATGGAGGTTATTCTCATTTACAGCATAACCCTTAGAATTTATACTTTTTATTTTATTATATATATTTGAAGAATGGACACTTTTTTCTTTTACAAAACAGAAAAATATTTGACATTGGTGCATAATGAAAAGAAATCATTTTATGAAATGCAGCTGTAATCATGTTTAACTTTACTAGATTAATACGATACAGTAATAAATACAAGCTTAGTTGATGCTTTTTCCCATTTAATGTGGGTTACTGACATTTTGATATGAAACACCAGGCCTTTAATGAGGTTTCAGTCAAGAATGATACTTAAGATAATGATACATGAATTCATAAAAACTATAAAATAAAAATGCTATAGTCCATTTTACCTTCTGAGAATCAACACTGGCCACAAGATTAACAAGAGTTTGACTACTAATACTTTCACATTTTAATGTCTAATTATGTCTAGGTAATTGTATGAGATAATGTTTGAAGCTGAATTTAACAATGTAACTTAATCTGTCATCCAGACAAATTCTTTGGGAAAAGATTTACCACACCAAGTATTAATAACTGCTGCCAGCATTAAATGTATAGTTCTCTGTAGTGGGATTTTATTTACTAAGTATTAAATTTTGACAAACTATTCAGAACCTCTGAAGGCAAAATCCTAACCTTGGGTTAGTGGAAAATTAGTGTGATAAAGTCAAGATCTATGTTTCCAACCTCCTGCTTGGTATTTTTGGTGGCATGTAACATTTGATTGGTAGGGGGTGTAACCTACATGATTGCTCTTGACCATCTGTTGGCAGTTTACATAACAATATCTGGGTTTACACATGATGAAATAATAAACTATCTTGTTTATCACAGATACATATCCTGTTCATAAAGCTTTATATTACAAAATTAGCTTTATATGTTTATGGAAGTTTTATTGGCAGGGGATTACAGGGAACTGATATTTAAAAGTACATACTCTTAAAGCTTACATGTGTGTGAAGTAAACTATTATGTCAATAAACTCTGAAAGTCATAAAGCAGGGTTAATACAAATATAACACATTGGCAACCAGTTGGCTAATTAATCTCTGTAATGAGATTCAACCCTAATTTATCATGATGACTATTTGTAGAACCTAGTCCCCCTGGAATATTCTTAAATGTTTCTTTTATTATATTAATTATAACATTTTATATTATAACATATATTTCCCATATTTGGAAAACATAGAGCCATTGATCGTGCATAGTATAATTCTTATAAGCAATTGTTCCTTTATTTTCACTATTTTTTAAAATGAAGCTTCAAAATTTCAAGTTAATTAGGAATATTTTTTCTTAAGTTACTCTGGCACCCCTGCTATGTACACTCTATTTCAACTGGCACCTAATGTTATACTAACTTAAATTAACACAAAATTATATGTGAATACTTGTTATCAAATAAATCCTTCTATATGCATCTAAGTAAACCATGTATATCCTTCTTTCATGTATATAATATTCATATTGCATTTAGCTCATAAACATTCCTATTGCAACTTGGTAGAACTTATATTTCATTCAATCTGGTTCCATTTTAAGTATAAGGAATGAAGAGTGATGCTAGGAACAGTTTTCAAGACCGACAGAACAATTGTGCCAGTTAAGAGCAGGACCTTCCCAAAGATCTAGAAGGAAATAAATAGATTTCCACTGACTAAAACATGTGGAAATAATAATTTAAAAAACTGCCTGCCACAATAAAATTTAAAACTGGAACACACAACACACACACACATACAGAATAACTTTGAATGTACACTAATCTACATACATTAAAATGAAATTTTGTTGCATACAGCTTTCAAAAAGTCTCCGTCTCCAATGTGTACACTACATATATACATACATACATACATGAATGAGTGAGTGAGTGAGTAAATAAATAAATAAATGAATGAATGAATGAATGAATGAATGAATGAATGAATAAATAAATAATGTATGTCTGGGTAAGATCATCCAAGGGAATGGGGTGAGGTATCATCAGTATGCGGATGATACCCAGTTGTACATCTCCACCCCATGTCCAGTCAACGAAGCAGTGGAAGTGATGTGCCGGTGCCTGGAGGCTGTTGGGGTCTGGATGGGTGTCAACAGACTCAAACTCAACCCGGATAAGACGGAGTGGCTGTGGGTCCTGCCTCCCAGGGACAATTCCATCTGTCCGTCCATAACCCTGGGGGGTGAATTATTGACCCCCTCAGAGAGGGTCTGCAACTTGGGCATCCTCCTCGATCCACAGCTCACATTAGAGAAACATCTTTCAGCTGTGGCGAGCGGGGTGTTTGCCCAGGTTCGCCTGGTGCACCAGTTGCAGCCCTATTTGGACCGGGACTCACTGCTCACAGTCACTCATGCCCTCATCACCTCAAGGTTCGACTACTGTAATGCTCTCTACATGGGGCTACCTTTGAAAAGTGTTCGGAAACTTCAGATCGTGCAGAATGCAGCTGCGAGAGCAATCATGGGCTTTCCAAGATATGCCCATGTCACACCAACACTCCACAGTCTGCATTGGTTGCCGATCAATTTCAGGGCACAATTCAAAGTGTTGGTTATGACCTATAAAGCCCTTCATGGCATCGGACCATAATACCTCCGGGACCGCCTTCTGCCGCACGAATCCCAGCGACCGGTTAGGTCCCACATAGTTGGCCTTCTCCGGGTCCCGTCGACTAAACAATGTCGTTTGGTGGGACCCAGGAGAAGAGCCTTCTCTGTGGCGGCCCCGACCCTCTGGAACCAGCTCCCTCCGGAGATTAGAACTGCCCCCACCCTCCTTGCCTTTCGTAAAGTTTTTAAGACCCATCTCTGCCTTCAGGCATGGGGGAACTGACACATCTCCCCCAAGCCTATACAGTTTATACATGGAATGTTTGTGTGTGTGTTTGCTTTTAATAATGGGGGTTTTAGTGTTTTTTAAATTATTAGATTTGTTTTTACATTGTTCTTGTTGTTGTGAGCTGCCCCGAGTCTGCGGAGAGGGGCGGCATACAAATCTAATAAGTAAGTAAGTAAGTAAGTAAGTAAGTAAGTAAGTAAGTAAGTAAGTAAGTAAGTAAGTAAATAAATAAATAAATAAATAAATAAATACAAAATTATGCATATACCCACAATACAGTCTAGTTTAGATGTATGGATATACGTACAAATTATTTGATCTTTGGGTTTTTTTACTATACACGGATTTGGATTTCATGGATTGGATCCTTTCATTTTTATGACCATCAAATCTATGTGTTCTACACAATTAGATAATTCCCCATATTTGATTATTATGTAGCCTATTTGATTCTGGTGCATATCCAAGGTTGCCCATGTGCCAAGTTTGTGTTTATCTTGCCTTAGATAGGTTTTGTTAGTAAACAATCATCTTCTGAAAGATTTATTAATTAATTAATTACTTGCATTATTTTGTTTCTTAATCCAAACATTTTTGGGATTTCTGATTTTTCCATTTCTTCAGTTTTTGCATTTTAATTACCTTTCAATTATTCATGTAATAATTGTATAGATCAGCAGCCTTTTAGACACTAAGGGGTTTCGTGGAGAGAGATTTTTCTGCATTTTTTTCCATTTTTGGCAATTTGCCATAGAATGTTTTCTTTCGTGGCATCTGAGATAAACTTTGTAGTATTAATGTTTATTAGACATCCATTAAATTGAATAAATATGATGATTCTTTTGTATGGATTCTGCACAAATTTATATCTACTAACTATAATGTATATCAACTTATAAAATAACCTTTTAAATGCTTTAATGCACTATTGGTTGCTAACTCCTTTATTAGAGTTTACAGTTTGTGTTCTATAATTAATTCAGACAAATATGGAACATGTTAAGACTGTGATATAACAAGGACAATATTGCATTCCAAAAAAAACCTAGAAGCCTTTGAACTAATTCTAGCCTGAACAATGCATAGCCCCCTATAATCTGGAAGATAGGATGTAGAGTTCGTCTAAACTCTGCAAATCAGCTGTAGCCTGCTTAGAGGCATGGGAGGATTCTCACAAGCCTCGGACATGCCATATTGTAAAATGTTTGCTACATTTGTTCTTTCTAGATTCATTAACTTCATAAGAATTGGCAGTAATTACTACGAAACCATTGAACTGCAGTATTAATCATAATTAATGTTTTATACCTCAACATTTTACCTGATAGCAATTCTAATCACAAGTTTCAAGCCTTTGCTGATGTAAGTGATTGGAGATTAAGCTTCTTTCATACATGGCACATAACTGTGGGAACATATGGCTTTAATTAAGTAGACTATTCTAGCTCCTTCTTAGGCAGTTTTCCACATGGCAAGCAATATTTGTTGAACACAAATCAAGTTTTACAGCTGTCTCTTAAAAGAAACTGATTGAATGACATAGGTTGCTTTTAAACACTCTGTTGGGTTACTTTATAGAACCTCAGGAGATTAAGCCAGAAGAAAAGTTGGATTGGACATATACATTAAATATCATTTGGATCAGCCCCTACCTTTCCTCTAATTTTAAGCCCTTTAAAGTATTGCTTGAGGAACTGTTATGTAACAGTAAATGTTGGCAGGCAACACCGTGAAACCAAGAAATTTTTTAAATTAAACTTATTCTTGCTTCTCCCCCTTCCCATTTTTTTAAAATTAAGCCATTAAATGTAGTTTAACAAAGATTAAGTTGTAAATTGCATCCCCTGATTTTCTTTTAGATGTTTTTAAAAATTAACATTTTCTGTGGTATTCAATATGCTCCTAATCCAGTAATAACAGCGTGAACTTTCAGTGCTAGATCAAAAACTGCCTATTTATCCATTTGAAATTTATTTATTTATTTAGGGAAATTATTGCATTTTCAGTTGCAGTTACATTTTTCTATTATTTTACAATTATTTAGTTGCGAGAACTTTTTTGAATTTTTCTTTTGAAGGCAGGTGTGAGTTACAAATTATTTAAAACATTCTGGAAAGTTTATAATATGTGAATCTTAATAATAAAGGGTCAAATACTTTATAGACATAAATCATATTGTGCCTCAGCACTGATTAAAAAAAAACTAATAATAATAATAATTGCTGCAGCTCTTGTAGCATAGTAGATAATGATGGAGCAGACCAAGGTTCCGATAACACTTGCATTAGAGGTTTAGGAGATGGATTTAAACAATTGCTATCTCAATACAATTTTTTATAATGTATGGTTCTGATAATTTTTTATTTTTGTTATGACATCAAATTTATATCCAGATCAGTGTCTATAATAAAATATATAATGTAATAGTATACAAATCTGTCTGCAACTAAAACTAAATATACAGTTTCAAATTTATAATTGGTGATCATACAGAAATTGCACTATATATTAACAATATTCTAATAGAGTCTAGTAAAGCGTTGGGCGATACATACTTTATCTATTGACAGTCTTCTTCCTATTTGTAATTTAGTTTTGTTTTCAAATTTAGCCAACATGCCTCCTGATGTGTAGTAGCCTGCCTAAATGAACTCTATCTTGTCTTCTCTCACCCTTTCCTTCCTTTTGTTATTCAGAATTTATATACTAGAGCAGTGATTTTCAACCTTTTTTGAGCTGCGGCATTTACAAAATCCTGGGGCATACCACCAAAATCCTGGGGGACACCACCAAAATCCTGGGGCACACCACCAACCAATCTCTCTCTCTCTCTCTCTTGCTTTCTTTCTCTCTCTTTCTCTCTTGCTTTCTTTTTCTCTCTTTCTTGCTTTCTTTCTTTCACTCTCACTCACTCTCTCTTTCTCTCTCTTTCTCTCTCTTTCTCTCTTCTACACCACGCCGGCAACAGTGGCATCGGGCAGTAGCTGCGGGGTGGCGGCAGGGCGGTTGGCTGCGAGCGGGAAAAAAAGTTGTGAGACTGGAAGCTGAGCTTCCTTCTTTGCGGCTCAAATCTCCTGTGCTAATTTCCCCACGGCACACCTGACCATGTCTCACAGCACACTAGTGTGCCGTGGCACACTAGTTGAAAAACACTGTGCTAGAGAATGCATATATTCCATTATTGCAATCTACAAACTTGTTCACATATAAACTTTGCAATATTATCTCTTCCATTTGCTGTTTCTTAGTTTAATCATTTACCTAAACCCAAAATTCAATCCATAAAATTGAGATAGGCAGAGAGACAAAGTGATACATCAGGAGATTTGTGGAAATTCTCTGGTTATAGAAATCAGAAAAATCCAAAATAAAAAAAATCCCAATGACACCTGATATGTTTATTGAACAGTAACTGTTTAAAAGGAATATAAAATCAGGTTGGGGGAAAAAAGGAATCAGGTTGCTTAAACCTTGAACAAAGAGTTCTGCACTGAAACAGTCTGAAATTAATATATTCATTTAACTATGTACTATCAGTGGAACACTAAAGGGATTCTGAAAGCAAATTAAAGTTAGTTGGAATTTGTTTAGAAATTAAAAAGCACATTTTTAAATATCTGAAAATTAATAGTCAATAAATATGTCTTTTCCCCCTTTTTTGACATTGTTAAGGTTTCTGCTATGGTATTTTGGAGGTCTGACATTTATACTTGTTTAGCCTCCTTTTAAAATTGAGGAATATGTCAAGTTATGTAATGAATGAATTATTGGTAATAAGTATAATCCTACATTAGTGTTAGTAATTAGGCATACAAACCTAATAAATAATAATAATAAGTTCAAGGGAAAAGGAAATGATATTTTTCACATTTACGCAATTCATTCATGATGCATGCAGTGTCATCCAAAAGAAGATGACACAAAATGAGGTATGACTAACATTTTCCGTATAGAATTTTTAACAGATGAAAACTAGAAAAGACAGAAAGACAAACAAAAAGAAGAAGAAGAAGGGGAGGTGGAAGGGAGAGGAGGAGAGAGGAGTGGAAGAAAGGAAGGGAAAGGAAAGGGAAAAGAAAGGGAAGGAAAAGAAGAAAAGGAAAGGTTTTTTGTATATATGTGTATGGGCTTTCTAAGAAAAAAATCTATAATCTGGATAACTGCATAAAAAAGAACTCTTCTCTTTGTAATCTTATAAAACATTTGATAGTTTAAAGTAGTAAAAGAATATAAAACCATAGGTATTTCCATGAAAGTGGGAATGGAAGTGGTTTAGGGTCAACATTTTAATGGTATTGCATCTGGTGATCAATAGAATCATGTATTTGTATGATTTTAATTTTTTATTGATATTTCACATTTAAAAAAAATTATATATCCGTATAATTTTTAGATTATAATTGTGTAATTTTGTGGTAACATAAATAATATTTTGAGGTACTTTATAGACCAACAGGTTTATTGTGAAGGACAGCTTTAATTTAATCTACAGTTCAAAAGTAATCATTCCTCATATGTGTGGAACATACAGCTCATATTCTTGGCATTTCTTTCCAGCCTTGAGATTCTATAGTACCTTCTGTGTTAAGAAAAAAAAAAAAAAACACATCTGTGGTTTTTTTTTAATATGAATTCACTATTTCTTGATAATATTATGTCATTTGGCACCTCATCATGTGACCATTTCAGTGGTTAGTCTTTTTTTAACAGATGGATTCTATAATTCAAAAGCTGTATCATTCAGCAATTTTGGTACTTGATATTACTGACTTTTGTGTTCTGTTTATAATATGGCAAACATTTCAAACTCAGAAGAATTTCTCTCTTCTTTCTTTTTGGAATATTTCTGATCAGGAGGATGTATAACAATTGAATACTTCATGTCAAAAAACAAACAAAAAAGTAGGAGAATATATAGCAATAGAATACAGTGGAACCTCGACATACGAGCAGCTCTACTTACGAGCTACTCGAGATAAGAGCTGGGAGGGGAGCGACATTTTTGTTCGCCTCCCGAGCTCACATTCGGGATACGAGCGCCAAGGAGCTGTCTCCTGAAGCCGAACGCTAACTTCCGTGTTCGGCTTCAGGAGACAGCTCCTTGGCGCTCGTATCCCGCGTGTTTTAAAAGGTTGCAGCCGGCCTGGGGGGCTCGGGGGGGTGCTGGCAAGCCCTCCAGGCCGGCTGCGACGTTTTAAAACACCAGCGCCGCTTCGCAGCTGTCTCCTGAAGCCGAACGCTAACTTCCGCGTTCGGCGGCAGCGGATTTTTTTTTTGTTGCACAGATTAATTGACTTTACATTGTTTCCTATGGGAAACAATGTTTCGTCATACGAGCGTTCCGACTTACGAGCCTCCTTCCGGAACCAATTAGTCTCGTAAGTCGGGGTTCTACTGTACCTTATGCCCCCAGACTTGAAATTTTAGCCCTGGATAACCTAGAACTATGCTGCCGATGATCTGACCTAAGCTCAGTACATAAAATCATCTGCTACAACATCCTATCTATCAATGATTACTTCAGCTTCAACCGTAATAATACACACTCAAACAATAGATACAAACTCAAAGTAAACGTCTCCAAACTCGATTGCAGAAAATATGACTTCAGCCACAGAATGGTCAGTGCCTGGAATGCACTACCTGACTCTGTTGTTACATCCCCAAATCCGCAAGACTTCAACCTTAAATTGTCTACCGTGGAGCTCACTTCATTCCTAAAATGTCTGTTAGGGGGGCGTGTAAAGCGTACCAGCATGCCTACTGTCCCTGTCCTACTGTTCCCATTGATTCATACTCATTTCTTATGTATGTACCTATACCTGTTTATGCTTATATGTTAATATTTTATGTTCATACTTATACTTGTTTTCTCATACATACTTGACAAATTAAATAAACTAAACTAAACCATGGAAGCAACTGAAATGACTTTAAAAATGGGATATAGAGATGGGCCTATTATTATATAAACAAAATCTTACCCCATTTAAGTACAGCGATACCTCGTCTTACGAACTTAATTGGTTCCGGGAGGAGGTTTGTAAGCTGAAAAGTTCGTAAAATGAAACAAGGTTTCCCATAGGAAACAATGTAAAACCGATTAATGCATGCAAGCAAATTTTTTTTTGCAAAAACGGTGCTCTGCTGGGAGCCGCTGCCTGGCTGTCACCTTTTGAAACAGCCGGGCGCTTCTCTTTATTGGGATTCCCCACCTCAGTTTGAGCCTCCCGACCGGCCGACTGCTCCACAGCTCTTCTGCAAAGGTGACAGCCGGGCAGCGGCGCTTCTCGGCGTTCTCCCGAATGCCGAACCTGAACTTTTGCCAAACCTCCAGGTTCGGCGTTCAGGAGAATGCCGAGAAGCCCCCTGGCTGTTTCAAAAGGTGACAGCCAGGCGGCAGCGCTTCTCGGTGGCCTCCCGAACCTGAACTTTTGCCGAACTTCCAGGTTCGGCATTTGCGGCGGCGGGTTTGTAGGGCAAAAAAAGTTCGTAAGAAAAGGCAAAAAAATTCCGAACCCCGGGTTCGTATCTCGAAAAGTTCGTATGATGAGGGGTTCGTATCATGAGGTACTACTGTATATATTGCAACAAATGGAAAAAGAAGCGGGGATTTAGTCACAGGGTCACGGCTGATATCTTGATTTATTAGATTGCTTTCTCATGGACAACCTGTTTCTGATCTTGTCAGAAGCATTGTACAGAAAGTACTTTCAGAACTAAATAAATTCAGTGATCAATTTGAATGTAAAATAAACTTTTAATATTTGAAAAGATTGTTGTAAAAAGATTCACATAAAAAGCTTTATTTTATAATTAAGAAATTATATTTAATTTTGGGCACTAGTTTGAACAGTTTTACTTGAGTATATTTATAGTGCTTAAAGAAAGTATCCCAAATGACTGGCCTTTCTAAAAAATGTAGTGTGAGAGAGAATGTACTTTTAATTAAATATATTGTGAAAAAATGTGTTAACCATTTTGACATATGTGGTAGGATAATAAAGTACAGACAATCTTAATCACTGGGCCTTTTTAAATATTGATATGCTGTCATTAACTGTACCTGTTAAAATGCATGTCATTTTATGCCATTCAGAAGAACCACTAATTTCCTATCAAATACTAATCATGTAAGAAGATGCATAAGGTTCTTAATTAACCTTCTGAGTTCCAAGCTCAACTTAGGCGTTAGAAGGTTTCTGGATATTGTCTAATTGAAGCCATATATCTGTGAAAAATTATTAAACCTCTGAGCCATTCAGTTTCCAATATATCACAGGGATCCTAGTTGAGAAAAATTATCCTAAAGAGAAGAATATAAACAAACTTCAAGTGTATGCATATTTTCTTGAGGTTGTCTGTTAACTGCATCATCTTTAAAGCTAAAATCCAGTGCAACAGACTGAAAAATGGTTTGCAGTATTTATGCCTTTGTTACAATTTGCATGTGAAATATTTTTTTTAAGTTTTATCATAATACACAGTGAAGTCCACTGAGAAAACAGATAGTTTTCTATCATGTCTACTTCTAGGAAATAGTTGGTTACTATTTGACAATATTATGTAGCAAACTGAGCAACCCTTTCATGATTAAAGACTAACTTGCTTAAGCTAAGTTGGCATTTTAAATAAATATTGAATCAGTTTAAAATCTTACATTATATGGAATGCTTAATAGACACAGATTTTGCTTTGCTTTGGGATTAATACTATTGCAGATTTAGACTTCCTAGTAAATTTAAATCTTTTTCAAATGCATTATATTCCAACGTTTGCTGAGTAAATATAATAATGCAATCTGAAATTCTTATAATCCCTGACCCTGATGGGTTTTTATAACATTATGAAAACATGATTCTTCCAACAGATCTTGATATATAGTGCAGTGACTTACTTTCAGTGGTATTTTATTCTTGTTATAATTACATTGAATTGATTATTCTTTCCAATGTGTTGATATGTGTGATTTTCTGTTTTGTGTTCTATGATTTCTGCTTTAATGCTAAAATAGAAGATATCTAGAGTTACCCAAAATTACTCAGTGATTTAGTACTTTATAAATGGATCAATGCATCAATTAAACTCTAAAACAAAACCACTTTACACTATGTATATATCTAGCATGGATGAATAAAAGGAATAGATGGACTTGTCATATTTTGAATATATACTAAGGATATAAAGGAACAAAGCAAATTACATGACCAAGTAAATATTAAAATGCATAAAAATAATTCATTATTGAAGTTTACATATTCTTTTCTATCTTAATAGTAAATATAATGTATTGATTTCTTTGTTATTAGTCTAAATATCTCTAATTAATAAAATTAAACAATAACAACTGGAAGCATACTCCTTGGAGAACAGTCAAATAAGTCAAGTTATCAGCAAGATTTCACCAAATTAACAATATTAAATCTCTTATTTAATCTCAAGTATATACTATTGTGAAATGTGAATCTTGTAATACATTTCTTCTCATTGCACCAATTCAGAGGCAGAAATGCATCTTTATCCAGGGACTTTTCCCAGGGAATAATCAACAGTATAACTACTAAAGAAGAATTACAAGACTTAATCATAGGCAGTACTGAATCATGATTTAGCAATATAAGAGTTGGGTACCTTAGCCATAAAATGTTAGATTCACCCATATGTAAATCAATAACATAGTTTGTTTAGTTTTGATTGACTATGTGAACACAATCACCATGTTCTTACATGTTATTCAGATTAGTCAGTTGTTTATTTAATAGATTATGGTTATACATGACATGATTCTTTTTCTTTTTAAAACTACTTTGAGGTCTCAAAAGCTATAATTGGCCTTCTAATGTAACTGGAAAAAGCACTTTATGAACAAATTAAATCTTGCTAAAAACTGATAAGTTAAAACAAAAATAGAAAGACAGTATTAGTTAGTTAATAATTAGTTATTTCTTCTTCAGCTATAGTTTGTCATGTTTTATTTGAATTATTTCAGTATTTGTTCTATGGAGATTCTCAGCCATGCAAGATAATGGTTGTCCTAAATGATCCCTCCATTCCATCCAGTCAGAGCTGAAAGAAGCTTCTTGGATGAGAAACAAAATGTGTTCAATGAAAAGAAGAAAGTCCAATTGTCTCTTGAAAATAATAAAAAAGTACCCATCAAAGAGAAGGAAGGTTTATATATTCCAGTATTTCACACTGCATCTGTAAACTCTATTCTTGCAATGTATGCAATGAAAAAAGATAAGCATTGAAAAAGAACATACAAAATCATTGACCTGATTTTTCTTTAAATTTATTTATAGCCCTAATTCTGGTGGCTAGGGGAAAAAAGGAAAAAAAGTCTTCAGAGTTACCTTACAGATTCTGCATTCCATCACAATAGGGAAATTCTTCCATGATCAGATTCAAAGAAATTTGGCTGATTTTATTATGAAGGGTAGTGTAATACAAAAGGAAATTAAATTCTTCTCTAAGTGGGGGAAAAGGTTAATTTTATCTTCATTTTTACAATGAAATATTCCCCACAAGAACATATTTAATATATAAAATTTGAAAGTTAATCTAGTTTATAGTGATTATTCATTACAAGCATAAGTCTGAAGATTAGGATGGACAACTGTTTGGAACTTCATGACTGGGAAAAGTGCCATCTCTACCCACAAGTGATGCACATACGTGGCTGCTTGGCTGCCTACCTCATTCCATCTGTTCACATGGCATGGTGCCGGCTTACAAATTGGTTAAACCTGTGCCAACAGTAATTGATGTAGTTATAAATACAAAAGATTGCACGTGCCATCTCATGGGACAAGATTCTCTTGTGGCCCCTATAGTAAAATGGCTCTAAGTCTGTAGGTGTAGTTGATAGTTATGTTCGCAATCATGTGAAAACTTCATAGATTTATGAGAATTAAAACCAAATGTTCATAAATCCTCAGAGAATGTGTGCAATATGAAAGGGAGGTCAAAGCTTTATTAAGTACAGCTTCACCTTTTTAATATACAATACATCATCATAACCACCATATTGACTTTTTTATCCCTACCAGTCTGTGAACATTTCTGGGTTAATGCATGCCCAGCACCCTCTTGAATTGTTAAAGCAACTGTGTCTTTTGAAAGGTTCATGAGGCTACTTTCCCACTATTCCTGATTGCCTTTAACTGCTTAGACATGCAAACATAATATTTGTGATGGAATAGACAACATAACAACTGTGTGCGAAGATGGAGGGGCAGACAGATGCTAACATTTGACTCAGGCTCCCCATGTTTTCCAAAGTGTATGGATGATTTGATATTTTGAGAAGTATTTTGGTGAATCAGATTAGAAACACAAGATAAATTAATTCTACTTTAATGTCAAGCTATATTAATAAAATGTTGAAAGTCTGAAAGTATAATTATCCTGTTATCACCTTTATCACCTATGAATTTAGGGAGGTTTCCTTCTGAGCCTCTTGCTAGCTAACTCTTATCTGACTATTCTGTAGGCAGCATCTATTTGCCAACTATTAAAATCTTTCCCACAAACATTTACAACCATACACTTGAAAGTAATGATGGAAAACTAACATTCATTTGTATTGTATTTGGAAATCCTTTACAGTATATGCTAATCTATAATCAGGTAGTCAAAATGATAAACATAAGTATATTGGATATAGAATGGCAAACTAGCTTTGCCTCCTTATCTAAATATCATGTCTAAACAGCTCCCCTCTTATGTGGAAATATATAACAATACTTACATTTAAAAGACCCGTCCAGCATTGATGATTTTACCTATTTTGAGTAATGAAATGTCCGCAAGAAAAGAACCAAGATCAGAAAACACTGAAGACCCCTCATTTCAACCCTAAGTTATAACAATTTTCCTTTATAGATTGTCTGATGTTTTGCTGGCAACTTCAGAATGAAAGTGATCTATATTTATTATATTGCCTTTTCTCCAAAGATATTAGGAGCAGGTAGATCACACATCTTTTAGCGGACTCCTGAGGACACAATACTTTTTTTTCCGTGGTCAACTACATGTGGTATAGTACATCAGTACATTTGGCAGTGGCCAAATTCTATTTTTCTGCCTTTAGAATCAGAAACCAAATTCTGATTCAGTATGAGAAATATTCTACCAGTGGATAAAAATGATAGCTGTTTTTCTGTCTCCTCCCACCAATTTATTCTACTTTTAAACCAACCAAAAACCAAAATTTCCAAGTTTTTCTTCTCTGATTATCCCCTTCTGACCATTGTAATTATGTGGCCCAAGTGTTTTTCTGGTTGGGTTCTTGCTTCTGGTGTACTTAAAAAAGTTTTTATTATTATTTTTAATATAATAATCCTCAAAATCTCTCTCGGCTTTCCTGACTATCGCCTTGCATTTAGTCTGCTATAGTTTGTGATCCTTCCTGTTCTCCTCAGGAAGAGCCGTTTATTTCTTAAATGAGTTTTTCTTCTTTCCTTAACCTTGTTTGTAAGCCATATTGGTGTTCTCTTGGACTTCCTTCTTCTTTTAGGAATCCATTTTAGTTGAGCCTGTTGGAATGTATTTTTAAACTGTTTCCAGAGATTTTGGAGGGATCTGACTTTTTCTTTTATTGTTCCTTTTAGTTTCTTCTTTACTATTTTCCTCATTTTAGTGTAATTCCCTCTGTGGAAGTTTAAGGTCTCTCTGTTTGTTTTCACTGACAATTTGCTATTACGGTTAACTCTGTTAAACTACTGAAGTTTGATGATGAATCCGCATACAGACGGGAAGTTGAACAACTATCCTTGTGGTGTGACCAGAACAATCTAGAACTGAACATACTCAAAACCGTAGAAATGGTGGTAGACTTTAGGAGAAACCCTTCCACCCTTCCACCTCTCACAATACTAGACAACACAGTATCAACAGTAGAGACCTTCAAATTTCTAGGTTCTATCATATCTCAAGACCTAAAATGGTCACCTAACATCAAAAACATCATCAAAAAAGCACAACAAAGAATGTTCTTTCTGCGCCAGTCAGGAAGCTCAAACTGCCCAAGGAGCTGCTGATACAGTTCTACAGAGGAATCATTGAGTCTGTCATCTGCACCTCTATAACTGTCTGGTTTAGTGCTGCAACCCAACAGGACCGACATAGACTTCAGAGGACAATCAGAACTGCAGAAAAAGCAATTGCTGCCAACCTGCCTTCCATTGAGGACCTGTATACTGCACGAGTCAAAAAGAGGGCGGGGAAAATATTTACTGACCCCTCACATCCTGTACACAAACTGTTTCAACTCCTACCCTCAAAACGTCGCTACAGAGCACTGCACGCCAAGACAACTAGACACAAGAACAGTTTTTTTCCGAACTCCATCACTCTACTAAACAAATAATTCACTCAACACTGTCAGACTTTCTACTAAATCTGCACTTCTATTCTACTAATTTTTCTCATCATTCCTATCATTTCCTCCCATGTTGACTGTATGACTGTAACTTGTTGCTTATATCCTAAGATTTTTATTAATATTGCTTCTTCATTGCTTATTTCACCCCTATACAATCATTAAGTGTCATACCACATGATTCTTGACAAATGTATATTTTATTTTATGTATGCTGAGAGCATATGAACCAAGACAAATTCCTTGTGGGTCCAATTACACTTGGCCCATAAAATTCTATTCTATTCTATTCTATTGAAGGTTATTGTGTTGTGATTGCTGGTTTCTTTGGGCTTCGTTAAAAAGACATCATGAACCAGATCCTGTGCATTAGTTAGAACCAAGTCCAGGATCCCCTTTCCCCTGGTTGGTACTATGACCATCTGCTCAAGGGAATAATCAGCTAACATATCGAGGAACCTTGTGTAGAACAAGGATTTACCCAATCTATTTGGGGATAGTTGAAGTCCCCCATTATGACTACCTTATTTCTTTTTGAGGCCTCCTTAAATTCATTTTCCAAATAGCAATCTGCCTCTGGAGTTTGGTTGGAAGGGTGATAACAGATCCCTAATGTCAAATTAGTTTTCTGCCCTGGGATTTTTATCCACAATGTTTCTGTGGGTGAATTTGAATTTTCTTGAATTTCAAGTTCATGATAATCTAACTCCTCATTTATGTACAAGGCCACACCACTACCATTTCTCCCTCTCCTGTCTATCCTGTACAGTTTGTAACCTGGAATCCTTGTGTCCCATTGGTTTTCATCCGTCCACCAGGTTTCTGTTATGCCAATAATATCAATACTATTTTCTTTCACTAAGCATTCCAATTCCCCTATTTTTGGTTGAAGATTTCTAGCCTTCGTGTACAGACATTTATATGTAGTTTTCTGGTGCACTTTCAACTTTGACTGTAGATTGTGCCAGCTAAGTAACTATGTTATCACTTTCTTCTATAAGCAGTTCATTGAAATGTAAATATTATTAGTGTGAACATCTCTGTTAAATCAGTGTATTATTTAAGTGGTTAAGTTTTCATATCTTGATTTTGGAGAAATTATATTTTTCACTGTTAGAGATGTGGCCTGTCTCTTGAGATATGAATAAGTACTGCTATTCTTTAAAGACCTTCTAAATTCAATAGTCTCTTTCAAAGGAGATTAATATTTGGGAGCATCATAAAAGCAATATCAGAAAAAAAAGTATCTAAGATGTACAATGTATATAAATTCTCTTCCACCATTATGGCTGGTTTATATCTTCAGTAATCTTCTTCATCACAGAATGCCCGGCCGGTGACTTATCCCTGGCCCGGATTTGCAGCAGGGCCAGGGAGATGCTGCTCCCGGCGCAGCCGCCATCTTGGAAGGCCAGGACTCGCAAGATTTTGCAAGATCCTGGCCATTTTGTGTCATCGGCTCAGCCCAATGACGTCATTGGGGGACGGAGCCTGCCAGCCCTATAAAAGGGGCTGCGCAGGCTTGGGGCCTCCTTTTCTCCCCGACGACGAGCAGGCGAATACCCGCCCGCCCTCCCTATCTTTCAGTGAGCTACTGTGGGTCGCCCTTAGGGGGCCGAATAGGAATTTTTGGTGGTCTCGATATTTTCTGCGACCGTTTTTTCGCCTATTCCACACTGTGGTGAAGGATGGAAGGTTAGGGGGTGCTTGCTCCCCGATTAGTTTTTAATTGGTTTACCTTTGGTCATTGGGTTGGCAGGTTAGGGGCGTAAATTGGGTGGTGTTTAGCAACTGCATGTTTCTCCGTTGGGCATCTTTGGGGATGATTGGCAGATTCTCTCCAAGGGCTCATGGTTCCTTTAACTCGATCTGAGCAATTGGGGAGAACCTGCCTTTGGGTCTCGCCCATTTCTATCCCATTTCAGGGGTTAGACGGCGAGACCTCCCACATGCATTCGCATGGCTGGGATCCAGGTGAGGGCTTGGGCCCTTCACCTGGATCAGCATGGAGTTACGCCCATATGTTGGCCCGGAAGTTTTTCTGACATCATTTCTGCCCCGGAAGTAATTGTTTGACCCTGCGGGTCCTTGTTCGGTTGAATTAAATTTATGCTAATTTAATTAATAAAAATGACCCAGTTTTAAATTCAGCTCTGTGTCCACGTCATTACTCCGCCTCTGCTGCAAATACACACACACACAAAACACACATACACACACACAAACTTGTATTTAATGCTGACACTTTTCATTTCATTCAAATACATCTTATATATCTGATGTATGGTTAATAAACTCCAATATCTCTTAGAGCCCATCTATAGTCATGACACCACATTGTGTATACAATCTTAGATGAGTATATGCTTTTCTTCAAATAATGATTATCCAGTGGGTTCACTAAACTGTATAGTCTGCCTTTTAAATTGAATAGTGAAACTCTGTTTCATCTATTGTTATATGTAAATTATCTGTTTCGTGTCAATTGTAAAAAAAAATGTATTGCAGCCAACATTTATACCTGTGTCCCACATTTTGTGGTTGAGTCTCCCAACATTCCATAGCACAGAAAACAGAAAAATAATTTCTTATCCTGTCCAGCTAAAGCAAGAAGCTGTAAAGCCAAGAGCCTTCTGTCAGTGAAGCAACATCAGTTGAATACCACCCAACTTTATATAATCACTCTGTTTTTTTAAATACTTAGCTATTTTGTGACAGTGGTATTCATCCAGGACAGGGATGCCATTTTTCGTCAAGTCCAACTTTATATATACATGTTCAACTCTAAAAGAAAAGATTAGATGTGTGAATGGCTCACTCTTTCCCCAGACTCCTTATTCATAAGAAAAAGCGAATAGCAGTATTCTTCAGGGAATTGATATGTATTGTCTCAGTCAAGTGAATAGATTTTTTTTTTACCCCCTTTCTTCTTTTATGGGCTACTCGTGCTGGTTGGAGTTTTCTGTGAGTTGATTAGCACAAAGTAACATTGATAAGCAAAAAAGGTATTTTTTTCCTATGCTCATTTTTAAAGACACTTTGCCGTAACCATACAAACCTATGTAATCCTGTAGTTTTCCAAAGGCCAACTCAATGTCCCCTAATAAGAAACCAGTCAGTAGCAATCTATTGAGCCAGAGATGATATGAACTCATTTGATTGTACTAGCAGCTGTGTGACTTCATTACCATTAGAAAAACATGCAGCCAAGCCAGCTGGTATCCAGAAAGGCTACTCAATATACATAGCTTGTCACTTTGTTGGTTTACATATTACAGCTATAAATGGATCTTATTATTTTTTTAAAAAAAACATGCATTGTTAATACTATCTCTGTCAAGACATTTTTCTAAGTTCATTGTTTTTGTGCCAGAATCTAACTTTTTTAACACAGGAATAGCTTGTTTCCCTACAATTGCGTATATTATAAATCAGTTGTTCATTTGAGACATGTCACAATTTGACTTGACGATATTTCTTTTTTTTCAGTTTTCTTTATTAAGTTTTACAAAGAATAAATAAAAGGTGTATACACAACAAAATCTTTCTTTTTTTTTTACAGATCTTACCCAATTAATAATTTCCTTATATTTCCATTTTTCCATTTTATATATTTAGAATAGAATTTTTTATTGGTCAAGTGTGATTGGACACACAAGGAATTTGTCTTGGTGCATATACTCTCAGCGTACATAAAAGGAAAAGATACATTTGTCAAGAATCATGTGGTACAACACAATGTTTATTTATATTTCTTCATCAATCAGTTTGTATTTACCTTTCCAAATTGTTCATTATATTGTATATATTTATCTTATATTTACACATTGTATCACTTTACTATATTTTATTCTCCATGCAATTATACCATAGATTCCAAATATTATAATATTCCAAATCATTTATTCCCTCAATTTCCATGGTCATTTTGTCCATTTCATCACATTTATCAATTTTATCAATTATATTATTTTTTGATGGTATCCATTTATTTTTCCATAGTTGGGCATAAAATATTCTTACAGCTTTTGTTATATGCATCATTAAATTGTTAATTGTTTTTGGAGGGGGGTTCCCCCATGTTCCTAGTAACATACTTTCTGGCAAAAATTCTATTTCCTCTTTTGTGATCTCTTTTAACCATTTATGAATTCCTTTCCAAAATCTTTTTGCTTTTGGACAGGACCACCATAGGTGGAAGAAGGTGCCATTTTCCTCTTTGCATTTCATTGGGGCTTTAAAGGTCATTACCATGTAGGTCTTTAAAGGTTATTACCAACACTTTGAATTGTGACCGGAAACTGATCGGCAGGCAGTGCAGGCCATGGAGTGTTGGAGAAACGTGGGCGAATCTGGGAAGCCCCACAATAGCTCTTGCAGCCGCATTCTGCACGATCTGAAGTTTCCGAACACTTTTCAAAGGTAGAGAGCGTTGCAGTAATTGAACCTTGAGGTGATGAGGGCATGAGCGATTGTGAGCAATGACTCCCTGTCCAAATAGGGCTGCAACTGGTGCACCAGGCAAACCTGGGCAAACGCCCTCCTCGCCAAAGCTGAAAGATGGTGTTCCAATGTTAGCTGTGGGTCGAGGAGGACGCCCAAGCTGCAAACCCTCTCTGAGGGGGTCAATAATCCCCCCCCTCAAGGTAATGGATGGATGGATGGATAGAAATTTCCTTGGAAGGGTAGACCTACAGCCACTCCGTCTTGTCAGGGTTGAACTTGAGCTTGTTGACACCCATCCAGGCCCCAACAGCCTCCAGGCATCGGCACATCACTTCCACTGCTTTGTTGACTGGACATGGGGTGGAGATGTATAACTGGGTATCATCAGCATACTGATGATACCTCACCCCATGCCCTTGGATGATCTCACCCAGCGGTTTTATGTAGATATTAAATAGCAGGGGGGGGAGGACCGACCCCCAAGGCACCCCACAAGAGAGAGATCTAGAGGTCGAGCTCTGACCCCCCACTAACACCGACTGCGACCGACCAGAGAGGTAGGAGGAGAACCACTGAAGGACAATGCCTCCCACTCCCAGCCCCTCCAGCCGACACAGAAGGATACCATGGTCGATGGTATCAAAAGCCGCTGAGAGGTCAAGAAGCACCAGGACACAGGATAAGCCCCTGTCCCAGGCCCGCCAGAGTTCATCCATCAGCACGACCAAAGCAGTTTCCGTGCTGTAGCCGGGCCTGAATCCTGACTGTTGAGGGCCTAGATAATCAGCTTCTTCCAAGGACTGCTGGAATTGGAGTGCCACCACCTTCTCAACAACCTTCCTCATAAAGGGAAGGTTGTAGACTCGACAATAATTGTTGAGCACGGCTGGGTCCAGGAAGGCTTCTTGAGGAGGGGTGCACAAGTGCCTCCTTATAAGGAGCCGGGAAGGACCCCCTCCCCAAGGAGGCGTTGACAATCTCCTGGACCCAGTTCCGTGTCACCTCTCAGCTGGCTGAAATCAACCAAGAGGGACATGGATCCAGTAAACAGGTGGCGGAACTCACAGCTCCAATGGCCTTGTCCACTTCATCAGGTGTCACCAAGTCAAACTCCTCCCAGACAGATGGACAAAGACGAGCCCCAGTCACCTCGACTGACTCGTTATTGATTTAGGCTTGCAATCGCCTGAGCCCATGACAAGGTTCCTTTTGCTGATCTCATCATTCTTTCCACTTGACCATTTCTGGAGAGATAAGGGTGTGTCTGATCCCCTGTTCTTTTAAATAGGTTTCAAATTGTAAAACTGTGAATTGGTGCCCATTGTCTCAAACCATGGTGGTGGTCATGAGGGCTATCTCTAACCACTTCAAATATGCACTCACAATTATGAGGAAAGTTTGCCCATGAGTCAGGCTAGCGAAATCAATGTGCACCCTGGACCATATGTGGTCACCTCTGAGGGAGCTGGTCTGGATTCCTGACATGGAGAGAAGTTGGACACCCATTTAGTAATGTTCTGGTTCATGTTAGGACACCAGACATAGCTTCTAGCCAAGGCTTTCATCTGGATAATTTCTGGATGGACTACATGCAATACTTCCAATACTGCACACACAGTTTCTGTGGAAGCATCCACTCGAACCCCCCAGAGAAGGCAAACTTGCAATACTGATAGTTAGTTTTATTTGGTCATAAATATTTTAAATTCAGCCCCAACAGATCCCTTTGGCCACCCCCTCCACACACAGTACAAGACTTGGGTGATTGTTTTGTTCTTTGTAGAGTGGCATGCAACCTCAAGTAAGGTTATTGGGCTAGAGTCCAAGCAGTCAATTAGAAGTGCAAGTGTCTGAGGTGTGGGATCTTCCAGTAGCTCCGTCAAGGGACTGCGGCTGAGGGTTTCTGCATACCCAAAAGTCTGTTCAGGCTGGTAGATTAGCCAGTAGCTATAGGTGGCCAGGAAAATGGCCCACTTAGCCATCTTTGTTGATAACTAGGCAGGCATGAGGTGGTTGCCTGCGATGAGTCTCAAAAGCAGTTTGTGGTCAGTGATCAAGTAAAATTGTCAGCCATGATAAATAGTCGTGAAAGCGCTTGATTCCAGCCACCACAGCTCACTGTAATTGTGTTCCACGTTGAACAGAGTCTTAGAATGAAAGGTGGTGGGTGCCTTTGTGGCATTGGGTAGCAATGGCTGAGGACAGCCCCAACACAAAAGGATGAAGTGTCACCACATTAAGTGGCAAGGTCTGATTATACTGGATCAGGAGGCTGTCTGCAGAAAGTTGGCATTTGATGGCAGCAAGAGTGGCTTCTTCAATTCTTCCCGAGGTCCATTTTGCCTTTTCCCCCGGCAGCCTGTGGAGTGTCTCGGCCACTGTAGCCTTCTATTTGAGGAAAAAACTATAGAAGTTAAGGAGCACAAGGAACACTTGTAGTCCAGTCTGGTTCTGAGGGGTAGGGGCATCCTGAATTGCCTTAATTTTTGAAATTGGATCACGTACCCTGTCCACTCCAATTTGGTGTCTTCCTCTTTTAAGCCACAGACCCTTGTTGCGAATTCGGGTCAGCACTGTCCTCAGTCCTTGAAGTAATTAATTTTTTGTCTTTGGCTGAAATTACAATATCATTGAAATATGCCACGATCCCTGGAATTTCCTCTAACAAGCATTCCATAAGATGTTGGAATAGTCCAGGGGCTACGCTAACTCCCAACTGGAGCCACATACATTTAAGCCTACCTCTGTCTGTCACAGTGTTCTAGGCCTCCACAGTGGTGCCATCTACAGGCAACTGCTGTTACTCCTGTGCAAGATCGAGTTTTCTAAACATCTTTCCTGGGACCAGGGAGTTCAGCAGATAGTGGACTACAGGAAGTGGCTAGACACTCTGCTGAAGTGCCTTATTAAGCATGCACTTATAGTCAATGTACACACAAATTGACCCATCTGGCTTGACCAAGGTCACTATAGAGATTTCCCACTATGCATGGTGGATGAGCTCTAGGATTCCTTGGCCAATTTGGTGTCCAATTCCTTATGTAATTTCAGTCGGAGGGTGAGAAGAGGCCTCTGGGGTTTAAGCCGAATTGGTGCTACGTTTGGGTCCAAATTGACCCGTTGTACATGCCCAGACTGCTGCTTAAAAAGTCCTCAAACTCCTTCAGAAGATCTTCTGTGATGCTATTGGTGAGGTGTTGATTCCAGTCACTCCCATGCCCTGGACTTCGAACCATCCCAGTTCCGAGCAGGCATAGAAGGTAGACACTGACCACTGTCAGCACGAGGGGGGGGGGCATTGAAATTCTTGAATTGTACCTGGAATGTGCTGCAGCCAATGACTGGAATGTGGGTGCCTTGGTAATCAGTCAGCCTCAGTTCTTGGTGCTGCAGTTGTTTCTTCTGGATCATTGGGATTACTTTTTGCATCATAGCCCAGGATATGATGGTGGGAGACGACCTGTGTCAATATCCATGCTGAATGATGACCCCTTGAGCAGAATGGTGACTCGCAGTTACTTCTGGTGTGGCATGGTTGTTTGCTAGATTGTTATTTGGCAGGTCTTGGTCATGTGGGCCCAGTTGGTTTTCCATCGTAGTTGCTAATTCCTGTGTTGCTTGGCAGAGCCAGTCTTGCTCAGTGCTTGTCGTGTTGCCTGTGGTGAAGGCAGCTTGGCATGGCAGAGCCTTACTAGATGACCGCAACAGTCACATCATTTTCACATGGCCTTGCGGTATCAGCAGTCGGTGTTATGATGATGCCCTCTGCAGCTGGCACATGGTGGACGTCTGTCATTGATACATTTGTCACTTTTTGAATTGAAGGCAGAAAACTTCCTCATCACTGTCAGGTTAGAAGTCTTGTGCAAAACTCTCATGATGCCTGCTGACCATCTTTTTTGGCTGCTTGTTTGCTGTAATGCCTCACTCAACCTAGTGGATGTTTCAGCTGCCCTAGCCTTGTCCAGTGCAATTTGGAGAGTGAGGGTGGTCTTTGAAAGCAACCTTTGTTGGAGGTTAATGTCCCAAATTCTGCAGATCACTCAGTTGAGCAGTTGCTCATCAAGCTTGTGGAACTCACAATGGCAGCAGCCTTGTACAGTGTAGCAACATATCCATTAATGGACTCGCCCTCCTTCTAGTTCCGCAGATTGAAGGCATGCCACCATTGGAGGTTTTTGGAGCAGGTGACTGTCTGGACTGGCATTGGTTCAGCTGCTTTGAACATGTCTGTGCCACAGTAGCTCAGGAAGCGTACTAGTTTGTGGTTATTAGTCCGATAGCCGAAGGAGATCGTTTGCGTCCATTAAGCATTCAAAGCAAGTCATGTAAATGTCTCAGTGCATCATCATGTCAGCTGAGCTGGTGCTTTAGGAAGGCTGTTTGTTGAAATTTTTACTGCCCTGGGCTGGATTACGAGATTGTCAGCTCTTTTCGTCCCTTTTTGCCTCCCAACCCCGTCTTTGTTGCGGGGTTGGGAGGCAATGTTGAATAGGGTGAATGGAAGACAGAAATGGTTTCAAAACAACAGCTCTTTATTTGGCAACTATTTACAATACATCAGAAGCACTTTCTGACATCCATTCCTTTTATACAGAGCTGCCAGACAGTCTAGCCAATCAGCAGTCAGTATTTTCCCTCCAGAATGGAAGATTTGATTGAAATCTATGTACTTCAATCTGAGAATGTAATATGGCATAATTGCATGATGTGTGAATTAGTGATATTTATTAAAAGCTTTAGCAGTAAAAATGGAATGAAGATTGAATTAATGTTTAATAGTAAACATTATTATTAATAAAGCCCTACATGGCTTAGGACCAGATTATCTTTGGGACCGCCTTCTGCCACATACACCCCAGCAACCAATAAGAACCCACAGGGTTGGCCTTCTCCAGGTCCTGTCAGCCAAACAATGTTGGTTGGCGGGTCCCCGAGGGAGAGCCTTCTCTGTGGCAGCTCTGACCCAACTGCCTCTGGAGATTCGCATTCTTTCCACTTTAGCAGCCTTCCACAAAGCCGTAAACACCTGGCTGTTCTGGCAGGCCTAGGACTGTTGAGGAATGTTAGTGCAAGTATGTGCATTTTAATAGGGGTTTTATTAATCAATGTTTTTAAGTGTTTTAGAATTTGTTTTTATCTGTTGGAAGCCTCCCAGAGTCCTTCAGGAGTATAATAAGTATAATAAACAAACAAACAGAGTGAACTAACTCTATATAAATTAGATTGTTTCCTATTAGAACAGATTGAGTTAGATTTTTGTATCTAAAAACTATATTTCTAAGAAGAATAGAGGAGAAGGCATATAGCCTGTCTTGATCATATACAGCTTATCATATGCATATAGTGTGAGTCAGAGTTGGGTTCCTCCCAGTTCACACCACTTCGCACAGGTTCTATAGAACTGGTAGAAAATCACTGATGGTATCACGGAACTGGATCTGTGACTGCCAATCCATGGACACCGCCATCTTTTTGTGGGATTTTGGGGGGGAGGGGTTCTTTCTCTTTTTTGGAGGGGGGGTTTCCTAGGGTTTTTTTTTCCTGTGCTTGCTCAGAGGCTGAGTTTCTGTCACTGCACATGTGTCACCATATTGATTTTTGCTGGGGGGGGTTATGTTTTTATTTTTCAGCACTGCGCATGCACATGCGGGTGTAGTCACACAGTGCCGGAGGAAATGAATGGGGGGCGAGGTAGGTTAGAACTTACCCTTGGTGCGAGTTCTTTTAAAATTAGGCATTCTGACATGATTTTGTTAGTTAACAGGAGAATATCATGAAAAATCACGTGGCAGATAGCTTTAATACAGTTTATTTCATTAGCATTGTTATAACCAAACCTACACTCAACAAATTATATTAAAATAGATATATTTTTCTCATTCAGTTGAATGGTATTTAAATGGGAAAATCTACGGCTCATGCTATTGATAATAAGCAGAACACTGAATTGTGAAAGCTGGGAGTTAAAAATGCTGACCCAGTAGTTGGAAAAACAATTTTAGTTTAAAAATTAATTTAAAGGTCCCCGGTGTTGGGTACCTATGCTATTTAAGGAAGTAATTACATACAGTAAAGTCAACAAGAGTATTGATTAGGATTTAATTCATTACAAAACACAGGATGGTTTTCTCTTTGACAGTACACTGGTTTCCTTTTTTTCCTTTTCTCATCTTTGTGTTTTTGATGGTCAATTTAGTAACAAATTTGCAATTAATCATTTGCTGATTGCAATGAGTAGTCTGTCAATAATATGCAGCTCACATTGCTAAGAGGATTATGCAGTACTTCATTGTTTTCCTTTTGTCTTGGGAACACTTTGTCTAGCTATGTTTCCTAGAATGGATTATGAATAAATGTTTGAAAGTAATGCATGCCAGTTTTAAAAAGACACCATGGACTGATTCGGCGTATTAATCGAAATAGGCACTAACTTTCTTTTGGCATTTCAGTACTTGGACATCTGTTGACTTCTATTACGTGAAGTTGGACACTCTGGGATTAGTGAAGAGTTTCATTATCTTAAATGTCATAACATTTGTTTGAATTACTCTGTGTAGGTTTCAAATGCTGAAATTGTAATTTTGAATTGCTCAACAGATTTCATTTGACTTTCAAAAATACAGAAATAGGAGCTTATTAAAAATCTTATTGCTAATTTTCAGTTTAGTCGATCATAATAAAAGGTTATAATCAAGTTATTTTCCTGGAGTTTAAAATTTGTTTTAAGTATCATATAACAAATTTTGCATGTATTGAATTTGTGTACGTAATACCTCAATTACCTGTAGATTAAGCAATGCATTTCACTCAAAGTTTCCCCAAAGTGATAGTGGCAGGTTTCTTATAAAAATCCTGAGACAGCTGCTAATCATGCACACTTCTATTTGTACAGCATCTTGAATTTTTTTTAAGAACCTCATCAAAAGACTGATAAACTTGGACTGATGGATCACCACTCATAATTTGAAAGCATAATCTCTATCTTCACCATGACAAGATGACTTGTAGAACATAGCTGGATTATTCTTTAGCCTTTCTTTTCTCTTACCAACAGTCTGAATTGGGACTTTTAAGTGAAAATATTAGGTCCTATGTTGCAAGATGACCATTGGCTTAGAAAAATATTTATAAATGTGCAGGTGAGCAGGTGGAAAAATTGAAGCATAGATCATGGATATCAAACTTGCGGCCATCATATGACATATCATGATGTTTTCCCCCTTTGCGGATCTGGAGTGGATGTGGCCTGAAACATATCCGACCTGAGGGCCACCAGTTTGACATCCCTGGCATAGATCATAAGTTCCTTTCCTGCCCAGCCAAGCCAAGAGCCTAATTAAATAATTTCTGTCTCTCATTCCCAACAGTACATATACAGCTGTATGGTACATACATTTATAGTACAGTACTGTATATAGTATAGTATATGAGCCGGGGTGGCGCAGCAGATAGAGTGCTGTACTGCAGGCCACTGAAGCTGACTTGTAGATCTGAAGGTCAGCGGTTCAAATCTCATCACTGGCTCAAGGTTGACTCATCCTTCCATCCTTCCGAGGTGGGTAAAATGAGGACCCAGATTGTGGGGGCAATAGCCTAGCTCTGTTAAAAAAGTGCTATTGCTAACATGTTGTAAGCCACCCTGAGTCTAAGGAGAAGGGCGGCATAAAAATTGAATAGATAGATAGATAGATAGATAGATAGACAGACAGACAGACAGACAGACAGACAGACAGACAGACAGACAGACAGACAGACAGACAGACAGACAGACAGACAGACAGACAGACAGACAGACATAGTACATTTATGGTACAGTACATTTACAGTTTAGAGTACTCATAGAAGAATTGCAATTATCACCAAAGAAAGGAGACTTCTGTATATTCTCAGTCTATTCTTGATAATAAAAATGGAGGTTCCCATTATCTTAGTGTTAAAGTTGCAGAGTCTAGTTTCCAGAAAAAGAATCAGCCAGCAAAGTGACAATAGAAAAGTAACAGCTTCCTGTTTATGAACTTATGAAAGAGTTTGTACAAATTGAAATAATTCAGCCCTTTAACACAGTTCAGAAAGGTAAGCTAAAATCAAGAATATTATAACTACTTTTTATTGTAAGATATAGTAACAGAATCTTCCAAGTAAAAATGTCACTTGCATGCTCTCTACTTTTACATTCTAGAGAACTGGAGTGTGTCAATTCTGGGAACATTTTCTCATTTCATTTCTGTTTTGTATTGATTTCTAGTTGTATTTCAGTATCAGATTGATGTGTGGGCTGCCACTTTTTGTCCTGTTTCTCAAGGTTATTCTCATAGCACAATATATCAACCCATAATCTTTCCATGTGTTACATCTACCAACAATTACTTCCTGATTATAATTTTGAATAGTACTATTTCAAATCATGGGGTTAAGAGAGAGATATTGGATTCACTAATGTAGAGTGTCAGCAAAATTTCATCTTCACCTTATATAACATATTGTCCAAGTTACATCAGCTGCCAACACAGAAGACTGTGTCTACTATATTCAAAGACATGCTTGAAAATAATGCATAGACCTCATAAAAGATGATAATATTTGTGAAGTATCTAACCATTATTTCCTTTCAGTTGTGTAATGTGGTAGAATCAGTAGCTGAAATGAGACGGTGTTAAAAAACTGGTGTGGCAGGTATCTCTGGGATGGAGAAAAAGATACAAAAACGATCTCCATTAAACCTTGGATACTTATCTAATTGTTTTCTGAGTGCAGTTGGTATGGCAAGTTTCTTGTAAACAGGTAACAAACATACTTATCTGATCAGCTCTCAGTGTTATTCTGGTTCCTTATGCCTAACAGGTAATGAAAATAGTGTTGAGATGTTAATTTGACATTTATTCTCTAGATACTATTCTCCAGATACTATGTATCTGTAGGCTACATTGATCATATTAAAAATAACAAATTAAAATAATCCCTATTAACAATGTCTGCAGAGTATGATTAGCCCTCAATTTACAACAGGTGGGCCTGGAATTTTGGCACCAATTTATATGTTCATTAAGTGAGTCATCATATAATTGGATCCATTCTCATTGTCATTTTTATCACAGTCATTAAGTGAATCACTAATATGATCACTAACAAATCACATGTTTTTAAGTGAATCATGTACTTGTTAAGCAGTCTGACTTGCCCGACTGGCTTTGCTTTCTGGAAGCTAGTTAGAAAGTTTGCAATCACATGATTGAAAGATGATGCAACCATAATAAATGCAAGCTAATTGCCTAATACCTGAATTATAATCATGTCATCAGAAGGGTGATACATTAGTTGTAACTTTGAAGATGGATTCATGTCACTTTTTATGAGGGAGGTTGTCTTAACTTTGAACCATTGCTAAATGAACAGTTGTAAACTGATCATAATCTATTTTTAAAACGTCAAGATGTTTGTTCAGCTGAATGTCCACCCATTTTCTGGGAGCTGCCCATAATTTTTATGTGAATATATATTTCACACATAAAAAAGGTAAAATATATGAATGACCCTGAAGGCTACCATCATTCTTTTTTAACCCCTCCCTATAGATATCCTGATCCAAGTTTTCCTTGTTGTTAACATTATTTGTATTTATAGCATAATACTTTATAATAATTGAAATTGTAATATTTATTAATATTATTTGACAATATTAGCAATTTCATTAATGTTTATATCATGCTAGACAATTAGAAAAAAATAAAATGATTATGTAATTGAAGTTATAATTTTATTGTTGATGTATTAAAATTATATTATTTTGTCCATTCAAATGTTTATGTGTATCTATATTTAACTAACAGCTGGCTTAGGCTTAATGCTTTTGCATAACATGATAGAATCTGCCTATTTAACTATTTTGATTTGGGAATTTTCCACTGAAAAGATAACAAACAATTATTTCTCATTTGAATATTAAATTGTTATTGGGAAGTATTTTGTATAACTTAATTATTTAGTCAAAACAGATGTTCATAAAAATATAGGATACATGCAAATCATGTAGCAGAATAAATATTTTCACAAGTAATGTATTTGTTTCAGCTGCTTTTCCAAATCACATGTCCATTTATGTATCAACCATAAATTATGGCCGCTTTCTTTTGAAAAATGCAATAACTAAAACAACACTTTAAAATTAAAACCCTGCTGTTCTGTTTAAGAAAAGTAACAAATCTTATGTTCCCGGGTCACCCTGACCCGGACCGAAAACTCTTCATTTGCAGTGCTTATGTTTGGTCTTTTTGAAAGCTTTTTTCACTTGGAAAGTAGTCTGAACATTTCTGCACACAATGATATGAAAATTGAAATGAAAAAAGTAAATCTTATTGGTTTATTTTGCGGATATAATGCACGCCCCCCCTGTTTTTGTGAAATTTTTTTCAATTTATGGATAGTTTTGCTTGCAAAATGCATTCTATTTTACTAAAGTTGGTATGGGATTGGTAGCTTGAACATTTCTGAACATAATGATATGAAAATTGAACTGGAAAAATTGATGCATATTGGTTTATTTTGTTGATGAAATGCACGCCCCCCCCCCGTTTTTTTAAAATAGTCTTCACTTTATGGATAGTTTTGCTAGCAAAATACATTCTATTTTACTAAAGTTGGTGTGGGATTGGTAGCTTGAACATTTCTGAACATAATGATATGAAAATTGAACTGGAAAAATTGATGCATATTGGTTTATTTTGCACATAAAGTATGCCTCAATTATTTCAATTTATATAAAAATTATGCTGTTAATTTCAAACTTACATACTTTTTTTTAGTAAAATGGATTTGTTTCATAAAATTAGTTCTCTGGCTACAATGTGGTTGATTTTCAAAAGGATATTCCAAATATTTCTAGACAAATATGTATAAACAGTGACAATAATGGCACACAGCAAGGCCGAGGGGGGGTGGCCCTTTTGTGGCAAAAATAAACCAATAAGAACCATTTTTTTCAGTTCATTTATATTTTTCTTATATTCAGAAATGTTCAATTTAGTATATCAAACCTTTTGGGGGAAAATTCCTTAGGGATTTGTAGCCTTAAAAAATAGAAATTGACACGAAATTAAAAAAGGATGGGGGGAGGGGCTTTTTGATCAAAATAAAAATATAAGTCTCAATTTTTCCAGTTCAATTTTCATATCATTATGTTCATAAATGTTCAAACTAGTTTTCCAGTTGAAAAGGTTTTCAAAAAGACCAAATTCAAGTGCCTAAAAAAAATCATTTTGGTCCGGGTCTATATGACCCGAACAGACTAAGTGTGACTTTTTTTTTGCCTAGAAAAAAAATTTTTCCCCCACCCCCACAAATATTTTTTTGATGGTCAGCATTGTTAAATTGAGTAAATGAATGCCTAAGATTTTAAAGAATATTTCGGATTTGGAGCATAAAAAAATAAAAAGTGAAAATGGTTGCAAGCAGCCAAGGGGGGGGGGGAGGCCTTATTTCTGATGTTAAAAAACCAATAAGAATCATTTTTTTCAGTTCCTTTATATTTTTCTTATATTCAGAAATGTTCAAGCTACCAATCCCACACCAACTTTAGTAAAATAGAATGCATTTTGCAAGCAAAACTATCCATAAATTGAAAAGATTTTCACAAAAACGGGGGGGGC
Source organism: Erythrolamprus reginae (assembly GCF_031021105.1). Lineage (NCBI taxonomy): Eukaryota > Metazoa > Chordata > Lepidosauria > Squamata > Dipsadidae > Erythrolamprus > Erythrolamprus reginae. Next base: position 39,807,283 of record NC_091963.1, on the reverse strand, counting down.
GTGCATTATATCCGCAAAATAAACCAATAAGATTTACTTTTTTCATTTCAATTTTCATATCATTGTGTGCAGAAATGTTCAGACTACTTTCCAAGTGAAAAAAGCTTTCAAAAAGACCAAACATAAGCACTGCAAATGAAGAGTTTTCGGTCCGGGTCAGGGTGACCCAGGAACATAAGATTTGTAACTTTTTTTGCCCAGCAAAAACTAAGCCCCCCACCCCCCCCAAAAAAATTCTCATAGAGAGAACCCCTGAAATGATGAAACTACATGAAATTTCAAGTTTCAGATATGCAGGGAAAAATTTTTACAGGGACTCAAACTTGGCTTCGGGTCACATACGACCCGAACAGAACAGCAGGGTCACCTAAATTACTTTTGTTCTTATCGACAATTAATGCTTGCTAATGTTAAACATAAATGGAAAACCACTTCCATAAAATATCTGGTTTCCTTCCAATCATATTTTAAGTGTGTAAATATATATAAGTATAGAGATGTAGTGTTTAAAATCAAAGACTCCCCCGGAATTTTTTTCATTTTGAACCGTGATTCTAATTGAACAATTTACAATTTATATCAATGGACTACAAAATACAAAAGAAAAGCAAATAAGGATTTAATAAAACTATTTTCAAGTAAAACATTATCAATTTCAAAGAAGTGGACAAATAACATTTTATATACCCTACAGTTTAAAAACAATTATGAAAAATTTAACAGCTTTTTTGACCTCTCTTTACTGTATCATCCTTTAAGATGTGAAATTAAAAGCCACAGTACATGTGTGTTATATTTGATTTGTGGGGAGCCCATTCAGATTTATTCTTGATCCTATGCGCCAGAAAAACAGTCTCCCATTTGCTAATATGGGAAGAAGCATAAAAATTCATTGGAAACTATGGCTTTTAAAAAATGTTTAATCAGACTGGTATGAATGTTGCAAAAAAGTTAGAGCATTACATTTTACAGGAATTGTTGCAGAGGTTTTTAAATTGTACTCTTCTCATCTTGTTTGTTAAATGTATATACACTTCTTGTCCTTTATAAGAGCAGATTGAAACAAAGGTAATTCGTTATGAGTTGGGGAAGGATAGTAATTGAAATCAGTATTGCCATGTTGAGAAGACAAACATTGAAAGAATGAATTGCCTGTAAACACTAAGCAGACTAAAAAGAATGAACATTGCATTTTCAACACTAATTCTGTTTTATATAATTGTTTGCATGTTGAATTAAACTGAGCTGAAGATAGTTCAGAAACTATATTCTCTTTCTTATTGAATCCTTTCATATATTTATGTAATTTATGACATAGTTTTGTAATTCTTTTCTTTATGTTGCCATTTTATATAAGTTCTGAAAATATTATTTTACTGGAAGGGTAGTAGATGCTTGGAACAAACATCCAGCAGATGTGGTTGTTAAATCCACAGTAACTGAATTTAAACATGCCTGGGATAAACATATATCCATCCTAAGATAAAATACAAGAAATAGTATAAGGGCAGACTAGATGGACCATGAGGTCTTTTTTTGTCATTAATCTTCTGTGTTTCTATGTTTCTAAATTTGGTTATTTTTTAATATTTAAATATTAAATTGTATTTTAATGACTTGTTAAATAATTTACCAATATATTTCTTTTAAGAGCTACATTGAAAAAATACTTATTTATCTAGTTATCATATTTATAACTACCCATTTCACCAGAACTGATTCAGGGTGGCATACAACAATCAAATAAAACCACAATAGGCATACAAAAATCATTGGAAAGATGATATAAAATCTCAAAATAATAAATAAAGACACAGAGTATTTTCCATATTTAGTTTATAGCTTTGTCAAAAAGTATTTTTATTTTGCAATGCATCCACAATAATATTGTATTTGTAAATTTTATTTTAGGATGCTTCAATTGCTCACAGATTTCACATTATGCGTGAAAAACATCCAGAGAAGTTCAATAGCAGGTGAGAACTGATTTTTTTTCTTTTATATTTTTTACATGAGTGGATGAATTATTTTAAAATAGCAATGATGTATGTGCTAGATTAAAAAAACTGTGATTTTTATCATAAAAATAAATTCATATTATCATGATGCCTTTCATTATGTCCCACTAATACTGTATTCCTGTCACTCTTATTTCTGTTCTGACCTTAATAAATCTTTGCATATTTACGATATAAATATTTTCTTAGTTACCGAGTTTTCTTTTGGAAATCTGGGTTTTGTAATATGGGTTCAATTTTCAATATTGCAAGTATGTAGTTTAGTCAATTTAATTCAGATTGCCAGGTCAGAGGAGGCTAATATGGTATAATTTCTCAAGCTTTGTCTCATGGAATAGATGAGTTTAATATTTTCTGTAAAAATTCAGATAAACAGGAAGAAGTATTAATAATACTTTAAGTATTCATAATATTAACATTTTCACACATTTGAAAATTATCATTATCTTTTGAATGGTATTTATTCATTTATAGGTTTATATAGCTGCCAATTCCAACTAAGCAGGTACCAGGCAGCCTACAGTTCAACTAAAAAAAAAAACCCAACATAAAAATAGTTGCACCAGCCATGTAAAAGCTCCTCTGGTACCTCCTTTTAGGAAAAACTGATTAAACCTAAATATCTTATTTTGTGTTCAATATTCTCAGTTACAGTATGCTTACATGTTGTGTTGGATGATTATACCATGGCAAGTCACAACCCATCTGTCAGTTCCTCCATCTTTTTCTTGCTGCAACACATAATGCTTTCTGGACTTGAACATATATATTTCAATAGCTTGTAAATATAAAGCATCATGATTTTTTATGGCTAAGAATTTAATCCAAAAAGAATTTAATTAATGTCTCTGCTCTTTCTTTAGTCGTGGGAGCAGATTTCTCTATCATTACCAGCACTATTATATTCTGACTTTTATGCAGCATGTTGGCTCCAAGAATCCCATGAAATTATAGCATATCCATTATTTTTAAAAATAATTTTAAAATGCTCTGCTTGTATGGTAATCCATTTGATTTGCTTATGCTTTTTTAAACATGTATCATATTTATGCAAATAAAAGCTTTGTTTTGATTCTATCATAGTTTGCATTTTTAGAAGTAGCATTATTCAGTCAAGTTGTTTTTCATGCCTTTACATTAGGATGTTTGCAAAATTAAACTCATTTCCATTTTACTCTTCAGTTTGGGAAAATATATGACAGGGATTTATGGTTATGGTTTTATGAAGACTGCAGTCCTTCAATGCAAGTCTCAGTCTCTAAGCTCTTATAAAATAATTTATGGTACTGAGCTGTTCAGTGTTCTATTGCTTCTATACTGCTTTGGTCACAAATAAATATTCAAGATGCAAAAATTGAGGTAATGTCATCCTTGACAAGCATGAGGACTTGTGGAATCCACTTGAGCTCTCCATGTACTTTATGATCAGAGTTGCTAATGTTTTGCCAATGCAAAATTGCTGAATGCTAATGAAATATAGTAATCTACTGCCAGCAAGAGTTGTATGTATTCTTTCCTACCTCGGTAATACTCTTTTCACAGTAAAAAAACACAACTGAATCACGAACGAAATAGAAATGCATTTCCATTAAGGAGTTAGTTGAATTGTTATTCTGGAAGTAGAACTAATATCTCAAATTTATAAACTATATTTAGTTTAGAACATCGATAGGTTTCTACCTATTAGGGCAAGTTGACTTGAGTTGCAGAACAGTAGTGACTGCCAGCTGACCACGTACCAGAACTGGTTACCCGGTCACCACTTATTATTTATTTATTTATTTATTTATTTATTTATTTATTTATTACTTAGATTTGTATGCCGCCCCTCTCCGAAGACTCGGGGCGGCTCACAACATGTAAAAACAAATCATAAATCACAAATCACTTGCTCACCCCATTTACCCACCTGCCCAGTCACTTCCATTTCTTCCTCACCTCCTGGGCAGCTTGCCTGCCTAAGCTGCCTTCCCATGTAGTGCCTGCCCTGTGCCCCATCTATGAAGTTTCCGAATTCCTGCAGTTCCCCCCTTCTCATTAGCCATGTCATGAATCATGTTCTCCAATTAATCCCATTGGCAGGTTTTGACCCCCACATCCATCCTTCTGACTCTTTACTTACTAGATACAGTAAGTAAAAGAAATATTTATGAAATGCATTTTCAGTTAGAGCAATCCTCCAGCTTTCCCCCGTGCCCTTTTTTTCATGGCAACTTGAAATCTTTGCAAGTTGACCTTTGGGTTTCCTGACTTCCCGAAGGCCACCTGCATAAACCAAAAATAATTTGAGTACAGGTACAGCATCTAGGGACACGAACCCTCCCCCCCAGACCTATTTGGATTTTTCTCATGAAATTTGGTTATAAGGCATGTTGCTCTTCTTTTTCCAAAATGCCTTTCCCTTCCACTTGATTAAGTATTAGAGTTATCTCCAGTGCCATCTCAAGTCGAGGATTCTTTGCACTTCATAGTGGGCTTGCTCCTCTATGACCACAGAGCCTAGAAGTCACAAGGTAGTGGCCTCTGAGTTGATCCAACTACAGGTTTTAGGAGGCTACTATGGATATTCAATCAGTAAATCTGACTGAGGAGGGAGGCTCCCTTGGGCATTCCAGCACTGAGATGAAGTCCATGCTGCTCAGTACCTTGAATGGGGTTAGTCCAATGGGACTGTGATCAGCATTATTGTACACGATCACAGGAAAAGCAGAAAGTCATCCCAATTGGATTGCTGATAGTTGACATAGCTTCTCAGGTACTGCTCTATTATGGCTAAGTCCCATCCAGAAACCCAGGCAGAGAGAAACTTGTTGAATCCTATTTCTCTCTGGCACAGCGCTTTCTGGACTTTCCAGGACCCAAATTGTAGTTAGAGAGAAAGATTCTCTCCCCCTCCCAGCAAGAGAGTGGAAGAGAGAAAACAAGTTGCCAAAGAACACATTGAGGGCTCCATTATATGCTCCCCAAGTCAGCGGCTGCTGCTTCTCCCCACCCTGCTGCTCTTGCCTGAGTTTTGCAGCACTGCACTTTGGGAGCCAGATTCCTATATGTCCCATCCAGAAAGCCTGCACCTTCCTAAGGCCACGAGGGCTGCTTCCCCACCTGCTATTATCCGGAGCTTCTATTTCAGCCACCACTGCCTGTTGCTGCTGAAACTCCCCTTTTAGCTGCCACCACCATCTGCTGGCACCTGAAGCTCCTCTTTTGGGTGATACTGTTTCCCTGAAGCCTGCCATCACCTAAAATTTCCCTTTTGACCACCACCTGCCAACATCTGGAACTCGCTTTTTGACTGCTACTCAGATCTCCCTTTTCAGCCGCCACCTGCTTCTGTCTGAAGGTCAGCATGGCAGTCCCGGGACATCTACCCATCCTCCCAGAGCAGCAGTCTCAGCTCCACTGTGGTGTTTTCCCAGGCAGCCATGTGTTGGCTCCTTTGGGATCTAAAGGTATTCTGCATGTGCAGAAGCAAAAAAATAGCTGAAATCTCTTATGTGCATCCCCTCGCAAAATTTTGCTTTATGCACAGAACCGATATGTCACTCAGGCGCATGTGGGCGTGCACCAGGAATGCACAGCTCCGCGGGAAGCACACCAGTAGCAGCAGTAAGTAGCAACCCTTGCCTGAATATAAGTACAGTGGTACCTCGTGATATGAACCCCTTGTGATACGAACATTTTGAGATACGAACCCGGGGTTCGAAAAAATTTTGCTTCTTCTTATGAACTTTTTTCGACTTACGGACCCACTGCAGATCGCAAAATGGCGCTCTGCTGGGTTCCGCCGCCCAGCTGTCACCTTTTAAAACAGCCGGGGGGCTTCTCGGCGTTCTCCCGAACCCGAACTTTTGCCGAACTTTTGGGGTTCAGGTTTGGGAGGCCGCCGAGAAGCGCCGCCGCCCGCCTGTCACCTTCTGAAACAGCCAGGGGGCTTCTCAGCGTTCTGCCGAATGCCGAACCCGGAACTTCGGCAAAAGTTCGGGTTCGGGTTCTGGAGGCCGCCGAGAAGCCCCCCGGCTGTTTTAAAAGGTGACAGCCAAGCGGTGGCGCCCGGCGGAACGCCATTTTGCGATTATTTTTTTCCCCTTGCATGCATTAATCGCTTTTACATTGTTTCCTAGGGGAAACATTGTTTCGTCTTACGAACTTTTCGCCTTACGAACCTTCTTCTGGAACCGATTAAGTTCGTAAGACGAGGTATTACTGTATATATAATGTCTGTGTGAACTACTTTGATAATTTTATTCATTAGTTCAGAGAGTGCATGCACAGAAGCAAAAAAATTGCTGAAATCTCTCTCGTGCACGTCCCTGCACAAGATTTTGCTTCCTGCACATGCGCAGAAGTAAAATGTCACTTGGACGTATGCGCATGCATGCTGCGGATGCGTAACTGTGTGTGCAGCTCCATTTTCTCTATCACAGTTATGATGTGGCCCGTATCGGTAGCAACCTGCTACTTCTTATATTTAAGAACACGTTCTATCGAATTAAACATATACATATTCTTTTACTTTTAATTGAAATAATATATAATAGCTTTATGTAGGAATATGGCTTTATAATTAGCATTGAAATCATTTAGCTTGTAAAAACCATTGTTTGTAAGATATTTAAACTTTCTGTGGTAAGATTACATAAGATTTCTCAGCTTATATTAGGATTCATGCTTGTGACTTATATTTTTAGCATCTTGTTTGACTGATTGTATTAATGAAGAGGCCTCTATTACCGTGTTATCCCCAAAAGCCCCACTATGTCTTACTTTCGGGGTATGTCTTATATTGGAAAAAAATTCTCGAATTTTTTGTTTTAACCATAAAATTAACATTTAGACGCGGTGACGTATGGAGGGGGGGCAGCGCGGAAGTGGGCAGGAGGCGGCGCTCATTTGGATCAGACGGAGGCGGCAGACGCGGTGACGTATGGAGGGGGGCGGCGCAGAAGTGGGCAGGAGGCGGTGCGCAGCTAGATGAGAGGGAGGCGGCAATACCCCCGTGTTTCCCCGAAAGTAAGACATATGTCTTACTTTCGGGGTATGGCTTATATTAGCCGACCCCCCTGAAACCCCCGATACGTCTTACAATCGGGGGTGTCTTACTATTGGGGAAACAGGGTAAGTGAAAATACCAAAAATGTGATTTTTGGTATTTGGTAATGATTGCTTGCCTATTTTTATTTTATTTTTTTGTACTAGCATTACTATTCCTCAATATTTAATGAATGAGAGAGGAATACTTGGGGGGGGGATCTTCCTTACATTTTGGAGAAAAATATAATATAATCTTGTATGTTGAGAATGAAGAGCTAGTTTGAATGTTGTCACCTGCTCTTTAGAAATTATTGAAAAATACTTTATTTATCTATTTATTCATTCATTCAAGCATGTATGACAAAAGAATTATAAGTATGCATATAACATATAAACTTATAACTATAAACAGGTAAAGTATATGAATAAAAAACGAGTACAAATAATGGGAACAAGTTTCTGGCACTGTGCATGCACTGCCATCTTATTTTTGGCTTTTTAAAAAAATTCGGCACTGCCCATCCACGCATGGCACCCATGCAGCACAGGAGGAAGCAAACCAGTAGCCAGATAAGTTAGACACACCCCTGTTTTTATTGCGTTGAGTTTTTTTCTCTTCGTGCTCCTTATGTTCGACATTCCTAATATAATTCTGTCATTGCATATTCAGATTTTCTTTTCCTGTGTGGCAAATCGGGAACTAGATCTTCTGAAAGTTGTAATCCAGCCGTTTTACACACACCATTAATAGTCCTAAAATTATTCTAGCTGTTCCTCCATATGATGTTCAGTGCAATCTGACTTGAGGGGGCCATCATCTGGCACCATTTTGTCAGTCATTTTATTATCTATTTGGTTTTCCTAATGAAAATTCTGGAGTGATTTGCCATTCTCTTCTCCCATTCAATATGAATTATGCCTTTGCCTTTTGTCACTAAAGTGATCATCTGCCTTCAGCAACTTTCAATATGCTACTGCGTAATATAGGTGATTACTCGCTTTATCTGACAACTAGGATAGATGATAGATAGGTAAAGAGAGAAAGACAAAGATATACAGACACAGAGGTAGAGACAGAGACAGAGACAAGAGTGTGGGGGGTTCAGGTTCTGCAGTAGGTATATCATATATGCAGTGAAGGGCTACCAAATTTTTCACTACCACACTGTGGGCATGGGTTATGCATTTTCTTTCAACATCTTTCAGTGCAAATTGGGTGCTCTCGGGTGGAGCTCCATTTTTGCTACCCCACTGCCCGTTTGGGCAGTAGCCCACCCCTGTTTATATGACTTCTTTCGTCATTGCAGTAAAGCAACATATCTAACTATATTGTGTCTGTGAAGCTTTTATCATAAAGCTTGATAAGTACAGCATTCAAAATTTGAAATGTCACTCTTTACTGCTGTGTCTAGTATGAAGTCTGACATGTTAATACATACAATTCTATGCTCTTTTCATTCTTAATTTCATCCTTTATACATTCCTTTAGTAGACTTTAACCTCACAAGAATTAATAAAGACAAAGTTTTGGTTGAGCTAGGATGTCAGCTTTTATTATAAAGTTAAATCAATACCTAGTTAATGCCCATAGTTTAGTGCTTAATAAAGTAAAATAAAAACTGATAGTCTGTTTAATGTAGCGAGAAAATGCTATTAAATCTGGTGTATTGTTTGAAATTTAAAGCCTCTATTTTAGCATAGTTCTTTTTCATAGAACATTATATCTTTTGACAACTTAAAATAATACAAACTTTGAAAAGTTCTTTTATGTATGCTCTTTAGGATTAACAAAACTAACCTCATTACACAGAGTTCTGCACAGAGTGGATTCTAGCAGACTGTTTTTCAGTGTCATCCCTTTGTTTCCTGATGTGGTCATCCTCAGACTCCATAAGAAGACTAAGTATTCTTATTGAGATAGCTTATTGTAACATAATTTTGCAACAAAGACTGCTTCTCTTCTTTCTTTTTCATATTCCGGAAAGCCAGTTTGCATCTCTTTCTTATATGTTCCCTAGTTCTTAGTTCAAAGCATGCTCTTCAAGATGTTATTGTAATAACAGTCTCTGAAAAAATTCTTTAAGGTTATCTCCATGGTTGCCTTACATAATAAGTAAGACATCATTAGAAGAAAAATACTTTATCATTGTTGTTTTCCTAAGGCACAATTCCAAAACATGATGCATGTATGTTGAATCATTGCAATCAGTATGACTAAATGTTTGGTGTTCTAATTCCAATATATCATTAGAAAAGATGCTCTAATCCATTTTTTGGATAAGATAAGATTTGGGGAATTGTGTTTTCACTGACAACAATAGGGAAAACATTATATAAATAAAGATTAAGACATTAGATAACTAAGTGCACAAAAGGAGTCTTTCAAGTTTCATAGGTAAAAGACAATTACAAAGGTCTACAAAAAAATATTTTTTTTAATCATCGCAATTGACTGTACTTTTCTGAATCATTTTTTGTTCTGATTTCACAAATATATATAGTTTTTCTGAAGCAGGTATAGTTTCCACATAGCAGTAGCATTATTATTAGGTGTAGGAAATATGTTGGCGACATTAAGAAAACAGTAATCTACAATGATTGACCTTATAAAACAGTTTTTATTGAACCAAAATAATTTCACATGCAAATTAGAAACTAAAATATGAGAAAAAATTAAAAGTTGCTTACATTGGATTGTTGTTGATATGATTTTTCAGGGTTGTCCCTATATAACATCCAACAGTAATCTGCCATTGAGTCCTTCCAAAAACCCTGGTAGCGGTGTTTCATTAATTTAATGTCCTGGTGAAACCACTCACCTTGTTCATCTCTTACATCCACAAGATTTGGAAGGAAGAAATCTAAATGGGAATGCAAAAAGTGCATTTTCAGAGACACGCGACATCCAAGACACTGTATGCATTTAGCAGTTCCTCAACATCCTCAACATATTCTGGAGATTTATTTTTTCCTAAGAAGTTTTCACAGATCCACTTGAAGCTTTTCAAAGCAATTCAGTGTTGGGCTGCCCCGGTACGCCTGGCATCACCAATCCATTAGCGGAAATGGTGATGCGTGTGCATCTGCAAGTCCCCATGCACTCCGACACAAGAATTTGCTTCCACGCATGCATAGAAGCAAAGAAATAGGCAAAAATCTGTGATTTTCACCCTTTCTTTGCTTCTGCACATGCGCTGAACGTCCTCACATGAGATTTTGGCAATTTTCACCAATTGTGCAGAAGCAACTTCTTGAGTGCCCACCACTGCCCCCGTGCATGCGTGGCAGCTTCCGGGACCAATCCGGTAAGGAAAGGTAAGTGCAACCTTTAACTGTCTCAATTACTTATCGTTTAGAGTTCCTTCAAACACATAATCTCCCATAAGCTCTCTGATGTGAGGACCAGCAAATAACCGTTCCTTCAGTTTTGTTGATGAAAGCTACTACATTTTCAACATACATTGAAAATGTAGAAATAACGTAATAACAAAAATGCTCCTATATCAGAAACTTTATGTGATAGAGCAAAGTTAAAAATATATTTGGAATTAGCACATCAAACTCCATAAAACATGATTTTTTTAATTTTTTGTATTGACCACTGTTATGAAAAAGGAAAGGATAATTGGATTTAGAAAGTGTTTGAGGAAAAAGATAAGTAAAGAAGCCAAAATAAATAGCCTTACGTTATTTTAAATTTATGGAACCCAAAGAACTCTACTTCCTGTTTATTGTAATTACATGTAGGTCCACCACAAATGTTTTAATTTTGGCAACTTTGATCACAAACTCACAATCAGATAAGTCTCAAATCTTTGCTCCAAACAAGAATTGGCTGCCACAGATAATAATAAAAGGAACAGATGACTAGCTAAGAGAGACTTACAAAAAGATATAATGATTCAAAAATAATATTTCAACTCAACAGGTGGGTTCTCCCATTCTAAGTAAATATGAATTTTCAGTTTCCCAAGTTCATGCAGTGAAATATTTCAGAAATATACTTTACAAAGTGATGATAGTTATACTTTGGATAAGTACCACTTTAAGGAATATGCCTACATATTTTGCAAAATAATTGGCTCTAACAAACATGTTTCACTCTCTGTGAAATTTCTGAGTTTTATACATTCCACTTTTTATTGTAAGATGTGGCATTAATCTTCACATTTAAAAGTAAAAAAAATAACTAGTAAAAACATCCTTCAAAATGTGTTTCCATGAGGCATGCACCATCTTGTATGCCTCTATAAATAACATCTGAATCTGAACTAAGTTTTGATTTTACAAACTGGATGAATTTTATATCTTATGCATGTATTGGAAAGTTTCATATGGAGTATTGAATAAATGAGAACCATACATACTTAGCTTATTGTTTATGTTTTTCCTTCAAAAGGAAGCATTAAAAGTCTGAAAATTAAGTTTGCACCATTTAACGTAACAGGAATAAAATACTACATTGTAATAGAAAATTCTGATTTTTCATTTGTTCAAATTGATAACAAACTTTTAGTTTATGATGGAAATAAATATTTTAAATGGATTGACTTCTATAAAACTAACATCTTTTAGTTCTTATGTTATTTGATACAGAAATATAAACAAAAGGAAATAAATACAATTATTTGAAGTGTCACCAAAAATGGTTCTAAGATCATTCATCTTTGAGCTTCTTGAGCTTCCTGAGATTCATATTAAATTTCTCAAAATATATTGAATTTTTTAGCAATTAAGCTTGAAGAAAATCCATTACCTTTCAGAATTAGAGCTTTCAAATGCTATTCCATTTTGTTTGGGAGTCAAACAAGGACTTTATCAAGGGCCTACTCTATATACCCTTGCCAGATATATAAAACAGATGAACTTAAAACCATTTACCTGCAAGATTGGCGAAAATGTCCAGTAACGAGTTGAAATATGCCTTTTAGGTATATTATTGGAGAGTTACAACAAAGCAACCACATATTTAGTGTTACTGTACGTATACTAACAGTAGCAAAGATTATGTATGCCAAAATTTGGAAAAATGTGGATTACTCCACCAGATGAAAAGATAATTGGGAAAATTTGGGATTGTACTGAAATGGACAGGCTAACCTTAAAAATTAAAAATAAAGAAGATTTAGAGTACTATCGGATGTGGGATAAATTTTATGACTGGGTGGAGACGCTAGGTAAAAATCTGAAAAAGTTATGAATATTAATAGTGTTAATATTGAAAATAAAAGGTATATAATTATAACCATAGTAACTGATGAAGTATAAATAAGCTAATGTAAGAAAAAAAAGTCTAAGCTTTTTAGTTATACTATTTTACCATTACTATAGTGTTACAATGGCTATTAGTTTGTGTGTTTTAATATTTAATGTTTTATTTGTAAATGATACTCTGACAATATATTGTTTTCAATTTAAAAAAGAACTATAGATGGGAAAGAGATTAATATAAATATCTAAGGTTCAGTGAGCAATACTTCAATATTCATTGATATTGGATAATATAAACTTATTTTATTTTCTAAAATGGTTTCAGATACTTAATATGAACATAAAAAGAAAAATTGTCAATGATAACCAGATCTTTCTTTAGTGTCCAATATGATTCAATTGTTCTTTGACAGGCACTTACCTAGATTTGAATCCTCTTGACTGTTCAGAGCCAAAAGATTTGGAGGAGCTGAATTATAGACTTTATAATGGCAAGGCCATTTATTTATTTATTCGATTTCTATGCCGCCCAATCCCAAAGGACTCATGCCTATGGGCTTGGTGCATTTGGGAGCGGTGAAGCAGAAGGGGCAGGTTAGAAAATGGGAATGCTTTGCTACGTTGCCACATTTATGTGTGCATAAAGAGACTCCAAAGCAGTAGGAATAAACCAGAGCAGTAGGAATAGGCCAGAGCTTAGAGAACAGGCAGGGGAGCATTGTTTCACCCAAGAGCTAAGTGTCTGCTGCATTGGGAAGTTTGGCAGTTGAAAGAGTAGGCTGGAGGATAAATGGATGGAAAAGTGGAAAATGAGCCTTGCCATACCTAAGGGGTTATGTCAGCAGCTCCAGCAAATATGGAGGTTAGAGAAGTGGGCCAATGAATTAGACTATGGAATGCAATTTTTCTGTGCCATTTGTTTCATAGACAGCTTCTGTGGACCTGGCATTGTTCACATTAATTTGCCTATGAGCTTGCAGTAGATTACACCTCTGGCCCTAACAAGTTTGTATTTTTTTTTATTTTCACCTTTTCTGCTTTTGACCTATTTATGCTCATGGACTATATAACTTTTTTTAATTGAAAAAGATCAACCGGGAGTCTAGAGCTTTGGGGTATTGGCCAGAAGCTAGGCCAGAAGTTTAAAATGATAGCAGAGTGGGAATCTTCTGTGGACCTTTCTCCAGTGTGGAACCCATCTTTCTTTTCTTTTCTGAGAGAACTATCAAAAACATTTCCATTTGTGACTATATGCCTCTGATTCCACTATGTGATTCCGTCCTGTGAGTAAGAGCCAAAGAGATTGCTTGGGGTGGGGCATGCCAGTAGGTAAGAGATAGCTCTAGATCAAGCGTATTCAATGCAATTTGCATTGACCTTTAATTATTACATAGCATTGAGCTGGTCTAGCTGAAGGAGCTCTCCCCAATTCTATCTTCCCATCTCGTTAGATCCAGGAGGCATGCTACAAATTCTATTAGCTGGGGAGCTACATTTGGTAGGTCCTAGTTGACAGACCTTTTCTGCTGTGGCACCTGCTCTATGGAATAAACCTCCCTCCCCTCCCCAAAGTGTTTCACACTTTGGATTTTCTGAAGGCTGCCTAATATTCCTAAATATACTAAATACTAAAACAACCAATTAGTTATTATTTTAAAAATAACTACTAAAATTATTATGTTATTTTTTAAATAATAACTAATTGGTTGTTTTAGTATTTATTAATTGTGTTTAGCATTCTTGTGTATATCCCAGAGTCAGTTGTTGTGAGATGAATGGCAATCAATCAATCAATTAAGTTAGACAAATGCTACATCTACTATGAATTATATTTCTTGTGTACTGCTCTATAATTCCTTTGGCTTTAGCATGGCTATGATTAAAGAAATGCATTTAACCCTTTCTGTTTGTAAGCAATCTTTTATGATTATTTTAATATTTATTTTACTAATACTGAGTATACCTTTTTGTTATTGTTTTGTGTCTTTGAGTCAGTGTTGATTTCTCGCAACAAATTCCTGCAGTTTTCTTAACAAGAATTGAAAGGGGTTTGCTGTTGCCTTCTTACTAGGATAAAAAGATTGTGCCTGATCTAAGGTCATCCAGTAAACTTTATGCCTAAGGCAAGAATAGAACTCACGGTTCTGGGTTTGTAGTCTGATGCCTTAATTACTATATATACTGTAAATAATCTACCCTAGTATACCTAAGCAAGGTTATAATTTTTTACATGCAATAGAGTTTAAAATGCCATACATTTTATGCTGATTGAATATGCCAATTGTTTACTGAGTTTGGTAAAAGAAAAAAGTGTTTAGTGGCCTGGTTCGTTGTTACTAAATTAAAATATTCAGAAAGCTAAAATCTTGGTTTTAAGATATAGCAATATATAGGCTTTTTTAAAAAATGGGACCAGAAGACCAATCTTTAATATAAAGAACCTTTATTTTAAAATAAATTAATTGTTTGATAAATACAAGATATGCCAGTGTAAAATGTATCATTTGTTTTTTTAAAAAAACTCTGCCTTTATTCTATAAAAAGGTGAGAATTAGGACGGCAAATTAGGATAGTGTAATCAGACCACTTGTCTAGATGCTTACTAAATTTGTTTTCTTCTGCATGTCAGATTTTTTATAATTAAACTAATGTTTAAAAATCATTCTTTTTCACTTTTAGACAAAAAAAGCTCTAATTACATATTTTGCCATCCCTAAGCATTTACCACTCTTTAAAAGGAATATAAGAAGGGATTAAATGATAAGTTTAAGAACTGTCGTTAAATTGGCAGAACACTAAAAATAAAGCAATGCTTAATTCATCTTGTTTAATTTCTTTTGCTGCCATTATTAGTTGTTCTACTTAAACTTCTCTTTTAAAAAATCTATCAAATTATGTCGCAGGAGCAAATTCATATTTATTTCACATGCCACTACAAATGTAAATTTTTATACCAATATATGTGTGACCAATTTTCTATTTTAAAAAAAAACTTAAAGAGATTGCTAATGAATCACTGCAGGTCGTATCAGTGGAATCAGGCTATCTTACAATAAAGCCAATGCATAAAAGAACAATGAAGGCATAAGAACAATTAAAAATTAGCTTATTATGTCTTTTATAAGTACCATATTGTTCATAGTATGAGGCACCTTTTTTCCCCAAAAAAGAGGGCAAAAATCTGGGTGCATCTTATACTCCAAATGTAGCCCCACTCACATGCTTTGCATGTTGCATTTTCGGTTGGTTCCAGGTGGTGGGGATTTTCAGTTCCAGATGGCAGGGATCCTCAGTTCCACATGGAGCCTGATTCTCGAAACATCCTGAGAAAATGTAGCAGCTTATAAAATGGCAGGTCCAGGAGGACTGATATGCTGCCTCTCTATTAGGACTTTCTGAGAGGAAGCCTGGCTTTCAATGCCTATGGCTATAGATAAGAAGAATAGGGCCATTTTGGGAATGGGGCTAAGTCTGTTTTCTGCCCCCATGAAAATCACTCCCCACCCCACCTACTCCAGTTAAATTCCATCCTAATTTCTGCAGAAAAAAAATCAACACATGCATAATAAAATAGAAAGTCTGATTAAAGTTTTGAAGAATATGTACTTTAAAGAAATCTCCTTCCAAGCTTTCCTAGTATTACCTGAGAAGACTTTTTTTTGGGAAATTTAGTCACCTTATACAAATAAACTGATTACTTTCAATTCCAACTCACCTCTAAAATAAGCATGCACCTAGATTGTGTGGCAATGATATAGGAAGATCCTGAAAACAGAATATCAGTTTAAACAAGACTATTTTCATACTGTGCAATAGAAGGCACTGGTAACTTATTCCTGCATTTTATTAAGAAAATCACATGGATAGAAAACACAAAATGGTTGAAGATATATTGCCAGATCAAGAATACGTCAAGTCAGGTGGCCATTCCATTGAGAAGCAGCTGAGGAACTTTCAAAGTATTAATGGTATTTTATTACATGACTAGATGAAAGTCTCTATGATATATATTTGCTGTTGACACTGTGCAGTAA
Organism: Erythrolamprus reginae; assembly: GCF_031021105.1. NCBI lineage: Eukaryota > Metazoa > Chordata > Lepidosauria > Squamata > Dipsadidae > Erythrolamprus > Erythrolamprus reginae. The sequence goes on along the minus strand of NC_091963.1, from coordinate 39,790,989 downwards.
AAAAAGATATACAAATTTACAATGGGAATATGAATGTGAAAACCTCAAATGGAAAGTTTCAATAGAGTGCAGTATGAAATGAATCAGCTGCTCATTGACAGATTAGACATCAGCAAATTGAGACAAACTAGTATTAAATATTTTAAGTCAGAAGAACACACTATAATTTCCAAGTTCTAAACAGTTTAACATGAACAAAAATTGTTTACATGCAACTAATGATTGAATAGAGGCAGTCTTCGATATGGCCACAACTGAACCTAAAATTTATGTTGTTAAATGAGACAATTGTTAAGCGAGTTTTGCCCATTTTACAACCTTTCTTGTAACAGTTGTTCCATGCAGTTGTTAAATTAGCAACATGGTTGTTAAGTGAAGTTGATTTCCCATTGCGTTTGTTTGGCAGACAGTCACAAAAGGTGACCCTGGAATACCGCAACCATGAAAATATTAACCCATTGCCAAGTATTTGAATTTCGATCGGGTGATCAGGGGTTTCTTGAGAATTATTTAAATTGAAAAAAAGGAGTAGATAGTTAATTGATACAACATATTTTTGTCCAGAGCAATCTAGAGCTAATAGGATTATTGGAGTTTCTGACATAGCTGTGTGTGCAGGTAATAATTTAGACAATGTGTGTCATCCCATATGCATTAATGTTCACAATTTAAGCAACAAAATTTGGAACTTGATAGCTGTTACATGCAAGAATAATTTGGATCTGGTTGTTATTACAAAGAATGGTTCAGAGATGCCAATGATTGGAATGTAAGCATGTTATACAGAAAGGACAGTGTAGAAAAAGGGTGGTGGTGGTAGTGATGGAGTTGCCATTTAGGTCAAGCATGGTATCAAAGCAACACTAACTCAGAAAACGCACAATCTGCTTGAAACACTCTGAGTTTAATTAAAAAGTAAAGAAGATTCAGTCATCATAATTTGTGTGATATACAACATTTTATGACATTCATAGGATTATTATAGCATTCATAGAGGTATTAAGTGATCTCTCTAAAATAGTAAAATGCCCAACAGGGGACCATATTCTAGACTTAGTTTTTACAAATGGGGATAGAGTATCAGAAGTTGAAGTGGGAGAAAACATAGGTCAGCGTTCAAAACTTTGATTTGACATTAAAACTAAACTGATGTAACATACAATAAAACAAAAGCTTTGGACTTCAAGCAGACAAATTTTATCAAAATGGGAGAGTATCTAGAACATAAACTTGAAGGGTGGCATAGTAACAGGAATCAGTGCTCAGTAAATGCTGATATAAAGCTGCTTTCTTGGAGGAAATTGGTTTCTACTGTACGTGAGGCACATTAGTAAAAGCAAAAGAAAGAGAAACCAACTTTGATTCACAGCAAAGTACATAGCATTGCTTGTTTGTTTGTTTATTTAATCAAGAATGTATTAGATAAAAGATATAAGTACAAACATAATTATGGATAAATGAAATGGATACAAATAAAAGGGAATGTTAGGACAGAGATGGTAGGCACACTGTGGTGCTTATGCACACCCCTTAGATAAGTGCTTTCTTAGGAATGGGGTAAGATCAACAAAAGACATTAACTTCTCTGTTACTGAGGTCATATTTTCTGCAATCAAGCTTGACTCCGTTTACCATAAGTTTCTATCAATTATGGGCTTCTGTATTATTGTTATTGAAGCTGAAGTATTCATTGACAGGTAGGACATTGTAGTAGATAATTTTATGTACTAAGCTTAGGTCGAATCAAAGGTGGCAATGTTCTAAATTGTCTAAGCCCAAAGTTTCAAGTCCGATGCCTTAAGGTATTCTGTTACGAGCAGAGGAGTGGAGGACTCTTCTCGTGAAATATCTCTGGATTTGTTAAATTGTATTAATATCTGATATACAGCCTGGGTTCCAGACAGATGAGCTGTATTGAAGCATTGGTCTAGCAAAAATTTTGTAAGCCCTAGTTTGCAGTTCAGAATTACCAGAGAAGAATCTGTGCATCAATTAACAACTTTTAATGCATTTTTGGCAATGTTGTTACAGGGAGCCCTGGCACTTAGATCGTTAGAGATGAGTACTCCAAGGTCCTTGACAGTGAGGGCTGTCTACAAGTAGTAGTAAAAGAGAGAGAGGGAAAAAAAATATTGGAAATATAGATAGTCCTCAACTTACAGCCACAATTGAGCCCAAACAATACTTATGTTAAGTGAGACTTGGCTATAGCAAATCATTTAAACAAATACTTCTGCTCAGTCTTCTCAGAAGTAAATGCTAATAACAAAAACAGAAAGTCTGAACAGTGTAGGGATTTTTTCACGGTTTATAGAAGGGAGCGATGGCAGATGAGCTAATCTGCTTAAAGCTTATTAAATGCTTTAATTTAATGCTCACTGGACAATTACATGATCTGTTTAACTAGCCTCTTCTAACAGGTAAAGTTCTTCAAAAATGGCAAATAGCTAATGTTACAACTATCCAGTAATGGATTACTTTTACTGAATTATTTTTTAAATAGGAAATAATTAAATAGTATGTTTTTACCTATAAATGCTTTAATCATTTTAATCATTATCTAGAACTGAACTTTTATAGCAATTAAAGAAAATCGAGCTACTTGCCTAATCTGTTCTCATACTGAAACTTGTGGGTTCAGTTCAAAACCATAATATATTACTGTGCTCCTCAACAAATAGTGCTATCACTTATCCTTTTTGTGGCTATTCAAATAATGTGACTTAATCAACTGAAAAAGAGTCCAAGCATCTATTTGAAAACTTATCTGGGTCGGTAAGCCACTCCCACCCAATCATATGGCCTTTAAGCCACCCACCCCCCGGATCACATGATTGTCAAGCCACTTCCACCTGCTCACATGTCCGGCAAGCCATGCCCACAGTGTGGCAGTAAAAATTTTGGCAGCCCATCATTGCAACCATCCGTTGAAAAGGGGATCTTAGAGAAACAACTGGCAAAATAGGCTACTGTGCTTACATCCATAGAAATGAAATTGATGGAATCACTTCTGAAAGCAGCATGACTTTACTGAGGGTAGATCATGTCAAACCAACTCAACCCACTTTTTTTAACTGTCACACTTTTTTTTTTAAAAAAGAAAGGAGTATTAGTTATAAGTGGTTCAGTTCTGGACCCTGTTCTGTTCAATGTGTTTGTGATAAAACAAAATAAACGCTAGATAAGGTTCATCTTCTTGTTGATGACATACAGGTATGTAATAGGATTGATGTTTCTAGAGTTATTGGTAACATGGAAACAATTTGCCATTACTTGAAAATTTGTGGAAATTGCAGTTCATTGTTTCTAAAGATCATTAAAAGAAAAAGAATCCTCTGGCAGGGTATAGTATCGGAGGATTCAGTGTTAACCAGAACAACACAAGAAAAAGCTTTAGATATAGTCATAGCAAATAACTGCAAAATGAGTAAATTGTGAGGCCAGGAAGCTATGAAGGCAAACAAAATTGTGGGAGGCATCACTAGAATGATCACCAGCAGAAAAAAAAGGTTTTATTCTCTCTAAATAGGGCTTTAGTCATATCCCATTTGGAATACTGTGCTCAGTTCTGGAGGCCTTACTTAAAAAATACTGATGAGACTGAACAAGCCCAAAGATAATAAATAAAAATGTCGCAAAGTCTGAGGGACAAAACATATTAGGAGAGATTGGAGGAACTGAATATGTAAATCTTGGCAGACAGAAGGGAAAGGAGGAATATGTTTGTAACATTTGAATATTATAAGGTTCTAGAAGGTAGTATTTTCAATATTAAGCAAAAATCAATAACAGAGGGAATATCCTCACACTAGCTGGAAGGAAGTTCAAAAGTAATGTTAGGAAGTATTATTTCACAAAAGGAATGGAAACTTGGAACTAATTTTCAGTGAAGATAATGGGCCAGCCATCAGTAACTGAGTTTAATACATATTGTAACGGCTGCCAGGGTAGCTTACGCTCTAAGATGGAAAGATAACTAAATTCCAAGAGAAGACGAAATAATAAATAAAATCAGTGACTGTGCTGAAGTGGATATGATGACAAGGCGGTTAAAGGGACAAGAAGAATCTGATTATTATAAAATTTGGTACAAGGTCTATGAATGGCTGGATAAAAGAATGCTATTGTAAATATTGCAACATATATCAGATAGTACAAAACTATGTGAACTTTTGTAACTGGTAAATACAGTGATCCCCCGCTCGTTGCGAGGGTTCCGTTCCAGGACCCCCCGCAACGAGCGGGTTTTCGCGAAGTAGCGCTGCGGAAGTAAAAACACCATCTGCGCATGTGCAGATGGTGTTTTTACTTCCGCAGCGCTAGCGAGGAGCCGAAGATTGGGGGCGGCGTGGGTGTTTTAAAACGTCGCCGCCGACATGGGGGGCTCGCTAGCACCCCCCTAACCCAGGTTGGGGGTTCGGGGGGGTGCTAGCGAGCCCCCCATGTCGTCGGCGACGTTTTAAAACACCCGCGCGGCTTTCCAATGAGTCCCGAAGACAAACGTCAAACTTCCGCGTTTGTCTTCGGGACTCATTGGAAAGCGGCGCGGGTGTTTTAAAACGTCCCCGCCGACATGGGGGGCTCGCTAGCACCCCCCCAAACCCGGGTTGGGGGTTCGGGGGGTGCTAGCGAGCCCCCCATGTCGGCGGGGACATTTTAAAACACCCGCGCCGCTTTCCAATGAGTCCCGAAGACAAACGTCAAACTTCCGCGTTTGTCTTCGGGACTCATTGGAAAGCGGCGCGGGTGTTTTAAAACGTCCCCGCCGACATGGGGGGCTCGCTAGCACCCCCCCAAACCCGGGTTGGGGGTTCGGGGGGGTGCTAGCGAGCCCCCCATGTCGGCGGCGACGTTTTAAAACACCCGCGCGCCTTCCCAACTGAGCCCTCAAGCCAAGCGCAGAAGTTCGCCCTGGCGCAGGCAACATGCGCTGCCATCTTCCAGGCCAGCCAGGCTCAGCGGATCAAGCCCGGCTCCTCTCGGCCCAGCATCCCGGGCCAAGCGGCTGCCTTCCGTCACTGAGCCTGGCTCGCCCGGAAGATCGTAGCGCGCGTTGGCTGCAGCGGCGGCGACATTGCTGCCGGCTTGGCTTCCCTCGCCGCTGTAGCCAACGCGCGCTACGATCTTCCGGGCGAGCCAGGCTCAGTGACAGAAGGCAGCCGCTTGGCCCGGGATGCTGGGCCGAGAGGAGCCGGGCTTGATCCGCTGAGCCTGGCTGGCCCGGAAGATGGCAGCGCGTGTTGCCTGCGCCGGTGAGGGAAGCCAAGCCGGCCAGGCTCAGCGGATCAAGCCCGGCTCCTCTCGGCCCAGCATCCCGGGCCAAGCGGCTGCCTTCCGTGACTGAGCCTGGCTTGCCCGGAAGATCATAGCGCACGTTGGCTGCGCTGGCGAGGGAAGCCAAGCCGGCAGCAACGTCGCCGCCGCTGCAGCCAACGCGCGCTACGATCTTCCGGGCGAGCCAGGCTCAGTCACGGAAGGCAGCTGCTTGGCCCGGGATGCTGGGCCGAAAGGAGCCGGGCTTGAAGATCGCAGCGCGCGTTGGCTGCGGTGGCGAGGGCTTGCGATGGAGGGTGGAGGAAGCGGCCATGGGAGGGCGAGCTGCCTCAGGGAAGAGGATCGGGCGGGACCAGGTGGGGGCTGGAATTTCTCCAGGGCGAAGGGCGGGCGAGCGGCGAAGGGCGGGCGAGCGGGTGCTGGGGAGGGCTTCTCGCCCTCCCGCCAGCAAGAGGGGGAGCGAACGGCATGGGCGGGCGAAGGGCGGGCGAGCGGCAGCGAGGAGTTTGCGTGGGCGGTGGGGAAACTCCTCGCTGATGCCAGCAAGAGGGGGAAGACCCAGGGAAGCCGCCCAGCAGCTGATCTGCCGGGCGCCATCTACGCATGCGTGCCCATAGAAAAAAAAAGGCACGCATGCGCAGATGGTGTTTTGACTTCCGGGTTGAAAAATCGCAAATTACCCTGTTCGCAATGGTCGGGAACGCAATAACCGGGGGATCACTGTATTGATAGTTTATACTTTTTTTCTTTTCATCACTTCTTTTTTACCTTTTCTTAATATGATCTACAAGACTCTTATTTAAATTTCTTAGACTTCTGAAAAGTATGGAGCAGCTTGCTCTCCCTTTTTTTGTTATCTGCTTTTGTATGTGTCTTGTCTTGGAATTAAAAAACAATAAAAAAAATTAAAAAAATAAACATGCACATATCTCAAAAAGAAAAAAAAGTTTTAAAATAATTCAAAGGACAGACTTGATGGACCACTAGGCCTTTTTCTGCTGTCAATTTTTAATGTTTCTAATTATAACAACAAAGATGTAACCAAGGACTGACTGTAGAAGACCACAGGAACAAATCATGTGCATATTGGAAGAAAAAAGCCAACTAGTTTCCATTACATAATTTTAAGCATATTCCATTTTTAAAGAAAACATCAGAAATTGCTTTGAAGTCCTAAATGTCATTGATTGGGAACCAGAGCAATGAAAGGATGACATCAAAGAAGTTATGAAAGATGAATGTGAAAAGAGACTGCCAAAGACCAAGAAACAAAAGGAAGAAACTGGATGTCAAAACAAACTCTTTTAAGAAGAAAGGAAAAACAAAAGAAGAAAGAAAAACTCATGAAGTAACTTAATAAAAAAAATTAAGTGAGCTATTTAGAAGAGACAAAAAGTACTTAAATATTTGTAAAGACTTTAGAAATAGAAATAAACTTTAAAAAATCAGAAAACTTACAAGAATCTCTAAAAGATTAAGTTAGATCAGCACTGTGTCATTTATCAAATTACAAGACTGCAACAATTACACAACCCACAAATTTATGACAAGCAAAAGAAGAAGAATCTGTCAAGGTTCTAAGGAAGCCATGCCAGCAAATCTGGAGATTAAGATTTGAAAAGATCAATATGCATATTGGTACCAAAAAAGAAGAGTTATATGTGCAAACTATTGTACAATGTCTTTAGTTTTGCATGCAAACAAAATAAAGCTTATAATCATCTAACACTGTTACCATACATACAAAAAGATAGGCCAGACATCCAGGATGAATTTAGAAAGGTGTGAGGCAGGGGTGAAATGTGAATTTTTCCCTACCTGTTCTGTAGGTGTCACTTATTTTTGGGTGCAGCTTGAATCTCAGGTGGTTGTGGTTTTGGGAGGCATGTGATCATGTGACTGATTGGGTGCAGCCCATTAATGACCATATAGAAAGTGGAAGCCTGACGTCTGGCTCCATTCACACAATCAGGCAAACAGATCCCTAAAAATCTCATTCAAGATGGGATATTTTGAAATTTCCCCATGGCAAGATTTGGCAGCTAACAAAACACAGTAGTAGAAGTAGTAGTAGTTCTCCAAACCTGCAATTGCTACCAACTTGCCTGAGCCGGGCCGAACCGGGAGGATTTTACCCCCGGTCTGAGGAATATAAGACTTTATTGCTGAGTCACTCTTAAAAAGCCAAATATTTTTTTTTTAAAAAAAGCATGTTTTTCAGTAGAGAGTTTCACTTACCTTCTCTACCAGTTCAGAATTATGAACGTGTGTGTACTTGTGCACTTTGCTTGCACGCAGCTCTTCGGTGCTTTTGCATATGTGCAGATCATCTGTGATGACATCTGGATGAGTGAGCGGAGCCTCCTGCCTCCACTGCTACCGTTCGCCCGAACTGGGGCGAACTGGTAGCAACCCACCAATAATGTGCTTATTGATTACAGAAATACTTTCAATTGTGATATTCATTCCAAACAAATATGTTAGAAAATGGGAATTCTAAATGAAAAAGGCAAAACAAAACCATTACGAGCAAATAAAATAGGTAAATGGTTGGCATATAAATTTTAAAAAGGAGAGGGAAAAGAAATATATGCAACAATTAGAGGACAAGAAAGGAGTAGTACAATTTACATTAACAGAAAAAAAAGATAGCAATGGAATTCTACCAAGCACTATATCAAAAAGAAGAAATGAAAGAAAATGATATACGAAACTATCTAAACGAATGTAACCCAGAAGAGATACCAGAGCTTAATAGAGAATTACTAGATAAAACAATAACTAAAGAAGAATTGGAAGTAGCCATCCAAAGACAAGGGAATAACAAAACCCCTGGACCAGACGGGATCCCAGCCGGGTTTTATAAAGAATTAGGAAACATATTGAATAATTTGATGTTAAAAACCTATAATGAAGTACTAAAACTAGGTAAAATACCCAATTCCTGGACAGACTCATTAACTCTAATCCCCAAAGATAAAAAGGGAAAAAGAAAAAATAGCTAATTATAGGCCTATTGCACTACTAAATACGGATTATAACATTTTCACTACTATTATATCCAACAGACTTAAAACAGTTTTGAACAAATGGATCCATGCAGACCAGAATGGCTTCCTCCCAGACAGGCACATTCAAAACAATACCAGAATAATTCTAGACACCCTAGAATATTATGAAGCGCACCTAGAAAAATCTATGGCACTAATATTTGTAGACGCACAAAAGGCATTTGATAATTTAAATTGGGAATTTCTATTCGAATTATTAAAAAAGATGAATTTTGGACCAAATTTTACCAGGGTAATTAAAACAATATTTTCAAAACAAACAGCCAAAATAATAATTAATGGGGACACTACCGATAGCTTTCAAATTTTCAAAGGAGTGCGTCAGGGGTTTCCTTTATCACTCTTGCTCTTTATTTTATGCATCGAAATTTTATTAAGATAAATTTGCAATAACAAAGAAATAACAGGACTTAAAACTAAGAGAGAAGAATTTAAATTGCAAGCTTTTGCCAATTATATTGCTTTTATTGTTGAAAATCCTTTACAGGTAGGATCAAAATTGATGGAGGAACTAAATACATATGGAGTTCTAGCAGGATTCAGAAACAACAAATCTAAAACCAAAATCATTATTAAGAATATGACGATGAACTATAAAGAACAATTAGTTAGAAAACTAGACCTGGGAATTCTAGATACAATTAAATACTTAGGAATAACCCTATCTGCTAAATGCATTAATATAAAAGAAGATAACTATGATACACTGATGAACAAAATTAAGTTACAATTAGAAAATTGGACTAAACTAAAGTTCCAATCTCACCATTAGTTAAAATGTCCATATTACCAAAGCTGCTATATCTCTTCCAAACAATTCCAATTAGATTTGACGAAACCTTCTTTAAAAATTTAGAAAAATTAATATCCAAATTTGTTTGGGAAGGTAAAAAACCAAGAATTAGATTTAAATGGATGCAGGAGAGTAAAAAGCAAGGTAGACTGGGTTTGCCGGACTTTAGAACATACTACCAAGCTGCAGTCCTAGTGTGGTTTAAAGAATGGGTGCAACTCAAGAATATCAGGCTACTAGCCCTAGAAGGACACGACCTCCAGATAGGGTGGCATAATTTTATTTGGGATAATAAGTCTGTTACACATTTGTATTTTAAAAATCACAAAATTAGACTATCGCTTCTAGAAACCTGGAGTAAAATTAAGAAACAACATCATACAGAAATACCGTTATGGTTTTCAAGCATGGAGGTTACATATTTATTAGGAGGGAACTGGTTCCAGAGGGTCGGGGCCGCCACAGAGAAGGCTCTTCCCCTGGGACCCGCCAAACGACATTGTTTAGTTTACGGGACCTGCAGAAGGCCAACTCTGTGGAAGCTAATCGGTCACTGGGATTTGTGCGGCAGAAGGCGGTCCCGGAGATATTCTGGTCCGATGCCATGAAGGGCTTTATAGGTCATAACGAACACTTTGAATGTGACCGGAAATTGATCGGCAACCAATGCAGACTGTGGAGTGTTGGTGTGACATGGGCATATGTTGGAAAGCCCATGATTGCTTTCGCAGCTGCATTCTGCACAATCTGAAGTTTCCGAACACTTTTCAAAGGTCGCCCCATGTAGAAAGAATTACAGTAGTTGAATTTCAAGGTGATGAGGGCATGAGTGACTGTGAGCAGTGAGTCCCAGTCCAGATAGGGCCGCAACTGGTGCACCAGGCGAACCTGGGGAAACATCCCCCTCGCCACAGCTCACATTCTCTAATGTGAGCTGTGGATTAAGGAGGACGCCCAAGTTGCGGACCGTCTCTGAGGGGATCAATAATTTCCCCCCCCCAGGGTTATGGACGGACGGATGGAATTATCCTTGGTAGGCAGAACCCACAGCCACTCCATCTTATCTGGGTTGAGTTTTTAGTCTGTTGACACCCATCCAGACCCCAACAGCCTCCATGCACCAGCACATCACTTAATAACTGCATCAAGAAATGATATAAAATTCACTTAACCAGTGTATTCCTTAGCAACAGAAATGTTTGGCTCAATTGTGATTATAAGTCAAAGACCATCCATACTTGCAAAAGTTTTTCCAAGAAAACTGCAGGGACTAATCCAGTCAATTCACAGGAGTCTCTACTGAATTGAAGGCTCCATTACACATGCTCACACAAAAGTAGAATACATATTGAAGGAAACTGTATTGAATATGCTTTTGAAATTGGAGGAAGAAACATAAACAACAGCATTATACTAATGACACTACACTGATCGTTGAAATAATAAAACTAAAGGAGTATAGATCAAGAATTAACAATAGCAATAGCACTTAGACTTATATACTGCTTCATAGTGTTTTTAAAGTCCTAAGTGGTTCAACTATCTGGGTCCTCATTATTTAAAAAACCTAATGACGAGTACAAGTCTTCTTCTAAACACCCCCCCCCCCCAAAGAAACAGTTGTCAGGAAATATGGTGCAGATTAGCATTTGATAGAGTAGCAGTAAAGGCCTGGATGTTACTCTACGAAATAAATATTTGGAGTCAGAAGAAGTGGTCATGAAAAAATATTTTGAATTTTTGTGTTGGAGAAGACTCCATAGGATACCATAAATAGGATTACTACTACTACTACTACTACTATTACTAATAATAATAATAATAATGTAGTAGTAATAGTAGATCATTAATAAATCAATTCATATTTCTCACTCAAGATATGTGAAGATGTTTCAATAGAAGGCTCTAGCGTTGGGAAAAGTGGAAGGATGGAAAAGAATGACTAACATTAAAATGGTGAACAGTATATTATTGTAAGGCTTGAAAGTTCATTTGTAAACTATGTAGTTGCCAAGAGTCAATATTAACTTAATGACGTACACAATCAATTTGATAATTTCAGCAGATTTTCTTTCAGTTCAAAGTAAATAAATGTGGAACCCTTCAACTTATAGTTTTCAGTTCCAAGCATTTACAAAATTTGAATCTACGGAGAGGGGTGGCATACAAATTTAATAAATAATAATAATAAAATAATAATAATAATAGCACATAAGAATAATTTCCCAGGAAATGAAATTTATTTATAGAAAATATTTTTCAGAAAGCCCTGACAGTGAGAAGAATTAATCAATGGAACAGTTTACTTCCGAAGAGTTGTGGTTGCTCTACTGCTGGAATATGTCAATGAAGACTCAGTCAGTTAGGCCAAAGTTATCTCAAGATTTAATTATGGCAATCTTTGACCACCTCAATTAGTCTAGTTTTCATGATTCAACTTGTAGACTCCATTGCTGTAGATTTCCACGAAAAAAAATGTACAAATATTTGTCTGAGAATTGGTATAAGAACTCCTGCCTGGAACAGAAGATTGAACTATAAGACCTCTAAGGTCCTTTCTAGCCCTATGATTCTATGAAACACATTACAATTTATTTTGGTATGATATTACACATCTTGATTGAATTTTCTATGGTTAATCTTATCTACAGTGTTGGGAACGCCCGCCCCGCCTCTCCTGCAGCGCCTTTGCTGACAGCCCAGGACGAAAGCGCTCCCAGCGAAGGGGTTGGGAGAGGGGTGGGCGTTCCCAAAGCACTCCCAGCGAAGCAGCTGCGAGAGCGCTTTCTCTGAGCGCTTTGGGAATGCCTGTCCCGCCTCTCCTGCAGCTCCTTTGCTGGGAGCACTTTTGTCCTGGGCTGTCAGCGAAGGGGCTGCGAGAAGGGCAGGGCGGGCATTCCAGAAGCGCTTGGAGAAAGCGCTCCTAGCAAAGCGGCTGTGAGAGAACTTTCTCCAAGTGTGGAATCCCGGCGGGAGCTGTAATCAAATGGGAAATCCCAGCGGTGACAGTCACAAGGCAGGGAAATCCCTGTGGCAGTCAGAGAGCACACACGCAGTACAAGACGACATGTGCAGTAAGAGAGCCCACGCTCCCGGTCTTGGGTTCATAAAACAAAAATGTTTCTTAAGATAAGGCAAACATAATCGTAAACCCCGGGTTCGTATCACGAAAAGTTCATATGAAGGGGCATTCGTAAGATGAGGTATCACTGTATATGCTATAATTAACCCACCGGTATTTGTCCTTTTTGTAATGACATTAAAATGCCAGATGAGTTGCGATTGGTCTTACAACTGTTGGTCATAATCAATTTCTTAATTGTTATCAACTTTTCTGAAAAAAATATTTCCCCCCACCAGTTCCTAATAAGTTTTAGTAAGGAGTGCATTTTAAAACAAAACAAAACATAATATAGCTACCAAGGATATTTAGTACTGAAGCAAAAATGGTAATGATAAATATTTTTAAAAGAATGAATCTTGTTTTTAAGTAAAATATTTTTTGTTACTGCTAGTTTATTTATCCTTTTGGGCAAATAAAATATGTTATAAGCAGAAAAAATAATATTAGAAATTGTTATCAAATTATTTATATTAAGAAAAAAATAATGGCAAGGAGCTATATCAAATTATTACATTTATTCTGACTGAGATTTTAAAATTCTACTATTAACCTTTTGAAAAGACAAAAAGGAGTGTTACATGATTAGGAGACAGAATATACTTAATTATCTGTTTCTTTAAGATGGATCTACTCTGGTCCAACCTCTTTAAGCTGCCAGCATTTTCATAAAGCTGCCAAAGAGAGAATTCTTCTAACTATCCAATTCCATGGCCATAAATGAGATAAAATAATGCATCTAGCTATGCTGTCATCTATAATTCATGGGCACTTATGAGTGTAATTCATTGAAATTTCACCTTTGGCCCAACCTCTGCAGCTCATAGAGGCAAGATTCATAGCACATTTCTTTGTAGCTTTACCCAGCCATTATGTGAGCTTTATAGTGGTTGTGATAGTGAGTCATAAACAAGCAGAGGGCTGTCAAAGAAATATCTATCTATCTAATCTTTCTAATCTATCTATTTATTTGGAGATTATCTAATCTAATAAGTAGATATCTAATCTATATACTTATTTGGACATTGTTACTGTCCCTAAATAAGGATTTTCGGAGTATAAGACGCACCTTTTTCCTCCCTAAAAGAAACTGAAAATTCAGGTGCATTTTATACTCTGAATGCAGCTTTTCCCCCCAGCCCTAACTAGGTGCTAATGATCTCCCCAGATCTTACCTTGTAGGTTCTTTCATTGTTATTGTTTGCAAAGAATGTTTTCCAAACCCTAAGTCTTTGCAGAGTTTGTTTCATTGCTCTCTAACTTGCTCCAAATAAGTTTCTTTCCAACCCTAACAGTTGCTAACAATGTTTCCAGCTCTCACTGTTTGTAAAATCTTTCATTGTTATTCTCTGCTAAGAATATTTTCCAAGCCGAGTCTTTGCAGTTTTTTTTATTGTTCTACCTGCTCCGAATGTTTTTTTCCAGCCCTAACCAGAGGTTAACAGCTTTTACTGGCTTGCAAACTCTTTCATTGTTACTGTCTCCAAATCAGGTTTTTTTTAAAACTCTAACAAGGAGATACAACAGATCTGGGCAAAGGGCGGCCCGCCCACTGTCTATGACCGGCTGACCATAGCAGGCACTCCTGCCTTCACCTCACACACACACTTTTTGAGGCAGGAAATGAGTCTACGGAGAGGGGCGGCATACAAATCCAATAAATAAATAAAATAATGTGCTGAAACTGACCAGGCTAAGGACACTAGCCAGAGGAATATCTGGTCAGCAGATTCTTTTCCCTATTTTCCTCCCCAAAAACTAAGGTGCGTCTTATACTCTAGTGCCTCTACATTACACACACTCACACAAAAGTAGAATACATATTGAAGGAAACTGTATTGAATATGATTTTGAAATTGGAGGAAGAAACATAAACAACAGCATTATATTAATGACACTAACTGATCGTTGAAATAATAAAACTAAAGGTGTATAGATCAAGAATTAACAATAGCAATAGCATTTAGACTTATATACTGCTTCATAGGGTTTTTATAGCCCTCTCTAAGCAGTTTAACAATCTGGGTCCTCATTATTTAAATAACCTAATGACAAGTACAAGTTTTCTACTTCTAAAAAACCCTCCCAAAAACAGTTGTCAAGAAATATGATGCAGATTAGCATTTGATAAAGTAGCAGTAAAGGCCTGGATGTTACTCTATGAATGTAAAATTTGGAGTTAGAAGAGGTGGTCATGAAAGAATATTTTGAACATTTGTGTTGGAGAAGACTCCATAGGATACCATAAATAGGAATAGGAATAATAATAATAATAATAATAATAATAATAATAATAATAATAATAATATAATATCACGCAGTCCTAGTTGCTTGGGAAGGGATGAAATATGAAATCCAGCATAGTGCTCTCGATTGCTGCGTTGTATTGACACAATAATAATAATAATAATAATAACAACAATAACAATAACAGTAGTAGTAGTAGTAAAGAAATAGATCTTTAAATAAATCAATTCATATTTTTCACTCAAGATACACTGTACATAAACAGATTTTATGTGAAGATGTTTCAGGTAAGGCTCTAATGTTGGGCAAAGTGGAATGTTTCTTTCCAGCCTTAAACAGGTGCTAACAATGTGCCTAGCTCTTACTGTCTTGCAAGCTCTTTCATTGTTACTCTCTCCAAATAAGGTTTTTTTAAAGCTCTAACCAGGGGATACAACAGACCTGGGCAAAGGGCGGCCCGCCCACTGTCTATGGCCGGCCGACCATAGCAGGCCCTCCTGCCTTCATCTCACATGCACACACTCGCTATTTCAGGCAGGAAATGGCTCGGTCCAATGGGTAACTGCTTCCTCCCTTCAAGTAGCCAGTCTTTTCTGGGGATATTTTTTTCATTTTTAAAATATTTTTGGCCACTGAGAGGTGTCGAGAAGGGAGACGCCGTGCTGCGCTGAGGTGTCTTCAGGTGGAGGGAGGGACTCAAATATGTTGGTGGCATTTGCAACCCCCAGGCAGCAGGGCAAAGGCGAGATAACGCCGGCTGCCATCCAGAAGGTGAGCTGTGAGGCCTAGCCCAAGTGTATATATGTGTGCGGGGGGGGGACCGGGTGCTTCCCCCCGTGTAGAAATGAGAGAGTCGCGATTCTGCGCCGTCCTTCCCTGAACGTGGGCTGAGCCGAGGCCCGGGGCAGTGATGTCGGGTGCAGCGTCTTCATTTTTATGCCCAGCTGCAGATTTCTCTCTCTTTCTCTCTCCCCTCACGGTCGCCTTCCTGGGCATTTTGGGTGTTTTGGGGTGATGACTCTTGGGACCGAAGGTGCTGAAAAACATAAAAAATGTGGGCCTGTCTTTGAATGACACAAAAGAGGTCATCTCCACATGAGAAGTTGTGGCCTAACCCAGGGGTAGGCAAAGTTGGCTCTTCTGTGACTTGTGGACTTCAACTCCCAGCCCTCTAAAAGCATCTCAATTTCTCATGCAGCTCCCTGCAAAATTAATTGCCCACCCCTGAGATAAAATAATGTGCTGACTAGACTAAGGATGCTAGCTAGATGAATATCTGGTAAGCAGATTCTTTTCCCTATTTTCCTCCCGAAAAACTAGGGTGCTTCTTATACTCCATGCATCTTATACTCTGAAAAATATGGTATCTATCTATCTATCTATCTATCTATCTATCTATCTATCTATCTATCTATCTATCTATCTATCTATCATATTTTGGGGATAATAATGGGATGAGTAAGAGAAATCATAAAGTTGGCATCCCACTAAGCTTAAACTCTTCTTCAAATGTCAGCTGTTTTCTAGGTCTTTAAAAAATTGAAGAGCTTTCCCCTTTTGACCTACTAATACATCTCAGTCACAGTTTGCTGAGAAGCTGTGACAACATGCACACTGATAACAAGGCATGCTGTTTGATCCCTGTATTCTTAATGTCTTCTGTACAGGCATATTGTGGACAAGTCTGATCTGCAATATAAAGTAGTGTGAATTAACTAAAGTTATAAGGGCAGAAAAGCCAATTTTTACAGGGCATTTCCATCATTTTTATTCTTCATTAGTAACGCGGATCAAGCTTTTAAATTATGATTTTAAGATCCTGGTACCATTTCTGGAAGATATTTAACTTCTTAATAACAGAAATTATAGGTAGCTCAGGGTTGAACAGTGGAGTTTTTGATGCTGCCACAGCTTGGTTGCATGTTTGCCAATGTTTCATTACAGAGTAACAGAATAACAGAGTAACAGAGTTGGAATGGACCTTGTAGGTCATCTAGTCCCTACAAGGAGGGAGTTCCTACACCATTTCCATCAAATGGCAGTCCAATTTCCTCTTTAAAAAGTCTTAATTGTTGGAGCTCTCAATCTCTGAAGGCAAGCTGTTCCACTGGTTGATCGCTCTCAGCTAGGTACAACATAATCAATTAAGGTAACTGGAGTTTGCTCTCTGTTTATATATAATATCTTAATCTGTAGTTTTGAGGAAGGTATTTTTTTTGCTAGTTTCTTCATTAGGATATTGTTTCTCTGCTTGATTGTTTGCTTGGGGTAAATTACTTCTTATCTGGGTGTTGACTGCTGGAAATAATGTATTCCGGTCTTTTTGTAATATTTTTTAAAATGTGTTTTAAATTTGGTTTATTTCTATGTGTCCACCGATGAATTTCTGAAAAGCCAAATTTTCAGAAATTCCGTAGTGTTTTTGGATTTAGTTTGGACTAGGAGGCTCATAGTTTCCCAGTGGAGACTATCCACGTGTTGTTAAGAATTTTTTGATATGGTTTGTGACAGCTAGCTGATGTTCATGAATGTATTCTGCTAATCCTCTGACTATATGTCCTGCATACTTGACTGTCACACTTCTTATATTTTATACTAGCTTTACCCAGCCACATGTTGCAGTGGCTCAGTCTAGTTAACTGGAAAAGAATGAAATGAGAAAGTGCATGTTTAAATTTTTGAACTATTAGCTCAATTTATTCGAAATAACAATTTGAATTGATCTTGGAGGTGTTCTGGTTGAACCCTCTGCCTAATTATATCATATAGTTTGACGGGATTAACATTAGAGAGCAGGGTGACATTTGTACATCTCTCTCTCCCTCCTTGTTGCCCCTCCTGGTTTAAGATACGGGCCCAACCCATCTTCCAAAATATTATAAGACCGGCCTGCCTCGCAGGGTTCTTGGTTCAGTCCAAGCTGACATTTGTACATCTCTCTCCTTCCTTGACCCACCCCCACCCCGGTTTAACAGTCTGGCCCGACCCATACGACCAGTCTATCTCGCAGGGTTCTTGGTTCTACCCAAGCGTGAGTGACAAACCCCACGGTTTGCAGCCAAAACTAGTTTTCTGAGGATACTTTCCTGTGGCAGTTGATCAGCATGGCAGTTGATTAGCAGCCTGTGGCAGTTGATCAGCATGGCAGCCAATCAAAATAAGGCTGCTATGTTTGTCACCAGTCTCCATGCAAAGCAACTACCTGTCTTTTCACCAGCCAATCAAAATGCACCTTCTATGTTTTCACCAGGGAATTTTAGGTTTTGGGCCAATTTTTACCTGTCATAGGTGCGATATCTATATAATATTGGTATATCATAAGGGCTGTGTTCAAATGGAATGCTCTGTCAAAATTTCAAAGCAATTGGTGAAGTACTTTTGGGGATTAGCCCCACCTAATAAAGATACATTTACATTTTTATAATATAGTTTATAGATTACTCTTGCTTTTTTCCTTTTTCAATTACATGGGTCTTTTGATGTACTTAAAAGACTTTACTTGATTTGTGTGCTATGGTAATACAGTATGGTTTTTCATAACCTGTTGGTTGTTTTTCAAGTTATTTTTAATGTATAGCATTATTTTCCTTTAATAGCTTGTGTGGATTGTGCTGTAGTATATTATAGTGGCACAGATATAGGTATGTATGTATGTATGTGTATGCATGCATGCATGCATGCATATATATGTATGTATGTATGTATACATATATATGTATGTATGCATGCATGCATATATACATACATGTTATAAATATATACTGTATTTTTCAGTGTATAAGATGCACCTTTTTATCTCAAAAAAGTGTGTCAAAAACTGGGTGTTGAGGCAACTCAGGCGGTTTCCCTTCGAGGAGCAGCAGCACCGGGAATATCATGTCCAGGCCCCAGGCCCACCCACCCTTGCTGCCACTGTCTCCACCAGGACCGACTAATTCAGGCAGCACACCCACTTTGTCCCTGCCAGCCGGATGCCCCGGGCAGCTATCTGGAAAGCAATGCTTTGCTGCTGGGGCTTAATCTGGTGTGGACTGGAGCATCCAGGAGCCCCTCGCAAGGAGGATTCCCGGCATGCAGCTGCGGAATTGCCACTGAATCGCAAGGCTGAGGAGGTCGGCGAATAGGCCCTGAAGGGGCAGAGCCATTGCCTGCACTGGCACCACCTTGTTGGGTGGCAGGCTTGGCCTGGGCTGTCTCTCCATTTCCACTTGTATCAGCAGCTGAAGCTGGAGCCACAGAGTGGAGCCCAGCCAGAGAGAGATTGGAGTGCAGGAGAGGAGTCAATCCTGCTCGGCCGGATGTAAAACCAGGAAGTGGTGCAGTTCTTCGTGAAACTGGAGGATAAGATCAGACGTGGGAAGGAATGCCCGCAGCCGGGCAGGTGAGGCGGGGTGCATGACAGCAGCCCGGGAGCATTAGATAGTTGTGCTTCTGGCCCAGGAAAAACCTAACTGGTGGATGGGTGTGGTTTGATGGCTCAGCAGCTGCGTGCTGGGTTGAAACTTCCTGGTAAGTCAGTGGGGTTACACCTGGGGTCATTGATGTAACTGAGGTATGCTGATTAATTGATGTTTAGGGATTGGGGGTGATATCCTGATTAGTTGGAGCTTGCAGGCTACTTAGTTGTTTTGCAATGTGTGTTCTGAGCCTGGTTTCAGTTTGTATGGCTGGGATATATTTGTTAATGTGGGCTGGTTTCCAGATGTCTGGTAGGCGGGAGGTATCATCACGCTTGTTCATATTTTGGGGATGTTTTTCTATCTTGATGGCTTCCATGATCATTCTTTTGCTATAATGTTCTGTTTTGAAAATTAATTTAGTTCTGTCAAAATCAATTTCACGTCCTGTAGTTTTGAAGGTGTTGGAAAAGGGAGGAAGTTTTTTCTTTTTTTCTTAATGTATTCTTATGTTCTGCAACACGTGCATTTACTCTCCTGTTAGTTTGTCCAATATATGTGGCTGGGCAGATTTTACATGGTATTTGATAAATTCCCTGGTTTTCTAGCTGGATATTGTCTTTGGGGTTTCTTATGATGTTGGCTACTTTTATCTGTTCCAAAGGCTGTCTTGATGTTGTGTTTGTGGAGAATTTTGCTGATTTTATCTGTGGTGCCTTTGATGTAAGGGAGGATGGCGATGCCGTTGTCCTGTTCTGTGTCTTGGTTCTTGGGGGGGGGGGGTTCTTTTTGGATTGGGTTGGTGATTGCTTCTCTTTGGAATCCATTGGAAATTAATACATTTGTGAGACTGTGTAATTAAAATATGTCTAGTTTAATGAAAGGAAGGACCAGGAGAGACATGATAGCAGTGTTCCAATATCTCAGGGGTTGCCACAGAGAAGAGAGGGTCAAATTTTTCTCTAAAGTACCTGAGGGTAAAACAAGAAACAATGGGTGAAACCAAACAAGGTGAGAAGAAACTTAGAACTAAGAAGAAATTTCCTGACAGATAGAACAATTAATCAATGAAACAGCTTGCCTCCAGAAGTTGTGAATCCTCCAACACTGGAAGTTTTTAAGAGGTTGGACAACAATTTGTCTGAAGTAATGTAGGGTTTCTTGGCTAAGCAGAGGGTTGAAGACCTCCAAGGTCCCTTCCATCTCTATTATTATTTTATTCACAAAAACCAGTAATACATAGCAAATGCTGGATTTCGTATCACAATTTCACAAGTCGAACACTTTCCTAGTGTCTATAGGAAATATATTTTTGTATGATGCAGCTCGATCCAATTACAGTAGCTCTTTGCAACTGACAGACCGTGAGTTTGTCAATGTTTATTGTTTTTAAATACTGCCACAGCACCCAGTGTACCGATTACTACCGGGACCACCTGTACTAGTTTATGCCAGAGTCACTGTAGAGTCATTCTATGTCAAGTGGACAAATTTTAAAGATCATCCCCACCTTACCATCTCAGATTTTGATGAAATTTGACACATAGTTTCTTTATGATATAAACCATGCTGTGCAAAATTTTAATTCGAAAGATTAAAAATGGGAGTTCTAGGATACCTCAAGTAAAGGTTTGCAAAATGCTGAGTCCACAAAAATGACATTTTGGGCCAACTTCCAGAAGCTGTAAACGCAGCAGTTTCAGTAGTATGTTGGAGATATTTGGAGAACCTGCACGCCTTGGAAAGCTTTATAAACTGGCAAAACCCTATGTACCTAGTCCTCTTATTTTTTACATGGTTCAGGTTCAAACTTTGCAAAAAAAACACCTCAAAAATGAATTTACAGCAATTTTCAGGCTGCTGTAGTTTCAAAACTACTTGGCCTTTCAGGCTGATTTTTGGCAGGTGTATTAAGTACATAGTTGCAATGAAGACTTCCAATTTGCAGCACTTCCTTGTGCATATTCTTTGCTGACCACCCATGCCCATGTTTGATGTTGTGCAGTTATAGTATGTCTAGTTATTTATAGGCCTCTGGCTGATGAGACTTTATGGCTTGACCATTAGGCATATTTATACACACAGTGATTTTACCTTTCTTCAGTGCTAATGTGGCACATTTGCCCAAACCAAACTCGCGAATATCAGTCTGTAACAATATTATTGTTGTTGTTGTTATAGTTATCGTTATCGTTATCATCATTGTTGTTGTGGTTATTGTTGCTACAAGTAGATATGACACTTTATTCAAAGGGTTATGTCCATTTGCAGCTATTATGCTTCCTCAAATTTTCTTCTTCCCTTTTCAATACTACTATTGGCTTCTGCACCTACTAATATGTCTGTTCAATTTCATTTTCTTAAAAAAATGAAATTAAAGCATGCAGACCAATGCAATCTGCCACTCTTAATTCTAATTTGCTTTCTTCAATCAGATTGATATAGTGGTTCAGGTGCTGCCCTAGAAACCAGGAGACTAGGCATAGAACTGAAAGCCAGATAGATGACTGGACAGGCCAGTCTCTCTCAATATAATTATCATCAGCATTTTGTCTATTCACTGCAGGGTAAAGGCCTCTTCAGCATCTTTCTAACCAATATATTCCTGACTTTTCTTTTTTCCAATTGGGCCTGCAATACTTGCTGATGTCATTTATCCTATTTTAGGTTCCTTTCATGGATACTTTTTATAAAGTGGGATACATTCCATGACTGCTTGGTCCATCTGCTATCAGTTCTTCTTGCTGTGTGACCAACCCCTTTCCATTTCAATTCTTTTACCCTCTTGATATCATATACTTTTATTTGTTCTTTAATCCATGTGCAGATCTTTCTTGTTTTGTGATGCGGAGCATGTATCTTTCCATGACTCTTTGTGCAATTACAGTGATCCCCCGATCATTGCGGGGGTTCCGTTCCAGAACCCCCCGCAACGAGCGGGTTTTCGCGAAGTAGCGCTGCGGAAGTAAAAACACCATCTGCGCATGCGCAGATGGTGTTTTTACTTCCGCAGCGCTAGCGAGGAGCCGGACTCAGCTGGGAAGCGGCGCTGGGGTTTCCCCACCGCCCACGCAAACTCCTCGCTGCCGCTCGCCTGCTCTTCGCCCACCCACCCCGCTCGCTTGCGCCGCTTCCCAGCTGAGTCCTGAAGCGAATTCTCAGCTGGGAAGCGGCCCCAGCGAACGGCGTGGGCGGGAGAAGGGCGCGCGAGCCGCGGGCGCGCGGGCAGGCAGGCTGCGGACAAGCCGTTCGCTCGGGACGCTTCCCAGCTGAGTACTCAGCTGGGAAGCGGCCCGAGCGAAGCGGCAGCAGCGAGGAGTTTGCGTGGGCGGTGGGGAAACTCCTCGCTGATGCCCGCCAAGAGGGGGAAGACCTAGGGAAGCCGCCCAGCAGCTGATCTGCCCGGCGCCATCTACGCATGCGTGCCCATAGAAAAAAAAAGGGCGCGCATGCGCAGATGGTGTTTTGACTTCCGGGTTGAAAAATCGCAAATTAGCCTGTTCGCAATGGTCGGGGACGCAATAACCGGGGGATCACTGTATAGGTTTTGTATTAATTGTGAGTTTAGCATCTCTGTTTCACTGACATATGTTAGAGCAGGTAGAACAAAGATTACTAATCTGGTAAAAAAAATTAATACAAACCTTTTTGGAGTCGTTCTGCATGAATGTATTGTTGATATACATAAATTCAGTCATAGATTTGTTGAGAAAACACTATAAAAATACATGTTATCCTTCACCATTGTTTAGTATTACATTCTTTCAAGATTTTTACTTTTCAGTATTATTGTGCCCAAGACATTACAACAAATGTCTTTGCTCATAATCATTATTTCATCATATTAGTTAATATTAATTTTTAATATCTTGTTTTAAATTCTTATTTTACTTTAATTAGTCAGTGATTAAATCCAACCCTATACATGAACAATAGATCCAAAAATGGATCTATTTTCTACTGTTTGTCTTTGTATAATGCAGAAATAAAATGCATAGGAATTTTTTTTTGTTGCCAAGTAAAAAAAAAATAAAATTAATTAGGTAAATTAATTGGAAACAGTTTGATAGATAATTTTTAAAAAATAATTCTCTGAACTAAATCCATTCATCATTGTAGTCAAAGAGATTGATAATGAATATTCCATAGGTGTGGCACAAAAGAATGGAATAGAAATATATATATATATATTTCTAAAACACTGAGTTTCTTTCAATGGTTCAGACTAAATGTATTTTATTACCCACTGAAGCATAGCTGACATAACCCTTAGAATCTATCAAATGTCAAGATGATGCAAAATGTAACATTTGTAAATAATACATCCAGTCATAGTGCGCATTTATAGGGACTCATTCATTCTTTATTATGACTATAAATACTCCATTATATGTTCTGTAGTTGTATTAAACAAAATACGCCTAGTTTCACGGCATTGGGTTAAATGTCTTCTTTATCTCTATGTAAATCTCTGTGCAATTGCAAATATGAAAATCTGTGTAAATAAAGTTGTTATTTTATTTTATTTTATTTATTAAAATCTTTATTCTGCTGCTTAAATTTAAATTTAAAATAAAGTCTTTTCTTACTAAAGAAACAATGTAACAAAATAGCTATTGCAACATATGTTGTAAAATACAATTAGTATTGTTCATCCATGGTGGGGAATAAAATATTTCAGTGATGTGCTACTGATCCAAAGCACTTTTTCATTTAACGGAAAGTAAGCAGCAATCACACTGAAGCAAGGAAGCATTTAGTGCTAAATAAAATCACACAGCTTTCTTTCAGAAGTATTTCAAGGGAATAGGAGTTTTGTATTCCCAGTGTCTAATTTTGTCTTGTCCATCAGTAAAGACAGAGTATACCACAACCAACATTCCCCAATATATGCAAAGTAGAAAGATTAATATTTGGAGGCTTTTTTCAACTGGAACAGGATGAACTAATTTATATCTAAACTTATATCCAGGCAGAGTAGTTTAGACAGGAAAACCAAACCTTCCATTTATCATAGCTCACATTGCAAGCCTCCTGAAATTTCTATTTTGGAATCCTGGATTTTGAAAAACGTCACATGACTGCTGAGACTAATGGAATTTATTTTAACTATTGCTTTATATCATTACAAGGTTTTCTTCTATTTCAATAGCCAGAACTATTCAGAATTTGCTATATTTTAGCAACTTTCTTGGGGGTATTTGGCATATTAAGTTGGTTTATAGCATCCTTTTAGATCATATATCATCGATTTTCCCCCCTCTGATATAGAATTTGAATGTTATATATTATTATGGATCCTTCTCAGTCCATCAGCGTATTGGAGTCTGGAAGTTGCTCTTTAATTTTATTATCATCCAGGTCCTTTACCGGTGTATGGAATAATTCAAGAACACTGAGGGAAATTATATAGAGGGTTTTTTATTATGTTTTAGATCTTTTAGAATTAATGAGATAAATACAGCTGATTTTTAATTCACTTGGTACAGTGATGAGTTTTCATCAGCAAATGTTACCTACCACCATGCCCTATTTCATAATGATTTAATACAAGATGTTTGCTATGGTTTAAATCATCTTAAAGTATCAGCTAAGTATTATCATATTTTTCATAGTATAAGATGCACTGGAGTATAAGACTCCCGTTAGTTTTTGGGGAGGAAAATAGGGAAAAGAATCTGCTTACCAGATATTCCTATAGCTAGTGTCCTTAGCCTGGTCAGCTTCAGCACATTATTTTGGTTAGGGCTTTAAAAAAACCTTTATTTGGAGAGAGTAACAATGAAAGAGCTTGCAAAATGGTAAGAGCTGGGAACATTGTCAGCACTTGTTTGGACTGGAAAGAAACATTCAGAGGAAGTGAAGCAATGGGGAAAACTCCCCTACAAAGACAAGGTTTGGAAAACATTCTTGGAAAACATTCTTTGCAGAGAGTAACAATGAAAGAGCTTGGGAGCATTAATAGAACCTGGTTAGGGCTGGAAAGAGACATTTGGAGCAAGTAAAGCAATGAAAAAAATCTACAAAGATAGGGTTTGGAAACATTCTTCACAGAGGGAAACAATGAAAGAGCTTGCAAGCGGGTAAGAGCTGGGAACATTGTTAGCACCTGGTTAGGGCTAGAAAGAAACTTACTCAGAGCAAGTTAGAGCAATGAAAAAAACCCTGCAAAAACTTGGGGCTTGGAAAACATTCTTCGCAGAGAGAAAAAACATGCAAGGCAAGAGCTGGGAAGATCATTAGCAGCTAGTTAGGGCGGGGGGGGGGGAGAAGAAGCTACATTCAGAGTATAAGACACACCCAAATTATCAGCCTCTTTTAGGGAGGAAAAGGATACATCTAATACAATGAAAAATATGGTAAGTGCTCTTAACAGAGTTTTAACATGAGAAAATAAGACATATAAATTTTCATGTTTTTTGATATCCTTAAAATAATGTTTGTTAGAATGCAGGCTCCCTCTATTTATTTCAGGGGTTTTTTTTGGCTAATATCCAGAATTATTTTCTTTGAATCTATTTTTTTCTTTTGATGAATTTTACAGATAATAAATAATTATGCAGTAATAGACAATCTTCCAAAATAATAAAAAGATGGCATCAACTGAATCAGGTTTAATTAGTGGTTGGAAGACTGTTTTTGAACTAGGACTACAAACTACTCCAGTGTTTCTCAAGCTTGGAAAATACTTTGAAATGAAGTTTATACATATTCAAACTACCACAGTTAAGAAATACTGACTTAGATTGTGAAGGAGTAGGAGTGGAATGGGGAGGAGGAGATTTTTCTATTTTTTAAAAACTATTTTTCCCCAATTGTATATACAGTAATACCTCATGATACAAACTTAATTGGTGCAAGGAGGAGGTTCGTATGACGAAAGGTTCGTAAGACGAAACATTGTTTCCCATAGGAAACAATGTAAAGTCAATTAATCCGTGCAACCAAACCCCCCCCCGCAAAAAAACGGCTTTCGGCGACTGCTGGGAAGCGGCACGGCTGTTTTAAAAGGTGACAGCCGGCCTGGGGGGCTTCCCAGCACCCCCCCGAACCCAGGTTCGGGGTTCGGGGGGTGCTGGGAAGCCCCCCAGGCCGGCTGCGACCTTTTAAAACAGCCGCGCCGCTTCCCAGCTGTCTCCTGAAGCCGAACGCCAAAGCCGAACTTCCGTGTTCGGCTTCAGGAGACAGCTGGGAAGCAGCGCGGCTGTTTTAAAAGGTGACAGCCGGGCTGGGGAGCTTCCCAGCAACCTACCGAACCGAACCGAACCGAATTTGCCTCTTCTTACGAACTTTGTTTGAGTTACGAACTGGCGTTCGGGAGGCTTCTGGGAAGCTCCGCCGCCCGGCTGTCACCTTTTAAAACAGCCGCGCCGCTTCCCAGCTGTCTCCGAACGCCGGTTCGTAACTCGAAAAAAGTTCGTAAGAAGAGGCAAAATTTTTCTGAACCCCGGGTTTGTATCATGAGTTGTTCGTAAGATGAGGGGTTCGTATCTTGAGGTACCACTGTATTTAAATGAAATGTTTAAAATGTCAAGGCTTTTCAGCCAACTAGAAATATATAGCTGAAAGTAGAAAAAGGTTTATTAGGGTTCCTTGAATAATTCCCTTTTTTGTCACAAGTTACTGTGCAGGAGTAAGGAGGGGCCCTTATGGAGGGGAGAAAGAGCAATGTTAAAATGGATAACTAATTGGTGAGAAGTTTCATTTAAAATTATATTACACTTCATTTAAGAATTACATTATCAATTTTGCCTATCCTCTCTCTCCTCCAACTATAGTTGGGCCAGCTCAAAGTACTGCAAAGAAGAAATAAAGAGGGGGAGAGAGAGAGAGAGGAAGGAAGGAAGGAAGGAAGGAAGGAAGGAAGGAAGGGAAAAAAAGAAAAAGGATTGATGATGCATATTTGCTCAGCTGTAATATGTTGCATCGTTTTTGCCATGATCTAGATTAATGTAGATATAATTCATGTATCACAATGCAGTTATCATTTGAGAGAAGCAGCATAATACCTGTCAAATGTTTTGCATTTAACCTCCATTTAGATACCAAGTGATTGTGGGAATCTTAGTTCAGAACATTGAGAGAGCACTATTTTGCCTTACCTCAGATGCGGATGAATAGTTGCCACATTAAGAAGCTACTTCTGCTATCAAAGTGAATTCTACATGACAGCTGTTTGCCCATGGTCTCCCTAATAGCTAAATGGTGTTCAACCAAATAATATTGTTTGAACAAGGGGAAGATTAAAGCTGCAAGTATAGACAATTAATAATAATGTTTAAATTTAAATTCATCATCCAAGTGCAAGATGCATGAAAAACCAGGTATATAATAATTACCTTGGAGGATGGCAGAATCACAAAAACCTACTTTGTCCTTTGACTAAAAACAAGGAAGTTTTTAAGAAAATCCTTAAATCTTTGGAACTGAAATTATGTACGCTGAGAGTATATGCACCAATAAATCCCTTGTGTGCCCAATCACACTTGACCAATAAAATTCTATTCTATTCTATTCTATTCTAATTATAAGAAAGATATAAATGTCCCTGGAATGTGTCCAGGATCTCTATCATTGTTTAAAGTTTTATTAAACTGATTCTTGAAAGCAGAGACCTCAATGTATGTTAAATGATCACAGATAGTTGTTGGTAAAAACCTACACATTTATATATTTGCTGATAGCCTTTAAAACAATGACAGGCAAGCAAAATGCCTGTTAGATTGACATGACATTAAGATGAACAGTTCTGCACCATAAAGCTCTTGATAGAAAAGATGAATATTGCTCTTTTTTTGAAGTTGCTAAGAATATGACAGATTGTCAGAATTAAGTGCCATGTCATTTAAATACAAACATTGTGAAAGCTTTTGATGATAGCAAGGTCTTCAGTTCAGGACCTGTTGTCTGCAGTGTGCAAATGTATGTTAATTGTGTGCTGTTCAAATAATTGTCCCTATTCATAAAAAAATTATATAGAAACAATTCAGTTTTTAATCTTTATGAAAGGCATTGAAAGCAAGGCAGTATTGTAATTTCAGCATATTTTAAATATATATCTTCTTAATGGATTTCCCTAGGAAAACAAAGTATTGTCACCATAACTACCCATGAACCAAATAAATAAATGAACTTGCTGTATAAATATACCTCATAATAATAAGATGTAATTATCTTATCCAACAATATGAGTGGGAATTTATGAACAAGTTGTATCAATCCAAGTTGTATCAGTTAAGGGCTATAATCTTGTTAATTGTAATTTATTTTCTTCCTCCCCATACTAATTAAGTAATCATGTCTCCTTTTTTTAATACTCAAAGTTAGTGCACAACAATATCTATCCCTAATATCTAATGTCTTCAGTTAAAAAATTCTTGTGATTAATGAAATGGGGTTTTTGAAAAGGGCCATAGCTGAATGGTAGAACACATGCTTTGCATATGAAAGAACCAAGATCCATTCTTTGGTATCTTCTTTAAAATAGGATTGAAAATGTTCTTTTCTCAAACCTTAAAAAAATTGCCCCAAGTAAATATAGAAAGTTCTGAGATGACTGGATCAAGAGTTTCCCAGTCTAAAACAAGTCCTTGATTTCTGTTTAGCAATAATGTAAGCATATTTACATGAG
Organism: Erythrolamprus reginae; assembly: GCF_031021105.1. Taxonomy (NCBI): domain Eukaryota; kingdom Metazoa; phylum Chordata; class Lepidosauria; order Squamata; family Dipsadidae; genus Erythrolamprus; species Erythrolamprus reginae. The sequence goes on along the minus strand of NC_091963.1, from coordinate 39,762,455 downwards.
TTAATTCCCATTGTAATTGTTTGCTATATATTGCTACTGTAGACTGAGAGCCTAGTAGTCTCCAAGTAGAAACCGAGAGTTCTAGTTATGCCTTAGAGGTATGAAGCCAACTTGATGACTTTGGATGAGTCAATTTCTGAAAATCTTGCCAAGAAAACTGAAGGGAATCATCCAGGCAGTCACCATCCAGGAGTTATGACGGAGTCAAAGGCCTCAAAAAACAACAGATGCACAGAACTAAGGCTCCAAGATTGAATGGATAATAGATTTTTCAAATGAGCAATGTAGACACTCCAGCTATTTAAAATAAAGTAAAATGAAAGTACAAGGTGGTATGTCAGAGGGCAAATAAAGAGAATTGGAAAATCTGCATTCACTACATACTTTGCAGCTAAATGTACACAGAAAATTTATTATTGAAAATATTTGATTGATCACTATTTGAAGTGAAGACTGTATGTCTGGCATAAAATACTAAGTCTCTATTGCTGACAAAATAAGCAACGATTATTGCTGAATCTGGAAAAGTCCTGAAACCTTTTTGCATTAATCCAGGACTGGAAGTAGTTCTAACTGCTTTAACTGCTATAAACAAGGGGACAGTTTTATTGCAAAGTGGAACTAAATGCCATAGTTAAGGGATTGACTATGCTTCCTACTTTTTTTCTTATTTTACTTGAACTTTATTTTCTGAGAAGGTAAAAAGGAACAAGTAAGCAACAAGTGTAAAAGTATTGCTTTACATTAAGAATTACCAGTTGTTTAACCTGTTGATTTTCATGGAGATGTAATAGTGGGAAAGGCTACAATTCATTGCATAATTAGATACAGTGGTACCTCGAGATACGAGTTTAATTCGTTCCGGACCTGGGCTCTTAAGTCGAGCAGCTCTTATCTCGAACGACTTTTCCCCATAGGAATTAATGTAAATAATTTTAATTGGTTCCAGCCCTCAAAAAACTCACAAAGTTAGTCTAAATTATGCAGAAAGACATGTTTTTAATGAAGAAATGTACATGTACATATAAATGAATAATGAAGTTTCTTTCACTTAACTTGTAAACTTTCTTAAACTTTTAAATTTACATATGTTCAACTTCTCTGCCACCCAATCCTGTAGGACAGAGGTCCCCAACCCTTTTTGCACCAGGGACCGGCTTTAAGCGATCAAGAGAGGAATGGGTGAATGAATGGACGGAGGGTGGGAAGGAAGGAAGGAAAGAGGGAAGGGACAGGAACAGAGGAAGGAAGCAAGGAAACTTATGAAAGGGGAGAGTAAGAGAGGAATGAGTGAAGGGAGGGAGGGAGGGAAGAAGGTGGGAAGGAGAAAGAAAAGAAGAAATAGAGGAAGGGAAGGTAAAAGAGAGAAAGAAAAAGAGCAAGAAAGAAAGCTGCAAGCACCCCCCCGAACCCCCCAGGCCGGCTGCAACCTTTTAAAACACGCGCGCCGCTTCGCAGCTGTCTCCTGAAGCCGAACGCGGAAGTTAGCGTTTGGCTTCAGGAGACAGCTCCTTGGCGCTTGTATCTCGAATTTGGGCTTGTAAGTAGAACAAAAATATCTCTCCCCTCCCAGCTCTTATCTCGAGTTGCTCTTAAGTAGAGCAGCTCTTATGTCAGGGTTCCACTGTATAGGCAAGTTACAAATGTATGTGGTTTTAATTAGAACAGTATTTTTGTTTAAATTAACAAATATAGAATTACACGGCCTACTTGTTTAAATGGTTGAAAATATATGCTCTTTTCTCACATTGTGTATTCACTTAAATTCATAAAACACGCATTAATAATTGGAGTGGTATCTTCTGCTCTTGCTTCTGCTCCTCCTCTAAGCCCATTTTCTTAAAAATAACTTTTTGTACTTTTTATTAGTCTCATTTAAAAGCATATTTTTATTATAATTATCACTATAAATCAAAAATAACACAAGATTTGCCTTTGTGTTTAAGTGAATCAGCATTTTATTGATTATCTTCTATAATTAATAGCACTTGATTCTATTTTTTTTAAAGATTTAGCCTAAGATCATTTTTAAGACACTAAATGAGTTTGACAAAAAGGAGGAATCAATAATGTGTTGATTAGCAGTACATTTGTAATAACATTGGATGTTTCCTCCGTCCTTACTTTATCCTGTTGTAATCCTGGTAAAGGTTGTAGGTCATTATTACTTCTTACTTCTTCTGCTTTCTTTAAATAGCTAATGCTACTCTGTTTAACACTGATTGATTTCCTCAACTATAGTATGGATTTTTGTAGTGCACCTTTGATGTATTTTCTTTGGACTCAGTTATTCTGTATGGATATTCATCAGGATTGTTACCAAAATAAATAAATAGCTAGATTTCATTTAGTAGATTCTGATATTAGTCTCATATGTTGATTGTGATTTATTAAGATAATTCATATTCCTAAAGCAGACTTTATACATGAAGAATTTCAAATTTGTTTATTTTGTTTCCATTTTGAAGCTGGGGTAAAAAGTAATGTGCTGTTAGTAATCAAATATAAATCAAATATAAATCAAATATAAATTTGATCTGAATCAATCTTGTTTAACAAAGAGAGCTACCAGTTCAAATAAAATGGTAGGTGATAAGTCTGGAACAATTCATCCTTTATTCAGACTGAAACCTTCATCAGGAACAAAAATGCTGACCCAGAATATAAATTCCAAAATCTATAGCAGCAATCTGAGACTAGATTAAGTGACCAGATTTTAACATTCGTAAAGCAAGACACTATTGACCGGGGGAGGGGGTGGAATGGTTCTTGATTTTGTTAGTGTCATTTTCAAGGATGGCGCTAGACTTTTTGCTGCCATTATAGAATATAAATAATATGAGTACTATCTGCTAAATTCAAGAAAAATTATGTATTTATGAAATAAATAAATAAATAAATAAATTACCTAGATTATCTGAATAGCTGATTTATTGACATCACTTGTTTAACTAGCACTAGCACACAGTACAATTTGTATCATCTGAGAGACAGTTACAAAATGTTTTTGGCGTTGCTAATGCCAAAAACTGCCATTGTTCATTAAGTCCAAACAATGGTGGTCGAATTCTAACAACTTATCAACAATGCGAACTTTGGTAAGCAATTCTTGATAATAGGTTCTCAACAATTATTTGTTATTATTAAAGTTTAACATTATAAAATTAACAAAAATAATATAAAACTCATATCCTGGCGAAATAGCCACATAGCCGCCGAAAACTGTATATTCCCTTCCCGTTCTCCCACTGTTTCCTAGCTTGTCATGCATTCTTTCAAAAAATCATGACTTTTTAAAAACGCCATGGGATGCAGGACAAATTGTTGAAAATCCCGCCTAGATATATAAAACTGCATCAGAACAAAGTTGCTGCAGCTGCCAAAGATTTATCAGCAGATCCAAAGGAGTGAGACTGAATTCTTCTCTTCATAGTACCAAAACAGAGTACCAAATGTTACCAGGAAGTAGGATTTTATCATATATCTGTATGATACCCCTGTATGTATCACAGAGTCCATGTAGAGGGGCAGCATACAAATCCAATTAATAAATAATAATAAATAAATATACAAATGAAAGCTCTAGTAACTCAGAGCAAATAGATGTGGTTGTAAAACAGAATAAGTGTGATTTGTGTTAACACTGATAATAACAGTCAAGGTACTAAAAATGTTACCTGCAATTAAATCATTATTGAAATCTCTGGGTTCAATTTCTGAATAGTTATAGCAGAACCACTGGGACATAGTGATTAAGGTATTGGATTAAGGACATCCAAGTTCAATGAAGTAGACTGCTGACTCTTAGATTAACTCATAGATTATTATTACTGAAAAACTTGGGAGAGGATACCTATTCTAAGTATCTGTGGGTAGTTGGAAGTAGATCTCAATATAATGTCTACATATAAAGTGGCTATATACAGTATGTCCTGGTTAGCGGAAAGGTCAAAATATTACAGTGGGGGGGAAGTATTTAGTCAGACACCAGTTGTGCAAGTTCTCCCCCAGTGACAGCCCCAAAACATCACTGCTCTAGAGGAGATCTGCATGGAGGAATGGGCCAACATACCAGCAACAGTGTGTGGCAGCCTTGTGAAGACTCACAGAGAACGTTTGAACTCTGTCATTGCCAACACAGAATTTTTAACAAAGTATTGAGATGAACTTTTGTTATTGACCAAATACTTATTTTCCACCATAATTTGCAAATAAATTCATTAAAAATTAGACAATGTGATTTTCTGGATGTGTTTTCTCATGTTGTTTCTCATGGTTGAGGTCTACTTATGATGTCAATTACAGGCCTCTCTCATCAAAAAGATGTGAGAGGCAGTGATGTTTTGGGGCTGTCGCTGGGCAACACGGACTTTCAACTCCCTCCAAAGGTTTTTTATAGGGTTGAGATCTGGAGACTGGCTAGGCCACTCCAGGACCTTGATATGCTTCTTACAAAGCCACTCCTTCGTTGCCCTGGCGGTGTGCTTGGGATCATTGTCATGCTGAAAGACCCAGCCACGTTTCATCTTTAGTGCCCTTGCTGATGGAAGGAGGTTTGCACTCAAAATCTCACAATATATGGTCCCATTCATTCTTTCATGTACATGGATCAGTCATCCTAGTCCCTTTGCAGAGAAACAGCCCCAAAGCATGATGTTGCCACCCCCCATGCTTCACAGTAGGTATGGTGTTCTTTGGATGTAACTCAGCATTCTTTCTCCTCCAAACACGACAAGTTGTGTTTCTACCAAACAGTTCTACTGTTTCATCTGATGATATGACATTCTCCCAATATTCTTCTGGATCATCCAAATGCTCTCTTGCAAACTTCAGACGGGCCCGGACATTATACTGGCTTAAGCAGGGGGACACATCTGGCACTGCAGGATCTGAGTCCCTGGCAGCATAGTGTGTTACTGATGGTAGCCTTTGTTATGTTGGTCCCAACTCTCTACAGGTCATTCACTAGGTTTCCCAGTGTGGTTCTGAGAATTTTTCCTCACTGTTCTTGTGATCATTTTGACCCCACAGGATAAGATTTTGTGTGGAGATCCAGATTGAGGGAGATTATCAGTGGTTTTGTATGTCTTTTATTTTCTAATTATTGCTTCCAGAATTTATTTCTTCACACCATACTGCTTGCCTATTGCAGATTCAGTCTTCCTAGTCTGGTGCAGGGCTACAATTTTGTTTCTGGTGTCCTTGGACAGCTCTTTGGTCTTCACCATAGTGGAGTTTGGAGTGTGACTGTTTGAGGTTGTGGACAGGTGACTTTTATACTGATAATAAGTTCAAACAGGTGCCATTACTACACGTAATGAGTGGAGGACAGGGGAGCCTCTTAAAGAAGAAGTTACAGGTCTGTGAGAGCCAGAAATCTTGCTTCTTTGTAGGTGACCAAATACTTATTTTCCACCATAATTTGTAAATAAATTCGTTAAAAAATCAGACAATGTTATTTTCTGGATGTGTTTTCTCATGTTGTGTCTCATGGTTGAGGTCTACTTATGATGTCAATTACAGGCCTCTATCATCTTTTTAAGTGGGAGAATTTGCACAACTGGTGTCTGACTAAATACTCCCCCCCCCCCACTATAATAGAGATAATGGTATATTGTTTCTAATCCAACCTTCCATTTTTTAAAATTACAGATTATAATTACAATAGTAAAAGAAAAGGAAGAGTAAAACTTGAACAGTAAAAATAATAAGGAAGAAAAGTGGATTCATTGTAAAGAAAAATGAAGAGGTGATTTGCAACTTTTATCATAAACCTTATAAACTACTTTGATAATATATCTAGCCATATATAATAATCTAGCCATCCACTTCAGAAACAGGCTTTAGTGTGGGGGATTTTATTTTCTCTGTCTGCTACTAAACAAACTATTTTTGTATTAACTGATAGAGAGATTACATAAGTGCATTCTTTAACGTATGTCACTTTATAATGAAAGTATATATTTTATGGGCACATCTGCATGGACTGATAAAAATTCTTTAAGAACTCATTTTCTTTTTTTTACTCATTCTCATATATTCTTGTAAAGCATTTAATTATTTCTTTTCTTAAATGTTTTCAAAAACATAGTCTACCAGATATATTCATCATAAGAGCAGCGGTGACAATCTTGCAGAGCTTGACACATGTGAATGTTTTGCTAACTTCTAGGTATCCAAAATGCTTTTTAAGATGTGTAATTTTCTAATATGGTCAGCCTCTTAGAATAGGTGTTGAATTTAACTCACCCTTTGTCTTTTTTAAAAAGAAATTGCCCCCCTCCCCATTTTACTGAAATAGGATTTTTCATTTTGAACCCTGTTCTTCACCCATTAAATCTTAAACAAGCAAAGTAGCTTTGGCTTACAAGAGTGAACTGGGAAGTATCTGAATTAAAAACTCCTAGAAAGATTATCACCTAACTTAATATAGCATTGATTTAATATGTAAAATGATTGGCTTGTAAAAAAATACTTCTAATCCTCTGTAATTTGCTACCGGTTCATTTCATGATGCCCTGTGCATCCCTGTGCGCTGTGCTTACATGCGTGCTGCAGGCACTACCATGCAGTGCTGAAAAAGCATTTTGAAGCCATCAGAATCAACAAAGGTAAGTAGAACAGTGGGGGACGGGAATCAGATGTGCTGTGTGATTTAGATTAGCTAATAAGTAGGTAATCCTGCTTTCTAGCTAATCTAGATCGCACAACACAGATGATCGTGACACAGATAATCGTCGGATACACTGTTTGCCTGAACCAGTAGCATTCATGGTCTGAACCTGTAGCATTTCACCTCTGCTACTGGCTTACAGCAAACAAACTCAATGGTAAAGCTGGAAGAAGATCCCAAATGGCAATCACATATCTGCAGAGTGCCTAACAATGGCTTTATGACACATTGCTTGGCAATGCAGTTCCAAGTCCCAATTACTATGAATAAGAGAGAACTACCTGATAGTATTCTAAATTTGCTCCAGTTTTGTATTTTTCCTTCAACCATTTCTTGTTGTATGCTACAAAGGACAGACAAAAGATTAGGATTCTTAAATTTAAATTAATTACTTTCCTACCACTGCATTAGCTGGAAAGATGCGAGTATAATATATACTCTTGGTGGGGTCCCAACCCTCTGGAACCAGCTCCCCCCTGAGATTAGGATTGCCCCCACCCTCCCTGCCTTTCGTAAACTCCTTAAGACCCACCTCTGCCGTCAAGCATGGGGGAACTAAACATCTCCCCCTTGCCCATGTTGTTTTGCCATTTGATTGATTGACTGTGTGTCTGTTTTATATACATTGGGATTGTTTTATGAATTTATTAATTTTAAATCGTAATTAGATTGGTGGGCATTAGATTTGTTATGTACTGTTTTTTATTATTGTTGTGAGCCACCCCGAGTTTGCGGAGAGGGGCGGCATATAAATCCAATAAATCTAATCTAAATCTAATCTATACTGCTATGTTGAGTAACCTGATTATGATCCTGGGCAAGTTCACATCAGTAAATCTAGTGTATTTTGAATTTTCCATCAATCTCTTTCTCAAAAGAAAATTGTGTAGCTGGCTGTCCTCCTTTCCTAGATTTGATTCTATCAATCTTTTCAGTGGCTCTAATACTGAGAGCTTGCCTCTTTTTTCTTTTTATTGTTTATATTTCTTCTGCATTTGAATTGATTATATAGTTTCCAATAGCTGATCAGTAGTGCACTGAACCCAGCACTTAGTCACTGTTGCCACTCTGTGGCCAGCTCTCCGGTCAGCAATATCACTTGTCCACCACAGATGACTTGCTGCTTCCTGCCTGCCACAATCCTCCAAGCACATCTTTTCTCTTAGAGCCTTAGGCTAATTGGGCAGGCTCTCTGGAGCCTTTAAACATAAGCATCTCCTGCAGCTGGGCTAGTGGACATACTCTAAAATTCCTTTGGCTTTATAAAATTTACATTCTCCACCTTCAGCATTCTACAGTACCATACACCCGTGACTCAACTTTAAGTAAATTTTAGTACCATGAAGGAAGGAAGGAAGGAAGGAAGGAAAGAGGAAACTATAATTTTACCCTATGAGGGTGTGGAAAACAGAGCTTTTGAAAATTAATAGTTTTAAAGCTTTATTCTTATACATTCCAAAACTTTTATAGGACTTTTATAGTACCCTAGGAGTTCTTTGTTCTTGAGATCAAAAAGATAAGTGATTAATAGCTTTTTAAATACTACATAACCTTTATAAAGGGAAACTATTGACACCATAAGTACTCTGCATTTGTCAAGTGGTACTGAATTAACACACACAGACACACACACATACACACACACACACACACACACACACACAAACCCAATGGAGCAGATTGTCATTGGCTAAGAACAGAAGGTATCTAATCATATAACATTATTCTTCTCTGTCTTGGGTGAGGAGAGAGATCACTTTGGTCCAGTTAATATCTAGCTGCTAAACTGAACAAGCAGTTATTGCTTCTGACAGATGTCTATTTCATATCTGTACTTAACCAGAGGTTATTTCATATATTAAAGAAAAAACACCACCAGATTGAAATGAATAATGAACAATTTTTGTCATGTATATATAACAAAAACAAACAGCATCAAGATCTAATCTTATATCAAATTAGACTCCCACTATTTCCCCCCCCCCAAATATTTGGCCAATAATAATACACTATCAACAAATAAGATTTTACTTAACATTTCATCCTATAATATAATGAAACTGTTTTATTATGGAATAGGTAGAATGGAATGTCATCATCTCTTAACTACACAAGCGTGGCTGATGGATGCCTCCCATTTTAATGTACAACAAAGAACTGAACTAGATAACGAACTTATTATTACTCTCTGAAGATTAGAGGTTACTCCCAGAAGATGTAGTAAGCCAATGGAAATCTATATCTACTGGCTAAACAATAGCCAGAAGGCTGCCTAGCGATATTGATTTACTTTCTAAGCCATTTAGGCCTTAATGGTAGAGAAAAGCTGAAGTGCTGTTTACTTTCTGTCAGAATCGACCAAACAAACAACCTTTTTTTAAAACAGACTTTTGATTGATTTCGCTTAGAGGAATTAGAGGTGATTTATTTTTAAGCTGAAAGCAACTCATAAATATCTCTAGCTGCACAGGTTCCCCATGAGTAAATGTTAAAGATAAGTACTTATTGAGGAATTCTGTTCTTGCAAATTGACGGAGATCAGTTAATATACACCTAACTTGCTTTAGTGGGATAAACACCTTTGCGGTGGAGGCGAAATAACACATGGACATCAAAGCTGGATTTAAATGGGTCACTTTTATTAACATTTAACTAATGTAGACCTCCAGAGTTGAACACCTCAGTGAGGCGGAATTCACCATCAATAACATTTCTAAGCAGCTATGGGCAAAGTTCCTTGCTAAGCAAGGAAATGTTGCTCTGGCTCTTCCCTTGCTCTTCATCACACCACCATGGCATGTGGGGAGGCTCACCCCCATTTCCCCTTCTGCAGACCTGATGTAAGTGAGCCCCAAGGGCAACCCCCCCTCCATTACTCAGACCTGATTTGTCCAGAGCTTCTGGCAAAGGGCAGCCCATCACTTTCCAAAAGGTGCCCTAAACGAGAACACACAGCTTCTGCTAACACCCCTTTCTGCCCCTTACTGCCACCCCAGTGACCAAATTAATTAGCAAATTAAAGAGCCAAATGAAGTGGCCAAACACCCCCTAACCTGTCCAGCCCCCCATCTCAGTATGGAGTAGGCAAAAAAATGAGCTGTGCTGCAGCTGTAAAAAAAATTCCTACTCAGCCCCTAAAGGTGAGTAACACTGAAACCCAAAGGGTAGGGCAAGTGGGTGCCAGTGAAGGAGAAACCAAAAGGCTGGAGGCACGTAGAGCCAGCCTTTTATACCTGTGGATATCACCCCCACCCATTGCCTCAATTTGGCATGTGCAGATGGCCTTGGGGCATGCTGGGCGGTCCTACCATGTGTCGGGAATGCCTGAAGTGGGTGGCGGAGGCCATGCGATAACAGGTCAGCTGCAAATGCGGGCCGGCGGGGGATGTCCGCCAACCTACAATTCTGAGAATCTGTTGCTTATTGAAGGTTGTTGAAATATTTTGTAAATTTCAAACTGATATGTTTTGGTAGTATAAATAAACTAAGCTCTCAGGCTAAGAGAGAGATTATTTACCTGCCCCACTATATTGGATTGAATGGACATGTTCCATATCCTATTTATCAAGCAATGATATCTGTAAAACCAGCAAGCATGGCTTTTCTATAGCAATGACTGGTCTTTGGAACACCATAATTCCACCCCATAAGATTCCCTTGACCTGACTTGTTGGCATTCTATAAAGCCTGGAAGATCTGGATGCTCCTTATATCTTTTTTTTCCGGTTCCGGTGGGGCAGCAGGATGGAGGTGGAGGTCGCTGCTCCACTGAACTACGGCGTAATATCAGGAATATAGGTTAATTTAGTTCAAGTGAGCAATTTTTTTGTTATCTTGGACTAGTTGAGGTGTTCCTGTTTTTGGAGACCCCCGACACGGTGCTTGCTGTGACAGTTTGAGGGCTATCCTAGTCCTGGGAGCCTGAGGGAGCCAATCAGCTGGGATACAGAAGATGGCGGCCATCTTTGAGGCTGTTTTGAAGAGCTAAGCCGGATCGAGCAAGACTGTTTTGAAGAGCTACGCTGAATTGAGTGAGACCGAGCTGAGCCGAAGTGAGCCAGTAGATGAGAGCTATTGGCACCAGAGGTGGACAAGACGTGGGACAGCCAAGTGGAGGTCAAAGTGGTCGAAGCGACTCTGGCCCACTGGATGGACCAAGGTGCTGGACAATGGGAACATTCGGTGTCAGAGGGCCTTTCGGGTGGAGGACCTGTGCGGAATAGCTGGGACTGGCCGCTGATAAGCAGGAGGATGAGGAGAATGCTGGCGGGTCGAGTCGAAGCCGTGTGGAGCTGCAGAGAGCCGGAATTGTCACCCGGTGACAGCAGCTGACGTTGGAGAGTGACCAGCGACCAGCGAGAGCCGAAGGTGCTGAAGAGATGGAGGAGGCGGAGGCCGAGACGTACTGGACATACAAAAAGGAACTGAGAATGCTGGCCAGTGGCAGCAGCCGGCACCAAAGAACTTGATGGACAGAGTGACCAACATTGAGGAAAGAACAGCGAGACCAGAGACTAGGACATTCCCATTGAAAGATCTTATAATTGATGAACTTTTAGGTTAATGAACGCAATTTTTAATTAATTCCCTATATTCATAGTATTAATAGTATTAATGGTTTTTTAATGTTTTATTTATAATGTTTTTATTTCTGATTTTTAATTAATATATTGGTGGTGGTTAATGATGGATAGTTGGGATTGGATGGAAAGTATGTATGATGTAAATAGAAATAATGCTATGAGTGGAAAGGTCACCTTACCTGGCGACATAGAGGCGGGAGGGATGGGGGAGCCTATCTCTGGGGTTGTAGAGAGCCAGAATATTCCAGTGCTGTTGGGGAGAGGCAGATATGGTGGGAGCCATGGAGCAGGCCGCTCTCGGGGAAGGGGGGATTGCTGCTTAAAAGTAATCCCTTGTTTTGGCTCCATGAGCTCAGCCAGGGGTACTGGTGACGAATGTAATCCAGGCCCTGGGCTCAGGCTGCTGCTTTTCAATGCCAGGTTGGTTGTAAATAAAGCTCTCCTCATCCAGGATTTGATCCTGGAGGAAGAGGCCAACCTGGTATGTGTGACTGAAACCTGGCTGGGCCCAGAGGGAGGAGTTCCTCTCTCTGAAATATGCCCAGCGGGGTTTCAGGCATGGCATCAGCCATGACCCCAGGGAAGTGTGGGGAGGAGTGGCTATTATAGCCAAGGAGACCTTTAGCCTATCTAACATACTTTCCGTTTCCACAAAACAGCAACCCCATCAGGTGAGTTGGGTTGAGAGGTAGTGACTGACATAAAGTTGTACAGCTGGCTTTCATGGTGTTTTGCTTCCTAATCTTAACTGCTAGACCCAACCGGCTCTGGTTCATAGGAATGTGAGTGGGAATAAATGTAAGCCCTGAAGGGCTCTACAAAGGAAGCATCTTGTGCCAGATTCCTCCCCACTTATCAAACGGATTGGAATTGTCCATAGATAGATAGGAAAGTTGGCAGTACCATTTTCCTCCAAGTCCTGAATTGGTCCACAAGGATACTGTTGTGGCCTGCCTGCCCAGCTGATAGTAGATTCCATTCAAGAGGAGACCAATTTGGTGAGCACCAAAGGCCTGTGCAGCCAGCATCTGAGTCAAACAATGGGGAGGATGGCCAAGACTTGGTGCTAGAGGCAGAGGTTCAGTCAGGGCTTTTGGAACTTCCAGCACCTTATAGTAGTGATGAGGAAGAAGAGGCTTCTTCTCTTCATGATACAAGAGCCCACGGATCTGCCAAGAGACAGGAATGGTTACTCAAGACAAGGACTCTTCAGGGGTAAGATTGGGGGCTAATTGGCTAGTCCACTAGTCTACTTAAGAACATTAAAGGCAGATGAAAGTCTGCAGGAAACAATAGTTTCGATTCGGTTATCTGTCCTGAGTCTTGTGAATCCATAGGGCTTGACCTCATGCCTCGGATTTCTTATTGTGGAAAATTTTGCCGAACCTTTGAAAACTACATGAGATAGCAAGAACTAATTGCATTGCTTTGAGTTAAGATTGTTTGAATTTATGCCCGCTGTGAATGAAGATTAATTAGCAGGTGACTTTTTGCAAGAAAGGATTGCTTTTTTATTTGTGTGTGTGTCTTCACTATTAAGCCAATTATTAGCAGCGTTTATTGATTAAATTAAGTTCATTTAAATGGTGAGTGTTGATACATTCGTAACTGGGGGCAGAACAGATACCATTGAGAGATCAGGAAAATAGGGGTAAATACATGATTCTTAACCTACTTCTTTCAGAAGTCATCCACAAGCATGATCAGGGCAATCTAGTTTCTATATCTGAACCCAAAACTCAACTAGAAGGAGTACAGATAATTGGTTTCCTCCTGGGCTCATGGAAACTGAATAGCATGATATCTTCAAACAAACTTGTCTAAAAAGGAATTTTGGAGAAGTAATATTGTCCAATATAGATCCAGAGATGGCTTCTTCAGGAAGCGGCAAACTATTACCTCCTTAAGTGTTGTTATGACCATCAATTATCTCAAAGCACTGAGCATTCAGGCATAGCCCTGCAGATATTTTGTCATCAAATGTATGATTGCTAAGTGGAACTATTTCATGCTTTTGCATTAAATTCTCAATCACTTTTGACGTCCATTCAATTTTAATTAAAATAACTCCTATGGTAGACAGGATATTGTATTAGATGATATCTAAGGACCATTGTAAGTACTGTGAAATATTTTAATTGCATTTATTTATAAATGTTTTAATCAATTTTTTAATATTAAAACAATTATGCAAACAACTTCCACTGAATACCAGAAACAGAAAACATCCACCAGAAACAGAAAACATTGACTTCTAGCTTCATATTAATTTATGAGTTTGCATTTGGCTCCACAATGCTGCTATTTGAATAATTGAGAATATCTTCTGGATTTAATCTACTGCATGGTAAACAGCTGTTTTGTGACTTGTCATCTCCCCCAAGGCAACCAAACACATGCATATTCTTAAACTTCTCATCCAAATATGTATTTTATGATTCTTAAATAAGGCATGTCTATTTTGTATTACAAACGCAATGCTAGCTCTATATTTTTAGTCAAAGGCAAATAAATATTTTTTCTTAAGAATAACTAAAATATTCCATATTTGCCTCTTTTTGTAATTATGAATAAAATAATTATTAAAAAATAAGTCACAGTTTTTCTGATTACAATGTAACCCACTATCTAATTGTCTAGGAAAAATAACAGGTAGATTAATTAATTCCATGTGGGGCTTACATAGATCTGGCAGTATAAATAAACTAAGCTCTCAGGCTGAGAGAAGCCTTGTTCATTTTTTATTCTAAAATATAATAAGAATTATTTAGTTGGATCTATCAGCCCCTATTTTTTCCCGACTGAAAAGTGATCATAGTCCTATAGAGAATTATAATAATAGCTTCATTAATTTAAGTAAAAGTCTGTGTCAGGTCTGCGTTAGCTTAGCAGGATATTAGAGTTAAAGACAAAGAAAATTGTTTTATTCCTCTGACATAATTTAAAAATGAAGTGTGAAGTTCTGTGACCTTGGTATAAAGTTAATAAGGCTCTCAGTTGTAAGTCACACAATTACAGAGATTTTCATACTGTGTTTCATTGATCCCATGAAACACATCAAAAGTTGCAAAGCTAAAGCTGTTTACAGAATTTCTTTGCACTTGGATGGCTTTACTCCAAAGAAAAGGCAGAATATTGGATATCAATATGTATGTGGGAGTGAATATAAGTTAACAGAGAATATTTCCAAGGAATGATGCAAATTTGCATGAAAACATGGACCTTATTCTATTATATATACATTTTACTGTACATTTTCAAGGTCAATATGTGTAACTTGGAATAAAAAAACCTGCACAGGTAGACTACAACAGTGAAATAAAGGGTGACTATACTGTTATTAGGCTGTTGAACTACATTGGCCAGATACAGATTCAAGTCATTACTAAGTCATGGAAACTAACTTTGATGATTTTAAGACAGCCCAGCTAATATTTCTAGATGTTCACCAAAAGAAGGAAATACAGTTTATACTTTTGCATACTGTGCATGTTGCAGAAAATATAAGTTGAAAATGGAACTTAAGAAGTAAATATTGGTAAAATAGTAAAATAGATAAAGAATTAATGGGTACTGAGATAATGTGAATTGAAACAGGGATAGTGGTAGGGAAGTATGTTGAAGTAGTTAATCATAAAGAGACAATGAATGAGAACCAGATGCTTCCTTCGCTGCCCCAAATCACTTTAAAATTCACCCCTCCAGACACTTCAATTTTGAAGCGATTTGGGGCAGCAAAGGAAGCATCTGGAGGAGTGATTTTGACAACGAGATGGAGCGAAGAAAGCGGTAGGTGAGGGGGGATTTTGGAAGCAGGATGGGGCGGCTGCGGGGAGTGGTGGAAACAGGGTGAGAGGGGAAAGTGGCAGCGAAATCGGGCGGCTATAGAGAGCTCCTTGGACACGCCATTTTGGCCACTGTTCGCAGCAGCAGCCAAGAGAGAAGCGAGGGTTCATAAGTAGAAAATGGTTCATGAGTAGAGGCAAATCATAATCATATCTCAAAAAGTTCGTAGATAAAGGCGTTCATAAGTAGAGGTACCACTGTATCTGGCTAAGTATCGGTCTAGTCACTAAGTATCATATATTTGCTGATTCCTCCATTTGAAAGTTTGGAAATATAAATTAGCATATTACTTAATGTTCAATTTTATAAGAGTTCTGTTTTAGGAGAACTGTCTGAGACAGCTTATCTACAATTTTGTTTAGGAAACAATCTTTACTGCCCAAAAGCAATATCAGTAAATCTGACTAAGCCCATTATTTATTACAAAAGTGAATATCTCAATATACCTTTTTGTGACAGTTTCCATCATTTTACAACCATAGTTGATAGGGGAGAAAAGTTTCCTAAAGTTTTGAGCCTGGAAGTGAAGTCTGTGGCATCTCACTATGATACTATGCAGTATTCCAAGTGTAAGGCCACACTTGGAATACTGCATTCAGTTTTGGTCGCCACGGTGCAAAAAGAATGTTGAGACTCTAGAAAAAGTGCAGAGAAGAGAGACAAAGATGATTAGGGAACTAGAGGCTAGAACATATAAAGAACAGTTACAGGCTAATTTAATGAAAAGAATGACCAGGGGAGACATGATGGCAGTGTTCCAATATCTCAGGGGTTGCCACAAAGAAAAAGGAGTCAACCTATTCTCCAAAGCACCTGAGGATAAGAAAAGAAGCAATGTGTGGAAACGAAACAAGGAGAGAAGCAACTTAGAACTAAGGAGAAAATCCCTGACAGTTAGAACAATGAATGAATCAGAACAGCCTGCCACCAGAAGTTGTGAATGCTCCAACACTGGAAGTTTTTAAGAAGATGTTAGATATCCATTTGTCTGAAGTAGTGTAGGTTTCATGCCTAAGCAGGGGATTGGACTATATTCTATAATATATAATATATATAATATATAATATGATATATTCTATTCCTATATCTTCTTTTCTATTATTTCTTAGATATATTTTACTATGAGTATCTCCTCTATAACCTTCATCATGTATTTTACTATGTGTATATTGATATATACCCACTAAAACCCTCATTGTGTATTGGACTTTTATATCCTTTCTTTATATATAATAACTCATGTCTATCCTCTTCAATATGTATTGTGCATTGGACAAAATAAATAAATAAAAATAAAAATAAAATAAATAAGAACTCCAAGGTCCCTTCCAACTCTGTTGTTATTTTTATACAAGGCAGTTAGAAAATGTTTCACATTCTAAAATATCTGTACAAGCCACAAGAGGCATCTCTTTAGAGGAACATCTTCCCACCTTGTAGACAGTACTTCCAGAAACCGAGAATAACCATAAACAACTTCTACATCTAGTATCCACATGCTCCAATTCAAGAAACCAACTTAAACTATACTGTATAGTTCCAACACAGATTGGTTTGACATGCCTTGTTCATTAATGAATTATCTACTTTCAGTCTCTCTCAGAATTTCAGTTGACTTGCACTTTAAGGAGGTTGTTTTGATTTTTGTTTTTGTTTTTTTTACAATATTCAATTAAAAAAAGGCATATTTTTAAACATTTGTGCAGAGATAAGTTGCGGATTTTTTTAAAACTAAAAATATGATATCTGTACAATATATTTACAATAAAATTAGAAGGGAATTTGTCATTATTTTGCATAGAAACATTAATCATGACGAATTTGCTTTTGTTTACATACGTGGCCTTATAAATCCTCCACAAAAAGCCTGGATAGCAGATAATCAGATGACAATTCTGCTAAGTATCAAAATGCCATTTAAATAGTTGAGCTAATTTCAGACTAGATTTTGCTCTCTCTCTCTTCCTCCCTCCCTCCCTCCCTCCCTCCCTCCCTCTCTCTTTCTCTTTCTCTTTCTCTCTTTCTCCCTCCCTCCATTTTATTTCTCTCTCTTTCTCCCTCCCTTTCTCTCTCTCTCTCTTTCCTTTCGTTCAACATAACACCTCTCTTTCTTTCTTTCTCTTTCTTTCTTTCTTTCTTTCTTTTTCTTTCTTTCTCTCATTTTCTCTCTCCCCCCCTTCCTTCCTTCTCTCTTTTTTTCTCTCTGTGGAGCCGGTCAGAGCACAACAGCTGGCCAAGCATCTGGATAGGCTTCCTCCCTGGGGGGTTGTGAGGATAGTGGGCAGGAGCTCTCTGCGCCTCTTGGGCCACCCGGGGGTTGCAGCTCCAGAGGCTGTGGTGCCCCCACCAAAGAGAGAGAGCAGCTACAGGAGGAACCTCTCTTGGCAACTGTCCACCACAGCCTCTGCAAGGTGCTGCAGCAAGGAAGCTGGTCTTGGGAGGGGCAGATTGGGTACCACCGGTTGCAGCCAATGGGCACGGAAACAGCACCCGGCTCCACTCCTGAGGCAGGAGAAGCGAGGAGCAGCGGCAGCTGCAAAGTTGCAAACTGGTGGAAGGGGGGCAGGAAGGAAGAGAATCTTTTTGTGGCTCTGCGTGTGTGTGAGGAAGAGAGAGAGAGAGAGAGAAAAAAAATCCCCTTTTTACTTGCATCCAGGTAAAGGGGGCTTTCTTGACGGGCTGGCAGCTCTCATGTCAATTGAGAGACGTGACATGGGAATCGCAGAAGATACATCACCATCTTGATTTGGTGGTGGCCTCTTGAGTCATGAAGGAGTGAGCAGGATCGGTTTGGGAGTCCTCGTTCTGTTTAAGGGCCTGGGTTTTTATTTAAGTCTCTCTCTCAAAGCCCCCTCAGCCGCCTTCACACGGGTTTTGCCTTCCTTCACTCAGAAGAAAGGCTTGACCAGATAGCCCCTAGAATAAGATGACCCAATGTTTCCAAAAATTGGGACATTTTTGAAACGACGTGGGACAAATTATTAAAAAGTGGGACTGTCCTGCCAAAAGTGGGATGTCTGGTCACCTTAAAAATGGTGCAAAACACATTTGACATGAGCTGCCCTGCTTAATAATGGGACTTTTTGACTCAATTGGGGTGATAAGTTGAGCACCATTTATATGAATTAAAAAATGCATGGAATGATAAAATCTTCAAAAAGAAAAGTTAAGAAATTTAAAGAAAAGGCAGTGTGATTTACTATTTCATACTTGTTTTCTGCACTTTGTATAAAATCCCTTATTATAAAAAGTTATATTATTAGTTTGATGTATGTATAGGCATGTATACAGTATGTGTGTGTGAGAGAGAGAGAGAGAGCGAGAGATACAAAATCTGTGCTTAGTAATCAGATTGCTTTGTATGTGTCTGCACATAATTCACAAGGTAGCAATTTTCAATATTATGTTCTGTGCAAATGTTGGATGCACATTTCTGTGTATCCTCTATGCCTTTATATGAAATTGCTAGTGATATGTAGCTAATATTGAGAAAGAAAGTAAAACTAAAGAAAAACAAATGTTTAGTGTTAAGAATCTACATAATCAAATGTAGAATACTTTTCCCACATCACTGTTCTTTTCTCCAATTCCTTGACCTAACATTTTCCTGCCACATGGATAACATTTTCCCCAAGATACTAATAAGTATCTTACTGTGATTATGAATAGTGGCGTTTCTTTTTGAAGATAAAGTATCATGGATCAGAAAGTCTGTTCAGTTAGGCGGGAAGTCTCTTGTAAATTATTATCATTCAGATGCTACACTGCTGTGTAATTGCTGGTTTTATACCAGGTACTAGTTTTATACCAGGTGCTTGAGTTTAACCTCTTGTTAATTCGTGTCACTTCAGAATATCACTTTTATGTAACCCTGATTTTTTTTTAAAAAAAACCCTTTTGTGGACAAATCAGTCTTTGTTTCCTACTGCATGGTAGCATAGTACGGATGTATTTTAAAATGTATGCCTTCAGAGGCTTCTTGACTTATAAAATACATTCTAGTTTCAAACTGAAATCTAGTTAAAGTAATTAAGTTACTAACAAAACTCTGAATCTAGATTATAAGTGTCTTAAAACATAAGAAGCATAATTATATATTTTCAGAAGAAGTAACTAATGTGTCATAAAGACAATGTGATGTTTCTTTGAATTTACTGAAGATGAAATGCAGCCAGCATTTTACATGTGGTTTTAGCTTTAGTAAATCATTTTTATCTTTAGATTTTGGACTACCAAGCAGAGGCAAAATAAGACTGTTTGATAATGGTGCTCTCAGGGAAATATTATTCTTCTTTCTTCTTTTACCTGAAGTGAACATATTGAGAAAAGCGGCATGGGTTGGGGAGAAAGAGGGCAACAGACAAGAGACTCTAAAAAACTGTGTTAGAGATTTTCTGAATATAATTTGTTAAAACAAATTTAATTTGCTAAGCCATGCTTAAGTTTACTACCTAAAAAACATCACAATAATAAATTCTGCACTTTGAAGTAAAATGTAAGAAAGAATGTAAGTATCTAGAAAGCTCCTGTCCCTTTTCCACACTCTTTGAGGAATTTAAAGAATTTAACACGAACACGAAAAAGGGTTATTTTTTACTTCCCTTTTCTCAGTTTAGATATTAGAAATAAAAAATGTCATTGATGAGCCTGTTATTAATCTTTTCATTATCATTTTTTTTTTTTACTAAAATCCCATTGCCATTGACCATTTCCTTATCTTTTCATATAATTCATTAGAAAACAGAATGGAGATTATATGATAGTGAAGACAGGATTGAGGAGAAAAGAAGAACATTAAAAGAAGTCATACAATCTTATTAATATATATTATATGCCACAATGAAGTCATTCTGGCTAAGTACAGAATTACCTGGTTAATAGATTTATGAGCAATGAGAAAAGGATGTTTTTTTTCAAAGAGACGTACTGTATTTTTTTAAAATAAAAAATTATTTTTATTAGAAAATTAACATTCAATATTATCTAAATATTTATTGTATTTCCAGTTATGACTACTACTAATGTTGGAAATAATTAGTTTTCAGGAAACATTGACTTGCAGTTGGAAAGTCATCAAGTTTGATTTTTTTTTTAATGTTAATACTATGTTACCTTATACTGTGTCATATATCTCATATATCCTATCATCATAATAAATTATTCTAACATTACACTTTGTTACATTATTGTTCTGTCCCAATGTCGAGCCCCCGAAGATAAGATGCAGACCAGCAGATTAACTACCAAAGATTTTACTATTTACAAAAGTCTTATGCAGACGAGTCTTTTCAAAAAGAAGACAATGGTTATAAATTCTTATCAGCTGGCCAGAGTCCCAAAAATAGATAAACACGACAGTAATTGCTAGCTTGTAGCAAATTCAGTATTGTAGATTTACAGAGGCTGGCTGGAAGCCTGGAGCTAATTACTTGCAGCCAAGAATGTGGTTCTTTTGAAACACAAGCCAAAGACAAAAGCTGCACCAAGATATCTGAAATGAACTGCATTGTTCTCTGCATCAAAGCACGGCATGACTCCCCCTTAAATAGCCTAAAGGCATGGCCCAGTAGCCAGCAGTGCTACTCCTGAGGAAGCCTCCTCCTGAATAACCACTCATGCCTCCTAGAGGCCCTGCAAATCCTTGATGAGTCACACATCTGTGGAGGTACAGAAGGCCCTTGTTGCTCTCCAGCCTCTGACACCACATCCTTTTAACTGTCAGTCTCAGGTGCCAGGAACACAGGACACAGACATCTTCTTCTTAAGAACTTTACAAACCCGAGCCTGGGTGTGTGGGCTCTCTTACTGTGCATGCTCTCTCTTACTGCTGCAGCGATTCCCCTGCCTTGTGAGTGCCAAATCTGGGAATTCCCATTTGCTTGCCACCCCAGTGGGATTCCCCACCCCTTTTGCTAGAACCTGCAGTCCCAAGGTGGGGAATGCTGGAACTGCCCCATTTGCCTGTCACTTTCCCCTCTAGCCCTCCACTTCCTCTGCTCTCCGCAGCCATCCCATCCCATGGGCCAAAATCCCCCCTAGCCTACCGCTTCCTTACGCCCCAACTCGCTGCCAAAATCATCCCTCCAAAAGCATCCTATGCCACCCAAAATTGCTCCTAAAATCACCTCTGCAAAAACTTTCTATGCCACTCCAAATCGCTCCCAAAATCACCTCTCCAAAAGCTTCCTACGCCACCCCAAATCGCTCCCAAAATCACCTCTCCAAAAGCATCCTATGCCACCCCAAATCGCTCCTAAAATCACCTCTCCAAAAGCTTTCTACACCACCCCAAATCGCTCCTAAAATCACCTCTCCAAAAGCTTCCTACGCTACCCCAAATCACTCCTAAAATCACCTCACTTACTATGCCACCCCAAATTGAGGTCCTAATAAAGGCAAATGGATTGAAGAAAGGCAGCAAGGAGAAACAAGGCAAACACTTACTATGCCACCCCAGATCGAGGTCCTAATGAAGGCAAATGGAGTGAAGAAAGGGAGCAAGGAGAAACAAGGCAAACACATACTATGCCATCCCAAAATCGAGGTCCTAACGAAGGCAAATGGATTTAAAAAAGGCATCAAGGAGAAACAAGGCAAACATTTACTATGCCACCCCGGATCGAGGTCTTAACAAAGGCAAATGGAGTGAAGAAAGGTGGCAAGGAGAAACGAGGCATTTTGAAAGGAGAGGTGATTTTGGAAGACTTTGGAAGCGATTTGGGGTGGCGTACAAAGCTTTTGGAGAGGTGATTTTGGGAGCAATTTGGTGCGTAGGAAGCTTTTGGAGAGGTGATTTTAGGAGCGATTTGTGGTGGCATAGGAAGCTTTTGGAGAGGTAATTTTGGGAGCGGTTTGAGGTGGCATTAGCCTTCGTTAGGACCTCCATTCCTCGCTTCTCCTCACTATCCGTCTCCACTCCGTTAGCCTTCACTTTGTCCGCCCACTGCTTTTTCTTAAGCCTTAAAGTTTAGATTTTCCTAATGATTTTGCATGCATTATTTGCTTTTACATTGATTCCTATTGGAAACATTGTTTCATCTTATGAACTTTTCTACTTACGAACCTCGTCACGGAACGAATTAAGTTGGTAAGATGAGGTTTCACTGTATTACATTACATGCAGGCGGAAGTTGCTCTTACTAGCTGCTACCAGTACGCTCTCAGCCTTCATTCATTTTTTAATTTAACATTTTTATTGATTTTTTAAATTTAGGAACACACACACAACCTAAAACAGGTGCTCTGTGAGTAGTGCCCACCACTAGACAAGCATTCACACTCCACCACCAAATCGGGGGTGTTTCTTGTATATACCATTTTAACTCAATAGCAAAATATCTTTACATATTATAGAGTGGTTCCAATTTATTCCTTGGTCTCGAATTCTACTCGCCATATATCATCTTACTTTGTCCCATTGTCCCATCAGTTGTCGCAAGTCAGTTTCATTAACCAAATTCATCCTTTTATCCCTAATCTCAAATTGAATATGGTCCACCATGTACCAATACCAATTTTGCATTGTCCATTTTGTCAAATCCTTCCAATCCAAGACTATTACTGCCTGAGCACTTTCTATCGCTGCTTGTTTTATTTCTCTAAATTCTCCCATTGCATTGCTTTTAACTAATACTGCCATTACCTTAGTAATTATCCATCGTATATTTAACATCCTATTAATATCTCTTGCACTTTTTGCCAAAAATTCGGCACTACCGGGCATTCCCAAAGCATATGCATGAACACTCCTTTATCTTGGCACCCATGCCAACAGATACCTTTAACATTCTGCTGAAAATATGCAAGTTGGACCGCTGTGTATTTCCTTCTTATTTCCCTAACCCTTGTATTCTTAGTTTTCCTAATATTCTCCACTATATTTTTCATCTCTTGCACATCTACTTGTATTTCACTTTGCCACCATTTAGTCAATCCTTGGATCACCTCCCCGTCTGACTGCACTAACATCTTACATATATTACTTGCTTGCGCCTTGGTACCCCCACTTTTTTCTCTTATTATTTTTTCTAACTCTATCTCCTCCCTAAATAGTGCTTTTTTCTTTTCCCTTTCATTCAGATATTTACATATTGTATTTATTTGTAGCCATTTTCCCTTACCCAAGCTCTCAGCCTTCATTCCGGTATTTTAAATTTTGTACTTGAAAAAGAATGAGTTGCTTAGATAGGAAACCATAAAAGGTAAATTTTCCCAGAATTACTTCTTGCTGAGATTTAAAATTGAAATTGATTTATTAGGAATTATGGAGGTAAGTGGCATTTGAGCCAATAATTATTAACAGTCATGGTTATAGCTTCCCTTTTTGAGAATATAAATCAAATTTGGAAGCTTCTGAAATAGTGCAACTGGAATTATTTTATTTGTTTGTTTGTTTGTTTGTTTGTTGATTGATTGATTGATTGGATTTGTATGCTACGCCTCTCCGTGGACTCGGGGCTCACAACAAACATAGAATACATAATAAAACAATTTGATCCAATTAATAACCGTTAAAAGTCTTTAAAACATCCTAAAAACGTAAAAACATTCAATTATAATTCACTCAATTAATAGATCATTCTAAATACATTTGTTGGTTGGGGGGAAGAGATCTAATGGCCCTAGGCCTGGTGGCAAAGATGTCTTTTCAAACTTTTTCAGAAAGCAAGGAGGGTGGGGGCAGTGTGAATCTCTCGGGGGAGCTGGTTCCAGAGGGCCGGAGCCCCCACAGAGAAGGCTCTTCCCCTAGGCCCTGCCAGCTGACATTGTCTGGTCGACGGGACCCTGAGAAAAACCAACTCTGTGGGACCTCACTGGACGCTGGGATTCGTGTGGCAGAAAGCAATCTGGAGATAATCTGGTCCTATGCCATGTAAGGTTTTATAGGTCATAACCAACACTTTGAATTGTGTCCGGAAACCAATCAGCAGCCAGTGCAGAACGCGGAGTGATGTTGAGATATGGGCATGCCTCAGGAAGACCAATACCACTTTACACGGCTGCGTTTTGGATGATTTGAAGTTTCCGAATACTTTTCAAAGGTAGCCCCATGTAGAGAGCATTGCAGTAGTCAAACCTCGAGGTGATATGGGCATGAGTGACCATGAGCAAAGACTCCCTGTCCAAATAGGGTCGCAACTGATACCCCAGGCGAACCTGGGCAAACGCCCCCCCTCGCCACAGCCGAAAGATGGTATTCTAAGGTCAGCTGTGGATCAAGGAGGACACCCAAGCTGTGGACC
The DNA here is from genome assembly GCF_031021105.1 of Erythrolamprus reginae. Lineage (NCBI taxonomy): Eukaryota > Metazoa > Chordata > Lepidosauria > Squamata > Dipsadidae > Erythrolamprus > Erythrolamprus reginae. Next base: position 39,738,111 of record NC_091963.1, on the reverse strand, counting down.
CTCTATGAGGGGGGTAATAATCCCCCCCAGGGTAATAGATGGACAGATGGAAGTGTCCTTGGGAGGCAGTACCCACAGCCACCCCGTCTTCTCTGGATTGAGTTTGAGTCAGTTGGCACCCATCCAGATCCTGACAATGTCCAGACACCGGCACATCAATTCCACTGCTTCACTGAGTGGACACGGGGTGGAGATGTACACTGAGTATCATCAGTGTACTGATGGTAACTCGCCCCATGCCCTTGGATGATGTCACCCAATGGTTTCATGTAGATATTAAACAGCCTCTGAGAGGTCAAGAAGCACCAGGACAGAGGATAAACCCCTGTCCCGGGCCCGCCAGAGATCATCCATCAGTAAGACCAAAGCAGTTTCCGTGCTCTAGCTGGTTCTGAATCCTGACTGCCGAGGGCCTAGATAAACGGCTTCTTCCAAGAACTGCTGGAGCTGGAGTGACGCCACCTTCTCAAACAACCTTCCCCATAAAGGGAAGGTTGGAGACAGGACGATAGTTGTTAAATATGGCTGGGTCCAGGGAATGCTTCTTGAGGAGGGGCACACAACTGCCTCCTTGTATGGAGCCGGAAAGATCCCTCCCTTAAAGAAGCATTGGTAATATTCAAAGCAGAATCACTATCAAATCACTGTGTACGCGCACTCATACACACATACATATGGCTATATGATAAATAAGAAGACAAATAAGTTCACAGGTTAAAGGTTGCAACGGTATGGCTCAAGATGAAAATTCAGAATGGAGATTGGTTTGTACTTCTGTTATGTACCTACCAATTTCCACCACTCGTTCAATTATCCCACCCTAGTCTCTTATTCTGAATGGAAAATAATATTGCTGAAAGCTTCTCCCCATTTAGTGCTTTCCAGATGTGTTGGACTAGAAGCCACCACCTTTCAACTTGAGGAAGACCTACTTTATGGGATTTTCTAAGAAGAAACAGCTGCTCTCAATATTTGCTTTATTATTTTGACATATTTTGAGGAAAATTATTTCTCAAGAGAAATTGCTAATTGTAAAGTTTCATGATTTAAGGGTTGTTGGTTTTTTTGTAAATATCTCTGGGTCAAGGCTCAAGTGTTTAAAAGAATGAAAAATTATAACTACATCATGTAGTCATTTAAATGCTGCCAAATTCAAGTTTCTATAAATTATGTATTTGTGCAATCTGTGCAAACAGCACTTCAGAAGATATTTTTTAAAACCATTTTGTCATATGACCTCATTGGTCAATTGATTTTGGATAAAAATGCATAACTAAACTAATCATTATGTTCAATATTTAAATTCTCTTTTGCACATTATGATGCAGTACTTGTGTGTTCATCAGGTGTATAATAAAACATTTATTATTTCCATATTTAGAATCAGGGCAATTTTTTTCTGATGATATGCTATCTAATTGCTTAATCAGAAAGGTTATATAGAATAGTTTTAACAGTGGGGTTTTTTCCTAATTAACATCATAATGCAAAGCTGCACCACAGCCTATTTTATTAGTGAAACCCAAATGGGCATAATTTTACTCAGTGTCAAGCACATCACTTATACCTACAATAAACTTTTTGTCTTTTGAATGCAGGTTACCTGAATTAAATATTTCTTTATAATCATATTCTATTTTAAAGTATTGTTTTAGCTACAGTAGATTATAATATAAAGTGTTTCAAAACTGAGGGAATACTAACAAAGTTGAGGATTTATCATATACATCAAAGCACTTTTTAAATGTCAGATTATTAATTCAGCTAATTCAGAACTGATTTGTAGCAGCTCTCCAAAAATCTGTTTGAATGAACTTAAATTTCATTGTCAATGGTTGAATTCGTGGTCTTTTAAAGGTAAAAAATATCATTTCTAGCATTGAGGCAAAACCCTTTATATAATATATTATTCTAGGCTGTATAGTCCAATGGACAGTAAGCTCTGCATACCTAGTAATCATGTGTTAACAGGCAGAATATGTGCTTGACAATTGAGGCTATATTTGATATTATTAATTTTGAAATGGCCATTTCAGAGTAAAGCAATTGCTTGGTTTTAATTTTACTATATATTCTGTTTATAGAAAGCATGCATACATCTGCTGCAGCAATAACTTTATAATATATTGTACCAGTAATATATTAAGCTTGTAATGTACTATGTACAGAAGATTGGGAGAGACCCAATAGAGTCAGAAAGTTCTACTTATTGTCTGCAAAGCCATGGCATTTTATAAAATATTTCAAGCACATGAATGCCTTTCTATAAGCAGTAAAATAAATAAACATATACAGAGAATAAATCTGTGATGTACATAATTTGTATAAAGTTCAATAAAAAGAATCTTTATAAAATGCACAAACAGTGTAGGGAAATGTAGGATTATAAGAGGAAAATTAGGCTGTCAAGAATTATATACCGTGTTTCCCCGAAAGTAAGACAGTGTCTTACTTTCTTTTTATCCCCAAAAGCCCCACTATGTCTTACTTTCGGGGTATGTCTTATATTGGGAAAAAATTGTCGAATTTTTTGTTTTAACCATAAAATTAACATTTAGACGTGGTGACGTATGGGGGGGGTGGCGCGGAAGTGGGCAGGAGGCGGCGCTCATTAAGATCAGAGGGAGGTGGCAGATGCGGCGACGTATGGAGAGGGGGACGGCGCAGGCGTGGGCAGGAGGCGGCGCTCATTTGGATCAGAGGGAGGCGGCAGACGCGGTGACGTATGGAGAGGGGGACGGTGCGGACGTGGGCAGGAGGCGGCGCGCAGCTAAATGAGAGGGAGGCGGCAATACCCCCGTGTTTCCCCGAAAGTAAGACATATGTCTTACTTTCGGGGTACGGCTTATATTAGCCGAAACCCCTGAAACCCCCGATACGTCTTACAATCGGGGGTGTCTTACTATCGTGGAAACAGGGTATAAATAGTAGACAATGTAAAGTGAGCCAATGGCATATGAGGTTGGTTAGAAGATGTGAACTATTTTGCTGAGAAGTCATAAACATTAGAAAGGGTTGTGCAGTTTAAAACTACTTCTGCCTGAACCCTTTGGGGTTCCCACTTACTAAATATTGTATAATGTTGCAATTTTTTTCTAAACATTTTTATATAACTTTTGTACTTTTGAATACAATCTTGGCTGGTTTCGGCATATTTAACGGAGCCTGAAATTATTCGGACCCTGGAAGCATGTGTAATAGCTTTCTTTAAAGAATGCAGTTTTGTACTGAATAAATAACATTGATTCTTAGGAACAGACCAGTATTGGGTTCCTTACCAGTACAGGCCACAATGCGCACTGGTAGGAAAAATGGTGATACACATGCAGCTCCGGGTGGGTGTGCGTGTCCCAGCAAGATTTTGCTTTTGTGCATGGGCAGGAAGCAAAATCTCGCAAGAGGACATGTACAAGAGAGATTTCAGCAATTTTTGCTTCCACACGTGCGCGGAAGCAAAAAATTGCCAAAATCTCATGCACGCATGCACCCTCTAACAAGATTTTGCTTCCTGCACATGCGCAGAAGCAAAATCTTTCCAGGACACATGCAGTTGCCCGCCAGTCACCCAGAGCTGCATGTACTGGTAGAAGCAGGGAACGGCAACCCCCGCCTAGAATCGACATATTAAAAAGTTATGGTTCTTTACACCTTGTTTAACTTATATTAGATAACGAAAACTATGTACATTAACCTAACAATGGATAGGCTGGTACAAATATATTTGAGTTGAAAAAGATCAGAAATCAAAAAGATCATGATTGAGATGAAATTCTCAATATCACACCATCTCTAGAACTACTTATATTTCCATTTTATCTCAAAAGGCCATGAAAATGTAATTATCTAAGGAAGAAATATTCCATTAAGTTCCCCCTTTAAAAAAAAAATGGACAACCAAGTTACAAACATAGAAAAAATTCTAATGAAGTAGAAATATCAAAAAGAAAAATGTCAGCTCTAAAGAACAAAGGTTTATTTGGCCAACTGGTTTAGAGCTATTTGCCATTTGTGGACTTTCCTAGTTAGCTTTTGATTCCTAAGTACAGCAGCAGCAAAGCTAGAAGCCGCTATTATGTTTGGTAACAAAAAAAAATGTTTCCCATGCTTTAAATGAATGTGTAAGTGGAGAATATACCACTTCATTTGAAGGATCTGATCTTCGGGGAAGTAAAGTAGGTCATTCGTAAAAATGATTGAATTTCCCTTATAATTATTAATGGTATTCTGTTTCTATTCATATACAGCTTTTTGGAATCTCTTGAGAATGCTTGGGTAGCATAAAGCTCTACTGAGAATGGACTAAAAACTCTTGTAAATATTTTAACTAAAGATGAACCAGGTTTGGGTCAATTACTTGTGGGCCACAAGGTGGGGGAAGAGGGCTCATTTTGCAATAACAGAAGGAATTGTATAGCACTATTGCATTAGAGTAAAGATGTATTGTGATGCAAAGCTTTGCCAAGGCCAGTGATTATAATATTAACACATGAAATACCATTAACTATGCGAGTCAGTATAAAACACAAAATATCTAACATCTAACACATCAATCTGTGATTAATGATATTTTCATGCGCATAGACTGTGATAACACATCTACGTAGGAGCAAAGAATTGGTCATTGAACTGGATTTGTAGAAAGTTCTTTCTGTTCAATAATCAGTACATTAAAACGTAAGATGAATTTTAAAGTTAAGCAGTAAATGGAGGACAAATGCCAAATAATAAGTCACTGACTTATTATATAAGAGTCTACTTTAAATATATATAATAGATATCAAATGCAAAATAATATGCAATGTGTTTTCTATTAGGTTTTATAAGCAACTAAATTGTTTATAACTTTTTTTAAAAATCCAATGTGTACTCTGATTGAATTATTACAAAATTTAAAATTTTAATCAATATCTCTTTACAACCAATCCTTTGGAAATGTAGAAGTGGATTTTTTTCTTTTTTAAATACTTCCCATGGCAAACAATAAATTACATTTTCCTAGGTAATTCCTTTCTATACTACCTCTCATATGATGATACACCCTTCGACTAAATTTTGGACAGTGTAAGAAACAAAGTTAGATGTTATCATTCATAAAACATAAAATCATGACCTTGAAAGTTCTTTGGGAGTTAGGTGGCATATAAATTTAATTAATAAAATAAAAGCCTCACTTTGGCTAATCAGCAATTGCTGAACGACCTAAAAGAATTTAATCTACCTCTATTACAAAACATTTTTTTTATACATGGGGGCAGTATATATCTCCTGATAATCACATTTAATTTTTTGAAAATTATGAGCTCATCCATTTCAGAATGGGTGTCAGATGATATGATTATGATAGAAGTCAGGAGGGTAGGTTTTTTTAACAATCAGCTATTAATGTTTCTTTCCTTTTTTCCTCCTACATATTTCAGAATGAAGAATAAATTTTGGTATTTTGAATTCGGCACTTCTGAAACTTTCTCTGCTACTTGCAAGAAGCTGCACGAATCTCTGGAAATAGAAGTAAGAAAGTAATTGCTGTGTCTAGTTCTGGCTAATGTATAATTACTGTATATATCAATCCAAACAAATATGATAGAACTATTCAAACTGTGGGGCAAGTTACAAATAAAAAAATAAATAAAGTAATGAATGCCAGGTTCTAGATGTTAAACTAGGCAGTGAAATACATTTAGTTTCAATGACTATCCCATTAAATTAAATTCTTTTAACAAAGCCTTAAATATTGCAATAAAATTTATTTTAATAATTGCAAAAACATATTTTAAAAACAGATCCATCTTATTCACTGATTTATTGGGCCTATTTATCTACTTTAATTTATTTACTTAAAATATTTTGTGTTGTGTGAACAATGCAGTCCAATCATAGACTATATGCATAAATTTTAAAAATAGACATCAATTCAAAGAAATAATATACATAGAAACAATTAAAAAATGAAATAATATGTTATAATACCTGTGGTTATTATAAAATCTCAAATGGTATGTTACATGCCAACAAATCATTAACAAAGTTGGTATCTATATTATGTCTAGGGTGAGTATCTCCAAATAAGAGTTGATTGATATCAAGTGAACATCCACAGAATGGGGGACAAATGGATACATGGCCTCTATAGAGAAGGCAATCTCATAGATTTTATTTATTTATTTATTTATTGGACTTTTATGCTGCCCCTCTCCCAGGACTCGGGGCGGCTTAAAACATATAACGGAAGAATATATAACGTCCTAAATCCAATTAATTTAAATTTATAATCTAAAAACCCAGTCATTCCCATTCGGTCAACTTATTCTCAACACATTCATTGGCCAGGGGGCTAGAGTCTAGTGGCCTCAAGCCTGGCAGCATAGATGAGTCTTAAGAATTTTGTGGAAGGCGAGGAGAGTGGGGGCAGTACGAACCTTTGTGGAGAGCTGATTCCAGAGGGCTGGGGCCCCAACAGAGAAGGGTCTTCCCCTGGGCCTGTCAAACGACATTGTTTAGTTGACAGGACCTGGAGAAGGCCGACTCTGTGGGACCTAATCAGTCACAGGGACTCATGCAACAGAAGGCAGTCCCATAAATATTTTATCCCGGTGCCATGTAGGGCTTTATAGGTCCTAATCAACACTTTGAATTGCGTCTGGAAACCAATTGGCAGCCAATGCAGTATGTGGAGTGCTGGAAAGATATGTGCATGTCTGGGCAAGCCCATGACTGCTTGTGCGGCTGCATTCTGCACAATTTGCAGTTTCCAAATGCTCTTCGAAGATAATCCCATGTAGACAGCGTTGCAGTAGTCGAACGTCGAGGTGATATGGGCATGAGTGACTGTGAGTAGAGACTCTCTGTCCAAATAGGGCCGCAACTGGTGCACCAGGTGAACCTGGGCAAATGCCCCCCTCACCACAGCTGAAAGATGATTTTCTAAAGTCAGTTGTGAGTTGAGGAGGACGCCCAAATTGCAGATCCTCTCTGAGGGGGTCAAAAGTCACCCCCGGGTGATGGATGGATGGAGGAGGCAGAACCTATGGCCACTCCATCTTGTCAGGGTTTGAGTTTGAGCATTTTAGTACCTCTCCAGACCCTAACAGCCTCCAGACACCGGTACATTACTTCCACTGCTTTACTGAGTGGACATGAGGTAGAGATGTATCACTGAGTATCATCAGCATACTGATGACAACTCAACCCCTTCCCTTGGATTATCTCACCCAGCAGTTTCATGTAGATATTAAACAGCAGGGGGGAGAGGACCAACCCCCGAGGAACCCCACAAGGAAGGGACCTAGGAGTCAACCTATGACCTCCCACTAACACTGACTGCAACCAACCAGAGAGGTAGGAAGAGAATCATCGTATAATAATACCTCCCATTCCCAACCTCTCCAGTCGGCACAGAAGTATACCATGGTCGATGGTATTGAAAGCCACTGAGAGGTCAAGGTGCATCAGGATAGAGGATAAACCCCCATCCTGGGCTCTCCAGAGATCATCCATCAGTGCAACCCAAACATTGCTATAGCACAGGTCCATGCTGCAGCCGGGCCTGAATCCTGACTGTAGAGGGCCCAGATAATCGGCTTCATCCAAGGACCATTGGAGCTGGAGTGACACTGCCTTCTCAACAACCTTCTCAATAAAGGGAAGATTGCAGACAGTATGATAATTGTTAAATATAGCTGGATCCAGATAAGGCTTCTTGAGCAGGGGGCACAAAAGTGCCTCCTTGTAGGGAGCAGGAAAGGACCCCTCCTTCAACAAAGTGTTGTCAATCTCCTGGGTCCAGCTCTGTGTCACCTCCTTGCTGGCCAAAACCAGACAGAAGGGACACAGGTCCAATAAACAGGTGGTGGAACTCACAGCTCCCATGGCCTTATCCACTTCATCAGGTGTTATCAGGTCAAACTACTTTCACACTGCAGTCACCTTGACTGACTCGTTATCAACTAACACTGCATTCCAATTGGAGTAAAGGTCTGACCGGAGCTGAGTGATTTTATTTGCAAAAAACTTATTAAAGTTCTCAGCATTATCCTGCAACAGTTTGTCAACTCCCCCCGATTAAGGAGGGAGCAAGTCACCCTAAACAGGGTGGCTGAGCAGGATTCCCCAGATGCAATTAGGGTGACATTATACACGCATCTTTTTTTTAAAGAAAATTTTTATTTACAAATTCATTAACAAACAAAGAACATTTAAAAACAGTGGATGTTATATGACAAGTCAGTTTACATTTCTCATGATATTCATTAATACTTATTCATACTTAATATAGCTAATATTAACAATCTGTTTACAGTTTCTATACATCCTTTCAAATAGGTCTGTCCTTTCTCCCTTCCCCCTCCCCCAATATATAAGCTTCTATTTCTTTCTCTTTAATCATTATGTCTTTTGTCTATTTTGAACTTTTCCATTTTTCCATCCAACAGTAAAATCTATCCCAGCATTTATAATAATCTGGATCTTCTTTATTTTTAAGTTCATAGTTTAATTTATCCATTTCAGCGCAGACTGTTATTTTTTCAATTACCTCTACTTCTTTCGGTATATCATCATTTTTCCATGCTTGTGCAAAAGTTATCCTCATGGCTGTAGTTATGTATAGTATCAAATACGTATCTTGTCACCCTGAGCACCACTTTGTAAATCTCCATATGAGCTTTTAGAAGTGTTCAGTCAGATTCGGATTTACTACTCCTCCAACGCGTCTCTAGACATCTCTTCTGGCATTTCATCCCCCAGAGTTCCACAGTGAACCAAGAAGATCTCCAGGGTCTTCTACCACAGAGAGGTCGTAAAGGTGCAATTCAGTCTAGAGCCCCCGCTGCCACCATATTCCAGGCAGCAGCAAAGGGCTCTGATGAACTGTGTACAAGCGAGTCCGGTAAAACCCCAAGCACCTTCTGAAAGCCCTCTGGGTTCATCAGGCACCTGGGGTGGACCACCTAGTCGGTTCCACCTCCCTGTGGGAGAGGATTAGAGCCTTAAATTCAAGCCGCAATAGGAAATGGTCAGACCATGACAAAGGCAAAATCTCTAGGCAAAATCTCCCTTCATTTCAGATCATTACTCAACTGCTCTGAGACGAATATAATGTCGAGAGTGTGTTCCCCTTCATGTGTCGGACCCTGAATCACTTGGGTTGGGTCTATGGTTGCCATGGTGGCCATAAACTTCTGTGCCAAACCAGATTCGCCGAGCGACAGCAGGTTAAAATCCCCCAAGACAATAAGTCTGGGGAACTCCACCTCCAGCCCAGCTACCTCCTTGAGTAGTGCAGGCAGGGCTGTTGACATGCAGCTGGGAGGCAGGTATGTGAGCAACAAGCCCACATAAACCCCTAGGTCCAGCTTCACAAGGGAGGGACTCACAACCCACTATCTCAGGAGCAGTGAGCCTACGTAGGCTGATGGTCTTACTGGCTATAATAGCCACTCCTCCTCCCCCCTTACCTGGAGTCATGGCTGGTGCCACACCTGAAACCTGGCTGGGCACATTTCAGAAAGAGGAATTCCTCCCTCTGGGCCCAGCCAGGCCTCACTCATCTCAGCCAGCTCCTCCATTCAGTCATATCCATTCATCCATCACTAAAATTAATCTCCCTTAATTTAATTAAAATGTAACAATAAAAGTGCATATTAAATCCACCATGATAGCATCCATTCATTCACCCTCTTCTCACCATTCAGATTCCTCCCCTATCCATACACCATACATCATAAAATCCCACCCCAATTAAAACTAGATAAAGATTACCCAATTAATTTACTCTAGTATTATCATGTATAATAAAAACTAGTCCCCCAACACCCATTCCCCAATAAAATACTAGATCAATCACAATCCACTAAACCTCACCCAATCTAAAAATTAATTTAAAAATAAAGAAATATAAAAATTAGATATTGCCTCTTCCCCCTTCACCATGGAATGCCCCCTCCCCACCAATATGGGGGGGGGGTCAATGTTCTAAAAAAAAGTCTTCTCGGTCTGTATAATCCTTTTCATGAGAAGGAAATTCCTTTATCAGCTAATACATAAAATTGATTTAAAACTAACACAGTCTCCACATCTTTCAATAAAATATTCTACAGTAGAATCAGTTCAAATTTCAAAAGACAAAGAGCTAAGAAGTCCAAAGGAGGCCATTAGCATATTGCTGATCTCACGATGTCCCTAATTATCAATGATATTAATATCAGTTAGTATTATTTCATTGAGAAAAATTTGGGTTGCTGTCATAGTTCAAGAACGTTCTCTTCCAAAACAAGCTCTCACCTGCCCATTCAGTTCTGTCCACAGTACAGCCATACTTACTCACTGTCACATTGCCCTGACCAACCCCTCCCACCAGCTGGTTTAGCAACTTTCACTGGCAGTGTCCTCCACCGGTGGCTTTCATCCGCCAGTCAAAGGCAGCATTGGTCAAAACAGCCTTTTTCTCCATTCATGGAGTCCCTTGCCATTGCCACCACTCTCTGCAGTTCATGGGGTCCTTGTCCGCATCTCATCATCCAATGGAGAACTCCAAATGCTTCCCACCAGGTGGTCGCCGCTCAAACACCACCCAAATGCCAACCGCTCTCACCCATTGGTGTTGGGCTCCGTCTCCAGCTTCGGTTTCACTTGACTTAAACTGTTGCCGCTATACCTCTCTCTCTCTCTCTCTCTCTCCCTCCCTCCCCCTCTCTCTGCAGTTTTTCTTTCTCGTTCCACTCTCACTTCGGTAGTGACGGAGTGGGGGATCCGTTCAGCTTCAGCTCAAGTTTCACTTTCACTCTTTTTGTATTGGACTCTGTCTTCAACCACAAATATGATCACAACTTTTCAGGATTTTACAAATGTCAAAACCCAGGTTAAAATTTGTAATTAATCAGTTTCTTTTTTAAAAAATCAGACCTTTTTTAAAAAGATATTTACTAAGGTGCCATTCAGCAAAATATATACACATAGGAACATCTTGATATAAATATTTAATGAGATTGAATATTCAATTCAACAAGCAGTTGGGTTGTTTTCCTCCTCCTTCCCCAATAATTCCTGTTCCTGCCTTTTGCCACCACCAGTCAAGTAGGCTGGTTTCCTCTCCCCCACACACATTCCTGATCCTGACGTTTACCACCAATAAGCAATTAGATTGCTTTTCTCCAATATCTATCATTGGAAAAGGTTTCAGGAGTAAACCTTGAGGCAAAAGCTTGTGGGAAAGGTCATTATGCCAATTTTCCAGAAGCCATGTAGTAGAAGACTAATGCTATCATGTCCTAAGGGTGAAGGTCTTAATCCCATCACCCTGGAGCTGAAGGGGCAGGCAGGGAGCTGCTTTGTATTTAACCTTCTTGTTCTGTTCGGGTCTGTAGATTTTCCCCCGTGAAGATCTGAAACTTGTGATTAAATGACTTTGCCTCATTTGAGGGGTTCTTACTATGAATGTTTTTGTTTTTTGTTTTTACTTTTTGCTATGCAGGGATTGTTGAACTTAAACGGTTCGGGTCAATATGACCCGAACAGTTTTACAGGTCTGAAACTTGTGATTAATTGGCTTTTCCTCATTTGAGGGGTTCTTACCATGAGTGGTTTTGGTGTGGGGGTTTTTTTGTTTATTTTTTGCTGTGCGCTGATTGTTACACGTGTATTGTTTGGATCAGTATTGACCTGAACAGATTTACAGGTCACTATTTATTTCTACCTGCAAAATTTATTTGTTTTCCTGTGTCAATATGATTCCAGTGTCATCTCATTATTCAAAAGGGTGCATATTGTAAAGTCTTTTTGGATTACTGTGCCATGAAGTAAGCTATTGCTGGAGAGACGGAGTAACGACACGGACACCAGAGCTGGATTTAAAATTGGGTCATTTTTATTAACATAAATTTGCATAATTTATTCAAATACTTTGCATAAATTAGCATAAACAACTATGACCCGGAACTGGACCTGCAGGGTCAAACAAATACTTCCGGGGCGGAAATGACGTTATGCCAGTAAACATTCCTGGGCAACACATGGGCGTATCTCGATGCAAGGTCCAGGTGAGGGCCAGGCCGTCACCTGTGACCTTTTCTGCCATGCTGTGCATGAGGGGGGTCCCACCGGCTAACCCGAATCGGGGAATTAAAGGTGCAGGACCCAAAGACAGGTTCCCCCCAGCTGCTCAGGCAGAAACTCCCTCCATGAGCTTGCAGAGAACCTGTCAATCATCCCCAAAGATGCCCAAGGGAGAACGCGCGGTTGCTAAACCACCCAATTTTCCGCCCCTAACCTGCCTACCCAAATGACCAAAGGTAAGCCAATTAACCTAATTAATGCAAGCACCCCCTAACCGCACAGCCATCACCCCAGTGTGGAATGGGCGAAAAAACAGCTCAGCTAAGAGGCAGAACTGCAAAAAATTCCCATTCGGCCCCCTAAGGGCGACCCCTAAGCACACTGCAAAATAGTGGAGGGCGGGCGGGTGTCTGCTTTGTAGCTTGGTCCGGGCGAAAAGGAAGAGCCCCGGGCCTGCTCGCCCTTATATAGGGCAAGCAGGCCCCGCCCGGACCAATCAGGGGCCTGGCCAATCAGGCCCCGATCTCCCGAGCGAAGTCTCGCATCGCGAGACTTCGCCCGGGATCCAAGATGGCGGCCGCCATGAGGGACCGTGTCTCCCGGTCCCTCCAGCAAAGCCTGCCTGCCGGGTAAGTCCAGCGCTGTCATTGCTGGAGAGACGGAGTAACGACACGGACACCAGAGCTGGATTTAAAATTGGGTCATTTTTATTAACATAAATTTGCATAATTTATTCAAATACTTTGCATAAATTAGCATAAACAACTATGACCCGGAACTGGACCTGCAGGGTCAAACAAATACTTCCGGGGCGGAAATGACGTTATGCCAGTAAACATTCCTGGGCAACACATGGGCGTATCTCGATGCAAGGTCCAGGTGAGGGCCAGGCCGTCACCTGTGACCTTTTCTGCCATGCTGTGCATGAGGGGGGTCCCACCGGCTAACCCGAATCGGGGAATTAAAGGTGCAGGACCCAAAGACAGGTTCCCCCCAGCTGCTCAGGCAGAAACTCCCTCCATGAGCTTGCAGAGAACCTGTCAATCATCCCCAAAGATGCCCAAGGGAGAACGCGCGGTTGCTAAACCACCCAATTTTCCGCCCCTAACCTGCCACAGGAGCGGGGGTCAGATCTCTATCTTGGCCCCCCGACTCCCCCCTCTATCTGCGCCAGCTCACGCAGAGACCGCTGCAGGTCCTGTAAGAAGATGGCGTTCCGCTGGTCAGACAGGTGAACGCCATCATCACGGTAGAGCCATGGCTGGTCTATTGATATAAGGGGATGAGGTATTACTACTCCACCCAACTCTCTAACTGTTTTACCCGTAGCCCTATTCACCCGTCGCCTAGCCCGGTGAATGGCCCTAAGGGAAGAGGCATCCCTCCAAACAAGCCTAGGTAATAGTTCTGACCACACCACTTGCGTGGTGGGCCAGACCTCACGAAGCCTACGCAGGTCTTCGCGTGCCTAAATGACCAGCGCCAGGCCTCCCAGTATGCACTGGTCATTGCCACCTAAGTGCAATACCAGCCACCTGGGTGCGGCCACAGGACACTGCCCACCCAAACCCCACTTGGGAACGACTCCAGGAGCCGCCCCCCATATTGCCGGGCGCAGCCACAAAATGCTGACCGCCCAGCCACACCGGTAGGAGACCCTCCCACCGCACAACCTCTCCGGCCCCATCCAGGCAACCCTGACCCACCGCCCCAGGGACGGCTGGGTCCCGACAGCGCTCCTGGCCGCCAGGCGGCCGGCCCAGCAAATCATGCTGTGCCACACAGCAGCGCCGTCGGTGTCACGGCAGCCTGGGGACCTGCAAGAGGAAACACACGCAGAGAGGTCACCTAGCCTAAGCCCTGCCTAGGATCCTCAGCGGGCCTAACATAACCCAAATATGCCGCTGACCGCCAGCGGCCGGTCACCCGAATCCAGTGGGCCGGGAAACCATAAAGTGCCGTGCTAGGGGCGGCGCCGATACGGAACGAACGCGTTCCATAACCGGCGGGATCCGTGCCCACCTGGGCCATTGCCCTGGGTACTAACGCACAAAAGTATAAACGGGTCAGAAGGGGTACCGTCCCAATGCCTAGACGGGTATCCCAGACCTGATCCCCGCAGAAAACACCAAAGCTGTAGGGCGGCCACCGTACACACCGATTGGTCGGCGGCCGCACTAAGGTAGATGGTAACCCCTCTGCGTAACTGATCTGACTCAGACCGCCTTACCACAAGGGACCCCCCCCTTGTCTAACGGCCAGATCAGCGTGCTGGAAGGCACGGAGCGAATTGCCAGCCTGAGATGAGGCCAGGCCTCGCTGGCCCCAAGGGCCCCAAGCATGACACCAGTCACTGCCCCAAAAAGACGGGCCTCTTACAATGAGGAACACAGACTGCCAAAAACCACGTTGATTAAAGCGCAGCTGCTCCACCGTCGAGCCTGACGAGTGTCACCAGGGGGCCCCCGCTCGCTCCCTCGTACGGCCTTCCAGCACCTACCGGATGCAAAGTCACCCGAAAAAACTGCAAACCTCCCCGCCTTGTACAGAAAGGCGAGGCCGGCTAACCAGGACCGGATCATCCTAACTGACAGGCCACGCTGCCCAAGCTGGACGCAGAACCCGGCCAGGCGCTATACAGGGCCGGGCCAGCTAAGCTGGTAACCCCAGCCCTGCCTGAAATCCCCAAACTCCTTGCCCGCACGCTGGTATGCCCCAAGGTGCCGGGCGCCACAGACAAGGGGATTGCCCGGGATGCCTAGCCTCTCCACCACTCTGGATCCCTCCCAGACTCCAGAGGTGGCCGGGAAACTCCTCTGGCAACTCTCGGGCCCACGGGGCCAGGGTCCGAAACTTGGACAACTGACCACGGGACAAGGCATCGGCGACCCCGTTATCCAACCCGGGGACATGCTTAGCCAAAAACAATGCGTTTAGAGACAAGGACCGGTGCACAAAATGGCGGACAAGCCGCATGACCCTGTCGCTCTTTGAGGACAGGGCATTTACCACATGGACAACCGCTAGGTTGTCACACCAAAAGTGCACAGTCTTGTCCCTAAACTGCTCCCCCCAAAGCTCTAAGGCCACTATTAAGGGGAAGAGCTCCAGGAACGTAAGGTCCTTAACCAACGAAGAGGCACTCCATTCCGGAGGCCATGTCGACCAGCACCACTGGTCACCTAACACTACCCCGAAACCACAAGTCCCCGCGGCGTCAGAGCAGAGCTGCAACTCAGCTTCCAACAGAAGCTCGTGCCTCCAGAAAGACAACCCGTTAAATCTATCCAAAAAGTCCCGCCACACGCCGAGGTCAGCCCTGACCCCAGCGCAAATGCGGGTACGATGATGGGGCAAACGGAGCCCCTTCATCGCATCATACAACCTCCTGGAAAAAGCCCTTCCAGGAACAACTACCCGACAGGCAAAATTAAGGATGCCTGCCAGTTCCTGAAGCTGCCGTAGGGTCACCTTCCGGCAGCCCAGAACCTCATCAAGCTTCCGCTTAATCTTTACCAACTTCTCTAGGGGCAATCTGGAAGATTGCTCCTCTGAGTCCAATTCAATACCCAGAAAGGTAATCCTGGTGGCGGGGCCTTCGGTCTTCTCCGAGGCTAAAGGCACCCCTAATTGAGCACAAAGGGCTTCGAAGTCCCGCATCAAAGCAAAACATTGCTCCGAATGCGCAGGCCCCGCCAAAAGGAAATCATCAAGGTAGTGAACGACCGTACCCAGGCCACTTTGCCTCCTGAGCGCCCACTCCAAGAAGGTGCTAAAACTCTCAAAAAGAGAGCACGAGACAGAGCACCCCATGGGCAAAGCTCTGTCCACGTAATAGCCCCCCTCGAAATGAAAGCCCAACAGCTCAAAGTCGTCTGGGTGTATGGGGAGGAGCCGGAATGCCGACTTAATGTCGCATTTACCCATAAGGGCTCCCACCCCACACTTCCTAACCATAGTCACGGCTGCATCAAAGGACGCATACCGGACTGAACACAGCTCGTCAGGAATGAAATCATTCACTGACTCCCCTTTTGGAAAAGACAAATGGTGAATCAACCTAAATTCACCACTCGCCTTTTTGGGGACCACACCTAAGGGAGACACACGAAGATTCGGGAAGGCGGCTCCGCAAAGGGCCCCAGGACCCTGCCTTCGGCAACCTCCTTCCCAATCTTCTCCCTAACAATGTCTTCATGACCAACAACCGACCTAAGGTTGTCAGACATGAAGGCCCTCCTAACACCCTGATAAGGGATCCTGAATCCCTCTGCGAAGCCTAGCAAGAGAGCGGCCGCTCTCGAGCGAGGGTGGTAGTCGCCCAACCAACCCTCGAGAACCCCCAACTTAATTGGGCTGGGCCCCTTTTTCCCCCAGCAGGTGGGGGAGGCTTTGGGGGACCCGAGCCTTTCTTTTCAATCCCCTTCTTGGGGCGGGGGCACACGGCTGCGGAATGGTTTCCCCCACAACTTCCGCAGGCGTGACGAAACCTGCAAAAGGGGCGAAAACACGCCCCCTTTGCAGCGAACTCGTGACAAATTAAAGAGGCACCCTTACTAACGGCACCCGCCACTGCCTTTGCCGGCGCGGGCGTCGCAGGCTCCTCCTCCATAAAATGACCGCTATCGGTCCTATCACAGCCCTCCTTCCCTGACATATGAGTGGCCTGGAACCACAGGTCCGGAACCACCATATTCCAAGGCAAGTAGGGTTCATGGGCAATGCGCATACGGAAGCCCTTGTCATAGTGCCTCCATATGGTCCCCCCATACTCGAAATGGGCCCTCGCTATCAGGTCGATGTACTTCAACAAGGCAGCGGCCCTCTCCGGCTGTCTCTGAATGACCACCGACGCAAAGGTCAGAAATGCATACAGCCACGAGCTGAAGCATTTCGTGACCTTTGTCTTTTTCACTTTCTCCCCAGGGACAATCTCCTTATCTTGTTTAGGGACCTCCCTGTTCAGGAGGGAGAACAAATCAACGTATTCCCCCCGCCAGATTGCCTCCTTAACTGAGGGGTGCAGATGGTACCCTAAAGGAGTGGCGGGCAACCCACAAGGGATGGCCCCAGGCTTGATGCTGGCGAACGGGTCCCACACCGTGGTGGCCCCCGAGCCCAGCACCCCAAGCCCCGGCGGGTACATGAATGGGACCGGTGGCATAATGGCCGGTGGAGGAGGAATCCAACCCCCCACCCCCGCCCCAGGCGGGACAGGCACCCCCAGCGCCCCCGCTGGCGGAGCCGGCGGGGACCAAACCTGACCGCAGGTGCCTGCAGCAGCCCCCGTGAAGCTGTTGCCACCCCCCAAAGCTGCCGGGATGAACCCAGGACCCTGAATGGGCAGGAGCGGAGATGTGCCTGTATGTGGTGCAACCTCACCTGCCCCGTAGGGGGTCGAAGCCATCCACGGTGGGCCCATCCTGGTTGGGCCCGGGAACGATGACCATTGCCCATGCTGGGCCATCTGTCCAGCATGGCCCGTCTGTCCGGTGCTGCCCGCTTGTCCGGGGCCCGCCATCCGCACTTCATGGGCCACTTGCCCAGCTGGGGCCGACTCCTCTTCGGGGTCTGCGCCCCAAGCCGCGGTGGCAGCCGGGGAAAGCCCCTCCGGGCCTGCCCCCGACCTCCACCTCTCCAACTCGTCGAGCCGCTCCAGGACCCTGGCCCAGGAAAGAGAAGGGGACACCTCGGGTTGAGGGACCGTGGGCATAAACCCAGCCACCCCCCCCACCGGGATCCCCCCCGGGGGCCCCTCTGCCGCCGCCCGAGCCCGAGCAGACGGCCTGGCAGCCCTCCTGGGCCGCACCACAGGTTGGGCCTGGAGGGCCTTAGCTGGCCGCTTCTTAGGGGCCATGCCACTAAATTCTATCTTTATACAATAAGGAACAGGGCGGGACAAAGCCCTCCCCCAACGGGCCCTGCACCACTGGGACAAGGCCTGCTCCAAATAGCAGGCCTAAGCGGAGCTAAAACCCCCCGGGAAGCCAATTCCCCCCTGTCCCCGAGGGCAACAAGGCCCAAAACACCAGGCCTTTATCCCAGGCCTCGATCCCCAGCGACCCCCGCGCGCCCGCGAGGCCACCAGGAGGCAGCACCACCCTCCCTCTTAATCAGAACAATGAGGCTCCAAACCGGAGCGGAGCCAGCCGATGCTGGCTCCGCTGATGAAGAGAGAAGGCTTTTCACCCCCACAGGCCACAAAATGGCGCCTCGCACGAGGTCGCCAAACAAAATGGCCGCCGCAAGCAGACGAACGAACGTCTGCTTTGTAGCTTGGTCCGGGCGAAAAGGAAGAGCCCCGGGCCTGCTCGCCCTTATATAGGGCAAGCAGGCCCCGCCCGGACCAATCAGGGGCCTGGCCAATCAGGCCCCGATCTCCCGAGCGAAGTCTCGCATCGCGAGACTTCGCCCGGGATCCAAGATGGCGGCCGCCATGAGGGACCGTGTCTCCCGGTCCCTCCAGCAAAGCCTGCCTGCCGGGTAAGTCCGGCGCTGTCAATATGTTCCATTGTGACAAAGGAGAGTGAATGATTGTTTAGGAGGGGTATATTCTCACTGCTGTGATATATTGATTGCATAGATGAGCATTGAGTACATATTTGAACAGGGTCTGTTTCAGGGCGCCATCACACACAGATGCACCCTGCGATTGTGATGTAAGTGGAATATAAAGAACATGATACCCAGACAACTAGTCAGATGCAAGAAATCCATTCTAAAAACAAGGATGTAATTTGGAGCTTGCAGCCTAGTCATACTAGTAGATTGGCCACTGAAAATATCGTAAAACCTACTCCTGGTCCTACTAAGTACACTATATCAAGAATATCTGATATAGGATAGGTCGGGTCATATTGACCTGAAAAAGTACATGGTACCCAGACAACTAGTCAGATGCAAGAAATCCAATCTAACAAAGGGTGTAATTTGGAACTTGCAGCCTAGTGTATGTATAAAGTGAACATAATTGCAAACAGCCAGTGTTACCTTTTTCTGGAAAAAAATATATTTAAAAAATTAAGTTTTAATTTCCTTTTTCATTTGTTTATGATCAACCATGTTCACATACAGTTCACATAAAGGTTAATAATGAAATAGGTATTCAAAAAAAAACCTTACAGTAGCTAAAATCAACATTTTAATAGGTCGGATCATATAGACTCAAAACAGTACAAGTGTATAGTAAAAGCGAACAGAACACAAAGTTAAAACATGTTGCTCTTTCCTAGTGAAGGGAAACATTTTTTTCCTTTTCAATATTTCCTAAGATATTTCATTTTTCTAGGAGAGGGATGGGTGCTAACTTACTTCACTTTGAAACAGCACAGTAATTTAGGTCTGGAAAACACCTCAGAGGTCATCTAATCCAACTCCCTGCTGCAGCAAGTAACCTTACATTATTTGGTGCCTTGAACAGAAGGAAAAAGCCAGAAAGAAGAAGGAGTTTACTAGGAAAAGGCTGCCATGCAGAGGAAGGCAGAGATAGTCCTTGACTTATGACCACAATTGAGTCCAAAGTTTTAATTGCTAAGCAAGAGCATTGTTAAGCAAATTTCACCATATTTTATTCAATCCATAGCATCTCCTGACTCCAACAGTCATATGCAAACTAGGGAAGTACATCTGAAGGCATGTGTAATGTTCTGATGTACAGAGGTTATGGTTAAATGTGTGGCAGATAGTGAAATCTGGGTGTGTTTTTCCAAATGCAGTGAGGTTGGATATGTATAGTTTTAGAAGAGGTGTGTCTATGTGTGTATGTGTGTATACACATACAGGATATATAGTAGATAATATATATTTTTGTGTGCTGTGTGTAATATGTATGTATACATATGGCATACATGCACAGGATTAAATAGTATATTTTGGATGTTCAGTAATAAATAGATATGGATATTTGTATTTCTTTGGGGCCTTTGAGGTGAGGAGAGGCCAGGCACCCAACCCTAACCGTTGAAGTGACTGATATCAAGTTGGCTGAAACCACCCAGTCACATGACCACTCAGTCAAATGATCACCAAGCAATTCCCTACCCAGTCACATGACCGCAAAGCCACTCCCATCCTGTTTGCAAAATATTTTCTGCCCCATATTTGGTAAAGTCAGAGAAAAGTTTGAAAAGTTAAAACTCTTTTTCCTGCAGGAGTATTTATGTTCTCATAGTTTTATAAGTAATAATGATTATAAACTTTCACTAGAAAACAGGTAGCACAAAAAGGGGGCTATATTACAAAAGAGCTACCAGTATTTTAAATTATGGGACTTTTTAAAAGAAAATCACATTCAGATGTTATCTAAAAGCAGCTGAGAAATTCAACGATACTCTATAGAGAACTAACCTGGGTTTTCAGAACTTGTAGTTTCTTTTAACAGAAATAGAATAGAATTTGTATTCCTTTTCCATTTTCATTATCACCTTTTGGGGGGCAGCTGACAAGGAAGAATGGAACATATTTCAAAGTAGAACATTATTTCAAAGATTCAGTAAAATAGAACTGAAGCTTAACTTAATGTGTAACATTTTCACAAATCAGTGCAAATTCAAACCTGCTTTTAAAAGAACTGCCATCAAGAATGATGCACTTTAATTTGGAAGAGTTATTTATCCTTGCCCACCAGAAACTCCATTTTTTAAAATCAGATGAATTTGAGAACTAAGTACTGTTTTGAAAAAAAATAAATAATATTGCACATGTTAAAGAAATATTACAAGGAAGCAGCTTATGAACAATACAGTATGAATTGCTCCTTAAATAATCCATTGCTCCATTGTGTGAAAAAACTCAAAACTTACTTCCCTTCAATGTGATCCTGCAGGGTTTCCTCATAAAAGGACAATATGTTGTTGAGCAATTTTCCCCATTAGCTTGAGTTTGAATGATTCCTTTCAAATGATGGAAGCCCAATCCAACATCTGGAGAACCACCTGTTCCTCAGCTTGCTATTTGATAATCTTTAGTTATATATTGCATTTCTGCTGCTTAAATCAAACAATAGGTATCATTTTTATAGACTGTTTTTTGGAAAGGATGGGTACATTTGTCTACAACCAAATGCTTGTAGACAATGACACATTTATATTATTCACCAACACTTTGTAAAATAATAGTTATACTTTATATCAAAAATAAAATCAGTAAATATATAATAAATATATGAAATGTTAGCAAAATGAAGATAGATTTGTACAGAAATTTCTTCCCTACCCGAACAAAGAAATTCTTCTTTACTAATTCTGAAAGTAACTCATCACAGCATGATTCTGAGGCCTAGTGAAATAATTGTCTTAGTGTACTGCCTGCTGTGTTTGATATTGAGTGAAAACGCTCCCTGCACCTTCTTATATCACAATTCTCCCTTTATTTAAATAATTTTAGTCAGATGGAGGGGGGGCACAAGACCTTTATAAATTAACAGCAGGGAAATACCAAAGGTGTCAGATTGCATATTTATCATCTTTTTCGTGTAATACTTAAATATGTATTAAGAAGTGACTGACATAAATTAGGCAGATTTCTGAAGCCACAGGCTGTGGCTTGTAGAGGACCCCCTTCGGCTTGACATTTCATCCTTGTCAAAGATCAAATTATTTTAATTTAGGCTGCAAATTATAAGGAATGAAGACTTCTTTGTGGGAATTCCCTGTGGTAATCTGACTTTTGTTGTTACTGCTGCTTGTCAGTGTGCAAAAGATATAATATGCATGCAAATAAGGTTAAAAAATATGTACTATCTAATTATCCAGCCAGTACATTCCACTTGAAGACAGTGGGAGGCCTGACACACAGTATGTGTTTGATTCATTGAGGCCTGCAGGGTATTTACACAAGATTACTTTTAATTATGAAATTAATATCTGTTTATCAAGAATGTATAGCAGTAAGTGAGTATACACATGAGTAGAATTTTTAGTAAAAAGAAATCCTCTTAATACTTAACACCTATACGACATGTAAAAGTTTGAATCTAATAAAAAAAGAACTGTTACAAAGCATATACACATGCGCACATGTGCCTCAACTAAGCAACTTTACATACTTTGTTATCAGCACAGCCACCATGTAGTTCCTGCTTGCTTTACTGTGGGTGTCCGGAATAAATAATAAATACTCTATTTAGATTGAAACTTTGTGTGCAGATTTAAACTTTGATTATTAAAAGCATATTAAAATGATTAGCTATTACTATAAGGTTGAAATAGTAGAATTATTAAAGATTAAAGAAACTTGTAACCTCACAGGAGCCGTAGTATATCAGTCCCATCATCCCTAATTGGCAAAACCAATAGCATTGTGAGGATCAAGCTTACTTATCAGTTCTGAAAAAAATCCAGCCTCTTGGAATCATTTTTCCCTGCTGTAGGAGATAAACTCAAGCAGCACCTGGAAAGCACCCAACAAGTCTGTATGACCTCCAATATATTAGCATTCTGAGTGCCAGTTATTAATGCTTATTAAAATACTGTTTTGGATTCATCTATTGTCTGTAATAAGTTATATGGATATTTATGTAGCTGGATAAAAATCTTTTTTTTAAATGTTACATCATTATTTTAGATCATCCAAAGTCACATATAATACATAAGTAGCTATATAAAGGGAATGAATGAGTGAGTGAGTGAGTGAATGAATGAATGAATGAATGAATGAATGAATGAATGACATCCTAGATCAATGCTACCCAAAACAAGTAGAAAAGAAATAAGCACAATGGAAAGCAGCCTTCCCATAGCTGGTAGAAATTAAGGTCTGACATATGAAATTCACTAAATTTGCAGACAGGTCGTGTAGGAGATTAAAGTGACTTTGACCGCAAAGGTACGGTTTAGAGTACTTTAAAGGATTAGCCAATGACATCTGTTGCCCTAGAGACACCATGGTAGCTCATTTCATGACCCTGTCATGAAACTGGAGCAGATGACAGGAGCTCACCCCACCAAGTAGCAGCAATCAGGTTTCAAACATGGGTTTCCTAACATCCAATCCAGTGTTCTAACCCAGTGTTTTTCAACCAGTGTGCCATGAGACATGGTCAGGTGTGCCGCAAAGAAGGAAGCACAGGTTCCGGCCCTCCAACTTTTTGCTGAGAGAGAAAGAGAGAGAGAGAGAGAAAGAGAGTGAGAGAGAGAGAGAAAGCAAGAGAGAGAAAGAAAAGAGAGAAAGAGAGAGAAAGAAAGAGTGAGATAGAAAGAAAGCAAGAGAGAGAGAGGGAGAGGAAGAGAAAGAGAGAGAGAGAGAGAGAGACAGAAATGAGCAAAAAGGAGAGGAAAAAAGAGAAATGAGAAAATGATTGAGACAGAGAATGAGAAGAAAGAGAGAGAAACAAAAGAGAGAGAGAAGTGACTCTTGATTTAAAGCATATGATAAAAAGCATCCAAAGAATAAGAGAGAGAAAAAACCCAGCCCTCACCTGTTTTTAGAAATGGTTCAAGAGTGTGTATACACACACACACACACACACACAAGGGTGGGGAGGAAACAGGGATGGAAAAAGAGAGGAGAGTGTCTTAGGGTGTCATTTTGTGTCATTTTGGTTGGTGGTGTGCCCCAGGATTTTGTAAATGTAAAAAAGTGCCCCGGCTCAAAAAAAGGTTGAAAATCACTGTTCTAACCATCTGAGCTACTGAGTTGCAGGGATGAAGATGGATCTATTTTAAAAAAAGTAATCTGTGCTCCTGCCATTTAGAGCTGTAAAGATTATAATACAAAACTTGAATTGAACCTGGAAATGAATTGGCACAAAAGAGGAAACATGCCCAAGATGTCCAGGCAGTTGCATTTTATACCAGCAGAAGTTTCTGCAGTCCTATGTAGAAAGTATTGCAAAAGTCCAATGGGAGATGACTAGGTCATGGGTGACCAATCAGAGAGCCTTCCTATTCAGAATTCACTCCAGGATTCTGGAGGCTCTGCTCTTTTGCTAAATAATTTGATATAGAAAATTAATACAAAAAATATATGTTTAGTAAAATAAATAACAAAGATGCTGATATCCTCTAAGCACCAATTGATTTCTTCCTCTTTATTTTATTTTATCCTGATGCTTTCCATCTCCATCTTTGTCTTTTTTTTCTTTGGCAGTGTGATGGAATTCAGATAGATCTGAATAATATTTCTTTGGAAGGAATTGCTATTTTGAACATTCCAAGCATGCATGGAGGATCAAATCTTTGGGGTGAGACCAAGAAAAGGCGAAGCCATCGTCTATTTGAAAAAAATAGGCCAGATAAAAGGATCACTGTTACAGATGCTAAGGAATTGAAGTTTGCATGCCAAGGTGAGTTTCCAATTTTAAATGAATAGTTGGTTCTGGGTTCAACCTTTCAGATTTTAAAATAACAGAAAATAATAGATCAAGCATTAAAAATAACAGAAGATTGTTTAACATATGAGGGACTTTCTGATGGAGGGGATTTATAGAAAAGCTCTAACTAGGGCAGGTGAAAAGTTTATGTCTACTTTTTAAACAGTATCCTTCCTGTCTGGGCTCAGATTTTGTGACTTCTTGACAGTTTCCAAAAAGGATTTTTATTTCCAAATTAAATATACTTTCTTGGCTGATATAATAATATGTTTTACTAGAAATGTGTGTACACTTTGTACTATAATAGGATTTGCTGCATTTTTCAAATGACAAGGTTTATTCTATACCTTGTCTTGAGAAGTGTCATACATACACAAAGTATATATGTGTATGTATGCATCCATCCATCCATACATACAAATACATACATACATACATACATACATACATACATACATACATACATACTTATGCTTGTTAATCTCTAAATAATTTAATAAATATTTTATCAGTTACTTTTATTTCCTGGGAGAGACAATATTCACTAGCTTGAACAAAGTCTCCAGAATTGCTAGTTCGTATAAGGATTTTTTGCATGCAAGTTTCTATTCCTCTTAATATTTTAATTATCTTAGTAGGCCTTGGAATTAATTTGCAAACAAGTTATTTCCATCAATGCCAAAATGTTAGTAGAAGCTTAGCCTTGTTATCCAGCTTTTCTTATAATCCTAATGTAGCTTTGCAAGCCAAATAGATGTTTTGCTTTATAAACAACTATTTAAATCTTTTTTGTGACCTATCTATGCAGGGGACTTTGTAAAACGAAAAGTCTGGCATTGATTAACAGAGTTTAGCAATATGAAAGAAAGTTCCCAGGCATTCTAACTAACAGTTACAGGAATTGAAATGTCAGCAGTACAATGTTAGCAAACAGCTCTGTTTCTGTAAAGGAAGTGCAAAAGCAGTTTTGACTAAGATTAACATGTCATGCAAAATTTTATTTTATTGTTGGATGGGCAGTCCTTGCCCTATTGCAGATGTGGTAAGGATTAAGATTATCTGTATAGGCAAATAGAAGGATTGAATCACAGAAACCAATCTGCAGGACATCCAAGAGAAATGATACTGTAGAATAAAGAACACAAAGGTAATTTACAGAATAGGCATTTAACTAAATGTAGGAGCCTGGTGGACATTTATAGGATAAAGCAAATAATAAAAGGAAACAGAAATTCAACATGTCCAATGGAAATTATGTCAATTATAGTTGAAAACTACAGTATATGTTGCTCTTCTTGTTCCCCAAAGATAAAAGCATATTTATGAAAAGTAGAAAGGTTTGGGCCGAGACTATGAATGCAAATTATGATCCCACTATATAGAATGCTGGTGAGACCACATTTGGAATACTGTGTTCAGTTCTGGAGACCTCACCTACAAAAAGATATTGACAAAATTGAACGGGTCCAAAGACGGGCTACAACAGAGGTCCCCAACCTTTTTTGCACCAGGGACCGGCTTTAAGCTAGACCAGTTTTCCATGGCCCGGTGGGGGGGGGGCTTTGGTCATATGGGGGTGGGCTTATGGAGGGGTGGAGCCAGGGCCGCCATCAGGAATTTTGGGGCCCCATACAGCCTAAGTGTCTGGGGGCCCCCTCCCCGCCATTTTAAAACTACTTTATTTTGCGACATACCAATTATGTATGAAATTTACCTTCTTTGGGGAGGGGTGAAAGGGGAGAGTAAGAGAAGAAGGAGTGAAAGAAGGGAATGAGGGAGGAAAGAAGGGAGGAAGGAAAAGGAAAGCAAGAAATGGATGGAGGAAAGGAAGGAAAGAAAGAAAGAAAGAAAGAAAGAAAGAAAGAAAGGGGGAAGGGACAGGAACAGAGGAAGGAAGCAAGGAAACTTATGAAAGTGGAGAGTAAGAGAGGAAAGACTGAAGGAAGGGAGGGAGGGAAGAAGGTAGGAAGGAGAAAGAAAAGAAGAAATAGAGGAAGGGAAGGTAAAAGAGAGAAAGAAAAAGAGCAAGAAAGAAAGCAAGAAAGAAAGAAAGAATTAAAGAGAAATAAAAATAGAGAGGGGGAATGAAAGAAATGGAAGGAGGGAAGGAAGGAGAGAAAGCAAGAGAAAGAAAGAAAGCAAGAGAGAGAAAAAAGAATGAAAGAGCAAGAGAGCAAAAGAAAGAGAGAAAGAAAGAAAGAAAGAAAGAAAGGCAACTTCAAAGAAAGGCTCACTGAGCATCTCTCCCTCTCTTTCTATCCCTCTTTCTTTCTCTCTCTTCCTTTCTATCTCTCCTCTTCCTTTATCTCCTCTCTCTCTCTCCCTCTCTCTCTTTCTCTCCCCCCTCTCTCCCCCCTCTTTCCCTCTCTCCCTCTCTTGCTATCTCTCCCCCTCTCCCTCTCTTTCTCTCTCTCCCTCTCTTTCTCTCTCTCTCCCCCCCCTCTCTTTCTCTCTCTCCCTCTCTTGCTATCTCTTTCTCTCTCTTTCTCCCCCCTCTCTCCCTCTCTCTTTCTCCCTCTCCCTCTCTTTCTCTCTCTCTCCCCCCTCTCTCCCTCTCTCTTTCTCTCTCTCCCTCTCTTGCTATCTCTTTCTCTCTCTTTCTCCCCCTCTCTCCCTCTCTCTTTCTCCCTCTCCCTCCACTCACCCATCCCGGGGGTCTTTTTCGGACTTGCCAATCCAAGTCACGCAGCCTTGCGGAGCTCCTGGTGGTCTCTCATCCCCGAATCAGCCAGGTAAACACGGCCCCCTCTTCCCTGGCCCGAAACCAGCGAAGGTTGGGGGAATTTCTGCGCAACCCCGGCCACTTTCGGGGTTAAATTCCTCTCCCCGCCCTCTCCGCACCTCCGAAGGGAGCAGGGCAGCGTTGCTGGGCTGGCCAATTCTGGGCAGGGGGCGAATTCCTCCCGGGGGGGTGGAGGTGTGGATGTGTGCGTGCGCCCAGAAGGCGTCCGAACTTTGCCCGGCGGAGCTCTGCAAACACGAGGCAGGGAGGGAGGGAGGCCGTTGCCCGGCCAGCGGGCACCAAACAGGGCAGGGCAAAATGGGAGGGGAGGGGGCGCCCCGCGTGGGACCCCCCCCGGCGGGCTCCGTCCGGTCGGGAAAAAGGAGGGCAGGGGTCTCTCGGCTGGGGCGGCGCTGGGGGCGCTCTGCACACGCTCAGGGGGCCCGAAGCTGCGTGTGAAAGGGAAGGGGAGGGGGCACCTCGCGGCTGGGGGCTGCCTGGCTTTGTGATTTTGGCTGGGGGGGGAGTTAGGAAGGTCCTACTTCTCCCCCCCCAGCCAAAAATTCAAAGCCTATCTGCTGGATACGGGCGATGAGTGTGACAGAGCGGCGCAGAAGCCTCTTGCAGCAGCTGCCACAGCCACCGGCTTCGGCGCCGCTCGTCCCGCTCATCGCCCGTATCCAGCAGATAGGCTTTGAGTTTTTGGCTGGGGGGGGAGAAGTAGGACCTTCCTAAGTCCCCCCCCAGCCAAAAACTCAAAGCCTATCTGCTGGATACGGGCGATGAGTGGGACAGAGCGGCGCGGAAGCCTCTTGCAGCAGCTGCCACAGCCACCGGCTTCGGCGCCGCTCGTCCCACTCATCGCCCATATCCAGCAGATAGGCTTTGAGTTTTTGGCTGGGGGGGGAGAAGTAGGACCTTCCTAAGTCCCCCCCCAGCCAAAAACTCAAAGCCAGGCAGCCCCCAGCCGCCAAAGGAGCCTCCTGATTCTCCCCGCCCTGCCCGACGCCCCACCCTGTCCTGCATAATGTCCTCTGCCGGGAGGGCAGCGGCGCCGCGGACCGGCTGGAAAACCCCAACGGCCCGGTCCCGGTCCGCGGACCGGCGGTTGGGGACCTCTGGGCTACAAGAATGGTGGAAGGTCTTAAGCATAAAACGTATCAGGAAAGACTTAATGAACTCAATCTGTATAGTCTGGAGGACAGAAGGAAAAGGGGGGACATGATCGAAACATTTAAATATATTAAAGGGTTAAATAAGGTCCAGGAGGGAAGTGTTTTTAATAGGAAAGTGAACACAAGAACAAGGGGACACAATCTGAAGTTAGTTGGGGGAAAGACCAAAAGCAACATGAGAAAATATTATTTTACTGAAAGAGTAGTAGATCCTTGGAACAAACTTCCAGCAGACGTGGTAGATAAATCCACAGTAACTGAATTTAAACATGCCTGGGATAAACATATATCCATCCTAAGATAAAATACAGAAAATAG
The DNA here is from genome assembly GCF_031021105.1 of Erythrolamprus reginae. NCBI lineage: Eukaryota > Metazoa > Chordata > Lepidosauria > Squamata > Dipsadidae > Erythrolamprus > Erythrolamprus reginae. The sequence goes on along the minus strand of NC_091963.1, from coordinate 39,709,538 downwards.
TATAAGGGCAGACTAGATGGACCATGAGGTCTTTTTCTGCCGTCAGACTTCTATGTTTCTATGTTTCTATACCAGAGGCATGAAATCAAAACAAACAAAGAAACACAATGCAAACTAAACTTTTTGTTCAAGACTTTATAGAGGACAATTGAGTGATTAAAAAGGAATGAGTATAAACTTCAGAAGTAGTATACTATAGGTCAAAAGTTATAGCATTTCTCCAGTCTTGGATAGAAAACAAAATGTAATTGATATTGTTTTCCATGAGCAAAGCAAAGGAGATGATGTAGAAGGAATTCTCTTTTTTTCTCAAAATCTACCCTTTGGCTATCTGACTGCTTCTTCTGACAAGGCCTAGAAACCAAGTGCTGCAGGTGGAGAAAAGCAGAAGAAAAGCCTAACCTAAAGATTAGATTAGATTAGATTAGATTTATTGGATTTATATGCTGCCCCTCTCCGCAAACTCGGGGCGGCTCACAACAATAATAAAAACAGTACATAGTAACAAATCCAATTCCCACCAATCTAATTACAATTTTAAATTTAAAAATTCATAAAACAATCCCAATATATATAAAAAACAGGCACACAGTCAATCAATCAAACGGCAAAACAACATGGGCAAGGGGGAGATGTTTTAGTTCCCCCATGCTTGACGACAGAGGTGGGTTTTAAGGAGTTTACAAAAGGCAGGAAGGGTGGGGGCAATCCTAATCTCAGGGGGAAGCTGGTTCCAGAGGGTCGGAGCCCCCACAGAGAAGGCTCTTCCCCTGGGTCCCACCAGACGACATTGTTTAGTCGACGGGACCCGAAGAAGGCCAACTCTGTGGGACCTAACCGTCACTGGGATTCGTGCGGCAGAAGGTGGTCCCGAAGATATTCTGGTCCGGTGCCATGAAAATGCCTTTGTCCTATTCATGGATATATTGGGTAATAAAGTCTCCTGATCATCTCAAAATGTAGACTTTCAGTCAGGTGTTTCTACATCATTAAGAATGTTACAGAAGAAAATCTACTTCAGCTTTATCATAGAATGTCAGGTACTTGTATTTAAGGAAGGACAACTGAGGAAACATACTATCAGTTATTATTTAATCAATAATTACCTTGAAAATATTCAGCCATTCACCTCATCATATATATACACCATATTTTACCATCTATCCAGAAAATATATAGGAAAGAGGTGAGTTAGAATATGTTTAATTCTATTTGTTTTTGTATTATTGTCTATATTTATTCCAGTTTGAGTATTAATTAAATGTTATCTTTCTTTTCTTTATATTCTGCACTAGAAGATACATAATACATTCAAATATAAGTATAGGCTCATTAATTTAAAAAATTCTCATCTATTTGAAACATTGGGATAAAATAGAACAGTTGAAAAGTAATAAGTACAGCAAATAAAACTGTAACTCCCCCCTTTCACTTTTTTATTTATTTTGCATTTATTTTAAATGCAAGCTATAGGAAATGGTATTATCTGACATTCACTGTATTTCCATGTCTGACCTTACTATATTGCAAACTGAAACAGTTGCTACAGGTAAGTAGCAGCTTTTAAAAGGAGCACCACTTTCATGTTTTCTGAATCAGTTTTTCTCTCCTTTTTCTATCTGTTTTTAAAATGTTAGCTGCAGTCAGAAGATGTCCTGTCATTTTCATATTATGCTTAGTAAGGTTTAAAGCTAGCAACCTGAACATATCATTGTAATGTTCTTGGCAATATACCTGCAAATTAAATTATCCCTAAGATTAGTTTTATGTTTAAATGCTTGTGCCTTAATGCTTTAACCTAAATTTCTAACATAAGGACCCAAAGCAGTGTTATCTTTGTAAGCTTAGAGTTGGTAAGAATTTGTTTTCTAAAGAAGCAGCATGCTGCCAAATACGGTACTTATTCAAAGACCTAAGAGCAGTTATCAGTTAGTTAAATTGGCTCTAACCACTGCCATACCCTTTTAGTAGAACTACTAACATTCTACTTTTGTCTTCAACCAGATGTCATCCATTATTGAGAACATTCTCTCTGCAGGTGCATTGGATTCACTGCATGCCAAAACAAATTCAGTTAGCAACATAAGAATTTTATTATGGACTTTTTAAAAAGATTACTAAAAGCTAGTCTCACTTTCATTAAAAATACTGCATGTAAAAGAGAGAACTGAATAAAATAGTATTCAAAATATTTATAAGATGTCAAGAAAACCTTTACCATAATTATAAATGCAAGTGCTACAAATTTGCTTAATTGTAATTGAGAAAAATATGGATAATTTTTTTGCTACTGAGGTAGAGTCTAAGACTGACAGAATGCAGTCTGGAGGGGGGGGGGTCACATGTATAGTATGTGTTTTCTGCAGAATGAGTAACAATTCAAGTCTTCATTGAAATAATCTCAATTAAGTAAGCTCACCTACTTTACTGGAACAGCAAAGATTTTTAGCCTCAGCACTATGTTTTTGTCATGAGTTTTATTTTGTCCATAGGGGAAAACTTTTAGTTTTGGTTATCTTAAATTTAAATGACATATACATTGTTTTAACAGGGTGTTAGTCTGGAATTTTCCAGCTTACTTGGAAAAAATAGTGAACTAAACTTGTAACTTTCTTTCAAGCAGATGAGCTACTGGGCTTCTCATAAGAGAGAATGTAAAATAAAATAATCATAGGCTTTTATTTTCTTCCCAGGCTATGTATATTGGACAAGCTGAAATGTGATGGAATGTTAAGCACTATTACATTGTATAGGCAATATTATTTGTATAGATAAAATTAGATAAAATCTACTTCTACTTGTTCCTGGATTTCTATTATTATTAAGAAGAGGAAGTAAATGAACTTGAGATGTTTTGGATACTAAACATACTGAAATATTGTAATGATCCCTACAATTCTGGGAGTATATGACAGGGCACATAGCTCATAGATTCTCAACCTTAAAAACAAAGATGCTGGGAACCCCCTATATAGATTCTCTGAGAGTTATTCTTGTTTGCTGACTCTTGAAATCCTATATATAAATTTCATAATAAGCCAATAAGCCAATTATGTCTGCCATATTTCCTTACATCTGTTCTCTAAAAATTTATACATACGTACATACATACATTCATACATACATACATACATACATACATACATACATACATACATAAACACACACTTTAATAATATCACATTATTACATATGGCTGAAAATTATTAGAAATTATCACTAGGACTTTAATGTTTTTGTCAATTCAAGAAGTACCGGTAACAAAGAGAATAAAAAGTCTGTGACCTTGTGCTCAAGGAAATGAGAAGCTAAATAGGATATTAAGAAATTCCATGATATTATAACTGGAGCTAACAACAAAATACTCGTAGTCAGCAGTTTAAAAATATGATAAACCTCAATATGTTTTCCTGAAGTAGTCATACTTTGTAAGAAAAAAGAGCTATCTTCAGTAATAAATTTTGTTTCCATTAGAAAATCAAAATTACTTCAAATAAATAATAATAATAATAATAATAATAATAATAATAATAATTTATTAGATTTGTATGCCACCCCCCTCCGAAGATACATTAAGAAGTTCTTTTTGACTGATCTATAAATTCAGCCAATTAAAACTTGGCATCCTATCTGTTAAAATCTACCATTATAAAGGTATAGTAAGAAATATCTTACTGCATATATTAATTTATTTATACATTACTTTTCTGCTTTGTAAGCTTTATATTTACAGGTTATTATCTACAAGAGTTTTAACAAGTGTGGTAAGATTGGCAGTCAATAAATTTTAAAAATAAAAAGATTAATTTTAACAACAACAAAAGATATAACAATGTTAACAACAAAATAGAGGAAATTACCCAGTCTTTTAACACTTCATCAAATACTTATTAATTTAAAAAATGACACATAAACTTGGTGAATTCTTAGTATTCAAGCAAATGTAAGTTCCAGCATTTTATATCTACTTTTTTTGACAACTGTATAACAATGACATTTTCCATGCTGTTCATGCTAACTAAATAGGATCTTTCTTTTTCAATTATCTAGAAATATTTTTTGTCAATTATCCAGCAGCTCACATGATCAAAACCTGCCATTAACTGGATGGTTCTGTCAGTTTCATATAACGATGGAATATATATTTAAAAGACATTCACATCTCTACAGAAATCAAACACCTGGTCCCAGACCAAGAGAGATTGATACATGTGCTATTAAAAATACCTAGTTACTGAATTCAGCACTTTTAAATTCTGTGGTCACCATGTCACCATTTCTTTTGAGTTGCTTCTTTTAAAAACTCCTATTATCTTTTGTTTTAGTGGAATCCATTTATTTCCTGCTTTTCCCATGTGCCAGTATGCTAAGTGAAAGCTTTTTACCTGCTCTGCTATGAACTTATACTAGAGCTAACATTACTGCTCTTAAAAAAAAAAGAAAAGAAAAATGAGAGATTTTGAAAAGACATCAGCTTTTCTACAGCTCAGCTCAGCACAGAACTTTATTAGGGTCAAGTGTACACTTCATGAATTAACACACAGAAAGTAAAACTAAAACTATTTTAAATCAGCTATGCAAGAGATTTTGCAAGACCTAGAATAAAAAATGTACCTGTTAAGGTGAAATGTGACAAAATGCTTCCATCAAGTTTAATATCATGTTGCTGAACGACAGCAACTTTTAAATTATATAGCTTGCAGCAAAAATGTTTTGATGTTTTAATCTAATAGTTAAATCATAGCAGAAACTTAACCAAAAACTCAGTAATAGCAGCAGTTCAGAGACAATAATTCAGTTTTAATTTAATAGATAAAAATGCATCTTATGTATTACAGTGTTCCCTCACTTTTCGCGGGGTATGCGTTCCGAGACCGCCCGCGAAAGTCGAATTTCCGCGAAGTAGAGATGCGGAAGTAAATACACTATTTTTGGCTATGAACAGTATCACAAGCCTTCCCTTAACACTTTAAACCCCTAAATTGCGATTTCCCATTCCCTTAGCAACCATTTAGATTATTACTCACCATGTTTATTTATTAAAGTTTATTAAAAAAAATATTTATTAAAGGCGGACGAAAGTTTGGCGATGACATATGATGTCATCGGGCAGAAAAAACTGTGGTATAGGGGGGGAAACCGCGAAGTATTTTTTAATTAATATTTTTGAAAAACCGTGGTATAGACTTTCCGCGAAGTTTGAACCCGCGAAAACCGAGGGAACACTGTATTTCCATACAGTACAAAATGTAACAATCAGTATCACCACTGAACATCAATACAAATGGGATATTCATTCATTCATTTATTCATACATTCATTCATTTCCCATCTTTATTATTTTTATAAATAACTCAAAGTGGCAAATATATCCAATGCACTTTCCTCTTTCTATTTTCCCCACAACAACAACCATTTGAGATGAGTTGGGCTAAAAGTGATCCCCCTTGGTTCACCCAGCAGACTTTCATGTCAAAGGTAGGGCTAGAACTTGTAGTCTCTAGCTTTCTAGCCTGGTGCCTTAACCACTAGACCCTCTCTCTCCCCCCTCTCCCTCCCTCCCTTTTCTTCTGGTTCCCTCCCCACCTCCCCCTCTCTCCAGGCAGACAGCAAATCATTTCCCCCTTTGACCTATTCTTTCTCAGTACTAGATATGGAATACCCTTAAATGGTGAAAATTGTATGGAGATCTACATTTATAATTTTGTGCAGAACAGAGTTACTTTTCTTGTGAATACTATCTCCTTTTTGCATTATTATTTCATGTTTAATTGTCATGAGGTACTATTACTAGTTACTACTAGCCTGGAGCAAAATTTGTTTGGAAATGAAGACCTTATTTCCATGGAATTCAGATGATTCTTCAAAATTATATAGATAGAATTCTTTATTGGCCAAGTGTGATTGGAGACACAAGAAATTTGTCTTTGAGGCATGTGATATGATTAAAAGTCTTGATTTGAATATGTTGTCAACTCTAAACGGCAATGATAATGTGATGATGAAATTGATATTTTTATTTATTTATAGTTTGTGTTGGAAGGGACCCTGTGGGTCTTCTAGTCCAACCTCCTTCTGGTGCAGGAGACCCTATACCATCCCAGACAAATGGCAGTCCAGTTTCTTCTTGAAGGTCTTCAGTGTTGGGGTGTACACAACCTCCGCAGGCAGCCTGTTCCATTGATTGCTCTCACCATCAGAACGTTCTTCCTTATTTCTAAGTTGAATCTCTCCTTGGTCAGCTTCCATCCATTGCTCCTTGTCAGGCCCTCTGGTGCTTTGGAAAACAGTGTGACCCCCCTCCTCACTGTGGCAGCCCCTCAAGTATTTGAAGACTGCTATCATGTCCCCCCTGAACCTCCTCTTCACTAGACTATCCATGCCCAGTTGCTAGAAATGTTTTTCCTCGTATGTTTTGGTTTCTAGTCCCTTATCATTCTGATTGCTCTTTTCTGTACTTTTTCCAGAGTTTCAATGTATTTTTGTAGTGTGGAGCCCAAAATTGAATGCAGTACTCTAGGTGTGGTCTGATTAGGGCATTATAGAGTGGTATTAGTACCTCCTTAGTCCAAGATTGTATCCCTCTGTTGATGCAGCTCAAGATTTTGTTGGCTTTTTTAGCCGTCACTGCACATTGCTGGCTCATATCTAGTTGGTTGTCCACCAAGACTCCTAGATCTCTCTCATAATCACTTGTGTTGACTGTGGTTTTTCACCCAGTTTGTATGTATGTTTTGAGTTTTTCTTACCTAGGTGTACGATTTTACTTTTCTCTACGTTGAAGTTCATTTTGTTTGTTTGGGCCCACTGTACAAGTCTGTCTAGATCTTTCTGTATCCTGAGCCTATCCTCTGGGGTATTGGCCACTCCCTCCAGCTTGGTGACATCTGCAAATTTAATTAATTCCCCCTCTATTCCCTCACCTAGGTCACTGATGAATATGTTAAAGAGTACTGGGTCTAGGACTGATCCTTTTGGTACCCCGCTGCTTATTTCTTTCCATTTGGACATAGACCCATTGAGGAATACTTGTTGGGTGCAGTTAGTCAGCAAGTTTTCAATCCATCTTGTTGTGTTACTGTCTATCCTTTTCGTCACTTTTCAGAGTAGTAGATTGTGGCCCACCTTGTTGAATACTTTGCTAAAGTCCAGGTATATTATGTCCACTGCTTTTCTCTAGTCAGTTGCTTTGGTCATAATGTTGAAAAATGTCTTTAATCAATTACTGCTTCTATGTTCAATTTAAAATAGCCATCATTCATGGGATTCAAAACAGACAGAATGTTATCCTTGTTAGAATTATGTTAAGCGAACCTACCTCAATCAGCATCCTTATAAAGATTGTAAAAGGATGCTTCAAGGATTGGCAATAAACATGATCCCACTCTCTCCCAAGTGCTTTAACAACAGACATTGAACTATAGGCATTATGCTTGTGACCTAGTTAGTTGGAAATAATTGGTACGGAAACAGTTGGTACTCACCTTCAAATAAAACTATGGAACTCTTTCACCCTTTCAGTCTCACTGTATAAATGTGAAAGTACTGTAAATCCTGTTGACAGTTATTGCCATATACAGTATACTGGCACACAGTCAACAGCATTTGAAAAGTGTTGTGCAGCAAAGCTAGTGCCCATTACCTGTCTCCCTATATATTTCTCACAATTTATTTTCACCCCAGCTGGCAGCAACTCACGATGTCATTAATTTGTGCTTTCAAATGCAGCCTGTTTATAGTATAGTTATATAAACAACAGAGTAGTTTACAAGCCATACATTTTATTTTTTTAAAAAGGTCATCAAGTAAAGAAGATGAAAGCAAAGCAAATGGGTCAAGGGGTGATCCAAAATTTCCTGATAAATTTTTGATTCAGAAAATGTCAATTATTGTTCTTGAAAAAAAGTTGGCTCATCAAAACAATTTAATGAGAAGTTTAACATTTCGTATGAGATGGTGCTCATTCATTTCTCTTACAAATTAAAAATATTATTTGGATTATTCATTGAGATTTATTGATTTGATCTTGTTTATTTCATTTTTCATTGTGAAGCTCACCGGATAACATAAACGGTACAACGAAACAATAAAACCAATAAGAAATCAATATGATCACTTGAAAGCAAGAATAACCACAACCATACTTTAAAAGCCAAGATGTTGCTCCTTAAAATTTGTCCAAGATTTTAACTATTTCCTTGATTAGCTGTGTTTCACAGGAGACAGCAATAATAGCAAATGACAAATAAAACTTGTAGGCTACATAAGTTGGAAAAACATTATTCGCCCCCAAATTATCATTTTAATTAATGATAGTATTTTATAATTAGTGATGGTTATTTATGTTAATACATTATATGTATAAATAAATGTAAAATTAATTTATGAAGTTAGTAAATATATATATATTATTTCATATTTTATCAACCATGTAAAATATTATGAATTGGTATGGGAGAAGTATGTTTTTTGCCAGCAGCGTATCTCTGACCTGAAAGAGTTCATCTCCAGTGTTATTGAGCAATTGGTAAGAATCCATTTGGTTTTCTTGTTAGAACACTGGATTATATTGCCATTTTCTGCTCAGTGAACCCTCTTTTCTGTGACCTTCATGGATCATAGGGTGTACTCTCAACAGTATGGTTCCTAGCATCATTGGGATCTACAAGTCTAAAAGATAATAATGCATGAAGAGATTTTGACTAATATAAGCAGCTAATTTAATACAAAGATTAACTTCTGCAATCAATGGCAGCCTTCAGGACACAAAAAAATAAGAGCAAATAAAGCTCCTGTTTTATTTATTGTACAAAATTGAAGATATAGAAACACTTTTGTGTTCCATAATGTTATTAAATGTTTTATTTTATTACATGCGTACAATTTGAAGACTATACATACTTTGTCCTGATAATAAGGCCAACGGGGCTTTTCAGGACATGCATTGAAAAACTCCCCCCTCCCCCGCAAAAAAATACCCTGCCCACTACTTTCTGGGTAAAGGGAAAGATAAGCGTGAGTTTCTCTTTTAGTCACGAACATTCTTTTGGTTGAGAGAGCAAGAACGAGATCAAGCGAGAGGCGAGTGCGCACACACCCTGCGGGACTAGGTTGGCTCTCTGAGCTTTGACTATGGCATTTTGAATCACACTCCTGCCTGCAAGGAAGAGCATCAATCCCTGTTTCACCGTCTCCTCGCAGGCAGCAGTGCATTGCAAAACATTGCCGGATGTAGAAATTACTGACCTGGAGTCATGATTTCTGGAATGCTTCGTCCCTTTTTTGTCTCTCTGGGTGAGCAGCTTCTGATGTGAAGCTCTGATCTTATTGTACTTGCAGTTTATTTTTTATAACAACATTCTTTTGTATGCAAACCACAATGATTGACTTGGTCCAAAAATTGCTAACTAGTAACAGGTTAATATATAGCATACAGCATAAAGTTGAAAAAAAGGAACATATTGGACGTGGAACCGCATCTCAGATTAAAATTAACAACCAGGGAACCAAATTATGACGATCTGTCATCTCAGCACAAACAATTTCATCATTCTCACTGATCCAAATAATTGTTATTTATAATATAACTTTTATTTATATTTTATTATGAATAATTTTCTTTTTCATTTATTATTATTTTGTGTATGTACCAAAACAAGAAAAAATAAATATATTTTGATTGTTATTAAAATACATCCCTTTTTTGATGAGGGATACTAAGCGTTACAAAAATTGTAGAAGGGGCACACATATGTCAAAAGTTTGGGAAACATTGATCTAGAACAATAGAGGAGCTGAATAAGCAAGTAACCTTTACACTAGATACACAGAAGGGTCTTGATTACCTTAGGTGAAGGGAAGCCTAAATGAATTATTTCCTTAAGCTTATAAAAGGAGTAGATTATCTTTGACCAGGCATGTAGGTTTTAACCTTATCACATATACAGAGGGGATTCCACATTCTTTCAGACATTGAAGATTAACCCACAGCCAAAGGCAGCCAGAGCAACCAAGCCAATCCCGCAGTGTCCATGTGTACCCGCCTCTTGCTTCCCACTTCTTTCTTTCATTCTCTCTCTCCTGGCCAAAAAGGTGCCCACCAGAGAAAGAATGGCTGGGAGAGCAAAAGCGAGAGTAAGCGAGGGTTGATGCAGGCACACCACACAGGACTAGTTCAGCTCCTATGGGCTGTGCCTATGCCTGCAAGGAAGAGGATCAATCCCTGCCCTGCCACCTCCTTACAACAGTAGCATGTTCCAAAACGCTGCTGGAGGCAACCCAGAGGAACCAGGTTAGTCCTGCGGGGTTTGTGCGTATCCGCCTCTCACTTGCTCTTTCTCTCTCTCTCCCCCTTACTGTCTCTCTTTCTCTCTCTCTCTCTCCTGAACAAAACCGTGCCCACTGGAGAAAGAGAAACTCACAGCCAGGAGAGTGAGAGGTGGTTGTGCACACTTACTGTGGGACTAGCTTGGGTCCCCTAAGCTCTGCCTATGGCAATTTAAAACACATTCCTGCCTGCAAGGAAGAAAAGGTGAGCATCAGTCTCTTCCTCACAATCTCCTTGTAGGAGCACATTTCAAAACACTGCCAGAGGCAGCCCAGAGTAGCCAAGCAAGTCCTGCGGTGTATGTGTGTACCTGCCTCCCCCCCCTCTCTCTCTCTCACCTGACAATAAAAATACCCACCAGAGAAAGAGCGACTCTTGGCTGGGAGAGCCAGAGTGAGAGCAAGTGAGAGGCGGATGCATATACATCGCGTGGGACTAGCTCAGTTCCTATGGGCTCTGTCTTTGGTACTCTGCCTGCAAGGAAGAAGAGGTGAGCATCGATTCCTACCTCACTGCCATCTCATAGGCAGGAATGCATTTCAGAACACTGCCAGAGGCAACCCAGAGGAGTCGAGCTATTCCCATGAGGTTTGCGCACACCCACCTCTCACTTGTTCTCTGTCTCTCTCTCCCAACCAAAAAAGTGCCCACTAGAGAAAGAGCGACTTCTCGCCAGGAGAGCAAGAGCAAACGAGAGATGAGTGCGCACATACACCATGGGACTAGCCCGGCTGGTCTAGGCTCTGCCTATGATAGTTTGAACCGTGATCCTGCTGCGAGGAGGCAGTGAGTCTGGTCGGTTACAGCAGACCCACAAGAAAAGGGCCTGAACAGCAGATGTCCTTGTCACTGCCCCTTGGCTCTGCCTCCTGACGCCATCTCCCTCACTTGCTCACCAGCTCAGGACTCTTACCTTCCACCTGCCCTCCCTACATCCTTCAGACAGGGGATGCAGGTGAGTATGGTGCAAGGGAAAATCTGCCAGAAATAAGTCTTTGTGGGACTCATTGCTCCTGTGCAGCCTCTTGGAGCCAAAGGGGAGAAAGATTTCTTGCATTCAGCATGCAGCCAAAAGATTCCTTCTCCTGGTGCTGTGTCTTATGTGCACTCTTCCTCTCCCCTGCCAAGAGAGAGGGGGGAACATTTGGAAGAGACAAGGAAGTGTGTGCCTGGCTCTTTCTGCCACTGTGAAGATTTGTTGTCAGCTCGGCTTCCTCAGGCGGCCCACAAGAGTCCCCCCCCCCTTTGCTTGAGAGCTGGAGGCAGGAGAGGATCATGGACACAACACCAAGAATGTGATGAACTACAAGTCCCATGTGGGATATGCATCTTGCAGCCCACCGTACGATGCCTGATCTGCCACCCCCAAATTGCACCCCACCGTGAGACATGTATTCTACCTGACACTTGTACTCTGTTGAGTTTCTCGGTGTTGTGTCCAGAGAAGCAAAATAAAAGAAAACTTCTCGTGATTTCAATCAAAATTCTTGAACTCATGAGAAGTTTTCCTTTACAATGGGCTTATGAGGAATGCAACAGAGCTATAAATGTCAGGTAGGATGTGTGTCTTATAGCCCAAAATGTCCCACCTACCAGTAATGAGTCTCTGTGAGACTTGTCACACCAACGCTTCTGCTTAGTGGAGCTGGATTCTGCAAGGCTTGCGGTGCCATTGCATGCATGAACGGCAGCAAGATCCCAGCTGTGCTGGTATGATGAAGCTAGCGGTAGTCCTGTAGTTCCTGTATGCAACGGCATAAAAAGCCTTGCAGAATCCTGCTCCATGAAGCAGTGGTGATAGGCCTGCCGCTTGGCTAACACCAAGAACAGGGAGGGGAGGCTGCAGCAATGGGACATCCAGTCCCACGCTCACCATCTACTGTATCCCTAAAATAATAAGCACCCTCCGATAACGCCAAGGCCATATTTTGGGGGTCAAAAAAATATAAGCACCTGTCTTATTTTTGGGGAAACACAGTATTAAAATATTACTTTTAATTAAACATATTTAATATATTTGGTAAGTCTGGTTATTCCTAAAAGCAGAAAATTGTCAATTATATGTAATGCTATTGAAATTTGATCTAAAACGTATCTTATCATAATTAGCTGAAATATGCTATGCTATAAAATAGTGTAGTAATGTAGTATACTAATTTTCTAAATAACACTATAAACTACCTTTATAGCTATATGTAAAACCTCACAGTTTCTATATTTTATTGCATTCAATGAAAAACATGAGGCTATTTCTCACCTATATTTTAGAAAACCATCTAGGTGTCCAGGGCAGGGTTAAATGGATAATATAGTGCTAGACTCTCTTGAGAGCATGTGTCTGCAGTTAAACAAATTGAATAGCGATGACAGATTTTGCTGCCTCCTCATATAAAGGTCAGCAGGAGAAACCATCTATTTGGAATTACAAGATATAACTCAGAATCTTAGCCAAATCCAAATTCAAACATCTTATCACTCTAAAGTCAATTCTTTTAATGTAAGCTTTAAAGAAAAAACAATTACTCACTATCTTGAAAGATTCCTAATGCAGAAGAGACTCTGTATTATCCAACCTTTTAGTACATCCACTGCTTGCTAAGCTCTGAAATGTTATCAGTCCAAGTATTTCTAAAATACATAAAATCACTTTAACTAAATAATTATATAACAACAATTTAGCTTCCTGAATGCTTTTGTGTGCATCCCAAATTTACTTTAACTCTAATGTATTGTGTACTGTTTTATAGAAATGTTCTGTTTTTATACACTTTTATAAATATTGTACACTTCTCAGTATCTGTTAGCTATGCTGCATACGTGAAAGAAATAAATGAAAATATGGAGCTGGGTTGAAGTAGATACATATCTAATACGCTGGGAATATCTATTCATCTTCAAAAAAGGGGAAAAACCCCAGGAACACACCGGATGGATTCAAAACTGGCTAACCAACCACACTCAACATGTAGTGCTCAACGGAACTGCATCTACATGGAGGGACGTATGCAATGTAGTATCCCAAGACTCTGTTTTCAGCCCAGTATGCTGCTTCCTTTTTTAACAGAGCTTCCATAATGTGGATTGAAGAGATGCTATCCTGGCCTCGACCAGATGATGGGAGACTGCGGCAAGATTTAAACAAGCTGATGGCTGCAGCAGAATTCTCGGCTGCTGCCACCCTGCACGCCACCAAGTTTTCAGTGAGAGGGATTTTCACTACCCTTTCATCGCGCCGTCTTTTGTTGCTGCAGAATTGGCAGGCAGACACAAAATCGAAGTGGCGCCTGGCCTCATCACCTTTCCAAGGCACCAAACTCTTTGGGGAGGCTCTGGATCCTGTCCCCATAGAGGATAAGGACAAGCGTAAGATACTCCCCAAAGCCTACAGAAAACAAGACTGCCGATCCAACCCCTATATCCAACGTCAGCCCTTTCGTCGGGATTCTTCCTCGGGCGCAGGCCAACCCTTGGTCATATTCACAAGGCCATTTCAACCCATCTTATTCCTTTAGAAATGACCGTATGCCATTCCAAGACAGCGCAAGGGGCTACCAGCAGGCGAGACGCCCATTTAGAGGCACCAACCAGAGGGGCTTTAAACGTCCCAAATGACTCGACCAACCCACAGCCTGTAGGAGGGAAGCTCCATCTTTTCAGCACCTCCTGGCATGCCACATCCTCAGACAGATGGGCGTTAGCAACGGTGTCCCAAGGACTGCGGTTGGAGTTCGTTCAGCCCCCGCCCAATCACTTCCTCCATTGCCCGGTGCCTTGGAACCCTCACAGAAGGACAGAGCTGTTCCAGGAAATAACACATCTCCTGGACATCCAAGCTATAGAACCGGTTCCCCATCATGCTGAAGGAACGGGGTTCTATTCGGTGGTCTTCATCATTCCGAAGGCATCAGGAGGATGTCGGTTAATCCTCAACCTAAAGTAATTGAATCTGTACATCCTCTACAGAAGGTTCAAGATGCATTCTCTGCAGACAATCCTGGCTGCAATACGCCACCAGGATTTCCTTACTTCCTTGGACTTGAAGGAGGCTTACCTCCAGGTACCGATCTATCCTCCACATTGAAGGTTCCTACACTTCTGTGTAGAAGGGGAGCACTATCAGTACAAGGCGATGCCATTCGGCCTTTTGTCAGCCCCTCAAACCTTTACGAAACTATTAGATGTCCTAACAGCGAGCCTTCGTGCACAGTTCATCCGCCTGATGGCCTACTTAGACGATATAATAATCTTGTCCAAGTCTCAGGCACAGGCACAGGAAGATCTGGCTCTTACAATGAAGACTCTGGAAGAGCACAGTTTTACTATCAACGTGCCCATGAGTCAGCTGTCTCCTTCCACCAAACTTCTACACCTAGGATCCATCATAAACACGATCTCAGGTACCGTGTCGCTCACACTGGAAAGACAGAACAACATTCTAAACCTGATATCTTCTCTTCGACGCCATCGGCAGGTCTCCCTTTCCTTGTCCAAAATTCTTGGGACTTTAGTTTCCTGCATTGGGATTGTACCATGGGCCGAGCACCACATTTGGACTCTGCAGTGGTTCCTGCTCCCTGCCCAAAGGGCCAAAGTAAGTCACTCAAACAGACAAGTTTGTTTGCCATGAAAGGTCAAGGAGTCCCTAACCTAGTGGATGTCCCAGTGTTGCTACAGAGGTCTTCCTTTCAAATTCACAACCATGTCACTCTTACTACAGACGCCAGCCTGTCGGGTTGGGGCGCACATATCAGTCCTCAAGGTCTCTGGTCCAGGGAGGACCTCAATCCTATAAACATCAATTTCCTCAAGCTCAGAGCTGTTTTCCTGGCATTTCAACACTTTGTGTCATTGATTCAGGGCAAGCATGTATTAGTCCTAATGGACAATGTTGCGACCAAGGCCTACCTCAATCATCAAGGGGGCATGAGATCGCGTCGACTCATGCAGGAGACTATGGCTCTTTTTGATTGGGTCGAAAACAACTTAGCCTCCTTGTCTGCAGAGCACATCGCCGGTATCAGCAATATCCAGGCGGACTGGCTGAGCAGAGCCACCCTGGACCCGACAGAGCGGAGGTTGGACCCGCAGCTGTTTCAGGAGATCACTCTTCACTTCAACACACCACTGGTGGACCTGTTTGCTACCCACCTCAACGCACAGCTGCCCAGATTCTACACCTGATTTCCTTCGCCCGGAGCAGAGAAAATCAACGCCCTACTATTGAGTTGGCCACGCGGCCTCTTATATGCCTTTCCACCAACAAATCTTATACAGAAAGTCATCAACAAAATACTGGAGGAGCAAGCAGAAGTACTACTGGTGGCACCTCACTGGCCACGTCGCCTGTGGTTCTCAGACCTAGTGGCACTGTCGGTCTCCTCCCCATGGAGGATTCCAGACAGGGACATCTCCCTCAGCCAGGGGTCCATCTACCACCCGGATCCTCAATGGCTCCAGTTAGCCATCTGGCATTTGAGAGGAACAGGCTGAGAGGTCATCAGTTGTCTGACAAGATCATCTCCATGATGCAAACAGCCCATCGCCCGTCTATGTCACGGATATATCAGGCGCCGAGGTCAGCATTCTGCACGTTCTGCAGCAACAAAGGGATAAATCTGGAAACAGCATCAGTGATTCCTATGCTTGAATTTTTACAGACTGCCTCGAGTGTGATTTAGCACCGAACACCCTGAAGAGGCAAGTGGCGGCACTTGCAACTGTGGTTCGAATGGAGGAGTACCAGTCCTTGGCTTACCATCCATGGGTGAGAGATTTCCTACAGGGTGCTTCAAATAAGCATTCCCCTCCAGTACATATATTCCCAACCTGGGACTTGTCACTCGTACTGAAGGCTCTCACGGGGCCCCCATTTGAACCCCTGAGATCAATCTCTATTAGACTCCTGTCCATTAAAATGGCCTTCCTCATTGCAATAACTTCAGCCCGGAGGGTCTCTGACCTGTCAGCCTTGTTGATACGTCCAGACCTATGCGTGTTCCATCCGGACAGACTCGTTTTACGCCTAGATCCGACCTTTATTCCAAAAGTTAACTCGATTTTTCACAGAAAGCAAGAACTTGTGTTGCCTGATTTTTGCACGCATCAAAACCATCCTGCGGAGCTCAGGTGGTAAAAGATGGACGTCAGACGGGCAGTAAAGATATATATCAGAAGGACTGAACCATTCAGGAAATCTGAGATGTTGTTTGTCTCCTTTTCACAACGGACTATGGGACTTGGGGTATCACCATGGTCCATCAGCCGCTGGATTCGTGACTGTATCTGTGAGGTTTATAAGGCTCATGCCCCTCCCCAAGGGATCATTGCACATTCTACCCGCAGTGTGGCCACATCAGCGGTTTGGACGACGCAGGCATCCATCGACGATATATGCCAGGCAGCGACTTGGGCCGCACCTTCTACGTTTATCCGTCATTATAGACTAGATTCTTACGCTTCTGCAGAGGCATCATTTTGGAGACGAGTATTGCAGAGGGTATGCTCTTCTCCAGAGACTCTGAATCTGCATTCTCCCGCCCATAGAACTTGAACTTGGGTATATCCCATGTTGGACTCTCCTTCCAGATGCCGTTGTACCTACCTGAATGGTCTTCTCGATGCACTGGAAGAAAAGTCCAAACCCACCCAGTATTAATTTTAATTCAGGGACGCTGGGCTCGGAATGTTGAGTATGCTAAGTTCTATGTTTGTTTCAATAAATTCTTGTTGATTCATACTACCTGTCATTTTTAAAAACTGAGCTCATGGGGGCAGTCTCTACCAATAGGACTAGAGAATTACCCATGTTGGACTCTCCTTCCAGTGTATCGAGAAGACCGTTCAGGTAGGTACAATGGTTCTTTTGGCTGTTCAAATCTATAGGATAGATACCTAACCAAAATAATAATAATGGTAGTACAAACAGCACACACAGAAATGCACACAAATGTACATTGAGCAACTCTTTTGAGTCTGGTAAGGGCATAATGGCTAGTGAATCAGTTTGTATTGTTTGCACTCCAATTGTGAAAGGTTTTATTTAGAACTGGCATTTCTGGAGAACAAAAAGCTGCATGATTTGTGCCAAAGTGGCCTATCTATCTATCTATCTATCTATCTATCTATCTATCTATCTATCTATCTATCATTTATTTATTTATTTCCTGCCATCTAGCCCCCACTTTTCAAGGGGGAGATTGAAGGTTAAAAGAAGGTTAAAAGAAATAATGGCGAGAGGGAGAATGGATGGGAAGAAGGGAGGGAAGGAAGGAAGGAATTTTTTTTACAGCTTCTCATAAGGAAGTTGCTGTGCTGCCATTGATTATTATTATTATTATTATTATTTGCCTGCTGTGGTCATTCTGTTTCTCTGTTTAGGTAAGGAAATATGTCTGAATCGATGGCCCAACAGCAGGCCTAGGGCTGTGAGTGATAGTTCTGCTCCAGCCAATAGTAAAATGAGGGATGATTGTTTTACATTAGGGTTTGTAATAATTGTGTTATTCAATTTTTATCTTTGTTTATATTTTTATCCTGTAAATCACCTTGAGTCCAGGAGGAGAAAGGTGGCCTATAAATCTACTAAATAAATAAATCACCCTCCAGATAATCTGTTCCATTATAGCTTGCTGTTATTAAATTTTCCTCCTAACTTTTAGTCAGATTCTGCCTTATGAAACTTTTTTTACAATCCTATAATCCCTTTATTCAGGGTAGTGTCAGGATAACTCTTTCCTAATAGCTTTATGGAGTTTGCAGCAGATATTTTTTTCTTTGCAGAGAGGAAACGTCTATTTGCCCAAGATTGAACTCTCAAGCAAGCATTTTCACCTCTAGGCTATCACCTCCCCTTCTAAAACTTAAACCTATTTATTATTTCATATCCTGCACTCTGCATATAATCTAGATTTCATTGTTTTACTGAAATTATTTTAAAAAGGTATCATATCCTAACATAGTTCCCTCTAAGCTGAGCAGCGAGCAATTGCTCACTTAAAAATCATCATCAACTCAGAGTTTTCCAAACCTGCCCAGAAGCCGAGAGGGAAAGAGTGAGAGGGAAGGAGAGAGAGAGGAAGAGAGAGGAACAGATAGAAAAAAGAGAGGAAGGAAAAGAGAAAGAAAAAGAATGGGAGTAAGGGAGAGAGAAAGAAAATCAAAATCTAGTTTGAAACTAGCTCAACTATTTAAGTGGCATTTTGATATTGATAGAGTTGCCCTATTATGAGCTCACTGTTATAGATACACAGTACAGTATTTTATTTTGAAATTCTCTGAGGCAAAACAGGGTGGGTTTATTTATTTGTTAGTTAGTTAGTCTGTCTGTCTGTCTGTCTGTCTGTCTATCTATCTATCTATCTATCTATTTTTTTTATTATTTCTGTGCCGCCCAGTCCCGAAGGGACTGCCGCTCAGACACTATACTTTTCCGCACACCCCCAAAAAAATTTAGAGGGAACACTGTATCCTAACTCAATTGTCTTTTTTCAAGGTTAAGCATTTCCACTTCTTTGCTTACACTTCCTTAGTTTTTTAGTCCCCATCTTCTTTTTTGTTTCCAAGTCTCTGAACTTGTATCTGTTTCTTTCAGTCCTTGTTAAATTCAATGGCCAGAACTGGACAGAATTCTTGAAGCAGAGTTGAGCAAAGCAGACTAGAGTAGAACAATTACTTCCACTGATATGGAAGGAAATATAAACATTTCCTGTTAGGTAGGAAATATATTTTGGTGTCTTAACAATAGAACAATTACTGCAAATCCCAATTGTTAATAATTAATATTTATTACTGATTTAATACCTGTTCAATAGCTTTATCACAGTGTACTATGTCACTGAAATAACTGTAAAGAATGTTGAAAGTCCTATTAATTTGCCACCTTTCTTGTGTCATTGGCAATTGCTCAAGTGCCCCGACAACTATAGTAACCATTTAATTATTAACGTTTTTTAAAAATCCACCTGATAAAATAGCATCTACAGCATATTCACATTGCAAGGAAAATTTTGCTTTAAGGTGTATTTAAATATATATATACATTATTTATAGTTCTATAAGATATACAGCACAATCCTATGTGTATCTCCTTGGAAATAAAAATTCATTGAATTCAATGAAACTTGCTTTCAAGCAAATGCTCATACAATTGAAACCACCTACTGTGCTCCCTAAATGCCAAACGTCTCTTGGCAAACAGCTCCCAAAATACTACAGAGATAATCTATTGCTAAATAATTAATTTTGAGTTTTTGTTCATAAGCATGGTGGACAGTAAAAAAAAATATTTAGAAAGAGTCTATAATGTTCCAAAAATATAATATAATATAAAATAGGCATCAGTCTTTTTCATTTGTATCTCTTTAAATAATACAATAATTATTATAAGGATTAACAATGATTGTTACAATTATATTCTTTATAGAAGGTAGCGGAAAGGATGAATGATTTTTTGTTATAAAGGTTTGAAAGCTTTACTAATGTTAATATTAACAAAATAAAATTATTAACATTATTAGCATTTGATCTTCTGTCTATTTAAAAAAATACAGGATCAATACTTTATATCCTGGGTTGCTTATATTCACAAAGGCCTGGTTAAATAACATAACCAAACTATTTCTTTATACTGTGATGCTTTTGTTGTTTGCTTTGACTAATTTATCTCATAGGTGGATTAAAAACTGGTTCTTGGAAAAATAAAAGTTTCTGGTAAAATCCCAAACAGGAATATTTCAGGTTTCAAGTCAATATGTTGTTGTATTATGTTTTCCAACCATGTATGTATTTTTGTCCAATATTTCTTAGCTTTTACACATGTCCACCACATATGATAATACAAGCCCGAAATCTGATGACATTTCCAACATTTAGCTGATTTATCTTTAAACATTTTTGCTAGTCTAGGTCTTTTTGGAAAGCAGTTGTGTTATCGGTGGTGTTGAAGAGTTTTACATCATCTGCAAAGAGAACACAGTTGCTTGTGATGAGATCGCAAAGGTCATTGATGTAGAGAATGAAGAGTGTTGGTCCCAGAACACTGCCTTGGGGGACACCACTTTTAACAGGGACAGGGGTAGATATGGTGCTTCCTATTTTAACCACTTGTTGTCTGTTTGACAGGAATGCTGTAATCCATCTGTGGAGGGATCATGAGATACCATAGAATTTGAGTTTTAGAAATAGTTTGTCGTGGACCACTGAGTCGAAGGCTTTGCAGAAGTCAATATAAATTGCATCTATAGATTTTCCTTGATCAAGATGTGTTGTCCATATGTTTTTGCAGTGGAGGAGCTGTAGGTTGCAGGATCATTTCTGAATCCAAATTGTTTGTTAAAGAGCAGATTATTAGTTTCTAGGTGGAGAGTAATTGATTGATTTATAATTGATTCCATGACTTTACATGGGACGCAGCATAGTGATATTGGCCTGTAGTTGTCGACAAGAGAGGGTTCTCCTTTTTTGAAGATGGGGATGACCATAGCTTTTGACCATAGCTTAGGAAGTGTGCTGGTTCTGAAGGATTTTTTGAAGATTATACTCAGTGGTTCAGCTATAGCAGAAGAGAGGGGTTTTTTTTAGGAAATATGCACTTAGGCCATCTGGTCCAACTGATAGAGAGGGTTTAAGGTCACATAATGCTTTTTCAACTTGGTCTTCACTGAAGTTTATTTAGGTTAGGTCATTGAGAGAGTTTGTGGTGTGAGAGATGAATTTGGGGGATGAGCCATTCCTGTTGACAAAGACAGAGCCAAAGAATGAGTTCAGGAGGTTAGCTTTGGATGAATCATTGTGGCATTCTTTGTTGTTGTTCTTGGTCACTTCTCTTACTAGTGCTCTTATCCTTCTTGCTCAGGCAAACAACTCTTGGAAGAGTTCTGGTTGTGCCAAACCTTTTCCATTTGAGAATTTTATAGGCTGCTATACTCTTAAGAACTTTTAGTACATCTTAAATTTTATCATAGCTTTCCCCAGATCTGTGCCTTGCAATAATCCTGTCTCTGAGCTTTGAAGGCAGTTCCTTTGATCTCATGGCTATTGCTCTGCTACAGTATGCATTGTCAGCTGTGAGACTTTCTAGAGTGAAGTGTGTGCCTTTCCAAAACATGTCCAATTAATTTAATCTATCACAGATTGACTCCAATCAAGGTGTAGAAATACAGTATGTCAGCAATAATCAAGAGAAATGTGAGGCATCTGAGCTAAATTTCAAGTATTGCAAAGGGTCTGAATACTTACGCCAATATCGTGTTTCAATTTTTTTATTTTTAATAAATGTACAGACATTTCTAAACTATTGTTTTCATTTGTCATTATGGGGTCACTGAGTGTAGATTAATGAGGATAAATGAATTTCAACAACTATTGAATTATCTAAACTAAACACTGCTGCATAACAAAATTGACAAAAATGGAAGGGATCGGAATATTTTCTGGATGCTCTGCATATATAATTTTTAATTTATGAAGATTTTTTTTGCAAAGATTAATTTTAAATATGTTGTTGTGTAAACATCCTTCTTAGAATTGAGCAATTAAAATTCTATTTCAGTGATGTCTCACTGGCATTATGACCTTTTTTGTCTCCAGTTAAAAGCACCATCCACATTATTTATACAGGTCTGATATCTAATTCAGATGTTACATAGTCATATGAGGAGCTGGTAGTTAAATCAACCAATCACCAATGTCTCTTTGAAATATTTTTGAAATGAGGTTTTAGATAAAACTGCACATTCCAAAATATAATTTTTGCACTGTGAAATTTAAGAAATAATACACCACTAAGAATTTAAAGAAAAATCGAAATGTTTTTTTCTAATATGCTTTTTAAGAATATCTCATATTTAATCATCATAAAACATTATTATTGCCTATAATAGCCAAATTAGCTACAGGAAGCTAAACATTAATAATCTCCTCTTTAAGTATGCAAGAACAAATTAAGCTTCTTTAAGAGGCCATTTAGACAAGCAGTATTAGGCAATGGAAATGAGATAATATATATTTACATGTTTTAATTCATAAGACATTATCTTTGCTATACAGAATTCTTGATATTATTTGAAATATATGTATTAGTGCCTGTTCATTTGGAATTTCAGTACATGTTTGATATGTATCTGACATTGCATAATATGTGGGAAAAACCTTAGGAGTCTGGCCAAAGAAATGATCAGATAAAAGTATCACAGAAGAATCCCTCCTTAGTTTCTCATGCTGATACAAATATTGTAGAGGGGGAGAGAATTGTACTTTGATAGTTGCAAGGTTGGTGTCTTCTTCTCAAAGTGAACCAGATGAGAATCACAATCAGATGAGCCAATTCTATCTGATTGTAAAGTTATCTCGACAGAATATTTCTAGTATGAAAGAAAAATTATTCCCCCATCTCCTTTGCAGCCCACAAAACTAGGGACAATATTTTGGGGAGCATCTTGTCCCGCCTACTATCTGCATCTCTTATCTGACTGTTTTCTTGTTAGAATGTCTTCACTAAGCCTCGCAATGTCTATTACACATTGAGAATTAAAAATATTCAGGAATCAGGGTCATTTATCAGTTCATTAATTAATATGGCAGTCATTGACTTTGTAATCATGTATCAGGGATAACTCTCTTCTTCTGGAATAAAAGATTTGAATATCATAGATTTATACTGAACCAAGAATAACTGGAAAATCAATGGATATCTCATGGCTTCATGTTTTCTTTGTAAGCTTCATTCTGCATATCTAGCAGAGTGAATTCTTGTCATTTCAGTATGGTTCTATAGTCCTATTAGTAACTTGGCCTGGGTTGCTGGAACCAGCAGTAACCTAGGCATGCCACACCCCTAAGCCAGTTCTATGGTGGCACTATCTTGTTTTTTGTTTCTGCACATGGGCAGAAGTTTGTTTTTTTTAAGTACTGAGCATACGCAGAGGATTTTTTCTGGGAAGGGAGGCATGCATGCACAAACATGCACTGGTGGGGAAGGTAAGTGGAACCGACCTGGTAACGCACTATTACCAGCTTTTGCTTCGGTTCAGTGAAGTTTTCTAAATGAGTAGTCTATTATGTGAAACAGGAAGTTTAACCATGTGGATTTTCAGATGGCTGTTTTTAACTTGCCTTACTTGCCTTATGGTTAGTTGCTTTACAGTTGCAATGAAGCATCTCCTTGAGATTATCGTTTCCCATTCCTTATCACCACAAATGTACATCATGTATTAATCTGGAACCAATCATGTGTTAGTCTGGAGCCTATTTTACCATCTGAATTTATCAAATCATTGAATCGTGTTTACTGTACATGCTTTCTTGTTTGCACTGATGATGATATGAAAATAATGTTATTGCCTTGAAGATAGTCACTTCTTATGAGGTAGGATACCCGAGCAATCAGTAATACTTACATAACAGATAAGTGACAAGTCAAAAAAGAGTGAAGGAAGAAATCCAGTGCTACTATTGCTTCTTTCTACCTAATATATTGGTTTGAGAATCTATCATCATCATTTTCTATTGCGTCTTGACTTCCTGGCTCCAATCCTTCCCCACAGGGAGGCGGAACCGATTAGGTGGTTCTGCCCCAGACGCCTGATGGATCCAGAGGGCTTTCAGAGGGCACTTGGGATTATTCCAGATGCAGTCATCCACAGTTCGGCAGAGTCTCTTGCTGAGGACTGGAACAAGGCTGCAGTGGAGGCTCTTGACCGGATTGCGCTGTTGCGACCTCTCCCCGGCACTAGACCCTGTAGAGCTCCATGGTTCAACAAGGAGCTCCGGGAGTGGAAACGCCAGAAGAGACGTCTGGAGAAGCGATGGAGGAAGAGTAAGTTCGAATCCGATTGAACACTTGTAAGAGCTCATATTAAGACTTACAAAGTGGCAAGATGCGCGAATCATGTTGTCTTGATTGCATCAGCGGAATCCCACCCGACCTCTCTGTTTAGGGTAACCTGCTCCCTTCTTAACCAGGGGGGAGCTGGGGAGCCCTTACAGAATAGTGCGGAAAATGTGGACTATTAATTATAAATTGACAACATCTTCTACATATAAATAGAATATCTATAAAATGTTCTACAGGTGGCATTTACCACCTGCCCGACTTTCTAAAATGTTTCCAAATATATCACCAATATGCTGGAAGTGCCAAAAGAAAATTGGAACTTTCTACCATACATGGTGGACTTGCCCAAAAGCTAAAAAATATTGGACTAAAATCAAAAATCTTTTAGAGCAAATAACAAATTTACAAATTCCACTAAAACCAGAGTTATATCTGCTCAGAATTATCAGGCAAAAATAGCAAAGGAGGACAGATATCTAATAATACACATAACTACTGTGGCCAGAATCACATTTGTGCAAAATTGGAAACTAAATAATATTCCATCAACCTTAAATATAATAAATAAAATCTATGAAATTGCTGAAATGGATAAATGGACAATGGAAATTCGACAAAAAGATAATACAGAATTCTACCAGACATGGAAAAGATGGTATAACTGGGTTGACCCCAAAAAATATTTAAAACTTTAAACAATTACATTACAGTCAAATATGTTATTTCCTAGCAATCTTGTTACCCTTTGTTATTCCTTTATCATAAAATGCTGGATATAAGAGTGAAATATACATGACCAAGATTCTTGTAAAAATATGAATATAATAAACAATCATGAAAGCTGTAGTAACAATGCCAACCTTCAGGCTGGCAAATATATGTTTTGTTTTGTTTTATTATTTTTATATCTTTTTTAATTTTATTTTTTTGTGTATTTTGTGTATTGTTGTATTAATGTGTATTTTGTGTATTGTTGTATTGTTTTCTTTTCTCTGCATTGTATTTGTCCTGTTTTTGTTTTAGTGTAAATAATTAATAAAAACTATTTTTTTAAAAAAAGAAATAGCGTTGTTCGTTGTTTATGATTAATGTACAGAGCCAATATCATTCAGCTTTCATAATGTTTCACTTAAAATAGTATTATAACCCAGATCTCCTATATTTAAAAAATCCAGTCATTTCTTGCACAGATAATATGAAGAATGACTACGTTAATTTCTGTTTTGATAACCTCCCACTGAACCATGACAAACAAATAGCGCCAGTCTTAATAATGCTTAGAATAATTATTGAATGGCTGAAAAACTAGGATTGTTGCTCAATTTGATTTGCTTTTATCATGCAAATCTTTAGTTAGTACTCCTAGTCACAGAAAATAAAAAAGCAGAAGAGAGATTTTTAAAAAAAAAAAAGCCTATGACACAACAAGCCTAATTTGTTTATAAGTTTGCATAAGTCTTGTTTTGATTTGATTATTTTGTTCTACACCTTGATAGAAAATCTGAGTCAACCTTTCCAAGCTTTCAAACACTTTGATGAATGTTCACATTTCTGTTTACTTGAAAAGAATACTTTTATACTCCTAAAATCCAATATTATCCAAAGCTGCTTCTAGATTATTAATATGAAGTGTCATGATAATTCCAAACAATTTATTGAGAAACTGCAGTATCATTTTCTTTTCTCCCCCAAAAATATAAAATTCTCATTAGTATGAAAATAATTGCTTCTTAAATATTACACTGATAATGGAACACTTCATTAAAATATTTTACTGCACAATACGCTGAAGCTATTAATCTAGAGATACAAATAAACAATTTAGACTTTATCATCCCATGTTATTTGATTCTAGAATGTTTCCTTTAAAATTGAGGAATTAATCAATAATGCCAGCTACACCTGTTTCTATTCCTTTGTCTGATAGTTGGTCATTTTTCAGCTGCAAAATCAAATTGGTAAAACAGCTTGTTATAACCAGAATTTAAAAAACTACAGATGCCTCTGACATTTGTATATTGCCCCTTTAGAACCAGTAATGCTTCATAAGCTGAAAGGTAAGTTTCTGGCATCTTTCTTTTAATTTTGGTTGCATGATCATGATTATGGATAGTTTACCAGAAAGTAATTAGTACTGTTATTATCAGTTACTTAATTTTGTAAACCTTCAGGTTGATCAGTCTATAATCACACCCATAATTTCAACTCAAATTTCTTTCATAACCTTAAAAATGACCAGCTTTGTCTTTTTTATATCAGGAGAGTGGGGCTGCTAAATTATTATGAGGCTATTGTGGTTAAACACCTACTGTTTAACCACTAAATCTTTTATATATATATACAGTGTGTGTGTGTATGTATGTATGTATGTATGTATGTATGTATATATGTGTGTGTGTGTGTATATATATGCCTTGGAATATATATATATATATAATATATATATATATATATATATATATATATATATATATATATATATATATATAATATATATATATATATATATAATATATATATATAATATATATTATATATTGTATATATATTAACTGCCTTGGAAATGGCCCTGGGTTGGGCCGAGAGGCAAAAAAGGAGCTGTAATGTTCCTTCAATATACCAGGGTGATTCGACACAAAAATGTAACCCTTCCCTGGTACAGAGCTGAAGGGATTGGATACTGTAGCCTAGAGGATAATTCTCTGCCTTACAAGGCAAAGGTTGCAGGTTGAAGTCCCAGTGGGTATGGCTAGCTGATGAGGCCAAAATAAGGCCGAAATAAATCTATCCTAGTCTCCCTTAATTTTCAAATTCAGCTTAAACATGTGACACATACAGATACAATTGTCGGCTATCAATAAAATTAACTGCCTTGGAAATGGCCCTGGGTTGGGCCGAGAGGCAAAAAAGGAGCTGTGATGTTCCTTCAATATACCAGGGTGATTCGACACAAAAATGTAACCCTTCCCTGGTACAGAGCTGAAGGGATTGGATACTGTAGCCTAGAGGATAATTCTCTGCCTTACAAGGCAAAGGTTGCAGGTTGAAGTCCCAGTGGGTATGGCTAGCTGATGAGGCCAAAATAAGGCCGAAATAGATCTATCCTAGTCTCCCTTAATTTTCAAATTCAGCTTAAACATGTGACATATATATATATATGTTTTCGTAAATTTTCACGGGTATATGTATGTAGATTGTTCTGAGTTCGGGTTTTGCCCTGTGTAATATTTTGCCTGATGATGGTGAATGTGATTTCACCGAAACGTCGCATAGACATGCAAAATATTACACAGGGCAAAACCCGAACTCAAAACAATCTACATATATATATATATATATATATATATATATATATATATATATATATATATATAATGTCGGATCACCCTGGTATATTGAAGGAACGTCACAGCTCCTTTTTGCCTATAGGCCCAACCCAGGACCATTTCAAGGCAGTTAACCGACAACTATATTCTGTATGTATCAAATTATATATATTATTTATATATATTTATTAAAGTTTTCCATTTGTTTTAATTTTATTTTTAATTTTTTTTTTAAGTGTACATAATCATATTTATCATATATACATTCCTATATATTACATCATATATACATTCCTATCTATATTATTTTTTAATTGCTTTTAGATTTCTTAATATTTTATTTCAATGCTTCTTTTAAGTTTCTTTTTTTTTGTCCATTGGTACCATTTTGTCCAGGTTTCATAATAGTCCGATTCTTTTTGATTATTAAGCCCCATTGTCAATCTGTCCATCTCTGCACAGTCGTATATTTTCTTGATGATCTCATTGTCTTCAGGTATTTGCGGATTTTTCCAGTTCTGTGCAAATACAATCCTTGCAGCTGTTGTAATATGCAAGCTTAAATATTTTACATTTTTAGAATAGGTACTTCTCATAATACCCCAGTAGAAAAAACTCTGGCGTATATTCTATTTTTGTATTTGTTATTTGACACAACCAATTATTTATTTTTTTCCAATATTTTCTTGTCTCTGGACATAACCACCATAGATGAAAGAAGGTGCCTTGAGTCTTATTACATTTCCAACACATTGGACTGTAATTTTTGTGCATTTTGGCTAGTCTTTTGAATCTTATACTGAAGGCATTATAGTACCCCCTTTTAAATGATTATTTTAAACTATAACATATAAACATTTAAATATATATATATGCAGAGATCTGTAAGTGTAAAATAATCTTCGCAAGCTTTTACCTATTTTTTTACCTATTTTTTAAAAATCTCTCCAATTTTTACAAATCTCCTTGGATGTGTCTTCATCTTATTAAATAAAAAAATAAGGTAAAGAAATATGAAAGGAAAAGTTCATTTGTCCAGTACTGCAGAAAAAAATTCCAATAATTAACATTCTGAATGGAATAGTTTTTATAATATCAGTAGATGCCTGTGACATCAATATTTGTCTTTACTGGTATTGTTTTGTTATCAGAATGGTATTAGAGTCACTGTGTTCAGTCAAGAGCTTATGCTACAGGGGAAACTGCAGAAATATAACAAAAAGGATTAATTTGAGTGTTTTATTCTATATGATATTATGGTGGTAAACCTGGTATATTTTTTCAATTAAATTTCCTAAACAATTAACAGTTCTTTAATTGTGGACAAAATTAAATACATAATAAGAGAAATTGTGTGTGTGTGTGTGTACGTGTGTGTACACAAACCACTGTTTCCTCTAAGCTGTTCGGCCACGCGACTGCGCAGACAACAAGAAACCTCTGAACAGCACTTTCTAAGTGCCACACAATCATAATGGGGAACATGCCTTCCTGTCCATTTGGGTCTGGCTCCTCCCCGCCCCACAGGTGCGGGCCTGGTGAGGAAAGCCAAGAACAGGAAGGGGGCTGATGGATGCTGCTGTCCCACAAGCACTCCAGAGAATGGGGAGAAAGATGTCTGTGATCCCAGCCCCAGAGGAGGAATTTGTGGGTTGGATGGGGTTGGGGGGCATGCTCGAATTTCAGATTAGGGAAGGGTCAGAAGGAGCAAAAGGTCCAATTGGAATTCTCCCTTCTGACGCATCATTGGTCATCAGGCAGAGTCTCCCTTGACTTGATCCGATGGAAGAGAGTTCGGCGTAGTAAGTAAGCACATTTACACATTTATACAAGCTATATACTCATTACTTTACATTGTAACCAAGTGCCATTTCTTCAGTGTTGTCACATGAAAAGATATATTTAAATATTTTCAAAATGTGAGGAGGTGGACATACTGTACTTGTGTGTGTGTGTGTGTGTGTAACACATATATCACATATTTATATGATAGAAGGACATGATAGAAGGACAGGAACTGGGAAATAGATTTCAGAAGCTATTGAAGGATTCATGAGCTGGCTAAAATTGCATAAATCACTAATATGGATTATTTTAAAAATGTAGAACCTTATAACTGGATTTTTTTGTACTACAAAGCCATGACTATGAGTATCTTAAGCAATACCTTTTATAGATAGAGTTGTTTCTTTCATCCATTCATAAAACATTTGACATAGCAAAGTTGACATCTTTGAATTTGATATTACATTTTTTATGACATAAATTTAGTATAGTGAGAGTAAAAGAATGTCACATTAAAAAATAAATCAACAATTTGTATTTTAATAATCCATCAAGCATTTTAGAGTTTAAAATAAAACATTTTTTTTACATTGTATCAGGACCACACATAACGATAATTCCATTTTGTCCATTTTCAATGTAACTTGTCATACATAGTGCCAAAGAACCACAAAATAGCGAATATGATATTTTTTAAAGGGGACCCAGGGGAAGTCTGGGAAATTATAAGCCAGTCAGTTTACCATCTATACAAATTAATAGAAATAATAATCAGAAGGGGAAAATTATAAAACAATTAAAAATAGCATGGATTTAAGAAGAGTCAGTTCTTCTTCACCAAACTTTTATAACTTTAGCATTGGATTTGTATACCATAATTTTTAAAATTGAATTATTGATGTATTTAAACAATTTGATGTCATTGATACTTTACACTGTACTGTGATTGGTGAGAAAATAAAAAGATTCTGTGAAAAAAAAACTTTTATAACTGTTGTAGGGTGACAAAGGACAGAGGGATAGAATTAGAATTAGGATAGAATTATTATTGTTGTTGTTATTATTATTATTATTATTATTATTATTATTTTATTAGATTTGTATGCCACCTTTCTCTGAAGACTTGGAGCGGCATACAAATTAACTGTTAAAAGGTTATACTTGGATTCCCAATAAATCTCAATAAATTTTTGATAAAGACTCAGGTTAATATAGTGACCATAGGAAAAGAGATTCTTTAATAAATATTGATCCCATTTTTAATCCTGTATTATATTTTTGTTATACCTTCTTAAAATGCTTATAAAAATATAGTAGATTTTCCTACTGTATTTTTAGAGTATAAAACACATCTTTTTTTCAACTGCTTTCTTTTGGTTTTCATCTCAAAATGCTTTAATAACCCCAGTCTCCAATTTGGACTTTTATTCAACCAAATTAGCTGCTAGTTCTTCAGTGGGATAACTTCCAAGTTCTTTAAACAATTTTTGTCTTTAATACATAAATATACTGACAATTGGGCAGTCACTCACATGATGTTGATACTCCACTCAATTCACAACTACTGCACAAATCTTATTCCACTTCCCTCAGCTTGTGATGGCCCCCATGGCCCTCACCCCCATTGTTGGTTCAAAGAGCTTTATCACCAATCTCTGAGGGATTTGCCTACCCCTCTTGGTATTCCTTCTTCTCTGTCCCTGCAGGACAGATCTGGTTCAAAGACCCCTGAAAGTGGCTTGTCAGCCTGGAATTTCGCTGGGCTCATCACAGCCAGCTATTTCCAGACTGTATTGCCGTGATGCTGCTAGTTTCTCCACCTGCCTTCCCTACTTCTTTCCCCTTGGCCCACAGCCCTGACATGCTTTTCTGCCTTCCATGCAGCCTTCTTGATGTCCCTATGGCCAGCTTGAGAAGGAAGGCAAGTGGAAGACAATGTGGAAGGCAGGAAAGCATATCAGGGGAGCAGGGAAAGGAAGTAACTGCCTGCCTACTCCCTTCCCCACAGCCCTGCTATCCTTCACAACCTTCAACACAGCCTTCCCGGCAGTCCCCCATGCCTGCTTGCCTTCCAAACTTGGCGTCCAGCCCATGATGAAAAATGCACTGCTTCTGGCCAGTCACGGCCAATGGGTGGGTAGCCAGCTCAGATGCTGTATTGGGGCTAGGAGGGGTGGTGGCAGGAGAAAGAAGAAAGCGAATTGCAGCTGTGATGCTCCTGGAGGGTGGGCAATGAGGTCCTCCAGAGCTGCACACTGCCTCTGTCATAGAAGCCAGCCCTCCATGCAGAGAGAGGGTCAGACCTGCACTTGGAAGTGGCTGCTTTTCTAGCTGGCAATTATTCTTCCTTTTTCCCGCTGCAATACAAAAGCAAATAGCATCAGTGCTACTTTGGGAGAGCAAGCAAATGTCTGTAGCCAGGCAGCGAGGGAAGGCAGTGAGAGCAGTGGACCCTTCCAAGTGCAAGCCTGGTACTCTCCCCACCCAGGAGTTTTCCCCTGCCTGGGTGCTAGTTGTTTTTGTACTGCACTTATAGTAGCATGCCCAGCCAGATTAACAGGTATGGGGGCGATGCCTTGCCAATCACCTCCATGCGCTGTGCTTGGCAGAAGCCGCCACCGTCACCACTCTTGCTATCTTCCCTCCTTCCAGCTCAGCATGCTGAGGCCCAGAGGCTCAACAAGTATTTATTTTATTTATTTATTTTGTCCAATACACAATGAGGGTTTTAGTGAGTATATATCTATATACACATAGTAAAATACATGATGAAGGTTATAGAGGAGATACTCGTAGTAAAATATATCTAAGAAAGAATAGAAAAGAAGGTATAGTAATAGAACATATTAATGAAAGAATAGAAGAAGAGATATAGGAATAGAAGAAAGGTATAGGAGATATAGGACAGGGGACGGAAGGCACTCTAGTGCACTTGTACTCGCCCCTTACTGACCTCTTAGGAATATGGATAGGTCAACCGTAGATAATCTAAGGGTAAAGTGTTGGGGGGTTGGGGATGACACTATGGAGTCCGGTAATGAGATCCATGCTTCGACAACTCGGTTACTGAAGTCATATTTTTTACAGTCAAGTTTGGAGCGGTTAATATTAAGTTTAAATCTGTTGTGTGCTCTTGTGTTGTTGTGGTTGAAGCTGAAGTAGTCGCCGACAGGCAGGACGTTGCAGCATATGATCTTGTGTGCAATACTTAGATCTTGTTTAAGGCATCTTAGTTCTAAACTTTCTAGGCCCAGGACTGTAAAATGTAAAATGCTACCACCTCGCAGCACAGTTGTGGGATGGCGGAGAGCTTCCTTGGCCTCTCCCAAGCAACCTTTGCCCACACTGCTGGCTCTCCCAAGCAAGCTCTCTGCCATCTCAAAAGTGCGCCACACCGGAAAACTCCCCCGCATGTGGCGCAGTTCCAGGGTGACGGAGAGCCCAGGCAAACTTTGCCCCCACCACCTTCATTACTGCTGCCAGGCTTGCCAGGCAGTATAACTCCCCAGGAAAGGCTGCATTTATGTGCCTAGACCAGGTTGGTGTGTGTGAGAGAGAAAGATGGGGGGATAAAGAGGAAAGAATAGAGAGACAAGAAGGAAGGAAGGGAAGGGAAGGAAGGAAGAAAGAAAAAAGAAAAAGAAAGAAAAAAATTATGAACACAATTAAACCTAAAATTTTGGTTGCTAAACCAGAGTGCTGTTAAGTGAGTTTCACCATATTATACAAGTTGGCCATGTCCACTTTGTCACTGACCACCTACCATGCTCACCCAGTCACATGTCTCCAAGTCATGCCCACTTGAAGCCACACCCGCCTGACCCTTCAAGCCACACCCACAAAATAAGCCCTGGCCACAGAACTGTTAAGGAGAATTTTTAGATTTCACCTCTGCTGTAGAGTGCAGAAATCACTAATGTTGATGCCTATCTCTGTATTTTTAATTTTTCCATTAACTAGCATCTTGATTTATTCCAAATAGTTCAGAACATATACATAACTGAAGAGAGAATCATCTCAACAGAGCACTGCTATGCTATATTATCTATAATATAGAGAGATAATTTTTATATTCATTTGTATTTTTTTCTTCAGTGGATATTTTGTTTTTTCCAGCTGCAAGCGCTCAACTTTTGGAATCTCTGACATGTTTGTGATGGAGATCGGGAAAAGAAATAGAATATTGGTATCTTTCTTTATCATCTATACACTGCTGCATTTCCTAAAATGTTCCATTGACACTTAAGCAAAATTGGATTCAGAAAAAAAATCTCTGAGATTAGTGCATTGTTTATTTCATCTGAAAAATCTATCCCTAAACTGGTTAATTAGATTTTTTTTAGACCTTCATCCTAAACTAACATTTTAAGGTTAGTAGTATACTCTCATGCTTACCATTTATCCTGCAGAATATGATGGATTTCATGATCAGCAATCGCTTTCATAATTAAATTGTTAAAAATTAGCCCTTGTGCATATCACCTAATTGTCATAAATGTCCGTACTAGGCTAATTCACAACAGAGCTGGTTCCATTTTGGCTTCTTTGTCATTTGAGTAATTTAAAATCTACCTGTATGCAGACTGGAGGAAAAAAATTCTGTGTATTTTAGGGAAGTTTAATATTCATTCAGTGAGGGAATTAATACCTTTACAACTATTCACAGGATATTTGTCAGGGAAGAAAATGAAGGTTGTGTTTGCTTCAGCAGTTCCACTGTCCGGTCTTGGGTCTGGATTTATATGTATGATGATTAATTGTGGTAATCATCATTTGGAGTTTATAGACTTTGGCCTGCCAGGTAAATTCTATATAGCCTCTACTGGACAAGGCAAAAGTAAATATAATTGATCCATATGGACCACATGTTAGCTCCGATATTCTGTCAAGACATTTATTTATTATTTATTTATTTATTGGATTTGTATGCCGCCCCTCTCTGGAGACTCGGGGCCGCTAACAGCAACATTAGTGATTAGCAGGATTGCAAGAGGACCTGTAGTCTCCTAGGGTTTTAAGATAGGTAAACATTGTGAGAGTTTATATAGGACATGACTGTAAATATTAATTTTCTAGACAGTCCAGTGCTTAGATCAAAAGCTTATAGCAAGATAAATTGCTGTGCTGCTGATAATTAAAATTCCTATATATATTGAAAATCTGCATTTCACAGAACACAAGATTTCAAGATCTATTGTATATGTATACCTCCAGAAAGTTTAAATTCAAGGCCTTTGTAGCCTGTTTTTTAATAGATATTTGGCCTTTATAATATGAGTGACATCTAGTTGGCTTCCACAAGAAATAAAATGCTGGATTAAAATAAACCATGGCCAGATATATCAGATCTATTTTTATGTTCTGGATGTTTATAATGAGCATATAAAGTATTTAACATAGACTATCATGGGCATATTTATTTTTGTGAAATATTAATGTTCTCTATGTTGTTTTACAGGATACATTGCTTATATGTAATATGAAATTGGAACCCATGTCAAGCAATTGGTTATCTGTGTGCTTTGGCATTCATGTTAGTTGAACTTGTCAAGTAACTGGATGCTTTAGTGCAGGGGTGTCAAATTCACTTTGTCACAGCAGCATCACATGATGTATTGGGGCTTCCCCCCCCCCTTCACTAAACTGGGCATAGGCATGCCCAACACATGACACATCTAGCCCACGGGCCAGGAGTTTGACAGCCCTGCTTTAGGGAACCAAGCTCAGGTCTATTTAGTCAGGTACCTAAATT
Source organism: Erythrolamprus reginae (assembly GCF_031021105.1). Lineage (NCBI taxonomy): Eukaryota > Metazoa > Chordata > Lepidosauria > Squamata > Dipsadidae > Erythrolamprus > Erythrolamprus reginae. The sequence goes on along the minus strand of NC_091963.1, from coordinate 39,674,517 downwards.
CAACCTTTATATCTACTTCAGATTTAAGATTAGTTGGCTCTGATTCCTGTTAACAAAACTGTAGAAACAAATGTTGGGAAATCTATGAAAGAATTGCTGTAGATACTATGAGCAATTGGATTTTCTTGAGGGAAAGGGAATAACTAGAAAAATCAATGGTATCAAAACTTTATCCTGGCTATATGCCTAGAATTTTAACATTCATTACAAAATAAAGAACACTGAGTTCTCCAGATGGAAGCAATAGATCTGTTAATATTGTTACCCTTACTACATCTGAAAAAGAGATAAGTTGAAGTTTATTGAAGCTAGAGTAATACAATTGTCCTTAACGAACAATGTCTACTCCCTTCTAGAAGAGATGATATATTGAGCTATTGCCATAAACTCAAGAAAAATCCCCATGATACCTTAAAAGATTAAATGATTGCAGACTTAATATTTGCAAGCAATACATAAATTAAAGAGGAGTTCGATTTTTTTGCATACCACAATTTATATTGTCAAAATGCAAATTAAGCAAAGAAATTTAGGATATCATATACATAGCGTTTAGAAAGATAACTGTTTTCCCAATGTATATAGCGCAGCACTAAAATTAATATTTATCTTTTAGACAATTTGTTAAGCATTTCATGCTTTCTACTCACATTACTTATGAACAGGATAGAGATAAAGACCATACAGTCACAGATAGTAGTTTTTGTTTGATTTTACTTTTTTCCATAATTATATCTAAAGATGCAAAGGGCACCTAAACTTCAATTTCTTTGGGATGATCAAAAGATGCAGACACAAATAATATTTTTAAAAATGTTTTAGTTGCTGTGGAATAATATTTCCTTTTGTAGATAGGTATATGATGTTTGCTGTGAATTTTTAACAATTATAACCACAAGGAGTTTTAAGAGCTGCTGATTACTTTGTTTCAAGAACTTCATTTATTTATTTATTTTATTTTATTTATTTATTTGTCAAACAATTATAGGGTGATAATTTGTACATATAAAACATTAGATAAGTAATGATAAAAAGTAGACAATAGGACAGGGACGGTACGCACAATGGTGCGCTTATGCACGCCCCTTTGCAACACCTTCCCTGCAGGATTGACAGAATTAAGAAGTAATATCTGTTTTAGGCACCGAGATTGTCAAGGCTAAGTAAAGCTTTCACTCAGATTTCTTATTCTAACATTACACTTTGCCCCACTGCCGTTTATTGGCTTTGTGGATATAAATTTCCATCAAAGATAGGAGCTGCAAGTGAAGATACAAGATGTCATGGAACCCTTTGAAACTATTGTATGCAGCCATAAAGCAACTTTAAGCAGTAACACTGGATTATAATTATGAATGGGAAGAAGCTTTTAAATAATCTAGTAATGATTCTATTAATTGAACTAATTTAATCTTGACTGAGTGTACTTTCCTGTCCTTGATACTAATTAGTTTGGAGACTGTGGTCATAGGTATACCATTAAAAAATCTAGTATACCATTTCCCTCCAAAATATGTTTCTGGGAAATCTCAGATAAAAATTAAATATAAATTCTTAGAGTATAGCATATTTTACAGTTCCATATTTAAATATTTTAAACACTTTTGTTTTAATGTCTCCAAGTTTAATCTTACAGCCACATTAAGAGAAACAATTCCATTGCATTTATGTCAAATTTGAACATGCTCAATACCAGATGGTGTTTCATTTCAGGTCAGAAAATAATGGAGGAGTTTGGTTTTAAAACTGAAGTTAAAAAAAGAAAAAGATGAATAACAAGGAATTAACATTTGCCGAAGCTTTTTCAGTTAAGATCAGCTGTCCTTTATTTTTCATGTTACATTATTTAGCATTTCAAAATTATTTTTCATATTTATATATTAGATTAACATATAAAATATGAAGATTTATATTGCCATATTCAGAAGAATTCTTAAATTGGATTGTTGGTATTCTGGTATTAGTTTATTAGTAATTATTATTAGTAATTATGTATGAACTAGTGAAGTTGGACGCTAACAATAGTCTCCCATTTGGCAGGTCCTATACATGCTCTAGAATACTAATGACAAACCTTTTCGGCACTGAGTACCAAAAAGGTTGTGTGGAAATTTCACACATACATGCTCATTTGGGCCATTTGCGGAAAAGCCAAACTTCTGGGTTAGAATAGAATAGAACAGAATAGAATATAATTCTTTATTGTCCAAGTGTGATTGGACACACAAAGAATTTGTCTTGGTGCATCTGCTCTCAGTGTACATAAAAGAAAATCTACATTTGTCAAGAATCATGAGGTACAACACTTAATGATTGTCATAGGGATCAAATACGTAATGAGGAAACAATCAATATTAATAAAAATCTTGAGCATACAAGAAACAAGTTACAGTCATACAGTCATAAGTGGCAGAAAATGAGTGATAGGAATGATGAGAAAAAATGAGTAGTAATAGTAGTGCAGACTTAGTAAATAGTTTGACAGTGTTGAAGGAATTATTTGTTTAGCAGAATGATGGAACTAGGGGAAAAACTGTTCTTGTGTGTAGTTGAACATGCATGTGCGCCCAACGATCAGTTGGCCAGTGTGCATGCGCAGGTTGATTTTCACTGCCCAACACACGAAGTGAACACGCTTCGGAAACTTCCAGGTTCTAGTGTGCATGTGTGCCCAACAATCAGCTGGTCAATACACACGTGCAGACCAGTTTTCAGTACTGCCCTGCATGTGAAGGGATCATGCTCCAGAAAAACTGAATTTCCAGATTCTGGCATGCATATGCAACTTGCCAGTGCATATGTGCATAACAGTTTTTTCTTTGCACCTGGCACTGGAGGTGTCGACCATGCAAGCTTAGATTCCCTCCCCTCATTTCATTTCATTTCATTTATTGGATTTATATGCCGCCCCTCTCCGAAAACTCGGGGCGGCTCAACATGGATGTTCTTGTTATGTTGTTTTGTAAGTGTAAATTTTACTTGATGCTCGACTCTGGATAGCACAAATAAATATTATAATCCAAAACCACCCATTTAGTAATGTATCTGTATCATTTACTTTATTTTTTTCCAAAATACTTCAAGTTGCTTTATTCACTTCTAGCCTCACCACTGAGAGTAGTTTTTAGGAGTCAACTTGGGAAGATTATTGTGTTATACAAATTAGTACTACTATGTAAGCTATAAAATGTGGTTATAAGTGTTAAATAAACATAATTTTTAAGGCTTAATAAATAATATTTTTAAGGCTTCAGTTCTTTGCATATGGTATACTTGCCTACATATTTTATTTTATGCACATAATCAATCCAATATCTTAAGTCACTTTTGATGAGGTGAGTGGTTATATAGCATGTTAGCGCGACTGTGGTATGAATGAGTGTGATTGCATAGCTTTAGAACCTGCGTTTTTAGATTACTTTTAAAATTGGGCTTTTGATCTGTTTTGCATTTCCTTTATATGTTGTGAGCCACACTGAGTTTTTGGAGAAGGGCGGCATATAAGTCCAATTAATAAATAATTAATAAATAAATATATAAATTAGATAAATATTTTTTAAATGTACGTGTGTATAAATTATAGTTGAACTAGCTGAAATATGTAATGATATTTCTATAAGAATGACTGAAAAAAGGTTGTGTAGAGGTGTTTCAATTGTAAGAAATATTTAGTATGTTTATATAAATATAGCACTTTTCCAGACATTGTACATGGCCTAGGAAATGACCAAAAAAAAGTTTCTCAAATGTGAGATGGGATTTTTATGGAGCATGTGAAACTCTGCACATATGTATAAAAATGGTCAACTTGGCCCTTGCTGTTTTACACCTGTACAAAGAAATACTGCAAAGCCTTTGTAGCTGGTGCAAAATCTCTTGCAATCAGGCATTTCTGTATATTTTAATAAATTATTAGAGATCTACTATTATGTGATCACTAAATATGACTCTGAACTGTAAACAATACTGTAATTCCAATTAACACTAAAAATATCAGCAAAACAATATATATAACATCTGGGGCAGTAGATATATCCAGATTGACAAGCTCTTAAAAATAGGCTTATCAAGCTTCTTGGCTTACTGCAGTGGTTCCCAATATGAGCCCCACGCCCAGGGGTGGGCAGCAGGCAGGACGAGGTGGAACACAGTTCCACCGGCAGAAATGAAACTGTGTGCCCAGCTCCAGCTGACCATCCCCCCTTCCATCCTCCTCCTCCTCCTCGGAAAGCGGCAGGGAGACTAGCACCGGCAGGAGTTGCAGGGGACCCATCTTCTCCCCCCTCTTAACAGCTGATCGGTACCTGTTTGCCTAGCTACCCACCCTGAGGTGGGGGTGACCCAGGAAGGAGAGTGTGGAAAACCAAAGCAAATTGTCACCCCAGAGAGCGGCACTGGTGAGGTTGTAAGTCGAGGACTTAACAGTTCACTTGAACGATGATGATCATTCAAGCCACTCCCCCCGTGGTCACATGGCCAGCAAGCCACTCCTACCAAGTCATGACCATTAAGCCACACCCCCAAAATAAGCCACACCCCCAGTGTGGCAGTAAACATTTTGGCTGCTCATTACTGCCCACACCCCACAGGGGGCAATTTTAGAGATGCTTAGATGGGCATGGCCAAAAAAGGTTGGGAACCACTGGCCTGGTGCCTGGTGGGAACCACTGGCCACATTTTCAATGCATTATGGAAAGCCCCTAGGGTTATGACTGTACATATCTTGGGGTGGATGTTGTTCTATGACATAGGTAAAGTACAGGAAAGAAGACATAGTGTGTAGATCCTATGAGATATGGCAGTCTACACATGTTGCTCTAAAGTTGGATTTACCTGGTGTGACCTAAGAGGCCTGGGCTTTTTGACTTCAGATTCAGATGACTCCAACTCTATTGGCTTTTTCAAAGTTTTTGAAGATCTATCTTTTCCAGATGGTAAGGCCAGGATGTTAGCAAAACTGATGTTATATGCTCCTTTTTTTCTTCTAGAGAAATCATTAAGTAAGCTTGCAAAAAAATGTATTTTTTTTAAAAAAAGTTTTCCCCCTATATCTTGGTTTTAAACTTTTTGTTCACTATACAGGTTATCTTGATTGATAGATAGCTGTATAAATTTATGTAATAAATAATAAAATAAATAATACAGCTTTGTTTTATTAAGAGACTGGAAAACATGCCCAGACTTTGTGAGACAGGCAGGAATTTGGAGAGAAGCAGACCTGAGCTTTTTCGGAAATCCCTCTATTGATATGCTCCAGATTATGGACGCGATCAAAAGAATGAGGAGTGAAATGTCCATCTTGGAGGCCTGTCAATGCCTCTATCAAAAAATCCTGGTGGTCTAAGAAAATAACAGTTTCTGAAAAAAATGATTTTGGGCAGACTAAAAGAATAACAATGACAGGCTAATATTTTCTCACAGGATAAGATATTTGTGTTAGTTACTATCAATGCTCTTGATTTAATCACCTTTATCTCTGATATAGGAAATGAAGTATAGTTATCATTGACAGAATTAATGATTCTTCTGGATTAACTCTCTGGAATGGGGCTTGGAAGGCACTATTGAGCCAGTCTAATTAGAATAACTGAATTACTGTACCTAAACTATCTCCTTGTCCGATTAATTATCTTTGCAAATTTTGTCTAGGTACTCTTATCAGCGGACAGAAGTGCAACTAATCAGTGTACAGTGATCCCTCGATTTTTGCGATCTTGATCTTCGCGAAACACTATATCGCGATTTTTCCCACCCGATGACGTCACTCTCTTCCTTCCTTTCTCATCTTTCTTTCTCTCTCTCTTTCTCTATCTTGCTTCTTCCTCTCTCACACTCTCTTCCTCCCTCTCTCATCTCTTTCCTTCTCTCTCTTTCTCTATCTCTCCCCCTCTTGCTGGCGGGCGGCGGGCGAGCGGGGGCATCAGCGAGGAGCCGGAGTTTCCCCTTTGCGTGGGCGGCGGGGAAACCCCGATCTTCGTCTGCTCGCTGCTGCTGCAGCAGCAGCGAGCAGACGAAGATCGGGGTTTCCCCGCCGCCCACGCAAAGGGGAAAGCCCGATTCGACTCCTCGCTGCTGCCGCTGAGCAGATCAGCTGCTGGGCGGCCGCAGCAGCAGCGAGCAGACGAAGATCCGGGTTTCCCCGCCGCCCATGCAAACTCCACCATCTGCGCATGCGCGGCCATGGAAAAAGGGCGCGCATGCGCAGATGGTGTTTTTACTTCCGCAACCCTACATCACGAAAAATCGATTATCACGAGGGGTCTTGGAATGGAACCCTCACGATAATCGAGGGATCACTGTATTATTATAACACATGGCCAAAGTTGAATGCAATTACCGGTATCTTGTTTCTTTTACTTATCTGAGAAAGAAGATAGTGCTTGAACCCTTGAGTTTATTTGTTTGCTATTTGGAGTTTTGTCTGTTCTCCAAGTTGCTAAGAAGATGGATTCCTCAAAATTCAAATGATAAAAAGTGAATGTCTATCCCTTACTCTTTCACAATCACATATACAAAGTATTGAAAAGTATTTAAAAGGGAGAAGATGTCCTGATCTATCCCCCTCACCTGCTTTTCCAGCAATTATGATTCATGACATTAATTGGTACAACTACTGCAAAATAACTATTATCAAACAATAACTATACCAAATAATTTATTTTTTTATTTTTTATTTTTTTATTAAATTTGTATGCCACCCCTCTCCGGAGACTCGGAGCGGCTTATAACAACAATACATAGTACAAATCTAATGATTAAAAAGAACAGTTTAAAACCCTTATTATAAAAACCAGTCATGCATCCCAAACAAACCATGGGGGACACGGCCTGGGGGAATCAATTTCCCCATGCCTGATGGCAGAGGTGGGTTTTTAGGAGTTTGCAAAAGGCAAGGAGGGTGGGGGCAGTTCTGATCTCCGGAGGGAGTTGGTTCCAGAGGGTCGGGGCCGCCACAGAGAAGGCTCTTTCCCTGTGCCCCGCCAGACAACATTGTTTCGTCAACAGGACCTGGGGAAGGCCAACTCTATGGGACCTAATCAGTCGCTGGGATTCGGGCGGCAGAAGGCGGTCCCGGAGATATTGTTTTTGTGTCTGTTTATATACATAAACACATGTACCCATACCAAACACACACATATACATATGAATAATATATATACACAGATATTACACATACACCACACACACACACATACACACATTTATGTATGCACACATTTATTCATCCTCAAGTTAATGCTATCAATATTTTAGAGAATAGAGAGCTTTTCTTAACATACACAATTCTTCTAAGTATACATTTTCTGCATATTGAGAAATTATTATTACTTAATTCAGTGTTACCATACAGCCCATATGCTGTGAAATTGTTTAACATGTCACAGTATAAATATAGAAGCAGCATGTTTTACAACTGAAATGTATATTAGGAATCTTTACTGTTTCAGTTTGCCTGTCTACTTATAAATCCTTGCACTGTAATTAAAAATTAGGTTGGAATAACATCTATAAGATTTAAACATAGATAATGTAGTACATATGTTGACTTCTTTAATCGCCAGCAGAGCAATTCAAATACAAGAAAATCCATCTGAAACTGAAATATCCATTGACAAATGGAATATGTGGACTTAATTTCAAGTTATGAATTTCTGTTTTTCAGTCAACTTTACGCTATTCCCTTTTTGTTATGTCAGTTCAGCTGGTATAATTTTATGTTATTAATCCATTTAATGGCAAAATTGGAAATGGTAACAAATAGCCTTGCTATGAAAGATGGAGAAAAGGCATCAATGGAATAAAAATTATATTTTATGGAAGAACATTTTTTAAACAAAATAAATAAAAATAATGCTAATGGAATAACCTTCCATCACCCAAACTAGTCCAACAAGGGCTACTGGCACTAAGCATTGGTTGAATGATTTAGCTGGAAATAGAAAATGTGGGCAGGAGCGTTGTTTAAGGTCTAGTAGCTTATAAAGCCTAAAAGAGAATACAGTTAGTTACACCTTCTGATAGGAATTCCTTTTTTTAAAAGGTAGATAAGATCCATCTCAGCATTTTTAGATTTTTTTTCATCCATCAAGCTGAAACAGGAGAGATAGAAGTCCCGAGAAAGAAGGAAAGGATCCACTTCTCTCCTTCTCTTCCATGGCTCAAGGAAAGGCTGAAGCAGAGGAAAGTGTGAGGCATGCAGAGGAAGGAGACCAATTTGTAACTTTCCAAAGGCCTCGAAGCTGTTTGAGAAGCTGGCAGACATCATGACTGCGCAACAGTTGAACAGTGCTGCACAGAAGTGTGTTGTTGCGTATGCAGCCACGCAGCTTAGAGGGAACAGTGCCATGGAACAGCACCAACAGAACTGGCTCCATGATGTCACCAGTGATTTACTAACGGTTCTAAAGAACCTGTTAGAACCAATAAAAACCCACCTCTAATTTGTGTTCACAATAGAAATTATCCTATTTTTTCTGTAAAAAAATTATCTTTAATAATTCCTTTCACTCTGTGAAATTGGAGAACTATTCAGGAGTGATTACAACAAACCTTTAAAGCCCTTCATGGCACTGGACCATAATATCTCCGAGACCGCCTTCTGCCGCACGAATCCCAGCGACCGATTAGGTCCCACAGAGTGGGCCTTCTCCGGGTCCCGTCAACTAAACAATGTTGGTTGGCGGGCCCCAGGGGAAGAGCCTTCTCTGTGGCAGCCCCGACTCTCTGGAACCAACTCCCCCCAGAGATTAGAACTGCCCCTACTCTCCCTGCCTTTCGTAAACTCCTTAAAACCCACCTCTGTCGTCAGGCATGGGGGAACTGAGACATCTCCCCCGGGCATATACAATTTATGCATGGTATGTTTGTGTGTATGTTTGCTTAGTAAATGGGGTTTTTTAAATATTTTAAATTATAATTTAGATTTGTCATGAATTGTTGTACTCTGTTGTGAGCCGCCCTGAGTCTGCAGAGAGGGGCGGCATACAAATCTAAATAATAAAATAAAATAATAAATAAATAAATAAAAGACAAAAATATCTCTTTTTTTTACATTAGAAAACTTTCTGCTCTTGTGTGAGAAAACAACAACAACAACAATAAAAACAACTTATTAGATCTGAATATTCTGAGTTTGCGGGGGGGGGGAAACCTTTGCTCGGACATTACCTTATCAGCTCTTAAGTCCTTGGTTAGGACTTGAACTGTTAGGTTTTTCCAGTCCCAGACTGTAAATCAAATTAAAGATTAACAACATCAACAACAACAACATAATGGAGGACACTCCTATCATGAGTGTACAAGATATAACTATTGATTTAAAAAAAGCTTGTAGGATTCCTTAAATATCATTTGCCTTTCTACAAATGCTGTGAGAAATACAGTACATAGTTTAGCAAAAAATCCAATTCAGGTATGACTTCTATTGATCCAGCATTTTTAGTTCCAGTATTTTTTCCCCTAGGTAAAGGACTGTTTATAGCACACTGAAATATATAATGTTACTAACAACCATTTGAAGTAAATGCCAAAATTGTTAGAAGTAATATGAGAACAAGATCTATTTCTGTTAGTAGAAAGATCCCTGATTTGTTCATATTGTTTTGTGCATGATGCACAGCTATTTGATATTGCCCTGACAAACAGGAAGATATCAGGTTTAAATTTCTTAAATATCCACTAAAAGCAACGAATGGTCTGAGCACATTAAAATTCCATTTTCCATTTACAAGTGTTTGCTTCAGATGACCCCCACTGATCTTAAATATATTTCTGTATCTGTAACTGAATAGAGGTTTTTCTGTACATCATGTTCTAATGATACTCTGGCCTTTCTCCAACAAGGCACTGAACAAAGCTATTTTTAAAATACAGAAAATGGGAACAGCTGCAGCAATCAGATTTGATAAAAACAAGAGAATTTTCTTTCCTCCTCCTCCTCCTCCTCCTCCTCCTCTTCTTCTTCGTCCTCCTCCTCTTCCTCCTTCCCAAATTTCATCCAAGTTCAAAATTATTTCATAGAATAGCTTTTGTTCTTTTGCAGGAAAGGACTTACAAAACTAATTCAGGGATATCCTTATAAAACAAATAATATTAAAAATACAGTTTAAAATGATATAGGCACTTACCATGTAAGCTTTAAAGAAATTGCATTTCCAATTTTTAGAATAGCTATTAAAGGAAAGACATTTTCACCAAACGTTTTCCTATAATAATCTCCTAGAACTAGAAATTAAGTTCAGTTGTTTCCCAGTGTTAACAGTTCAGGAACTAGTTTTATTTTTAATGTTATTTTCATTGGAGAGAAAAATGGTTGAAAAGTAAAGTACTTTGCCGTATGTTTTCTTCAGCATTAATCAGGAACTGTGCTGTTTTAAGGACAGGGGGAAGTCACTTAACTCACTAATGACAGCACTTGTAAAGATTTTTTTTTGTATGCCTTAAAATTTGTCTGAAAATTGCATGAAATTAATAAGGTGTATTTTAATATAAATAAAGAGATGCTTAGATTCCACCTGTGACCTCTTTAACAGTGTTCTTCAGATTCCTTCCAACTGCTTGGGGTGCATGTTTGAAAAACAGAAGTGGAGTTTTAAATGTGCATGTCTTAGGAACTTAAAAGAAACCCCACAGATTAATTTCCTATAACTCTTGCATTGCATGTGATGTAAGAAGAGCCCCAACAACTAAGACAAAGTCCCGCTGTGTTTTGTTTTCCAAGGAAATCGTCTAGCTGCCTCTGAGAAGCCCATAAGTAAAGAAAGAAGTGGCTTTCACTCACTGTTATTCTGCATCAGCTAATCTTTCAGGATATTCTTACTCTTAGATGTGAAAATCCTACCCAGACATATATCAATTATGTGTCATTCATTTTTTGAAAGTCATTTTCAATGATTGCATCCTTTTATGATAATATATTTGATCAATTATTAAGAGTTGTGTGTAGACATTAATTGGGCAAATCACATATTTTACTTGAAGTACCTCGAAGGATTCATAATTGTGACTCAATTCTCAACTGCCTAATAGAACCAGACCTTTCTTCTTTATTGTTGCTAGCTGCTGAGAAGGTTTCTATTAAGTACAGTGGTACCTCATCATACGAACTTAATTGGTTCCAGGAGGAGGTTCGTAAGGTGAAAAGTTCGTAAGATGAAACAATGTTTCCCATAGGAATCAATGTAAAAGCAAATAATGCGTGCAAATCCTTCAGGAAAATCCCAAACTTTAGAAGGGAGGCAAACAGAGGGCAGGGAGGAGCAGCTAAAGGGGGCAGGTGGAAGAAGCAAGGCTAGGCTAAAGGGTGAGTGGGAAGGAAGAAAGGCAAGGGGGGCGCCCCTCCCTTTTCTTTTTTCAAAAGACACAGTTTCAGTGCCTTTGCAAGCATGCAAAATCTTTACTCCTCTAAGCTGCCCCTCCCTTTTCTTTCTTAAAAAGACACCGTTTCAGTGCTTTTGCAAGCATGCAAAATCTTTACTCCTCCAAGCTGCCCCTCCCTTTTCTTTCTTCAAAAAAAGGGGGGGAAAGAAACCCCTTCATCCCAGCAGCAGCTGCTTGGGTTCGTAAGGTGAAAATAGTTTGGAAGAAGAGGCAAAAAAATCTTAAACACCGGGTTCGTATCTTGAAAAGTTCGTTAGAAGACGCGTTCGTAAGATGAGGTACCACTGTACTCAGTAGAAAAAATATTTTCTGTATTGTTAGTAAACTAAATAAATTTCCACAGAGGGGTGCTTGCACCTACAAATATCTAGAAGCAGATTTGCAAGAATAAATCTCAATTAGGGTTGCTGTTTAAAATAAAAGATATAATCCCTCAAGAAACCATAATCTCACTTGAATCCAAGAGTTCATAAGATTTTTGTGTATCTTGTTTGAAAATGTATGGTAAAACTGCCCTTTGGAAGGATATTTGAAGCAAATATTGAGTTTAAATTTATACCAGATAAATATAAGAGTTCTTGAATATTTGCTAGGTATACTTTTCCAAATCCTTCCAGATCTTCCTATAATTAGTGTACATATAAGTATAGCCTTTATTTTCTATGAGCTGCTAGTCTATCTAGGACTTGGATACCATTGAAAAAAATCTATTATATACACTTTATTATATTTTAGCATATATTATAATTGACCCATGGTATAAGACTGCTAATAACTTGTAATTGAAAAACATTTGCCATGGACTTCAGGATCAAACGATAACATATTCACCAAACCTAATGAATTTATGTTAATAACTCTAGAATTGTAATCAAGATCATTTACTATGAAGAATGGTTACTTCTCTAATAAATATTGGTCCCATTTTTAATCCCTGTATTTTATTTTTCTTATACTTTCTTAAAATACTTATAAAAACATAGTAGAGATTTTCCTAATTTGTATTATTACAAATCTATTTTAGAGTTATTTACTCCAGGTAAATTTGCCTAGATTAAATTGCAATTATATGACACAGAAAGAATCAGTATGCCATGCTCTCTTAGATTCACAACCAGGGCTGTTATACACCTGGCTACATCACTGCCACATCTTATTTGCTATTTACTCATGAAGTGTCTGTCAGCTATCCCTATTTAATTTAAAGGGGGAAAATGGAAATTGTGCTCTACAAATGCTTTACACCAGTTTCTATCAGCCCCAAACTAATCATAATGAGAATTCTAACCTTATGTCTAGAGGTCTACAGGTTTTTCAGATCCAGTTTATTATAACCAAAAGGCAGTTATGCTGCTTTCCTCCCCTCCAGCAATGCTGATCCTGTCTTTTGCCACCCACAGGCAGATAGGTTGCTTTCCTCTCCTCCCCCCATATTCCTGATCCTGCATTCTGCCACCAAACAGACAAGTAGGCTGCCATGGCTGGGCCTAGAGAGCTATCCTGTATAGTTTCTATAGTTATGGGATTACCATCTTTAGATTACCATCTAATGATGAGAAGAAATCAACAAAATTCCATATTGGGTCAGTTGTCACCCGGGTCAACAAGGACCATGTCAGATATGTTTTCCTGGAGATTTGTCAAAAAGGGGGCTATAAAGCGCAGTTGTTACTGTAAGGGAACAAAGGGCATACAACTGCAAAGTGACTGGAACCAAAGCGCAAAACTTATACAACTGAAGAAAATTAATAAATTATCAAATATTAGCAGAACCAATAGCCAGGAGATTTCAAAAAAGAATGATGCAACTGTGCAAGGAACACCTGGAAAGTAATGCAAAGAAAGATTAATGGATCAAAGATGTTTCATCAGCCATAATAGAGTTTTCACAGATATGGAAATGCAGCATCTAGAAATATTGCCTAAAAAGAAAACAACAAGTAATGATGAACAAGCTGAAAAAATTGCTCCAACACATGAACAAATTGAACTGCCAATGGAAGAAACCAACAACAGGATGAAGATCTTCTTGTGCAACAACTCGAAAATGTGGAGCTAAGTGATCTAGCAAAAATGCTGAAAGAAAACTTAGAAACCAAAATACTATCTACGATTCATGAAGTACATAGCAAACTAGTGAAAAATCTGTTAACCACCATGAATAACATTTTAACTTTCAGCTTCAGTTACAACTGCAGAACTGGGTTAAAAAATGCCCTCCCCCCAAAAAAAAAATCCACTGGAAGCCCAAAGTGAAAATAAAATTTAAAAACTCTGAGAGGATGACAGCAATTTAAAGTACTTTAAAGAAGGAAAACTAAAGAACAAAAAGCTGAAAAATACTTTGCACAAAAAATACAACCTTAAGGAAAAAACAATAATGGAAATCATGAAAGAAATAAAACAAGGCATCATAGCAATAGCATTATTGTCAATCCAAACTGCCAACTTTGCAACGAGAAAGTTGAAACTGTTTCATGCTTAATATGTGAGTGCAGCAAAATCGTACAAACTGATTACAAAGTTAGACATGATCGAGTTGCTAAATTAGTCCACTGGTCATTATGTAAAAAAAATGATGTACCTGTATCTGAAAAGTCATGAGAGCACAAAATTAAAATGAGAGGGTAAAGATTTTGTTGGACTTTCAACTACAGAAGATCATCATTTGGAACACAACATGCTAGATATCACAGTTGTCGAGGGCCGAAGAGTACAGTTCATTGATATTGCTATACCAAGATATGTCAGTGTCAAAGAAAAAGAAATGGAAAAAAATACGAAATATCACGATCTGGCCATTGAAATTACATGGCTCTGTATGAAATATGTAACAGTGATACCCATTGTCATCAGGGCCCTTGTTACCATGTCCAAGAATTTCACAAAACTCATCAAGAAATTGCATTTTCCTGCAATAACAGCAGTGGAAGTGCAAAAAACTATGCTATTCGGAACATCATATATTTTAAGAAGATACTTGGTCGATACCTAGGATGCTGGCAGCAACCTGTATTGACCATTAGCACCAGTCAGTGGTATTTGTAACAATTTTTTAAATGTTCAGTTTACTGAGTTTCATGTTTAATGCAATAATAATAATAATAACAACAACAATAACAACAGTTCAGTTTACTGAGTTTCATGTTTAATGCAATAATAATAATAATAACAACAACAATAACAACAACAACCTAGTATGGCGACATCAATGATCCATATCACCATATGTCACCATACCAGGTGACAATCAATTTGATGAAAAGCAAGAAAGAAAAATGTAGCCGGTATCAGGATCTTAAAATCGAACTACAACTCTGGTATAAACCAGTACAGGTGGTCGCAATAGTAATCGGCACACTGGGTGCTGCGCCAAAAGACCTCAGCTGGCATTTGAAAATAATAAACATTGACAAAATGAATTTTAATCTATCTCTATTTTCTTAACTTTTTAAATTAAGTTTTAGACTTTTTAGTATTAATATTAGTATTAATATTTCTAATTTTATTTTAACCTTATTTTTAATTAAATTATTGGTTTTTTTTAAAATTGATAGATAATTGGGGTGGGTTTAATAATATGTATGGAATGAGTTATTGATATGGATGAGATGGGTGTGGTGGGTGGGATTATGGGATGGATGAGGTAAATGGGAATGGTATGAATGATTTATTTGGCCCACCTGACGTTAGAGAGACTGGAGGGGAGGAGGCACCGATCTCTGGGGTGGCAGAGGGTCGGAATATTCCAGTGTTGCTGGGAAGAGGCAGATATGGCTGGAGCCACAGAGATGGCCGTTCCAGGGGAATGAGAGATCGATGCTTAATAATGATCCCTTGTTCCAGCTCCGTGAGCTCAACCCAGGGCACTGCTGACGAGTGTAACTCTGGCCCTGGGCTCAGGCTGCTGCTACTCAATGCCAGGTCAGTGGTAAATAAAGCTCTTCTCATCCGGGATTTGATCCTGGATGAGGAGGCCGACCCGGCATGTGTGACTGAAACCTGCCTGGCCTTTGGAGGATCTCTGGCTGGACCGAGACAGGGGTTTCTCCTCTGTCCTGGTGCTTCTTGACCTCTCAGCGGCTTTAGATACCATTGACCATGATATCCTTCTGCGCTGGCTGGAGGGGTTGGGAGTGGGAGGCACTGTTCTTCAGTGGTTCTCCGCCGACCTCTCCGGTCGGTCACAGTCTGTGTTAATGGGGGGTCAGAGGTCGATCTCTAGGCTTCTCCCTTGTGGAGTGCCTCAGGGGTCGGTCCTCACCCCCCTGCTATTTAATATCTATATGAAACCGTTGGGTGAGATCATCCAAGGACATGGGGTGAGGTATCATCAGTACGCGGATGATACCCAGTTGTACATCTCCACCCCATGTCCAGTCAACAAAGCAGTGGATATGATGTGCCAGTGCCTGGAGGCTGTTGGGGTCTGGATGGGTGTCAACAGACTCAAACTCAACCCTGATAAGATGGAGTGGCTGTGGGTTTTGCCTCCCAAGGACAATTCCATCTGTCTGTACATCACCCTGGGGGGGATCACTGACCCCCTCAGAGGGGTCCGCAACTTGGGTGTCCTCCTCAATCCACAGCTCACATTAGTGAAACATCTCTCAGCTGTGGCGAGGAGGGTGTTTGCCCAGGTTCGTCTGGTGCATCAGTTGCGGCCCTATTTGGACTGGGAGTCACTGCTCACAGTCACTCATGCCCTTATCACCTCGAGGCTCGACTACTGTAATGCTCTCTACATGGGGCTACCTTTGAAAAGTGTTTGGAAACTTCAGATCATACAAAATGCAGCTGTGAGAGCAATCATGGGCTTCCCTAAGTATGCTCCTGTTACACCAACACTCCGCAGTCTGCATTGGTTGCCGATCAGTTTCCGGTCACAATTCAAAGTGTTGGTTATGACCTATAAAGCCCTTCGTGGCATCAGACCAGAATATCTCCGGGACCGCCTTCTGCATGAATCCAAGCACCTGGTTAGGTCCCACAGAGTTGGCCTTCTCCGGGTCCCATCGACTAAACAATGTCATTTGGCGGGACCTAGGGGAAGAGCCTTCTCTGTGGTGGCCCCGACCCTCTGGAACCAGCTCCCCCCAGAGATCAGAATTGCCCCCACCCTCCTTGCCCTTCGTAAGTTCCTTAAAACCCACCTCTGTCATCAGGCATGGGGGAAGTGAGATATTCCTTTCCCCCCAGGCCTATACAAGTTATGCATGGTACATTTGTGTGTATGTTTGGTTTTTAATAAGGGTTTCTTAATTATTTTAATATTAGATTGTTCATATGCTGTTTTATTATTGTTAGCAGCTCCGAGTCTACGGAGTATGTAAGTAAGTAAGTAAGTAAGTAAGTAAGTAAGTAAGTAAGTAAGTAAGTAAGTAAGTAAGTAAGTAAGTAAGTAAGTATTTAAGTAAGTAAATAAGTAAGTGAGTAAATAAATAAATAAATAAATAAATAAATAAATAAATAAATAAATAAATAAAATCATGATCTGTCAGAGGCCACCGTACTTGGATCTACAAACATCATATGAAAATACATCACACAGTCCTAGACACTTGGGAAGTGTTCGACTTGTGATATTGTGATATGAAATCCAGCTTATAAATCTTATTTGCTGTGTATTACTGGGGATTTTGTGAAAATAATAACAATAATAGTAGTAGTAGTACTAGTACTAGTAGTACTAGTAGTATTCACATAAATAGATAACCAAATGGTCGCTTGGCTGATTTTCATGTTTAATGAATAAAAGAGATAATAATAACAACAGCAATAGCAATAACAATAATAATAATAGCCAGCTTCCTGCAATAACACCAGTGGAACTGCAAAAAATTGTGCTCCTTGGAACATTGTACATTTTTAAGAAGATACTTGGTTGATATCAACCATCAGTGCCAGTCAATGACAGTTGAGATACATTTTTAAATGTTCATGATTAATTAATAAAAGATCATCATCATCAAATGGAACCAACTTAGCATATAATAGATGCCAATTGACAATGCAATATTAGTCAACCATTTATTTTTATACTCAAGCATGATATGTGTATATTTATTTTTGATAGTGATAGTTCACATTAGAGCATACAAGACCCTGACATTAAGCATGTCTTTGGCACCCAAAGCAGCTAAAACAGTTCCTGTCTCTGTATATTGTACAGTTCTGTCTTCCTGTAGATTGCAAAACTGTGTTACTGAAGTGGTGGTGGTAGTGCTCTAAAATAAATAAATAAAACATTCCAAACAGACATAAGTGATTAGGACATATTGCAGATCACTCATCCCAATGTATTTCCAAGGATTCTCTGAATCCCTTTTTTATATTTTGTAGCTGGAATGTAAACTTTCCCCAGCGTAATGATTACTAAGTTTTAATTACATTTAGGAGTCATGTATCCTCATCACTCTAAAGACAAACTGCCAAGATGGAGAGATTTACTACCAACCAATGATATTTTTTATGTAAATGTACTTGACTAAGTGCAATAACCCTAAATTCTAATAGAGACTTTCAATCTCTTGCCAGATCTGCAATACTTATATGTGGCTAAGATGAATTGAGTATTTACAAAACAGCTCCATTATAGAGGAACAATCCTCCATGTGTAAATCACTATTTCTAATCATAGTACTACTAGGTTCCTTTTCACCCCTGCCCTTGTTTATTTTCTGTGATTTATATTCGTAGAAAAATGTTTAAATGTAGTATTCTATTTAAGGGTGCATTGGTCCAATAATGCTTTTCATCATAAACTTCTAAAAAGCTCTTGGATTTCTTAAATGTTTTATCAGCGTCTTAAGCATACAATAAGAATGGGGCACTACAAAGACAAACAAAGGGTTATGTAGATTTCCCTTTGCTCAAATAGTCCAAGCAGGAGAAATGAAAGAAAAATCCTCTTGGTGACTTTATTCTTTTCTCTGCCCAGCTGTAGATACATTTTAGGAATAAGGGCAAGAGGTCAGGTGCCCTTTTACATGCTATTTGCAAGTGGCTGACATCAGCAATCACTGTGGGAGCAGCTTTGCTTATCCATAACACTAATCTGAAGAGATGTGTGAAGTACTTTGGCTTGTGGAAGAGGGTAGAGCAGCATGGTGCTATGCAAACATTCCCACATGGTCCCTGATAGGTCATTCATACAGAAAACAAGGGAAATATTTCATCTCATGAACCAGCTTCAATGTAGAGCCAACAGACTCTCAAAAATCTGAGAACATAGAAAATCATAATGGACTACAAGTATAAAAGTGTCTGGACTGAATTGTTATCACACTTTACCAATGATATTATTTATACAATAAATGTAGGGAGCGAAGGAAGGAGGGAGGGAGGGAGGGAGGGAAGGAAGGAAGGAAGGAAGGAGCCTTACATATCTGGAAAAATTGGGCAGTTCTAAGAAAATAGTCATTTCAATTCCTCATTAATCAGATCTATATTAATATGTTTATTCAATTTATTACAGTCATAGACCAGAAATTAGGACAAATGCAAACACTCAGTAAATATACAATTAAAAGTTATAGAATAAAATAATAAATAATAGATAAAATCTATGATAAAATCCACTCTGTCAATTACACATGGTCTACTATACTAAAATTACAATCCATAAACTGTGAAGCCTATAGTTTAATACGAAAAGGGAAAGGAATAAGGAGGGTTTGCCACATTTGTTATATAAAATAGCTATGGTAGGTTAAATACGTGTTATTTAGAGTTTCTAAGTAATTTATCTTCATCACTGCTTACCAAAATCTTTGGGAAGCTAAGGTATGCAGGGTTGAGCCAGCTTTTTATTTATGCCACTTATCTCCCACATCTTTTTTTTTATGAAACCCATTTATCAGACGTAGATTGTGGACATGAAAGTGGTCAAAGATATCAACAATAAATCTAACAAGATTTGAAGACAATTTAACAGATTAACAAAGTTGGAAGGGACCTTGCAGGTCATCTAGTCCAATCCCCTGCCCAAGAGGGAGACCCTATATCTGCCTCTACCTAGAATCGAACTCACAACCTCCTGATTGTGAGGCAATAGCT
This sequence comes from Erythrolamprus reginae, assembly GCF_031021105.1. Lineage (NCBI taxonomy): Eukaryota > Metazoa > Chordata > Lepidosauria > Squamata > Dipsadidae > Erythrolamprus > Erythrolamprus reginae. The sequence goes on along the minus strand of NC_091963.1, from coordinate 39,655,080 downwards.
CCACCTCTGGACCAAAGCAGCTGTATTAATTTTGGTTTAGATTGCTAAAGAAAAGACTGATCTGATGGTTGAAATTTAGGTTTCACCAACCACAGTAAGTTAAGAGCTGTAAGGGACAGGAAATACTTTTATAATCTGATAGTCATATATTTCATTTGAGCTTCAAAAGGAACTTCTGCTAGAGAAATATAATTTCAGCGGATACATTAGAAAAGTGGTCTGCGGATAGTCACAAGGTAGGGGCACACAAGCTCAATTTTCATCACAAGATAGCGTCTGGACTAGTTACAAATTTCTCTAATGGTTTTTAGATATCTCTGATAAAGGCAACATCATATCATTGTAATTCATTAGGAGAAGTGGTGGTCGGCATATTCATGATAAACTGTATGGGATGAATGTTTATTGCAATGAAGTTAAACTATTCTCTTAAATGAAAGCATTTCTGATTCTTCCCTCTACAAAGGAGAGCATCCCTCTATAACAGATGCTCAAGTAATAGCTGTTGTATTTATTCAGAAAAATAAAAATGTGACCAATATTCTCCAGCCTAACTAACCAAGTAAGATAGAATGGTGAGCTCCTACCCTAAGAGTTCAACTGCTTATTGGAATGATTATCAGTGCTTTTTGATAAAGTATAATATTTTTGTTTTTTATATTTATATAAAATTTATATTTTATATTTGTTATATAAAATTATATATATTTGTCATAGTATTTGAGTGTTTATCACCTATCTGTAACTGTTGATACTGGTGATCACCTCCCATCTCAATTATTGCAATGTGCCCAAATGGGGCTACCCTTGAAAAGTGTTCAGAGACTGCAAATAGTCCAGAATGCAGCCGCGAGAGTTCTTATAGGTATACCTTGGTATACCCATGTAACACCTGTGCTCCGTGAACTGCACTGGCTTTCTATTAGTCTCCAGGCACAATTCAAGGTGTTGGTTATTACCTATAAAGCCCTATATGGCTCAGGGACAGACTATCTACGGGACTGTCTCCTGCAACATACCTCCCAGAGACCAATAAGAGCTGGTCTCACACAGAGTTGGCCTCCTCTGGGTCCTGTCGACTAAACAATGCAGGTTGGCGGGACCACGGAGGAGGGACTTCTCTGTGGCTGCACTGGCTCTATAGAGCTTTCTAGATAATGACCAGAACTTAGAATTGAATTAAATAATAACTGTAATTTGGAATTACCTATAGTCTACTGCAATGCAGCAGCCATAGAATGTGTATTGCTCTGCTAAACTGGGAACAATCCATCAGCAAGTAGGCAACTGCATTTAAACCAATTATAGTTTCAAAAGCAGCCCCTAGTAGGATAAAGCAGTTATCCATCCGTTCATAGATGAGATTAGAAGGATGTCAATGGATCCTATTTCAAAAACAGCGTCATTTGGGGAACCGCAAAAGGTGAGCAAAGATTTAGAGCAGAACTAGCAAGTGCAGAAGGACCCTTGGTATTTCAGATACACAACTTTAGGAGGACTAGTATATTAAATCCAAATGACTTCTTGCAGTCACTTGCAGAGATTTAATCTGCGAAATGAAGATTTTTCATTTATTTTAAAAAGTATATTGGGATTTCTACTTTTTCTATACTTAATTATAAAGGTGATTATAGATGAGTAACAAGTATTTGAGTATTTTTTATATAGTTTGGAGAATATTTTCTAAGAAAATCTATGAAACATGAATTTTAAGCAAAAAAACTAGTTATGAACATGAAATAAAATGTTTTTGTTCCTTATCCATCTGTTCTTGGCAACAAGTTTAAGCAAAAGTACAGTAACAAAAAGTGTATGTATGTGTGTGTAGTTTTAAATTACTAGTTTTTAAGATTTGGTGATCATGTATCTGAGTTTATTCATTAATTTAATCATACAGTCTAAATTCATGTCATTCTAATATGTGATTGGTTAGTCTTAATCATGCCAAAACAGTTTTTTAAAAATAATATAAATTTTCAGTCTAATGCTTCAATCTTATATGAGGTTACATACGAGTAAGTCTTGCTTGACTTAGCGTAATTTATTTCTGAGTAGTTAAAAATAAAATTTTAAAACTTAATATTAAAGCTATTTTTCTAAACAAATTGAAATCTATGGGATGTAATCAATTAAAATACTTGGATATGCAATTTACCTATAAATTCAGTAAGATTTCCTTTTAAAAGCATGAATAGGATTTAGCCACAATGGCATGTTACAGTTTTGGGGGCAGGCACTTCTTATGCAAAATACCTTGTTAATCCAAGTATACTAAGATCTTTTCAATAAATGGATGAATAGAGATATATCACCCTTGCCTGATATAATGTACTTAACTTAGAACACAACACATTTAAATTCCCATTACATTTACACTGAGAATTATTTAAAATCCATCTATTAACCGTATCTGTTATGGCTTGGTTCTGATTTGAAATTGTGATTAATAAATGGATATAAAATCTCTGTTTTTAATCATGACATAGTAGGAGATTGAAGGAACAATAGTTCAGAGTTAAGGCAGTTAACACAGGGAACATACTCATTCTCAGTTTGACTTTTTAAATCTTAAAAGTTCAACTTTTTTTTGTACTCTGAATATATGCTTTGCTTATTGAGATCTCTGATTATATTTGTGGAAAGGTAGCAATGCAGAGATTCTATTATTTTTTATGATCCAAGGAAATAGTTTTGTTGAAATCAGTTTTCTTTCTATTTTATTTGCATTAACTTCATGCTTTTCCCACAGTTTTCAGTAGAACTGCGTTTTATTTTCAGATCTAAGTGATCAATTGGTAGAAGTGGTTGGCCTGGAAGGAGCCATGGAAATGGGGCAAATATATACTGGACTGAAAAGTGCAGGAAGACGCCTTTCTCAGTGTTCTTCTCTTGTCATTAGGTAAGAACCAATGTTTCCTATGAAAAAATATATATTTGCCTTTGTTAACCAAAAACCAGAACAGGTGTAATCTGGTTTTACCAACTATAGGTAATACATTTCTAGAACTCAGAATCATACTTAACAGCTTGGATGTTTTTAATGAGGTTTTAAGGCAATCATGGATGAACCTCACAATGATTAATTCAGAAGTAATATATAATTTATATATAATTTATAACCACCCATTCTATTCCAAAATGTACTGAAATGGATCTCCAAATGGAAGCAACCATGGAACTATCTCAAAACACTTCAAGTTGGACAAAATGCCATATTGTGATAGATTTTTGATCAGATACAACTTGTCTTGCTCATGTTCTTTTGTCAAATCAACTGTCTGGCACAAAATATTCACAATATTACAATAAATATGACACAAAATAAGACAACACCATTGAATTTTGAGATGTAACTTTCCTGTGTTATGCATGTGTTATTCTGTGTTATTCACATGATGGGTTGGTGTTGACAGGTCAGTGTGTAATATTCAACCCATTAATTGAATGATTCAATTCTAGTAAGCTCAGAACTAAGGTTAAATAAGATACAAGGCAGAAAAGGCTAATGGGAAAAAACATACAAGGTGGGTGGAAATGTATAAAAAAGGGAAAAAAGAAAGATTAAACAATTCCATTGAGTAAAGCAAAACAACAAAAACAAATTAAAAAAATTAAAAAAAATTAAAAGAAGCAGTATGGCTGCAGAAAATTTAGTGAAAAGAGAAAAATAAAAAGTTGCACAAGTCACCAAAGAAAAATGATACATTTATAGTCTGTTTAACTAATAGCAGAAAACTCAAATCTGAATTATTTTAAATTAACAGAAATGCAAAGAAAAACAAACAGTACAACTCCCAATATGTTTAAAATAAAAATAAGGGACAATAATGTACAGTAACTGCTCTAAAGATGACAAAAAAGTAATAGATAGTGAGAAAAAGCAAAATAATTTTAAACTTCACAACATAAGTTGCTCTATCTCAGAGTACATTTTCTGATTTAGTAACCTCTTTACTACCAAGAAGATTGTCGGGATGCTGTGACACGATATACCAACATTTCAATAAAGTCTGGCCATTTAAGATTTGATAATGGTACATATGGCATGTCTAAAAATCTGCAGCAGAGGTGGATACCAGAAGAATCAATGCTTGGCTTTGTATACTTCCAGATTTTTCTCAATTAATCTAATAAAAATTGGATTAAATCAATGACTGGGTTTATTTGCATAGACAAGCCTGGTTATTATAGTTAATACTAATACTAAAAATTCAGAAATATTTAGTAAATGGGAAAATAGACAGAAATTAATATAATCAAATACAAAGTGTCAGTCGAGGTGACTGGGGCACGTACTTGTCCACCTGTCTGGGAAGAGTTTGATCTGGTGACACCTGATGAAGTGGACAAGGCCATTGGAGCTGTGAGTTCCGCCACCTGTTTACTGGATCCGTGTCCCTCCTGGTTGGTTTCGGCCAGCAGGGAGGTGACACGGAGCTGGGCCCAGGAGATTACCAACGCTTCCTTGGGGAGGGGAGTTTTTCCATCACTCTATAAAGAAGCGCTTGTGCGCCCCCTCCTCAAGAAGCCCTCCCTGGACCCAGCTGTGCTTAATAACTATCGTCCAGTCTCCAACCTTCCCTTTATGGGGAAGGTTGTTGAGAAGGTGGTGGCACTCCAGCTCCAACGGTCCTTGGAAGAAGCCGATTATCTAGGTCCCCAGCAGTCGGGTTTCAGGCCCGGTTACAGCACGGAAACCGCTTTGGTCGCGTTGATGGATGATCTCTGGCGGGCCCGGGACAGGGGTTTATCCTCTGTCCTGGTGCTCCTTGACCTCTCAGCGGCTTTCAATACCATCGACCATGGTATCCTTCTGCACCGGCTGGAGGGGCTGGGGGTGGGAGGCACTGTTCTTCAGTGGTTCTCCTCCTACCTCTCTGGCCGGTCGCAGTCGGTGTTAGTGGGGGGACAGAGGTCGACTCCTAGGTCTCTCCCTTGTGGGGTGCCTCAGGGGTCGGTCCTCTCCCCCCTGCTATTTAACATCTACATGAAACCGCTGGGCGAGATCATCCAAGGACATGGGTGAGGTATCATCAATATGCGGATGATACCCAGCTTTACATCTCCACCCCATGCCCAGTCAATGAAGCGGTGGAAGTGATGTGCCGGTGCCTGGAGGCTGTTGGGGCCTGGATGGGTGTCAACAGACTCAAGCTCAACCCGGATAAGACGGAGTGGCTGTGGGTTTTGCCTCCCAAGGACAATTCCATCTGTCCGTCCATTACCCTGGGGGTGGAATTATTGACCCCCTCAGAGAGGGTCCGCAACTTGGGCGTCCTCCTCGATCCACAGCTCACATTAGAACAACACCTTTCAGCTGTGCCGAGGGGGGCGTTTGCCCAGGTTCGCCTGGTGCACCAGTTGCGGCCCTATCTGGACCGGGACTCATTGCTCACAGTCACTCATGCCCTCATCACCTCGAGGTTCGACTACTGTAATGCTCTCTACATGGGGCTACCTTTGAAAAGTGTTCGGAAACTTCAGATCGTGCAAAATGCAGCTGCGAGAGCAGTCATGGGCCTACCTAGGTATGCCCATGTTTCACCATCACTCCGCAGTCTGCATTGGCTGCCGATCAATTTCCGGTCACAATTCAAAGTGTTGGTTATGACCTTTAAAGCCCTTCATGGCATCGGACCAGAATATCTCCGAGACCGCCTCCTGCCGCACGAATCCCAGCGACCGATTAGGTCCCACAGAGTGGGCCTTCTCCGGGTCCCGTCAACTAAACAATGTCGGTTGGCGGGCCCCAGGGGAAGAGCCTTCTCTGTGGCGGCACCGGCCCTCTGGAACCAACTCCCCCCGGAGATTAGAACTGCCCCTACTCTTCCTGCCTTCCGTAAACTCCTTAAAACCCACCTTTGCCGTCAGGCATGGGGGAACTGAACATCTCCCCCTGGGCACGTTTAATTTATGCATGGTATGTCTGTGTGTGTGTCTGTTAGCATATGGGGTTTTTAAATATTTAAATATTTTAAATTTGGCTGATTGCTTATGATTTGTTTTTACATGTTGTGAGCCGCCCCGAGTCTTCGGAGAGGGGCGGCATACAAATCTAAGTAATAAATAAATAATAAATAAATAAAGTGATCCATTTAATAATATATATTGCATACAAATACAATGTGAGCTTGCTACCTTAATTCTAATACATGTGGAAAGGACCTAATTAATCACAAGCTGCATATGAATAAGTAACACAAAGTCTGCTAAAAAAATAACTCACTGTTAGGGTGAATCAAGAAAACAATTGTTTCCAAATCCCAAGAAATAATAATTAATAATTCCATTATATTCTGCTTTGGTCAGATCTCATCATGAATATTTTATCCCATTCTACACATCTCTATGAATATGTCACTATATATTTATATGGACAAGGAGAAGACTCCGCCCCGAGTCTTTGGAGAGGGGCGGCATACAAATCTAATAAATTATTATTATTATTATTATTATTATTATTATTATTATTATTATTAATCAGAAGACTGAAAATTATAGGGAGAGATTGGGGACATTTTATCCTGAAAAAGAAAGATGATTGAAAAGTTGTATGACTGTTCAGATACCTGAAAAGATGCATGGAAGGAATGCATGGAACTTGCATTCTATTATTGTAGACTGCATAAGGGGCATGCTTAAGCACACCAACATGCCTATGATCCTTGTCTTAATGCCCCCCTTTGTTTGTAACCATTTCATGTATTAATAACCAAATATATACCTGTATCTGTTATCATGCTTGACAAAATAAAAAATAATAATGAAATAAATATTTTTAAAACTTTGTAAAAGTTGTTTAAGAAAGAATTTTAAGTTATTGGAAGACAAGTTTTAGGAGAATTTTAGGAGTATTGGTATAATGGTGTTGTGGTTCCGTCTGAGGCCCCTCCGGGAACGGCTGACCTTCTGTCGGTTTCCAGCTCAGAGGGAGAGGCTGAGGAACAGGAGGTGCAGACAGACGAGGAGGAATCCCAGGCTGAAGAAGAGGGAGGACAGCCAGAGTCCCACCAGGGGGAGCTCTCCTCAGCAAGCAGCCTGGATTCCTTAGAGGAAAGTGCACAAGCCATAATTGATCTGCGACAACGGAGAGCTAATCAGAGACGGAGTCAATTGGCTAGATACTTTAAGCATTAAAGTGGCAGCAGCTGGGTTTGGGTGTGGTGCTCTTGGGAAAGGCTAAAAGGCAGACCCACCCTTCCTGGCTTGTGGAGTTTTATCTTTGAGAGTCGTGGGACCTGACTGTGAACTTTGGTGTCTTGGAATCCTGGTTTGTGCCTTTTGACTATTGAAACCTTGGGGGGGGGGGGGGTGCCAGCAAGAAGCTTGCTGTATTGTCTGGACATCAGGACCCTGCTGTACCATATTATATCCTGTCTGTTGGAAAGAACAGGTTTTCCTCTGTGCTTATTTTTTCCAGTTATAAAATACTTTTGGCTTTTACCAGAGTGTCTGGCTGTTTTTTCCAGTTGGTGTTGAGGTCTGGGGGAACCCAGACAGAACAAATGGTAAGAACAATTCAATAGTGAAATAATTTGCATGGGAAATGGTGAGCTGTTTTTATTAGTTATATTCTAACAGGAATTCCAATATAATTTTTAGGGATGCTTTAATCTGGATTCTGGCATTGAGCATTGCGTTGAATTTAGTGTCTTCAATAGTTCTTTCCCACTCTGTGATTCTTTTATTCTGTGAATGATTTGACAAATATGTTGGCTCAGATATCTCCTGGAAACATGCCTGTTGGAGACCTGTTGAAACAAATTGCTAATTTACCATATGGCAAAGTTAACTAAGAGTAACTTGAGCCAAAATTGTTAATCATGCTTGTATTTGATTTTTTAAAAAATGAATTATGGGTTTATTGTGGAATTGGGAAATATACACATACTATATGTTTAAAAAGATGTATATGCCTCATTTTTCAACCATGAATGTGACATTACACTATACCATTTTCCATGTCAGATGTGACATTTTAAATATGCCCTTGATTTATTTTCTCTGCATTCCTATATTTTCTTGCATTAGGACTAGCAAATCTCTGCCTATGCAGATTGATGGGGAACCATGGATGCAAACACCTTGTACAGTAAGTTTGTCTTGCTCATATATTCAATAAGCTGATAAATCTAATAAAATTAGTGCTTATTCTATGATCCTGAAATCTTGCACATTTCAGTAAGAATGATTTATGCAGCACAATACACAATTGCATTCATTACCTCCTTTTGTATGATTCAGTATGTAAAAGTTTTCAGTTGCACTTTGATAAAAGAATGCTCAATAAATATTTCTGCCCATTCAACTTTTTAAACTGATTTTATACAAACAGTTCATGGTTCTGAAAGACTATGTCAGGCCTTGATTAAATAATCAAGGAAATGTAATCATGATGCAGAAACAATGGGAGATGTCTCTATTATAATGTACTCTTTATAAAAGAAATAGGAAATCAGATTAAATCCATTACAGCCAATTCACATATTACACCCAAGTTTGTCACCAAGTGTTCACACAAAATGGAACTGAATGCAATCACAGATGGTTGCATTTTTGTGTTGATAATTTCAAATTGATGTTCCACCTTTATTTTAAAAAGAACACTCAAGAAAGAACAAGATGGTTAAAATAACAAAATATCAAATGTTTTTAAAGATGATAATTGGAAATACCTTTAAGAAAAAGGACACTAAATAGTACAATTTCAGACAAGCAAGTTAAGTGAATTTTGCATGAAAACATCAATAACCAGGCAAAGGAAAATTCTTCTAATGAAAGTATGACTTTCTGAACAGAAATATCCACAGTCTTAGTGTGATCATTAAGAAAAGATTCTTTGTACAATAGCCAATCACATATCTGATTATGAGATGTGAAGAAGAACCTGAAATAAATAAATTAGCAACATTTACAGGATCAAACAGATAATTTGATATGTATCTGAAAGCATGGTTTTTAAAAAAAGATCATACTATGCTTTAAATATACTTCCTATGCCATCTTTCAACCAATTAATATACATCAATGTAAAAAAATTCCCTAAGAATTCCCTATGAGTTATAATTAAATAATAATTTAGGTAGAATATAAATAAATCCAACCACAAAAGAGAGATAAAAGCAACAGTAGATAATTCAGTGTGTCCAATTGTGAGAGTACCAGCAGCCTCAAAATAGCAAGCACCTAGGCTGCTAATGCCCTGTTCCCTTAAGACCCATCCACCCCCCAGGTCAACCCATGAATTAAGGGCTATAAAAGCTGAACAGAGAAGCAGTTGTAGATGGAATTGATTTTTTTCCTTTTCATTTGGAAAACTAAAGGTGCCTGAATCAGCCTAAGGCAAACAGAATAGTTACTGTTCTCCATAATCACAAAAAGAAGTAGGGGAGGCACAGGAATTATGGTAAAATTGAAAAACAAGGATAACTAATACTAACCTTTAAGCACAATTTGTTGCCTAGAGACCAGGTGGAATTGTGTTGACTCACTGGGAATTTGGAGTCCACTAACTGTAGTTGTCAAACCTGTGAAAAAAGTGGCCATTTATCCAAGGACTATAAAAGCTAGAGGGGAAAAAAAGAAATGGCTACAGTATTGTAAGCATCTCCGGAAAAAATTATGATTCACAACAAATGTTGATGGAATCACTATGAGCAATTTAGTAGATACCGGAAGATACATATGTCCCAATTTAGTAAAAAAATAAATAAAAAGGCAGCATAAGTGTGGAAAGAGCCTATACAAGTCTTTGGGTAGAGTGGGTCTTGGTAACCTGCAGCTCCAGAGCCACTTGTGGCTCTTTGGGCCCTCTACTGCACCTTCCTGTCCCATCACTAGCTGGCCCTTCCCCTCCCCATCACTCCTCATCTGGCCTTAGAAGGTAAGGGCAACGGTTGAAGATGGAGAAGTGGCTGGGACTGATTCTTCAGTGCCTCACTCGTACTGGAGCTTCTTCTGATGCTTTTTGGTGCTGGACATTTATTTATTTATTTGTTGGACTTGTATGCCGCCCCTCTCCGAAGACTCGGGGCGGCTCACAACATGTAAAAACAGTCACAACAATCCAATTAATTAAAATTTAACGATTTAAGAAAAGAAACCCCATATGATAACAGACACACACACAAGCATACCATGCATAAATTGACGTGCCCAGGGGAGATGTTTAGTTTCCCCATGCCTGACGACAAAGGTGGGTTTTGAGGAGTTTTCGGAAGGCAGGAAGAGTAGGGGCAGTTCTAATCTCTGGGGGGAGCTGGTTCCAGAGAGCCGGTGCCGCCACAGAGAAGGCTCTTCCCCTGGGACCCGCCAACCGGCATTGTTTGGTTGACGGAACCCGGAGAAGGCCCACTCTGTGGGACCTAATCGGTCGCTGGGATTCGTGCGGCAGGAGGCGGTCTCGGAGATATTCTGGTCCGATGCCATGAAGGGCTTTAAAGGTCATAACCAACACTTTGAATTGTGACCGGAAATTGATCGGCAGCCAATGCAGACTGCGGAGTGTTGGTGAAACATGGGCGTACCTAGGTAAGCCCATGACTGCTCTCGCAGCTGCATTCTGCACGATCTGAAGTTTCCGAACACTTTTCAAAGGTAGCCACATGTAGAGAGCATTACAGTAGTCGAACCTCGAGGTGATGAGGGCATGAGTGACTGTGAGCAATGAGTCCCGGTCCAGATAGGGCCGCAACTGGTGCACCAGGCGAACCTGGGCAAACGCCCCCCTCGCCACAGCTGAGAGATGGTTTTCTAATGTGAGCTGTGGATCGAGGAGGACGCCCAAGTTGCGGACCCTCTCTGAGGGGGTCAATAATTCCCCCCCCAGGGTGATGGACGGACAGATGGGATTGTCCTTGGGAGGCAGAACCCACAGCCACTCCGTCTTATCCGGGTTGAGTTTGAGTCTGTTGACACCCATCCAGGCCCCGACAGCCTCCAGGCACCGGCACATCACTTCCACATGCCTCGGTCACTTGGGGAGATGCGCAACTTGCTCTCCACTTCAATAAACTGGTCCAACCGAGCCACAACCAACACAGGCCTCACTAAAATGAGAGCTGTGACAGTGGGAATGGGATCTGGGAGGACTAGCAATGGAAAGGAGGATGAGCCCACACTACACATCCATGGATTTAAAAAGCACAGGGTAGTGGGAAAAGGGGGCTGGCCCCAAGGAACTTCACAGATCCATCCCAGGGGTCAAACTCAGAGAAGGCTACAGTGCCCTCATCAAAGACGCTCACTGGTCAACTGGTCTCCCTGTATGTGTGTGTGTTTGTGTGTGTTTCTCAATGTTTCTCTCTGTGTATATGTGTGTGTATGTACCTGTATCTCTTTCACACACTTACTTGTTCTCTGTTTCTGTGTTTCTTCTCATTCTCTCGGAAAGCCCAGTGAGCTCTTTTTGAGGCTCTTCACTACTCCTTTTCTTTCTTCTTTTTTGAAATTCAGTCTGGCTGAGGAATGAGCACAAGCAATGCTGGAGGTTTCCCTCTTTCTCTTCCTCCTGTCCTTATCCTCTTCTATTTATTTTTATTTATTTATTTTATTTATTTTATTTGTCAAACAAGTATAGTATTATAGTACATATTAACATAACATAAATAGAACGTAGTAATAGAAAGGATAATAAGACAATAGGACAGGGACATTAGGCACATAAGTGCACTTATGCACGCCCCTTACAGACCTCTTAGAAATCTGCTACCAGAGATTTACTACAAAGAACTACTAACCAGAGCATACAAAACATTTGTCAGACCAATTCTTGAATACAGCTCACCTGTATGGAATCCTCACTGCATAACAGACATTAATACAATTGAAGGAGTTCAGAAATACTTCACAAGAAGAGTCCTCCACTCCTCCTCACGCAACAAATTACCTTACTCCTGCAGACTTCAATTACTATGTTTAGAAAATTTACAGCTACACTGCCTCTGAACTGATGTAACTGTTGTTCATAAAATCATACACCACAATGTACTCCCTGCTGGCGACTACTTCACCTTTAACAACAACAACACAAGAGCATGCAATAGATACAAACTAAATGTAAATCGCTCCAAACTAGACTGCAGAAAATACAATTTCAGCAAGAGTGGTCAATGCCTGGAATTCACTACCAGACTCTGTTGTTTCTTCCCCCAATCCCAAAATCTTCAACCTTACATTATCTACAATAGACCTCTCCCCCTTTTCTAAGAGGTCTGTAAGGGGTGTACATAAGTGCACCATTGTGCCTACCGTTCCTGTCCTAATGTCTTTTTTATCTTTTCCATCTCTACTTTATACTTATATTATGTTAAACATACTACAATACAATAATATATTTGTATGACAAATAAAATAAATAAATAAATAATAAAATATAGAGACGGGGAAGGGGAGAGAAAGAGTCATAGAGAGTTAGAGAGAGTAAGAAAGGGGGAAAGAGTGAGAGGGGGAGAGAGACATAGATACAGAGAGAGGGGGAGAGAGAAAGAGAGGGAAGGAGAGAGAAGTGTTTTATGGTTCCTGGTTCTCTGTCCTAATGAGTGGTTGGGTAGGCGTGGCTAGGGTGATCATGTGATTGGGAGTGAGTTGACCATGCCTACCCAGGATTTATAGCTCCCAGTAGTTTTTTTCCTGTGGGAAACAAATCCAAATGGTTCTTTGAGTATTTAAGGTTGCAGGTGACACGTTAGTCAAGTAAAGTAGACACAATAATCCCAAACATACAATATAATGTAGTATTACCGTTTTCCTGATCATTATTTATCCTTTTTCTTATTTTTTTCTTATCATTTATTTTTATTTTTTATTTTACCCTTTCCGTTCTGGTACAAGATCAACTTTTCCCTGTCAGATAACTCAGCACAACGAGGTATCACAGATAGAAACATAGAAACATAGAAGACTGATGGCAGAAAAAGACTTCGTGATCCATCTAGTCTGCCTTTATACTATTTTCTGTATTTTATCTTAGGATATATGTTTATCCCAGGCATGTTTAAATTCAGTTATTGTGGATTTATCAACCACGTCTGCTGGAAGTTTGTTCCAAGGATCTACTACTCTTTCAGTAAAATAATATTTTCTCACGTTACTTTTGATCTTTCCCCCAACTAATTTCAGATTGTGTCCCCTTGTTCTTATATTCACTTTCCTATTAAAAACACTTCCCTCCTGGACCTTATTTAACCCTTTAACATATTTAAATGTTTCGATCATGTCCCCCCTTTTCCTTCTGTCCTCAAGACTATACAGATTGAGTTCATTAAGTCTTTCCTGATATGTTTTATGCTTAAGACCTTCCACCATTCTTGTAGCCTGTATTTGGACCCATTCAATTTTGTCAATATCTTTTTGTAGGTGAGGTCTCCAGAACTGAACACAGTATTCCAAATGTGGTCTCACCAGCACTCTATATAGAGGGATCATAATTGCCCTCTTCCTGCTTGTTATACCTCTAGCTATGCAGCCAAGCATCCTACTTGCTTACCCTACCACCTGACCACACTGTTCACCCATTTTGAGACTGTCAGAAATCACTACCCCTAAATCCTTCTCTTCTGAAGTTTTTGCTAACACAGAACTGCCAATACAATACTCAGATTGAGGAGGCTTGCAGCTGTGGCAGGGGACACGGATTTCTCCTCTTTTTACTGTTCTGGTACAAGATAATAATAACAATAACAATAATAATAATAATAATAATAATTTATTAGATTTGTATGCTGCCCCTCTCCGAAGACTCAACTTTTCCCAGTCAGATAACTCAGCACAACGAGATATCACAGATCATTTTATTACAGGCATTCTCACAATAACTCACAGTTTTGATGTGATTCTTCTGCAGTATAATCTTTCCCATTGTGCAGGTAAAAAGAGGTTAAATTGACCCCGGCTCTAGGTGTAGCATCTACATGCTGGCTGGCTTAGTGAGTGAAGACAAAAGACCTGCCGGAATGCTCTCTCCAATTACCCCTCATCCCAAGTCAGAGCCAATAGGAATACACAGATGTGGTCACATGTAAAACTACATTACCCAGAATGCAATTTCACTACATTTCTCCTAATGCAATATCTTAAAGCAACATGTCTAAAAACAGTCCAACTGTCTCTGGGGACAGCACACTCCCCGCCTGGAATTTGTAAAATTCCACTACTAACTAGCAAATAAACTGAAATAAACAAAGATATAGGCTAAATAGTGCAGCTTAACTATCTTAATAATGTAAACAATGCATAGCATAAACAATGTAACATAACTAATTGACTAAATAAAGGGCATAGCATAACAGTCTATCTGAACTAAGTAACAAAAGTAAATGAAGCATATCATCAGACAATGTAAACACTGAAGTAAACATGAGGCATGCAAAGCTTGAGGTTCAGTCTTGAAGCTTGATCTGTCTTTTCAGCAAGACTAGGTTGGTGACGAGTATGGCATAGATCTTCTTGGCGAAAGTCTTTTGCGCTGGGCAGAACTTAGAGCACAAGTCCCATGTGTCAAGAGTTTGGAGATGTGTTCTTGTCCTGCAACAAGACAAGGAACAGGTGCAACCAGGACAGGGACACGAACAGGAACAGATTGACAGGAACAAGTGCGATCGGAACTGGAACAGGAACTGGATCAGAATCTGGACCTAGAACAGAAACTGGAACAGGTTCCACAGGATCAGGAACAGGATCAGATGCCGTAGGAACTGGAACAGGATCAGGATCAGAAACAGGATCTGGAACTGGATCAGGATCAGAAACTGGACCTGGACCTGGAATAGAAACTAGAAAAGAAACTGGAACAGGTTCCACAGTAACAGGAGCAGGAGTAGGAACAGAAGCTAGAAAAGGGGCTTGGAATTTATGCTCCCCGCCGTAGATTCTGATATATGCCATGGCTGCTATTGTTTGCGTGGATGCATCTGAGAAAACATGCAGCTCTCTTTTCGTCATGGTGGCAGGTGGGCATTTTACACTGATGCCTTGAAGACTGCTCAGGGAGGTATGTCTTGACTCCCTTTTTCGTTTCTGCTCTAGCTTCTGTGAAAGGTACACTCCAGAGAAGGGCAAGCACCACCATTCTTTGTTCCTTTTAGGAGATGGGGTAAGTTCTGGATCATCTTGTCCATGAACTCCACCAGATGAGCTTTGATTTCAGGCTTCTTGTTCATAAGTCTTCTCAGGTTAAAAAGGTGGGAGGAAGCTTGCTCATGGTTGTTAGACGAGTGTTGAAAGGGCAGTGGTGCAATCCAGCTTCCACTAGTGTATTGTTTAATTTCTCCTTCTATGAGCTGTGGAGAACATTTGTCTTCTATTGATGTGGCTACATCATTGTCTTCCTTGTTGGTCTGAAGTATTGTCTCTTCTAGGACAGAATTGTCTTTGAAAGTTATGAGCTCTTCTTCGCATGGCTTCAAGTGGGGTATACTGCTTGCTACTTCAGGCAACACGATTTGGCTGCGATTACCTGGCAACTTGTCGCATTCTGGCAATGGTGGTAGTGTGAATGTTCCACTCCCATCTGATGATTCTATGCAGTATCCACTGGTTTTGCTCCCTGCCATGCGCTGGTATCCAGCATACGCTGACATCGTGTAGCGTGCTTCCTCGATCTGAATGTCAAAGAGGTTGATAAATGCAGACCTAGGTAATGATTGGTTGTTTTGCGTGTCTATCATTGCATACGGCTTCATGGCCTTTCCAGGCATACCTCTGTATATATCTGGTGCCCCATGTTCAAGGGTCTTGCAGGTTTGACAGGGATGTCTCAGCTTCAGCACTGAGGTTACACTTCACAATTGCTTGTGAACCTTCTGGCTGGGACTCCTTCACTGCTGCTGAAGGATCTCCCTGGTTACTCTTAGCGTCTTGGTCCATCAAGCTATGTTTTGTAATGGTGAGGGAGGGATCTTGTGATACAGAGCATGCGATGTCACATGCTTCACCTTTTGGTATCTCTGGTTGTTGAGATTCACCTCCCTGCTGTAGCAAATCTTGTTCTTTTTCATAGACCTTGCTATTATTGTTTGGGCCCATCTTCTTACTTATCAAATAGTCAAGTTTGGCTATTTCTTTCTTTTGTTTGGCTGCTACTTCTTTTAGTTTGGCCATTTGTGCCTCATGGTTGGCCTGTGCTCTGGCCATTTCTTTCTCATGGTTGTCCCGTGATCTGGCCTTTTCTTCCTTTAGTAAGGCTATTTTTGCTTCAATTTGTGCCTCTTCATCTTCGATGGGTTTGAAAAAATGAAATTTGTGTAGGAGGAACTTTGCTCGTTCTTTGTTTGTCTGCTGGATAGTTTGTGTGTCCTTCAGAAGGTCCTCATCTTGTAACTCCTGTTGAATGTCGATTAGCTACCATTCACAGTTTTTCCAAAGTATGTGAATTCCCTTGCACTCTTCATGTAGTGACCGAATGCAACATGAAGAGCTCTTCTTCTTTGATGTTTGAGAGATATAACAATTCCTTCCAAAGTTTTTCCATATTTTGGTAGTACTTGTTCCATTTTCATTACATTTCCCCTAATGCAATATCTTAAAGCAACATGTCTAAATATAGTCCAACTGTCTCTGTCTCTGGGGACAGCACACTTTCTCTTTCTTGTCTTTTTCCTTATCTTTCCCTTAACGTTTTTCTTTCTTATGTTTGCCTTATTTTCATTATCTTTCATTATCTTTTTATCTTTTATTTTATTTTTATTATCTTTCATCATCTTTCATTATCTTTTTTATCTTACCTATCTTTCCTAATCTTTTTCTTATTTTTTCTTTTTTTATTTTAATATTAATATTTTGTCATTTTTTTGTCATTTTTTTAAACTTTTACCTTTTTATTTTTATTATATTTTCCTATATCTGATCTTATTTTCTTGTCTTATCTTTTCTTATCTTTTTCCCTTTTTCTTTTCTTTATCCTTTTTCTTATCTTGTCCTATCTTTTTTTCCTTTTTATTGACCCATTTATCTTTTTACTGTTACCTTTGTTATCAGTTTAATATGATACTACTGAAGAAATGTTCCTCTGGCCACTTGCTGTATATTACATTCCATAGAACAGAACAGTGTTTTATCGGCTAATTTGATCAAAATAAGCTTTTGGGACTTATTTTGATCAATTTTGTAGATTGGGAACATATGCACTCATAAAGGGTATTTAAATATTTTTGGATGACTGAATAGTTGCTGAATGTGCTAAATACATCAGAATATAAGGTAACAAGACCTACATCATTCTACAATATAATTTGAATGTCTAGAAAGGAAACTCAAGAAGTACTGTTGCCACTTATATTGACTTTCAAAAAAAGTAGAAGGAGAAAGAAGAATGACTTACCTGGTAATAATGTTAGTGGAAAAGAGCTGTCTTTGGCATAAGCAGGAATACTCGAACAGCACTTATATGGAAGTTCTTTTGTTAAACTCACTTATTTGAAAGAGCTTGTATTTTAATTGAAAGCATAATAGTTTGATGCATCAGATCCAATGCACCCAGCAGGACTGTGTGAGAGAGCTATGTCCTATTTCTTTCTGCTCCATGTAGTAGGACTACACTGTCTTCCAGAAAGAAAAGTCTCTCTTTGGAACATATATCCCAGCTGTGCTCAAACAATTCCTATCTAAAGTCACAAATCTTATTTAGCAATGAATAACTCATTTGCAAACATTTGAAGTTTGTCACTCTGTTGTTTAGTTGGGTGTTATTTTGGAGTTCACTAAACAGCATACACTTTTTTGTCAACCTATGCACATTTTTGGCTTTATTTTACAAGTTTCATTTTGTTATTTTTGGTTCTTTTCTTTTTGTATAATTGACAATGTAATTTGCTGCATGTGTGCTTTCTGCACCTTAGACAACTATATTGAGATGTAATCACCTATCTTTCCAGTTCAGACTGTTTTTTAAAAAAGAATTAGTTATGACTAATTGCCAATTAATTTGTAGTAGTTAAAGGTGGGGGAGGGGCCAGAATAATTGCACCTACTAATTAAAATTTAAAATATTCCAAAGTGTCATCTTTAGGTGTCTGGAATACATAATTTCCATTTTGGTTCAGTGCTGGATCCTGTAACAACCCTGATCTTGACAGATTTATTAATTTAAAGGCTCAGCAATACCTATTAGTATAAAACATGAAAAAATGTCATTAATCATTTATTTTAATTTTGCAGCTCTGTCATTTTCTCAGTATGTTTAAAAATTATGATGACACCACCATGTTTTCCAATTTACCTGTGTGAAGGGGAAATGGATCACACTATTTAGGGGTGATACTATACTACATTATTAAAGCTTAATTAATGCCAAACTAATTAGATTTAATTTCATTTGGTGCAATGATATTGCTAAGAAATACGGTAGTTTAAATTTTTAAAATGATATTCTGTGGTAGATCACTGGCAAAGAGAATTTTTCTTGTAGGAAATATAATGTAAACAATAACAGGAATGGCAGTATAATTTAAAAACTTACAATTCCTCTTAAATTTGCTTTATTCTTAATAGGTCTGAGTTGCAGGCATGCATCTGAAATTATTTATTTATTTATTCAATTTGCACGCCGCCCATCTCCCTAGGGACTCTAGGTGGCTCACAACCAAAATTAGTCTTTTCAAATCTCTAAAGCCACCCCATGCTTTTCTAGACTTGCCTGCATGGGCAACAGAAAGGAAGTTCCAGAAGAGCTCTGAAAACTGAGAAAGACAGTGTAGTGTTTAATCATTTGAAAAGAGTTGGCTTTTATGGACTCCTTTGAATTATCAATACCCAGCCATTATTCCTCTGTACTTTTAAGCTCCTGAGTTTTTGCAATTTTCAAAAATCACCTTCAACAAGTGAAAACTTTTCTTCAACAGGGTCATGTCCTTGATAGCATTTTATATAGGCCTCCAAACTCATCTTTTTCTTATAATTTTGTTTGTTTGGTTGGTTGGTTGTTAGGCTCTTTTTAGATCAGACCTTTTGATTTCTCCTCTATAGGAACCAAAGCAATAACTGACTCTTTAGGATAGGCCAAAAAATAAAAAAAGAGTTGGCCTTCAGTAACCTAGTTTGTTTAGTACTGAAAGGAAACAGGCTATTGTCTTCATTAATTATAGCCTTTGTTCCTCAGCATTTTTTCCTTTACTATTTCCTATCATTGTTACTGCATTGGTCAATCCAGATGTCATTCTGGGGGGAAAAAATCTAATGGTTAGCTTTATTGATAATATTAAAGCCATAGTTTGTTTAATAAATTAAAACTGCTCTATTTATAATCTTTTCTAAATGCCACCAAAATACAACATACAAGAAGCAAAATCCAAAGAAGTCCGTACTCCTGCAGATTATTAAAGAACTTCAAATATTTCTTCTTCCCTGCAATTTTTAACAGGATTTTAAAAATGCACTTCTGATTGGGCATAAAAATTAACAGTGCTAAAACAAACCAATACAAGCTTTTTTTAGTACTTCAAATCTTCCAAGCTTTCAAAAGCACCCGAAAATGGTTCAATACCACCACTCTGGACAGTCAATAAGTAATAAAAATGTGGTTTGGGATCATGGGCTATAGAAACATAGAAACATAGAAGTCTGACGGCAGAAAAAGACCTCATGGTCCATCTAGTCTGCCCTTATACTATTTTCTGTATTTTATCTTAGGATGGATATATGTTTATCCCAGGCATGTTTAAATTCAGTTACTGTGGATTTATCTACCACGCCTGCTGGAAGTTTGTTCCAAGGATCTACTACTCTTTCAGTAAAATAATATTTTCTCATGTTGCTTTTGATCTTACCCCCAACTAACTTCAGATTGTGTCCCCTTGTTCTTGTGTTCACTTTCCTATTAAAAACACTTCCCTCCTGGACCTTATTTAACCCTTTAATATATTTAAATGTTTCGATCATGTCCCCCCTTTTCCTTCTGTCCTCCAGACTATACAGATTGAGTTCATTAAGTCTTTCCTGATACGTTTTATGCTTAAGACCTTCCACCATTCTTGTAGCCCGTCTTTGGACCCGTTCAATTTTGTCAATATCTTTTTGTAGGTGAGGTCTCCAGAACTGAACACAGTATTCCAAATGTGGTCTCACCAGCATTCTGTATAGTGGGATCATAATCTCCCTCTTCCTGCTTGTTATACCTCTAGCTATGCAGCCAAGCATCCTACTTGCTTTCCCTACTGCCTGACTGCACTGTTCACCCATTTTGAGACTGTCAGAAATCACTACCCCTAAATCCTTTTCTTTTGAAGTATTTGCTAACACAGAACTGCCAATACAATACTCAGATTGAGGATTCCTTTTCCCCAAGTGCATTATTTTACATTTGGAAACATTAAACTGCAGTTTCCATTGCTTTGACCATTTATCTAGTAAAGCTAAATCATTTACCATATTACAGACACCTCCAGGAATATCAACCCTATTGCACACTTTAGAGTCATCGGCAAATAGGCAAACCTTCCCTACCAAACCTTCCCCTATGTCACTCACAAACATATTAAAAAGAATAGGATCCAGAACAGACCCTTGTGGCACACCGTGTGTAACCTGACTCTGCTCAGAATACTCGCCATTAACAATAACTCTCTGATGTCTACGCTTCAGCCAGCTGCAAATCCATTGAACTATCCAGGGATTAAGTCCAATCTTCACTAATTTATCTATCAGCTCTTTATGTGGAACCGTATCAAAGGCTTTGCTGAAGTCCAGGTAGGCAATATCCACGGCACCACCTTCATCCAACACCTTTGTGACATAGTCAAATAAATCAATGAGATTAGTCTGACATGATTTGCCTTCAGTAAAGCCATGCTGACTTGGGTCCAATAAGTTATTGTTTTTTAGGTGCTGATTTATCCTCTTTTTGAGTAGAGTCTCCATCATTTTAACTACAACTGATGTCAAGCTAACTGGCCTGTAGTTACCAGCTTCTTCTCTACTGCCCTTCTTGTGGATAGGCACAACACTGGCCATTCTCCAATCCTCAGGAACATCTCCTGTTAACAAGGATTGGTTAAACAAATCAGTCAGGGGGTTAGCAATGACAGATCTGAGTTCTTTAAGAACTCTGGGGTGGATGCCATCTGGACCCATTGCCTTATTTATCTTTAATCGTTCAAGTTCTTCTAAGACATCGGCTTCTAAGATCACTGGAGCTGAATCCGTACAGCTGGAAGCAATGCTATATCCCTCTATAGTTTTATTTTGTAAGGTGTCTTTTGAGAAAACTGAACAGAAGTAGCTATTGAAATGGTCAGTGATCTCCTTATTAATGCATGTATTATTCCCGGTACTAAGCTTCGTGATGCCGCAGTTTTTCTTCTTCTTATCACTAATATATCTGAAGAAGGTTTTATCCCTCTTCTTTAGAGATTTGGCAGTTTCTTCCTCTTTTGAGGCTTTAGCAGCATATATTATCTGTTTCGCCTCCTTCTGTCTCATTTTATACACCTCCCTATACTTCCAGACTCTTTATACCTCCTATAGGCAGCCTTTTTTTCATTGACTATAGCCCTTACATCATTGCTAAACCATAGCGGTTTCTTCTTCCTTTTACCTTTAGTTATTTGTCTTACATACAGTCCAGTGGCTTTTAAGATGGCCTTTTTTAATACAGTCCACTGGGTGCTCGCTCCTGCCATTTTATCCCTCCCCTTTAATTCATTATCTAAATATTCCCCCATTGCATTAAAATTTGTTTTTCTGAAATCCAATACTTTGGTTGCATTATAGGATTGCTCACAATGTGTTTTTACATCAAACCACAAACATAGATGGTCGCTGCAACCTAAATTTTCTCCCACCTTGACATCTGAAACCCAATTCCCATTCGTAAAAACTAAATCTAGAATATTCTCCCCTCTAGTTGGTGTCTTAACCAGCTGTGCCAGAGCTGCTCCTGTAAAGGCCTCTACTATATTCTTACTTTTGCATGTAAGGGCACTGGGGATATTCCAGTCAACATCAGGCATGTTGAAATCACCCATAACCACAATATCTCCCTTTACTGCCATTTGGGTAATTTCATCCACCATCTTGTTGTCATATTCCTCGGATTGCCCTGGAGGCCTATAGATCACCCCAATTCTAATGACAGAACCTTCTTTATTTTGCATGCAAATCCAGAGAGTCTCTAGATCTTGACATGTATTTTGAATTAGTGTTGTTTTTAGACTTTCTTTAATATAAATGGCTACTCCACCTCCCCTTCTCTCTATTCTATCCTCCCTATACAGTGTATATCCTGGTATGGATATTTCCCATTCATTAGAATCCTTAAACCATGTCTCAGATATGGCAACCAGGTCCAAATTATCTCTAGATATTATGGCCATTAATTCACAGAGCTTGTTGCTCAAGCTTCGAGCATTCGTGCACATTACCCGAAGAACATTATTTTCATTATTAGTTTGCCCCTTATCATCAACAACTACATCTATTTTATTTGCAGCTCCCTTTTCATAAGCTTCCAAAAACTGCTTTATCCTCATTGGTCGGGGACAGAAATCACCCACATCATTTACATCTCTGTCCCCTTTACCTAGTTTAAATGCCTGTCCAAAAAAGTTCTGAATTCCTTACCGAGTACCTGGGCACCTCTGTATGATGGATGCAAACCATCCCTCTTAAACAACTCCCTATTAGACCACCTACTGACATCATGACTTACATAGCCAAAACCTTCAGCTTTACACCACTGCCTTAACCACACATTAAACTCTCTGATACACGTTGTTTTATCCTCTTGACCACAAACCGGTAACACCTCTGAGAAAAGTCACCGAATCTGTTATTTTACCCAGCTCTGTTATTTTACCCAGCTCCCAGCTCCACACTTAGACATTGAAAATCTCTTTTCACTACATTGACATTTCTCTGGGACAAATCATTTGTGCCAAGATGCACCACCACATCAATGTTATTACCTTTACTCACAGCCTTGACAATGAAGCCACAAACTGTAGTCTATAATCTCTTCATCTATAATTTGAACAGGAACTAAGAAAACTTCCAAGCATTTGTGAAAGGAAATTGTGGAAGTCATTGGATCTAAGCTAGGTTTTGCATTAAACTGATGGAATGCTGGTTTGGATATATGAATTATGAATTTCTCAATATAGAATTCATTCCACAATATAAGAGGAAATCTACAGATATGCCATTTTCCATAGTAGGTAGGGCTATCATGGTATTGAAAGCCGCTGAGAGGTCAAGAAGCACCAAGATAGAGGATAAATGTGTATCCCAGGCCCGCCAGGGATCATCCATTAGTGCAACCTAAGCAGTTTCCGATAGGCCTGATCTATTCTCCAGGAAGAGAAAGAGGCAATAACCAATGGAGAAAGAGTAAATAGAAATGGCATCGCCATCTGTCAGCGTGACTAAGGCAAAAACAGCAAAGCTAATTACAAGATGGAAAATATGTGTGGGCCTATTACAAATGCAATGATTAAAATCAATTGGCATTACATAAAAGCAAGCAACTCTTCAATAGGGATTTTACACTCTGATGATATCAGAA
Source organism: Erythrolamprus reginae (assembly GCF_031021105.1). NCBI lineage: Eukaryota > Metazoa > Chordata > Lepidosauria > Squamata > Dipsadidae > Erythrolamprus > Erythrolamprus reginae. The sequence continues at coordinate 39,631,589 of NC_091963.1, read as the reverse complement.
GTGGCTGACAAATGCTTAGTATATTTTAAAAAATTAAACATTACGGAGATCGTCTATCATTTCTATATATACACATACATACATACATACATACATACATACATACATACATACATACATTTATATACACACATAAATATGCATGAATTGACATCCTTCAGTCTCGAAAGACCATGGTATCATGCTCTGGATTCCCCAGAGCATGAAGCCTGGGTAGGTTAGTATGGAGGATAGACCGGAGGGGGGGTATTTGCTGCTTGGGTAGGACACAGACACACACAAGTGTGTGTGTGTGTGTGTATATGTGTCTGAGTGTGTGTGTGTGTGTGTGTGTGTGTGTGTGACACATATTTTTGAAAATTAAGGGAGACTAGGATAGATCTATTTCGGCCTTATTCTGGCCTCATCAGCTAGCCATACCCTCACTGGAACTGGAACTTGCAGCCTTTGTCTTGTAAGGCAAAGAATTAACCTCTAGGCTACAGTATCCAATCCCTTCAGCTCTGTACCAACATACTTTATTTGCAGCAGCACGAAGCTCAATACAGCAACGCCTGAAGATGACGTGTGATCTTGTCGAAATCGTAACGACACTCTCAATCTTACATGGGAAAAGACTCAAATACACCAAAACTTTTATAGATATATAGATATAGATGGTACAGATATAGATATAGATTTCAGATAACATCTACATTGATGAAAGCATATTAACAAGCTTTATACAAAACAAATTTTTTTAGTCAAATTGATACCGTGTTTCCCCGATAGTAAGACCCCCCCGATTGTAAGACATATGGGGGGTTTCAGGGAGGTCGGCTAATATAAGCCATACCCCGAAAGTAAGACATATGTCTTACTTTCGGGGAAACACGGTATGAAGAGACAGTAGAACCTCGACATACGTCCCCCCCGCCGCCGCCGTCCCCCCTCGCCGCCGCCTGCAAGCGCTCTGCCAGGCGGCTCTCCCCGCTCCGCTCTTCGATATGCCAGAGAGCCGGAGAAGGGGGCATCCGGACCCCCCCCCCCCAGCAGAAGCCAAGGGGGGGGTCCTTTCAAGTGGCGCTGGGCGAAAGAGGGCGGGCGGCCAGCAGCAGAAGGCGAGAGGTGCCTCCTTCTCTGGCTCTCCGGCAGATTGAGTGCGCGAAGAGGCACCTCTCACCTTCCGCCGCTGCTGGCCGCCCTCTTTCGCCCAGCGTCGCTTCGGAAGCCGACAAAGGAGAAACTTCTGCAAATCGTGCACCGTCTCCAGCACTCTCTCCGGGTCGGATTGTGTGAAAGAGGCCGGGTTGGGGGAAGGGGAGAGGTAAGATGTGTTTGTTTGTTTTTTGCAACGCTGCTCCGTTGGGGAAAGAGGGAAGGTGGTTCGCTCGGAGTTGGGGCTGAATAGAAGCACGTGGAGAAGCCCAACCTTGGGGTGGGCTGGGGGAGAAGGGAGAGCAAGGAGGGCCATTGTGCATTGCCAGGTGGTGGGGGTCTCCCCCAGTTCAAAAGGTGCCTTGGCTGGAAGAGTAGCTGGTTTCCAGGGCATAAACTGGCTCGCTTCCGGGGATGGTGCACATCCGCTCACTTGCAGGGAAACAGCTTTGGGGCTAAAGTGGCACTCCAGGCGCAAGATTGTATCCCGAGTAGTAATTCCATTTACTGCTCCGATGTGCCTCGCTGCAGGCTTTCTGTCAACGAAATAACAGCAACATGTTCTCGGAAGCCACCGCCTCTTCCCCTGCCTCGCTGCCCCTTGTCTCGCGCGACAAGGGGTGGAAAGGGGGGGAGGTCCGGAGCTGCGCCCTCCTTCGCCCGCCTCCTTTCCAATGTAAGACATACCCCGAAAGTAAGACATAGTGGGGCTTTTGGGGGTAAAAAGAAAGTAAGACACTGCCTTACTATCGGGAAAACATGGTACATAAATGAAGTTTTAGGAGAAATACAAAGAAAAAAACCCCACAATATTTTTCATAAACATTTCTTTAAAAGCTACAGTTAAACTATAACAAGTTAAAAATTAGGGGGAAATTAAAGTTAATTATTTATTAAACATAGAAATCCATTTATATTCTATATGTTAGTTAGGGAAATAATAAGGTGTGTGTATGTGTGTGTGCATCATTGATAGCAAATTTTCATCCAAGAAATAGTCTTTCCTGTTTTTTAATGAGCCTCTCCTCTTAGTGTACTTTTTTATTTCATTGCTATTAGTGAATGACAAGTGAAGGATATTCACTTTAGCTTGAAAATGTCAGGTATGCACTTTAAGAGATATATTTTTGCCAGTTTTAATGAGTCGGTGTTTCTTTTTCAAAGAAATACTTATCTGTGATGGGGGTGCTGTGTAGATGACAACTGATATTTAATAAGTGATAGCTCTTGTATTAGCAGTAGTTCACTAAAGAAAATGTCTCAAATAGCTTTTGAAAAACTGTAAGCCGCAGTGGCCCAAAGGCTAGATGTGACCTTTTTATTACATAATGAGAATCATTTATTCTCGCACAATGTATCTTAAAGTCACAGACAAAATGCCACTTTGATAATTGCTTTCAATTAGCTTTGAGCATAGCATACATTCATAAAATGTCTTCTCTCATTTAGACTTGAATTAGAGAAAATTGGAGACATAATCTACACGAGGGTTGTCTCATTTAAGGTGATTTCTGGTTTTATATCAAAGAAATCAAAATAGGTAGTTATGAAGTAATCTTTCATATGGTTTTAAGCAGGCTTTTCATATTTGATTTGATTTTACTACCAATTAATTAACAAAATAGAATGCTACTTAATCATTTTTGACCTTTTTAACATGCTAGACTTCAATTTCAAGTCCTAGTGGTTATTTTCAAATTAAGCATGGAAGTTCATGTTAAGCACAATGAACCCAGAAGTATAAATTGTGAAATTGTGATATAATTGAGTGCCAATTTTTTATACATAATAGATACAACATTCATTTTTATCTTATTCCAGCAAGAGCAAAACAGAGTAGAACCAGTTTCCATCTCTTTTTTGTCAAACAACTGATACAACAAACCACTTTTGGGAGAAATATCCTAATTAAGGGGTGGTTAAATATGGAACATGGACTAATTACTTTATTGAGATTCATATCCAACAGGTCTACCCTGAGTATATATATAGTTGCAAGCACATACTTCCTCTATCCCTTTTACAATTCCTTGGATCCAGTGTATATTGAATTCTGTTTTATCATATACATTGGAGCAGTTGCCGATATAATTAGAATATTATATTATAAATAAGATTCCACCAAGTTGGGGGGATGATTACTATATGCAGGGAATACCCGTGGCTTATTTTTCCCCCCAATATGCTTTTTACTTACCAAATACTGTATCTGTTATTTCATGCAAAATATATATTTTATCTGATCTAGTTATTACTGTGTTTTACATGTGTTTTCTTATATTTCATGATACTATGACTTTAAAATATTCTAAAACAAATGTAAATAGACAGTGGGAGGATCAATGCAATTTATATGATTATGTTAATCTTCCCTTTGAATAATGGTCTAATCAATTATCAGCTTTTAAAAATTGTATTCACTTGCCCTATGTTCTATTGGAACATGCTTAAAAGTTAAGAAAGCTTATCTTGGGACAGGAGATATAATTATCACTGGTTTTTTTTTCACCAGATAAAAATTACCCCCAAGAATCAAGCTCCAGTTCTGATGGGGCCTCCTCCGAAAACTGGAATCTTCTCTTCCATCATTAAAAGAACAAGGAACTACAGCAAAGAGTAGTTCAAACTTTACAAAAATCAAATGAGTAGGGATGTAGACTGGAAATCTTTCAAGGGTTTTTAAAGTATTCTCTACTACATAATCATAGAAGCAGGAATAGCAGTTGCTGTGACAGAACTAATGTAAAATGATGCTATTAGAATAATTTGTTGCTACAGTTTTGTAGGCATTTTGCATGAAGAAAGCTAATGTTTACATAAACTGATAAAACATATTTTTGTTGCATGCATTACAGTCACTAATTTACAGTATAAATACGCTATTGATGGGTTAGGGGGAAATGCAACACTGTTAGAAATGTGATTTTCAGATAATATGATCCTCAACCTGCTTGCTTCAGTTTTTAGATGAAATATTTAATTCCTTGGATCTCTTCAGGCCTTTGCTGAGAAAAATATAATTTGTTATATTAGCCTTACTGCTTACAAATAAACCATTCACCAGTTGTTTCTCTTAAATAAAAGTAGTCCAGATTAGCGTGAATCTAATTCATTTCAAGACAGAAATATGATTCATTTGTTTTTCTGCATTTAGCATTGGTCAGAAACATATTTAACAGATAATACATCCCATTATCCATATGAGGATTAACTTTCACATAACCATGTTTAGAGTTGTGTTGTTTACATTTCACATTGTTATCACATTTATAAACATTTCCACCAAGATGCAGGCATAAGAGTAGAATTTTAAAAATGTTGGTAATTTTTCCCTCCTGAAATAATGAGCTATTTTACACAGAACAGAAGAAACCCTAAATTTATCTAGCGCTGGTTGAACCTGAATGCACCCACTCTCGTCTCTAATAAATATAATTATTTTATTCCTGTATTTTTAAATAATTGTCACAGTTGCATCTCATTATATTCTATAAATACAATATTAAAAAATAGCTAGTAATGTTTGATTTTTTGATGTCAGTTTTAAATATTCTCCACTGCACAAGATACAGTTATAAATAAACAAATAACATGCCTAATAAACAATATTTCTCTTTCCACCAATCAACATGATGAATTAGATTAATGGATAAATAATGGGTTTTCTTGATAACCTTCATTTTTCCAATCTCTTAATTACATTAAGCATATTTAAGAAACTATGGAAGAACAGAGGCTGAAATTCACAAGTAACATCCATAAAGGTTCCTAACTGGATGTAATTATTTAAATATTATCAATGAAATATTACTAGCTTATTTTAGATGTAAGAGTACTAATATGTGGATAGGCCATATTTATTGTGGCATTTTATGTAGTATAAAGTAGGTAGATCATTTACTCATGAGCTTCACTGTATCCAGCAGTTTCTGTAATTGATTCAAGCCATTGTTCTATTCTGTACTTGTTCTTGTGGGACATATTTTATGTCCTGATTCTGCTTTCATTCTTCTAATGGAAGCAGTAAGAGCAAAGCCACAAATTGAGAGAGTAAATATCAACCACATCAATCACAAAAGGGGAGCCTTCTTAAAATTCAGCTGGTTTTCTGGGGTTCCAAACCTAATAAAATAATCTAGTCTTGAGGAACTTACAAACATCACTTTAGTATAATACATCTAAGTGTCTCCCTTTTACTAATATGTACGAGAGACCCACTGGAGGTACTTTAGTTCTTAAGGGTTCTAAAGAAATAAAAGAAGATTGTGGAACCTCAGTTCAGTTCTCTCTTTACCCTAGTTTTCATATACATAATAGGGACTGTTTGCAGTCTTTTATATTTTGGGGAACTATTCATAAATTTTGAAACCCATTTTTCTAGAACTCTAAATGGTATAGAAAGCTTGAAATATGCACAATAAATTTAAGATCAATTGTGAAAGGAAATGCTGAGACACAGAAAATTATTTTTGCTATTCTTTTGTATATTAAATAATGGGCAATCTTTTTACAAGTTCTCCAAAACCTATTAGATTTTGTATTCTGATATGAGATATCATGCCAGATTTTAGTATTTTTTTAGGAGATTGCTAAAATCTTGTGAGAATCCTTGTTGTTTTAATTGAAGGGTTGTGACCAGGCCATCGTGGAAGATTGTGCCTTGCATTTGAAAAAAAAAAGAGTACTGCAGTATTGAGATTTAACATATTTAGAAAATTGAGCAACATGAAAATTATGTGATACAGTCTTTCTTGAATCCAATAATGTCTACTGAGATTGTTCTTTCTCTTTCATGACCTTTTAAAAATGCATTTAATTGCTTCAAGGCTGCAACACACTTTGTATGATCTTAATAGTACTCTCTCCTGGTGAAGCCCCTCACTTCTTTAGCATTGCAAAAATTTTATAAGTACAACAAAAGTCTTTGGATTGAATCCAGACTTAATCAGAATAGACACATTTAAGAGGTGGGTCTATTTCAGTATTATATTCCAAGTGTCAGATATGCATGGGTGAAACACTTTGTGATTTCTTTTTCTCTTAGTTGGGAATTGCTTGTATTGCTGTATCTCTTCTTTTTCTTAAACTTGCTACCATCAAATCTTGTTTAAAATGCATGATTAGTATCTTTATTAATCTATACCATATATTGCTAGTTATTAGTCAAATGTCTTTTCAAGTTGATTCACTAATCCACATGAAATGTAAAAAGTATTCACATGTAATGCACAATATGGTACATAATGTAAACATGTTACAGAATTTGATTGATTTTTGTCTGTATGTAATTGAATATACATCTAGATAAGCCATTATTGGTTGTGGCAAGTACATGAAAATATTCTTAATACTCAGTAAACATTGGTAACCAATTAATATGGCATTCAAGTTGAGAAATAAGATCACCTGTCACCAAACATAAAGCTGTAGAGTTTAACAACCATGGATATTGTGATGTTAAGAACTATGTTACATGCATAGTAGTGAAAGTATTATAATTTTCTTATGAGATGTTCACTACATTAATATAATGCTTACCTATTATGCTTCTAAGGTAAATATATCTCATGTAGTATCACATAATGTGTGTGTATATTTTATGAAATTATAGCTACCATAATAAATATTTTCTCATAATGATACAGTTTGGTATATGATTTTCACTTTATTTTGTTAATTTATTTTTCAAAAAAAATGTTAAAAGACATGCTTTTTTCTTTTACCAAATCTTTGTGTGCCTTAAGCATTTGACATATGCTCTTGCTACTATGCAGTTTGCTAAAAAGGTACCTTGGGAAGCTTTGCAGGAGTGATTCATATAAAAGTGTAAGCAGTAACCACAGTGTTTTGATATTTATAGAAAAAACAACACCTGTGTTGATGGTAGACTAGCAAAATTCAATATTTACTGAGTATTGCTTTCAAATATGCACACTTTCATTCGCAAAGATTGCCAGATCCTGGAACTGAGTTTAGAATATACATGAGCTAAGCATTCTTTAATATGGTAGACTTCAGCAGCATGCAGCAATTTATGGTCTCCTTATCAACATAAGGAAGACCGAAGTGATGCATCAGTCAGCTCTGAAATACCAAGTGCCCACCATCAGAGTAAAGGACAAAAGCTATAAGCAGTGGACCAATTTACAACATTGACAGCACCCTCTCCCATGCAGTGACAATCGACATTGAAATCAACTTCAGAATTGCCAAGGCTAGCTCTGCATTTGGCACATTAATGACCAATGTGTGGGACCGACATAGAATAAGCTTTGCTACAAAGTTCAAAACCAGTGCTAACTACTAGTGCTAACTACCCTGTTATATGCCAGTGAGACTTGAACTATATACAGGAGACATGCTAGACAATTAAACCACTTCTACGTGACCTGCCTCCATAGAATTCTAAGGATCCAGTGACAGGAGAAGGTGCCAGACACAGAAGTCCCCTCCAGAGCAGACTGCCATCAATTCCCACCCTGCTGATGAAAGCCTAGACATGCTAGGCAGGCCATGTTACTAGAATATAAATCATTGCATCCCTAAACAGCTCATCTATGATGAGCTGTCTAAAGGAAAGCAATCACATGGGGGCCTAAGGAAGCGATACAAAGACACATTGAAAGCCTCTTTCAAGTCCCTCAATATCAACACTACCTGCTGGGAGACCTGGCACAAGTTCGACCAACATGGCGCATGCTGATCCATCAAGGCTGCCAAACATCGTAAACCAGAAGAACATTCATAGAAGCAAGCACTCCACAAAGCCAGAGCTACAAATGCTGCGACAATAGTGCCCAAACATGTCTGCCTGAGATGTGGCAGAACATCTTGTGCCAGTATAGACCTTGCAGGCCACCTGCAGACACATCACGTACAACCCACAACACATGTGATGTCAAGGTCCTCTTCGAACATGATGAATGAACATCAGATTTCAGATACTCTAAAACAGCTCTGCTATAATTCTTACCAGCATAGTCATTTGAAAAAGTTGAACTAATAAAGCAAGAGATAGAAAAAACTCCAGAATTTTACTTATTAGGTATACTGTAACTAAACAGAAATATAAGAAAGATATTTTACATTTAGTTATTCACATAACGACAGTGGCCAGGATAGTATATGCGCAAAATTGGAAGGGGGAAGATATTCCCAATGAGGAGGAGGTTACTAAGAAAATACTAGACTGCGCTGAAATGGATATGATGACAAGACGGTTAAATAACCAAGAAGAATCTGAATTTTATGTGATTTGGAATAAAGTGTATACATGGATAGACAAAAAGAAGAATTAAAAAATGCACAATAGTAGTATGGTTAGGACTTAACTTTTGTGTTTGTATTTTGCTTAGATATAAAGTTTACGGGGGGGGGGTTATAATAAGGTAACATAAAATCTCTTCTTTTCACTTAAAGTAATAGGTTGACTTAACATATCAATAATGTATTCTTTTTTCTGTATTGCAATTTGACTTCTTGAATAAGCGGCGTATTTGCAACCCCAATTTTATGTTAAGTGTATGTTTGTATGTTTGTCAATTTTAAGAAAATCAATAAAGTTTATCCAAAAAAAAAGAAAAGAAAAAGTTGAACTTATCTAACTAGGCAGAAGCATAGACTAAATTAACGTAAGTTCCTATGTATTACAGGAGCCTCAGGAAATGCCATTTCTTTTCCATCTTGAAGCAAATACAAATAGTCCTCACTTAATTGTGGCAGTTTGGACTGGAATCTCCCTTGCTAAGCAGTACAGTTATAAAGAGTGACGTTATATGACTGTGGAGCTTAGTGATGGAAATTCCATCAAGTGAATCACCATGGGTCATTAAACAAAACATTTCAATGTTTGCATTTGAGACTTTCGACTAGCTTCCCCATTGACTAATTGTAGGAAGCTGGCAAAGAAAATGACAAACTATGCTATGATGTAATTGGAAGCCAGGTGCCAAGTGTCCAAAATGCAATTACATGATTGCAGAGACCGTTGTGAGTACAAGGACTAGTTGTAAATGTCACTCATTCACTGTCATTTTATGTTCAAAAAAGTCATTAAGTGGGTACTGGCTGTATAACACAGTTGTGCAGGTCTACCCATCTTCTGCATTCTGTAATTTTTAAATGAATCAGTAAGAATCAGTATTTAAGACTGGATATAATCTTTTTGTTGTTGTTGTTTCATTGCTTTACTTTGAAACATTGTACATGGCAGAGCAGAAGAATCTGATATTGATTGAGCGGAAAGGCACAGAGTTCTTTTGGCCTAATTTTCACAGTGGGGTATTAATTTGACTGTATAGATTTTTTTCTAGATCAAATTTACCTTGGTTTTTTTTAAAAAAAGACACAACCCAATGTTATTGCAATTGTAAATGGAAAAATAATCTGCTTTTGGAAATAGGCTAAAAAGAATAAATTCTATCCACTAGACATTAGGGGTATCATTGTTGAATATTTAGGTTTTACTTCTTCAGATTCATGTACTTTCTGACTTAAATTAATAAAATTTATGTCATCTTTATACAATATGTCTTGAATTAAAATTTATGTCATCTTTATACAATATGTCAGAGTTGGGTTGAGATGAAAGGAATTGAGATGAAAGGGATTATCATAAAACATGAAGAAACATCCCTAAAATTCATCAAGTACAAAGAAAACATTTTCCATGTAATCAAATTATTAACCATTCTGAAGAAAAAGACCTAGAACATTTCAGTTTCCAGTTGTGTCTTGGCTTACATGTTGTATGCTACCAAAATTCCAAGGTGGAGTACTTATGCATTATCAATAGAAATAGCATTTGTGTACTGTCCCATAATGCTTTGCAACCTCCTCTTCCCTGGTAAGTTTACAAAGTAGAAGCATTATTTGCATATTACCTCCAACAATCTGGACCCTTATATTACTAACTTCGGAAGGATGGAAGGCTAAGTCAACCTTGAGCTGGTCAGGATCGAATTTCTGGCAGTGGGCAGAGTTAGTTTGTAATACTGCACTTTCACTACTGCACTATCAGGTCTCTTCGGAGAAATACTTATAGATTTTTGTTTATAGAAAAGTCCATTCCCTAATAAATTGTATATTATGAAGATAACACAGATCTACAAAAATGTTTTTTGTAATGATCGCAGTTGACTTTGTACTTTTCTGAATCATTTTTTGTTATGATTTCAAAAATGTATATAGCTTTTCTGTAACAGATATAGTTTCCACAGAGCAGTATCATTATTATAATATATAGGAAATATACTGGCAACATTAAGAAAACAGTAATCTACATATCAGAAAAAATGCTTGACCATACAGTTTTTATTGAACTAAAATAATTTCACATGCAAAGTAGAAACCAAAATATGAGCAAAGATTAAAAGTGCTTGATATTAGACTGTCATTGATATGGTTTTTCAGGGCTGTCCCTATATGACATCCAACAGTAATCTGCCATCATTGAGTCATTCAAAAAAAAATCTGGTAGCGGTGTTTTGTTAATTTAATGTCCTGGTGAAACTGTTCGCCTTGTTCATCACTTACCATCCCCAAGATTTGGAGGGAAGAAATCTAAAAGTGAATGCAAAATGTGCATTTTTAGACACATGCGACATCCAAGACACTGATATGCATTTAACAGTTTCTCAACACCTTCAACATATTCTGGAGATTTATTTTTTCCTAAGAAGATTTTACTTGAAGCTTCACTTACTGAAGATTCACTTGAAGCTTTTCCAAGTTCTCAATTCCTTGTCATTTAGTGTTCCTTCAAACATAGAATCTTTCATAAGCTCTCTGATGTGAGGACCAACAATTACCCCTTCCTTCAGTTTTACTGGTGAAATACTGGAGAATTTCTGTGAAATGTACTGGAACCCTTGTGAATTTGTCAGAGAGATAGAATCAAGATCATGTGAGGTGTTAATAACACTTGATAATGCCTTGGTAAGGCCACACTTTGAATACTGCATTCAGTTTTGGTCATCATGATGCAAACATGATTTTGAGACTCTAGAAAAAATACAAAGAAGAGCAACAAAGATGATTAGGGGACTGGAGGCTAAAACATATGAAGAACAGTTGGAGGAAGTGGGTATGTCTAGTTTAATGGAAAAAAGGACCAGGGGAAACATGATAGTGGTGTTCCAATATCTCAAGGGTTGCCACAAAGAAGAGGGAATCAACCTATTCTCCAAAACATCTGAGTGTAGAATAAGAAGCAATGGGTGGAAACTAAATGAGGAGAGAAGTAATTTAGAACTGAGGAAAAATTTCCTGAGAGAACAATTGACCAATGGAACAGCTTTCCTCCAGAAGTTGTGAATACTCCAACACAAGAAGTTTTTAAGAAGATGTTGGATAACCATTTGTCTGAAATAGCGTACTGTTTCCTGCCTAAGCAAGGAGTTGGACTAGAAGACATCCAAGGTCCCTTCCAATCTTATTTTGTTGTTGTTATTGTTGTTGCTCTTGTTATTGTTATTATCAACCATACAGCATAGCAAACGAGATCACTATGCTGGATTTCGTATTTCATCACACGTTGGGGGCTTCACAAGCACCTAGAACTGCATGATGTAGTGGTGAATTATCTGTGCCGATCCCAGTTAAGTGGCCTTTTGCAGTTGACAGATGGAGATTTTGTCAATTCTGATAGTTTTCAAATATTCACTGAGATCTTTTGGCACTGCACCCAGTATGCCAAGGACCACTGGGACCACTTTCACTGGCTTATGCCAGAGTCATTGCAGCTTGATTTTCAAAACTTTGTATTTTGCAAATTCCTCTAACTGCTTCTCCTCGATTCTGCTGTCTCAAGGGATTGCGATGTCAATGATCCATACTTTCTTTTTCTCCACAATCAGGATGTCTGGTGTATTATGTTCCAAAATTTGGTCAGTCTGAAATGGTAGTTTTGCTTGCTCATTTTCAACTTTTTCAGGCTTATGATCCCACCAGTTCTTTGCCACTGGTAGTTAGTAGTTTTGGCACAAGTTCCAGTGGATCATCTGTGCCACAGCATCATGTCTATGCTTATAGCCAGTCTGTGTGATATTTTTGCAGCAGCTGAGTATGTGATCGATGGTTTCATCTATTTCTTTACAGAGTCTGCATTTTGGATCATCTGTTGATTTTTCAATTCTGGCATTGATAGCATTCGTTCTTCTGGCCTGTTCTTGTGCAGCCAGAATTAGTCCTACCGTCTCCTTTTTGAGTGTTCCACTTGTAAGCCATGACCAGATCTTTTCTTTATCAACTTTGCCTTCAATCTTCTCCAAGAACTGGCCATGCAATGCTTTGTTCCACCAGCTGTCCATCAGACATTGAGTTACAGTTTTCCTTGTACTGGTCCTGGGTTTGCTTCAACTTGAGAAGCTTCCTGTCAATGCTGACTCTTTGCTTTCCTTCACATAGTCAGTTAATGCATGCTTCTCTTCTTCCATTGTCTGCCTCACTTGCAAAAGTCCTCTGCTGCCTATTTTGCTTGGTAAATATAGCCTATCAACATCACTGTGGGAGTGTAGTGCATGATGGATCAATATTAATTTTCTGGTTTTCCTGTCCAAGTTGTCCAGCTCTGCTTGAATCCAGTTCACTATGCCAGTTGTGTACCTAATAACAGGTATAGCCCATGTATTTACAGCCTTGATAATGTTGCCACCATTCAGTTTGCTCTTCAAAAATTTTCTGGACCTCTGGATGATCACAATTTCACATTATCATGCTTGACCATCCAGTTGCAAGATGCCCACCTATCTGTAGGCTTATGGCTGGTGGCATTTGATGGTTTGACCGTTTGGCATTTCAATGCCTTCACTTTCAGTGATTTCCCCCTTTTTCAGTGCCACTGTGGCACACTTATCCAAGCCAAACTCCATGCTGATGTCACCGCTGAAGATTCGCAAAGTGTTGGTTAGTGACTGTATCTCAGTTTCTGATTTTCGATACAAATTCAGGTCAACCATATACAGGTGTGAAATTTTCTGTGAATTCCTAGCAGTTTGGTAGCCAAGGTTTGTTTTCTGTGACAGCGGAATTATAGCGATGATGAAAATCGGGGAGGACAAAGAGTCTCCCTGGAAGATGCCCTTGTTGTTGTTGTTGTTGTTGTTGTTGTTATTATACCTGAACATTCAAAGTGCCTTTTAAACTTTCCCCCATCATTCTACCTTGTTGGTTTCTTGCTGATTTGGGGGGTAGGGGACTCACAGATAAGGTGCAGCCAATGAAATGATTTTTTTCATTTCAATGAAATTTTTCAAGAAGATTCAATTTCTAATTTAAAAAACCCTCAAGAAATATGTCATTGAATTAATAAAAGGAAAAGAAAAATGCAAAAGTGCATAAAACAAAAGGGAAAAAATATTAACATGTTATGTGCAGAAAAATAATTTCGTCTAGTTTTAAACAATTACATATTGTCTACATAAAATAAAATCAGTCTTCCTCTCCCTATCCCTCTCAATTCCTGATCCATCCAGCTATAATGTGCCACTGAAAACAATGGAACGTACTGTTGGGTAAACATGTATAGGTAAAATGTTCTGCTAATTACTTAACTAATTGGTTAGGCATGAATCACATTCTTTTCATACATGAGAAATGGAGACAAGTTTAATTCTGTTTTCTAGCCAAAATCAAATGTTGCTTTCTCTAATATGGCAACTTCAATGTCCATCATTGTTCAGATAATATGGTTCTATCATATTGACAAAGGGAAATCTAATCAATAACAGGAAAATTTATAAATTGTGGGAGAGTTAAGCCAAGAATTCTGAAGAGATTCAAAACAAAAAATGCTTATATAGAATCTAAAAACAGTTTTAATTACTATTTCTGAAGTTCTGAAATGGATTTGTAGATAGCATATCTGGGCCTTTCCAAATATCACAGGTTCAAATAAAAGCAAAATCCAGACCTTGTAAATTCCAGATCTGGCTAACTACTATCTGCTGGAGACAGTCAGAATTTTCACAACTACTGTATATGACAGCAGAAACCCCACAGGTATTTTTTCTGAAATCACTCAGGCAGGAACATTTTGCTACCTGTTGCTGTCAAATAGGAAAACTCTGATGAGGATCCAAAAATAAAAGGATCCTAAGTCAATCATACTGAGCAATATCTTATCCCAAATAAGAAGGCAAGAAAGATAGCAGGAATATTGAAAAATAGAAAAGAATGGAACAGCTTTCATTAAGTTCCACTAACTGTTCTTTGTATTTTTTCGTTGCTAACACCTGCTATTTCCCATCGGTGTTTGCCAGAACAAGATGTTAACAGGATAAAACAGAGCAAGATTACGGGGAGTCAGGGGAAATTAATGTGTTATTTGCTACACAGCTGAAGTGCAACACACACTGTATGGAGGACAGCTTTAATTAAAACTTATTTTGGAAATAATGACAGCTGAAGTACATGTGGAAAGAGAGAAAAAGACAATTTGTAGTTTCCCTGTTTTAAAGGAGTCTCAGAGGGACCAAAAGAAACTCTTATATGACTAATTCCTCTAAGGAATGGAAAAAGGGGAAATCTCCTCTTGGTACGAGGGATTATATTTTTTTAATTCATAAGGAATCTAAAGAGAAGAATCTCAAACCCAATTTTCTGAGTGAAATTTTGTTCAGTTAGAGCTATCCAGAATGTCCACTACAGTTTCATAATTTCATCAGTATTATATAATTTAAGACACTCAGATCGCAATCTTCTGGGTGTAGTATTCACAGGATCATTATCAAAGGGACTAAAAATAAAACAGCCAAGACTGTGATGTTCTCATACAATCTATTATACAGTATGTTCAGTTCTGGAGTACTATGCCTAGACGTGTTGACCAGATTTTTGGGGGAGAAATAGACAAGCAAAAAGTACATAAAAAACATATATTAGAGAGGGCTGTAAAAGCACAGTTAAATGGTATATGACTAAGTGCTATTGCTATTCCTACAGGGAGTAAAATGAGATTCTGTCTTGGAAAAGGAAGAAGAGGGAAACTAATCAAAGCATATAAAATCACATAGAATGGAGAAAATATAGAAAAGAGAAAAGAACAGAATAACAAAGTTGGAAAGGACCTTGGAGGTCTTTCAGTCCAACTTCCTTTGTCTTGGTCAGACCATTTTCTACTGCGGCTTAACTTCCTGGCTCAAATCCTCCCCTGCAGGGAGGCGGAACCGATTAGGAGGTTCCGCCCCAGACGCCTGATGGACCCTGAGGGCTTTCAGAAGGCGCTTGGGGTTTTACCAGATTCGCTCGTCCACAGCTCGGCAGAGTCTCTTGCTGAGGCCTGGAACAAGGCTGCAGCGGAGGCTCTTGACCGAATTGCACCACTGCGACCTCTCTGTGGCACTAGACCTCGTAGAGCCCCATGGTTCAACGAGGAGCTCCAGGAGTTGAAATGCCAGAGGAGACATCTAGAGAAGCGATGGAGGAAGAGTAAGTCCGAATCCGATCGAACACTTGTAAGAGCTTTTATTAAGACTTACAAAGTGGCGCTCAAGGCGGCAAGATGCATGTACCATGCCACTTTGATTGCATCAGCGGAATCCTGCCCGGCTGCTCTGTTTAGGGTGACCCGCTCCCTTCTAAATCAGGGGGGAGTTGGGGAACCCTTGCAGGGCAGTGCCGAGGAATTTAACTCGTTTTTCACTGATAAAGTCGCTCAGATCAAAGCGGAACTCGACTCCAATTGCATAGCAGTATCAGCTGACAATGAGTCAGTCGAGGCGACTGGGGCTAATCGTCTTTGTCCATCTGTCTGGGAGGAATTTGACTTGGTGACATCTGATGAAGTGGACAAGGCCATTGGAGCTGTGAGTTCTGCCACCTGTTTACTGGATCCGTGTCCCTCTTGGTTGGTTTCGGCCAGTCGAGAGGTGACACGGAGCTGGGTCCAGGAGATTGTCACCGCCTTCTTGGGGAGGGGGTCCTTCCCGGCTCCTTATAAGGAGGCATTTGTGCGCCCCCTCCTCAAGAAGCCTTCCCTGGACCCAGCCGTGCTTAATAACTACCGTCCAGTCTCCAACCTTCCCTTTATGGGGAAGGTTGTTGAGAAGGTGGTGGCGCTCCAACTTCAGCGGTCCTTGGAAGAAGCCAATTATCTAGGGCCTCAACAGTCGGGTTTCAAGCCCAGTTACAGCACGGAAACTGCTTTGGTCGCGTTGATGGATGGGCCCGGGACAGGGGCTTGTCCTCTGTCCTGGTGCTTCTTGACCTCTCAGCGGCTTTCGATACCATCGACCATGGTATCCTTCTACGCCGACTGGAGGGGCTGGGAGTGGGAGGCACTGTTCTCCAGTGGTTCTCCTCCTACCTCTCCGGTCGGTCGCAGTCGGTGTTAGTGGGGGGTCAGAGGTCGACCTCTAGGTTTCTCCCTTGTGGGGTGCCTCAGGGGTCGGTCCTCTCCCCCCTGCTATTTAATATCTACATGAAACTGCTGGGTGAGATCATCCAAGGGCATGGGGTGAGGTATGATCAATATGCGGATGATACCCAGTTGTACATCTCCACCCCATGTCCAGTCAATGAAGCAGTGGCAGTGATGTGCCAGTGCCTGGAGGCTGTTGGGGACTGGATGGGTGTCAACAAACTCAACCTCAACCCAGACAAGACGGAGTGGCTGTGGGTATTGCCTCCCAAGGACAATTCCATCTGTCCGTCCATTACCCTGGGGGGGACTATTGACCCCCTCGGAGAGGGTGCGCAACTTGGGCGTCCTCCTCGATCCACAGCTGACATTGGAACATCATCTTTCGGCTGTGGCGAGGAGGGCGTTTGCCCAGGTTCGGCTGGTGCACCAGTTGCGGCCCTATTTGGACCGGGAGTCATTGCTCACACTCACTCATGCCCTTATCACCTCGAGGTTTGATTACTGCAACGCTCTCTACATGGGGCTACCTTTGAAAAGTGTTCGGAAACTCCAGATCGTGCAGAACGCGGCCGCGAGAGCCATCGTGGGGCTTCCCAGATTCGCCCACGTATCTACAACACTCCATGGCCTGCATTGGCTGCCGATCAGTTTCCGGTCACAATTCAAAGTGTTGGTCATGACCTTTAAAGCCCTACATGGCATTGGACCAGAGTACCTCCGGAACCGCCTGCTACCGCACGAATCCCAGCGGCCGATAAGGTCCCACAGAGTTGGCCTTCTCCGGGTCCCGTCGACTAAACAATGTCGTCTGGCGGGCCCCAGGGGAAGAGCCTTCTCTGTAGCGGCCCCGGCCCTCTGGAATCAACTCCCCCTGGAGATTAGAACTGCTCCCACCCTCCTTATCTTCCGTAAACTACTTAAGACCCACCTATACTGCCAGGCATGGGGGATTTGAGACACCTTTCCCCCAGGCTTATTATAATTTATGTTTGGTATGTATGTGTTGTTTGGTTTTTAATTATGATAGGGTTTTTAGGGTTTTTTAAAAAAAATATTAGATTTGTGCCAGTATAATATTGTTTTTATCGTTGTTGTGAGCCGCCCCGAGTCTTCGGAGAGGGGCGGCATACAAATCTAATAAATTATTATTATTATTATTATTATTATTATTATTATTATTATTATTATTTTCCTCCTTAGGTAGGAAACTTCAGGCAAATGGGTATCTAATCTCGTCTTAAAACTTCCACAGTTGGAGTATTCACAACTTCTGGAGGCAAACCATACCACTGATTAATTGTTCTAATCGTCAGGAAATTTCTCCTCAGTTCTAGGCTGCTTCTCTATTTGACATTGCTTCTTGTTCTACCCTCAGGTGCTTTGGAGAATAGCTTGACTTCCTCTTCTTTGTGGCAGCCCCTGAGATATTAGAACATGCTATCATGTCACCCCTAGTTCTTTTTTTCATTAAACTAGACCATGGGTGTCAAACTCGATTTTACTGAGGGCTGCATTAGGGTTGTGTTTGGCCTTAGGGGCTCGGTTGGAAATGGCCAGCTTTACATCACTTGCATCAAGGGTACCCGTGGCTTGAGCACTCTGCCAGAGAAAACAGGTTACCACACTCTACTTTTGGCTGAGATTGCCTCCTGCAACAGTCTGCTAGCAAAAACAGAGCTTGGGATACTGTGTTTTTGTTGGCAGAGGTACCTCAGGCCAGTTCTTCACTATTTCCAGAGTGGTTCCATGGGCCAGAGTTACATCCTACTATTGGGTGGGACTGGTACATATTCTGCTTGGTATTTGCATGTGGTATTTTGGATAAATTATTTGGAATTGACTCAAATTGATACATGGAAGAGCAACTGGTTTCCTACTCTGATGAACTGTGTAAGTAATCTTGGGGAAAAGAGGGAATAATTGTCAGGTCCCATTCCTGATGCCTAAGTGGAGCTCAAAGGAGGGAAAAAATTATCTGCTGCAAATTCTGCATAGGCATCAGGAGAGTATCCAAACGGTAAACTCAACTCCATCCAGTTGTCCCAACTCAACCCTGAATGAAGGTATTATAAGATTGTAAAAAGGAAGGGTTGTTTATATTTTTTAATGCCGGTAGGAAACAATCAGATATGAGGAGCAAGAGCCCACAGTCACTTAATGGGCAAAGAAATAAATTGAGGAAGGACTGCTGTAATGAATCAAGCAATTATATGTGATACTTTTTATTTTTATTTTATTTATTTTTATTTGATCAAGCAGATATAAGATTACAGTAAAAGTATAAACATATATTCTTAGCTTAGTAACAGACTATTTATGGGACCGTGTCCTTCCACATACCGCCTAGAGACCAATAAGATCACACATGGTTGACCTACTCCAGATCCCATCGATTAAGCAATGCAGGTTGGCAGAACTGCCGGAGATGGTCTTCTCTGTGGTTTTCCTGGCTTTATGAAGTCAACTCCCTGCCAATTTCTGTATTGCTCCAACACTACTGACCTTCCAAAAGGCTGTGAAGACCTGGCTTTGCCGGCAGGCCTACGGGCCATGAATACTTACATCTATCACAGCCAATTGTGTTGAATGATATGCATGTATATTTCACTTCTTTTTATTGTATTGTATTTTTTTATATAGCTGTAAATCATCCTGAGTCCCATTGGGATTGGACATCATAGAAGTCGAATTTAAAAAATAAATTTATATATGTATAAATTTATAATAAGGTTGAAATAGATTTATCCTAGTCTCTCTTAATTTTCAAATTCATCAAAAACATGTGACATATATATATCATATGTTTTTGCTGAATTTGAAAATTAAGGGAGACTAGGATAGATCTATTTCGGCCTTATTTTGGCCTCATCAGCTAGCCATACCCTCCCTGGGACTTGAACCTGCAACCTTTGCCTTGTAAGGCAGAGAATTAACCTCTAGGCTACAGTATCCAATCCCTTCAGCTCTGTGTATATATATATGAATGGGGTGAGGTCAACAGTAGACAGTCTTAAGATAACAGTTTTGGGGACTTGGGGAAGAAACACAGAGTCAGTTAGTGTATTCCAAACATTGATCATTCTATCGCTGAAGTCATATTTTCTGCAATCAAGTTTGGAGTGGTTTACCTTAAGTTTGTATCTATTGTTGCAGTTGAAGGAAGTAGTCGGGTAGGACATTGTAGCAAATAATTTTATGTGCTACACGTAGGTCAGACCCAAGGAAATGTAGTTCTAAATTGTCTAAGCCCAAAATTTCAAGTCTGGTGGAATAAGGTATTACCATATTTTTTGGAATTAAGACACACCAGAGTATAAGACACACCCTAGTTTTGGGGGAGGAAAATAGGGAAAAGTATCTGCTTACCAGGTATTCATCTGGCTAGCATCCTTAGCCAGCACATTATTTTATTCCCTGATTAGGACTTTTAAAAAACCTTATTCGGAAAGAGTAACAATGAAAGAGCTTGCAAGCCAGTAAGAACAGGGAACATCATTAGCATTTGGAAACAAATATTTGGAGCAAGTAGAGCAATGGGGGGGGGGGGGAAACTCTGCAAAGACTAAGAGCTTGGAAAACATTATTTGCAGAAAGTAACAATGAAAGAGCTTGCAAGCTGGTAAGAGTTGGAAACATAGTTAGCACCTGGTTAGGGATGGAAAGAAACTTATTTGGAGCAAGTTAGAGCAATGAAAAAACCCTGGAAAGTCCTAGCGCTTGGAAAACATTCTTTGCAGAGATAAGAATGAAAGAGCTTGTAAGCCATTAAGAGCTGGAAACACTGTTAGTACCTGGTTAGGGCTGAAAAGAAACATTCAGAGCAAGTAAAGCAA
This sequence comes from Erythrolamprus reginae, assembly GCF_031021105.1. Lineage (NCBI taxonomy): Eukaryota > Metazoa > Chordata > Lepidosauria > Squamata > Dipsadidae > Erythrolamprus > Erythrolamprus reginae. The sequence continues at coordinate 39,611,258 of NC_091963.1, read as the reverse complement.
TGAAAAAAAACCTACAAAGACAGGGTTTGGAAAACATTCTTAGCAGAGAGTAACAATGAAAGTGCTTGCAAGCCGGTAAGAGCTGGGAATATCATTAGCATCTGATTAGGGCTGGAAAGAAAGTCATTCGAAGCAAGTTAGAGCAAATGAAAAAAACCCTGCAAACACTTAGGACTTGGAAAACATTCTTCACAGAGAGAAACAATGAAAGACCCTGCAAGGTAAGAGCTGGGAAGATCATTAGGGGCTGCAAAAAAAGAAGAAGAAGAAGCTCTATTCAGAGTATAAGATGCACCCAAATTATCAGCCTCTTTAAGGAGGTAAAAGGGTGCATCTTATACTCCAAAAATACGGTATGTTGCAAACAGAGGATTGGAGGACTCGTGTGGCTTCAGATTGGCAAGAATTTGTCACCATATAATGAACTAGAATTAGTTTCATATAGTTTTGTTCCCCGTCTGGTTTACCTGACCAACCCCATTTGGTAGCTATCGTCAGAGGAGACTACTATCTCTTGTGATGCTCCCTTAGGAGTACTTGAGAGTGCAAGAAATTATTTAATCATTCTAAAGTTTGGGGGGTTGTTTTTGAGAACTGCCCCTTTCCCCTTGCTTTCTTTGTTTGAGTAAGAAACATTTACAAATAGATTTAAAAATTAGTTTGGTTACAGTAGATTTCCTTGTGGACATTGGGAGTGTGTTCTCCAATTCCATCTCTTATATTGCATAGGCAAAGAGATTGCATACAATCCCACACATGCCCTGGTTATTCCATATCTCTGTCTTTAAAGTAATTATAAAAATCTTCTGACAGGAGATGATTGGTTATCCAAATAGTTGAGTCTTTTATCAGGTCTCAGATGCCAACACAGTTCCCTACTCTTTCTTACAGACCAACTGTTGGCCCATCTATCCCAATGTTATATTTTCTAATTGGCAATATGGCTCAAAATTTTAAGGAAGACATAGATATATCCTTTGTGCCAGGGATAAAACTGGGACTTTTCCAGGCAAAATCATGTCTGTGCCAATGAACTACCATCTTATCTTCTAAGTTATTTAATAAAATGCAAAAATAAAATTAGTTCTTTATTACTACTTCTAACTTTCTTATTTTACATTTAATCCAAGTAATAAAATGAAATGTAAACACTTTTATATATCAAAGGAACAATAAATAAAATTATCCCAAATCATATTAGGTGAGCAACTAAATAAAGTGAACCAAATCTATCAGGATGAAAAGTTCTATAAACTTAGTTATAAACATCTTGAATAAAATCCAACTAAATTATGCTTAGAGGTAAAGTTCTTTGGCTAATCAGCAGGGCTGTATGAGATGTTGAAGAATTTCTGAATTCATATATGTATGTATGTATGTATGTATGTATGTATGTATGTATGTATGTATGTATGTATATATGTAAGCAATTCTAGAATTACATAATTTGTACCTGGTTGCTAAGCAATTTGCCTTAAGAACTGCTAATGTATTACACCTGCTTAAAACCCTATAAATAAATTCCCATTTGCCACTTTTAGTGAAATTTCTGTGTATGTCATTGGTAGACTTTTGGAAGCACTATAATTTTTCTCTTTCTTTTTTCTAGTAACTCCTGAAAAATTTAAACCTAAGAGAACAGATGAACAATACACATTAAGAGAATCCACACATGGATGTGTGCAATTTTTGTAGTTTTAAACCAGTTAATAAGAGTTTTGTTTATCTGTAGTGTAGGAAATCACAATAGCTACATAAATAATCCAAACTGCTATAAATGTATTAGATGTCCTGAATGTGGAAAATATGTAGTGTGGACAGCAGAAATATTGGTTCATAACCAATTCCTATTAATTGTGGTTGCCTTCTGAGATTATTCGGAATATCAAGTTTATTTAGTACATAAAGACTGGGGTGGAAAATCAGTGAAAAAAATATTAACAAGGATCTACACAAGCCGTCTTTCCTGGCAGATTTAAACTTTAGTGGTGAGGAATAAAGCCAAGAATGTATATTAGACATGGTTATTAGTATTTTTTAAAATAGTCATAAGAGTTTTGACCCCACTATCAAAAAAACCTATTTTTTCCCCCAGGGAGGTAATCTGCATAGTTGTAGATAGTACTTTGGTGAAAGCAGAAGAAGCAGTATCCTCTATAGGATGAAACCTTGTCCAGGTTTTGAAGTAAGGTGGCAAGAAAGTAGTATAGTTATACCTCATCTTACAAACCTCTTGTCATACAAACTTTTCGAGATACAAACCCGGGGTTTAAGATTTTTTTGCCTCTACTTCCAAACTATTTTCACCTTACAAACCCAAGCCGCCGCCACTGGGATGCCCCATCTCCGGACTTCTGTTGCCAGCAAAGTGCCCATTTTTGCACTGCTGGGATTCTCCTGAAGCTCCCCTCCATGAGAAACACCACCTCTGGACTTCTGTGTTTTTGTGATGCTGCAAGGGAATCCCAGCAGTACAAAAACTGGCGCTTCGTTGGCAACAGAAGTCCAGAGGCAGGGTTTCGAGGACTTCTGTGTTTTTGTGATGCTGCAATTTCAATGAGGCTCCCCTTACTGGGAAACCCCACCTCCGGACTTTCATTGCCAGTGAAGCACCCGTTTTTGCACTACTGGGATTCCCCTCCTGGGATTCCCCTGCAGCATCGCAAAAACACAGAAGTCTGGAGGTGGGGTTTCCCATGGTGGGGAGCCTCAGGGGAATCCCAGCAGCGCAAAAACGGGCACTTCGGCTGCAAAAGGGGTGAGTTTGGGCTTGCACGCATTAATTGCTTTTCCATTGATTCCTATGGGAAACATTGTTTCGTCTTACAAACTTTTCACCTTACAAACCTCATCCCGGAACCAATTAAGTTCGTAAGATGAGGTATCACTGTATTTCTATACATTTGTAGGATAGGTGACAAAAGTATATCCAAGGTTTACCAACTGTTTAATAGAAAAAATGGAGTTTGACAAAAGAGGATTCTTTAAGGCTTTCTAATTTCTTCTAGCGCCTGAAAGTGCAAAGTATATTTTATTTTATTTGTTTTGTCAAGTACATATTGGTAGTATACAAAGATATAATAATATTAATATACATGATACTAATAAAAGAGAAACATTAGGACAAGGGACGGAAGGCACTCTGGTGCACATGTACACCCCTTACTGACCGCTTAGGCATGGGGAGTGGTTAACACAGGATAATCTAAGGCTAAAGTTTTGGAGGTTAGGTAAGGATACTACAGAATCAGGTAGTGAGTTCCATGCATCAAGTACTCGATTACTAAAGTCATATTTCGTGCAGTCGAGTTTAGAGTGATTTACTTTAAGTTTGTATCTGTTGTGTGCTCGGGTGTTGTTGTGGTTGAAGCTGAAGTAGTCGTTGACAGGAAGGACATTGTAGCAGATGATTTTATGGGCTATGCCTAGGTTGCATTTAAGGCAACATAGTTCTAAGCTTTCTTAACCTTGTAAGTCTAGTTGCATAGAATATTCTGTTGTGAATGGAGAGCTCTTCTAGTAAAGTATCTCTGGACATTTTTGAGAGTGTCTATGTCCAAAATGAGGTGTGGGTTCTAGACAGAGGAGCTATATTCAAGGATTGGTCTGGCAAAAGTTTTGCATGCTCTGGTTAGTAGTGTAAGGTTACTGGAGTATAAACTATATAGGATTAGGTTAACAACTCTTGGTGACATTGTTGCAGTGGGCCTTGGCACAAGGTCTTTTACGGAGTGAGGGTTGCCTGCAAGTCTTGTTTATTCAGCTTGTATTTGGTGTTTAGATTCTTTTTGCCAATCTATAGGAAAGAGCATTTTTTGGTTGAGATTCTGAGTTGCCAGATGTTTGACCATTCAGACACAAAGTCAAGGTCTTTTTGAAGAGTAGCTGTGTTATCAGTGCTGTTGAAAAGTTTGATATTATCGGTGAAGAGAACGCAGTTTCTTGTAATGTGATTTATATAGAATATGAAGAATGTTGGTCCAAGCACACTGCTTTGGGGTTCACTGCTCTTAACCAGAACAGGATTAGATATGGCACTCCCTATTTTGACAACTTGTTGTCTGTATGATAGGAATACAGTTATCCAACTATGGAGGGATCCTAAGATGCCGGAGGTTTTGAGTTTTAGAAGTAGTTTGTCATGAACCACTGAGTTGAAGTCTTTACAGAAGACAATGGAAATTGTATCTATTGATTTGCCCTGTTCTAGATGTACATATGAACATAGTCCATATGTTTTTGCAGTGAAGGAGTTGCAGGTTGCAAGATAATTTTTTCTGAAATTAAATTGTTTGTTAGAGAGTAGGTTGTTAGTTTCTAGGTGGAGAGTAATTGATTGGTTTATGATTGATTCCATGATTTTGCATGTGAAGCAGCAACATGAGATTGGTCTGTAGTTTTCAACTCTACTGGGATCTTCTTTTTTGAAGATGGGGATGACCATTGCTTACGAAAATAGCTTTGGTAGTAAGCTGGTCCTGAATGATTTTTCAAAGACTATGCTTAGTGGTTCAGCTATGGCTGTGGAAAGCTTTTTTGTGAAGTAGGCACATAGATCATCAGGCCCAATTGATAGTGAAGGTTTAAGGTTGTGTAGTGCTTTTCCAACATTGTCTTCTGTGAAGTCTATTTAGGTTAAGTTGTTGTGAGTATTTGAGGTGTAAGTAATGAATTTTGGGGATGAGCTGTTGCTGTTAACAAAGACTGAACCAAAGAATGTGTTGAAGATGTTAGCTTTGGTTGGTTCATCATAGTATTCTTTGTTGTTGGATCCTTTTAGTGGTGGGATGGGTCTTGAGTCCTTGAGTTTGTTATTTACAAAGTTGTAGAAGGCACAGTTGGATTTGGTGCGTAGGAGGTTTTCTTCTTGTTTGCTATGGTAGTTGAAGCATTCTGTCTTTATTTGGTGGCATTTTTGTAATGGCATTTGAAGTTGGCTACATGACCTTTTTTGTTTTTCTACCAGAGATTTTTTTTTGTTTCTGGTTTTCTTTTTGAGGTGGGTAGGTTGTTTTTCTTGCTTATGGTAGTGATTAGTCGTACATGCAGTCTGATAATTCTTTTGACTTTGAGCAAGAATATGTCGTAGAGGTCATCTGCAGTGTTACAGCCAGAGAATAGAAATTGCCAGTCAAGAATTGAGAAACCAGTGTCTATGAGTTCATAGTTGGCTTTTTAAAAATTATACTTGGGTGTCACATTATTAGGGTGAGTCTTGGAATGGTGTAGGTTGAGGCTAAAGTTAATCATGCTGTGGTTGCTGTTGGAAAATGGTTCTTTTATTTGTAGTCCATAAATTGTGCTTTTGCTGTTGCAGAATATGAGGTTAAGGCAGCTGTTGAGTCTAGTATTGTTTGTTACTAGTTGATTGAGTCCCCGATTGGTAATAGCGCTGTATAGGGTAGTGTGGATGGGTTCTGTAGTGCATTCATTTAGGATCCAGTTTATGTGGGGTAGGTTAAGGTTCTCTATGTCATTCTAATAACAATGGAAGTTCCTTCCTTTAAAAGGCAATAGGGGTGCCTAGAAGGCCTCACACCTTCATGGTTGTTTTGGAGTACCTCCAAAAAGGTGATAACCTTCTCATCCTACCTCCAATGTCAGTGCCATACAATATGTGAGCTATCATCTTGCCTTGAAATAATTTAAATGTGGGGACTTCCAAATCTCACTTTTAGAACAAATCAAGCAAATATTTATTATAATCATGAGCCAGCATAAGGAAAACGGGATAATAAAAATAATAAATAAAACATTAAATATTTTTTTAAATGACAAAAAATGTTAAAAATTATTAAAATATCACTCCAAAATTTCAGAGGGAGGCATAGTTCTATTTTTTGGCCATTGATTGTTCATTTGTGTTTAATATTGCTACACGGGGTTAAAAAGCATAAACGTGCATGCAAACACACACCTGCGCAAACAGGTTTTTTAAAGACCTTTGTAAAAAGTCTAAAAAATATGTAGGGCAAAATAAAAGCATGAAATAAATTCAGAGGAACATAAAAGTAATATATGGCTAACTAAATCTATCACAATATAAAACACTCTTAGCTAACAAATTAAGTATTCATTAGAGCTGATTTGAGATACAGATCATCCCCTTAGAAGTGACAGATTCTAAGCACTGCGGTACAGAATCTGGCAGCATTAAGTGTTGTAGCAAAGTTAATATCCACAAGCAGCAGAGAGATATAGAATTGTTTTTATTTTTATTTATTTATTTATTTTGTCCAATACACAATGAGGGTTTTAGTGGGTATATATATACATAGTAAAATACATGATGAAGGTTATAGGGGAGATACTCATAGTAAAATATATCTATGAAAGAATAGAAAACAAGATATAGTAATAGAACATATCAATGAAAGAATAGAAGAAGAGATATAGGAATAGAAGAAAGGTATAGGAGATATAGGAAAACAATAGGACGGGATGGAAGGCACTCTTGTGCAGTTGTACTCGCCCCTTACTGACCTCTTAGGAATCTGGATAGGTCAACCGTGGATAATCTAAGGGTAAAGTGTTGGGGGTTTGGGGATGACATACGGAGTCCGGTAATGAGTTCCACGCTTCGACAACTCGGTTACTGAAGTCATATTTTTTACAGTCAAGTTTGGAGCGGTTAATATTAAGTTTAAATCTGTTGTGTGCTCTTGTGTTGTTGTGGTTGAAGCTGACATAGTCACCGACAGGCAGGACATTGCAGCATATGATCTTGTGGGCAATACTTAGATCTTTTTTAAGGCTGCTTAGTTCTAAGCTTTTAGGCCCAGGATTGAAGGTCTAGTCTCGTAGGGTATTCTGTTTCGAGTGGAGAAGTGAAGGGCTCTTCTGGTGAAATATCTTTGGACATTTTCAAGGGGGTTGATGTCTGAGATGCGATATGGGTTCCAAACGGATGAGCGGTATTCGAGGATGGGTCTGGCAAACGTTTTGTAAGCTCTAGTAAGTACTATGAGTTTGCCAGAGCAGAAGCTATGTAGGATTAGGTTTACAACTCTTGAAGCCTTCTTGGCTATGTTGTTGCAGTGGGCTTTGGCACTTAAATCTTTTGTTGTTAGTATACCGAGGTCTTTAACTGAGTGGGGATTATTATCTGTGATAATTTGATTATTCAGTTCGTATTTGGAGTTCAGATTCTGGATATTTATTCAATAATGGTAAGATGTAGCTAGTACTAATATCTCTGTGAAGCAGCACTGGAGAAGCACTGTTGTTTCCATGTGTCCAGGGTCACAGATACATTGGCTCTCTGGGTAGGGAATTATTTGTCATATTAGCCTTTAAGGACAGCTGAGGGGAGAACATCATGGCAGCAATGACATCAGCATGAGCGGGACCATATAAACAGGCTCCATTTTCCAAGTTCCAATTTTTCCAGCCTGAAAGCCTTAAAAAGGCACTATCCACCCAAAAGACAGATAGAAAAAAGGGAAAATTCCAAGTACCTCAGGGAGGAAGGCAATCTCCCCAAAAGTTCAGGAATACTGCCTTGATTTTGGCTGGGAAGAAACCAGCCATTTTGGCAGGTTCAAAATACTGACAGACAAAGAGAAGGAAGCAAAGATTTAGAAATCAACATAAAAGCATTGGTATGAGAATTGGTATGAGATCCCCAAAAAGGAGGTACAAATATTGGATTGAATGGAAGAACAGAAACATTTCACTCAAGGATTTGAGGCAGAGTGATTTCCTGACAGCGACGGTGATTGGGAGGAGGAAAGAGTGGAAAATTTGGTTGAAAAGTGACAGGTCAAAGAAACAAAGTAATGAATAAAAAGAGAAAAGAAACTCAAATGGATACAGTTGGTGACTATGTGGATTGGTGACTATAAGCTTCATTTATTTCCTTAAAGAAATTTATAAATCTCTCTAAAATTTCAGTGGAATTTAAGGATTGATATCGTTGGATCAAACAAGTGAATTGATTGATATTGGTGAACTGTAATGGGGTGGATTTACTGGCTGAGAAAGAGATAGAAATTAAGAGAAGTGACCACCAGTGATGTTACATTTGGACAATTTGGACATTTTTGGAGAAGAGTCCAGAAACCAGAAAGTAGAAGAACTGTGGTGTTAAGTAAGAATGATGCAAGACTAAAGAAAATATAATGTTCTGGTGGTTAATTGCAGAAGGAGTATTGATCATCTGGCAAGATAAAAAAGTTTATGATAGATACATTAGATAAATCAAGATAATTTCTTGAACAATGTTTTGATATAGAAGTAGAGAAAGAGGGCAGGGAAGAAGCAGAGAATAGGAATCAAGAGGAAGATCAAGAACATAGAGGAGAAAGAGGAAGAATAAGAAGAGAGGAGAGAACAGGAAGAAGAAAGAATAGTAAGAGAAAGAACAAGAGAAAAAGTAAAACTAATAAATAAGAGGAAATGAACGAGGTAATAAAAATGGACTCAATAAATATAAATGGATTGAATACACTAAATAAAAGAACATAGATATTTTTTAAGATTACAAAAATCAGATATAGATTAGGGGTGAAATATTCCCTGTTTGCTTGTGCCCTGTCAGTCATTGGAGAGCCAGTCACAAAGGAGTGTGAGACTCCACCCACTCACCTGGACACTGCCATTTGGGTTCTTTTACCCTCTGTGCATGCAAATAATGCTTTGTGCATGCACAGAGTATAAAAGAACCCACATTGTGGTGGCCAAGCAGGTGGGTGGGGCTTCACGCTACCTTCATAACCTGCTGTCCAATGACTGACAGGCATGAGAAAACTGAGGGCATTTCATCCCTGATATGGATATTAATAAACAACAAAGTAAATTATTAGAATACCCAAGAGGTAACTCCATCATAAAATCCATTGCAATTTCCCCCCATGGCCTCATTGGTTCTGCTACCAATTGCAGAAGTCCAGAGGGGGGGGGCATTCCTGGTCATTTGTTCATTGTGGTACAGATGGTGCAACTTTTCACATAACTGTCCACATCTTTCTTTATTTGGGGCCACCAAAATTTCCTCCATGCTAAATGTAAAATCTGCTTGATACTAGAGTATACAAGGTAGCTAGCAGGCATGACTGCCTTGGTAGGATGAGGTTTACTCATGAGTAGCATTGCTGACTTATGGGCCATGCCCTCAGGGTATTTAAGAGTGAGTCATGCCATGCTACATTGCAGAGAATGCTTAATTTTAGCATCTAGTTTTGAGTTAATTTCGCTTGTGTTTCAAAACAACACATTCTTGGCTTTCAGAAGAGTTCCACACTTCAAGCTTACTTCTGTACTTCTGTACATCTCTGCTTCTGAATATTTTTCTAGCTGGCTAGTTTTTACCATGCTTATATCTCTCTGGGAGTCTAGCAGGCTGATAAGACTCTGCTTATTCTGGCAAAGCTTGTACGAAGTAAACCCTTTTATTATTTAAACCCATGGCCTGCATCTGATTCCTGGGAGGCTTGGTGGTTGAACAGAACACTATGATTCTAGATGATAGACAATTTTGCAAAATTTCTATTTATGAGCATCAATATGGGTCTTTACTTAAAAGGCAGTTAATGGACAAATATTATATTTTCAATATATTTGTAAAAACATAATGAAAAACGGTTTTAAGTGCAGCAGTCTTTCACAATGTGAATTGGGCTTTCTTGTCCATGTTTTCAGTTTGAAAGATAGGAATTTTGGAGAGAACCTCATACAATAGATAAAATTGATTTATACAAATCAAATATTAAAGAATCTAACAAAATCCTATAAGATATAAAAAAACAACAAGATAAGAATTCCATTGTCCCTGCTCTTGTTTATTTTGGGTTATTATTATTATTATTATTATTATTATTATTATTATTATTTATTGGATTTGTATGCCGCCCCTCTCCGTAGACTCGGGGTGGCTAACAACAATGATAAAAAACAGCATGTAACAATTAATAAAACTAAAAACCCTTACTATAAAACCAAACATACACACAAACATACCATGCATAACTTGTAATGGCCTAGGGGGAAGGAATATCTTAACTCTCCCATGCCTTGCGATAAAGGTGGGTCTTGAGTAATTTGCGAAAGACAAGGAGGGTGGGGGCCGTTCTAATCTCTGGGGGGAGTTTATTTATTTTATTTATAAATTTATTTATTATTTAGATTTGTATGCCGCCCCTCTCCGCAGACTCGGGGCGGCTCACAACAAGTGAAAAAACAATCTACAACAAATCTAAATTACTGTTTAAAAATATTTAAAAGACCCCATATTCTAAACACACATACATACATACATACATACATACATACATACATACATACATACATACCATTCGGGGGAGATGTTGATTCCAGAGGGCTGGGGCCGCCACAGAGAAGGCTCTTCCCCTGGGGCCCGCCAAACGACATTGTTTGGTCGACGGGACCTGGAGAAGGCCAACTCTGTGGGACCTTATCGGCCGCTGGGATTCATGCGGTAGAAGGTGGTTCCGGGTGTATTCTGGCCCAATGCCATGTAGGGCTTTAAAGGTCATTACCAACACTTTGAATTCTGACCGGAAACCGATCAGCAGCCAGTGCAGGCCACGGAGATATAAGACAAGATGAGAGAATTGTAGATGAGAAATTTAAAAAATATTGTAACTTAAGTGTTTTGGCAGGTAATAAGCCATTAATTTTGGAAGATATTTTCAAAAAATTAAAATATAAATGGACAAATTAAAAGAATTAAATGAAATAGCTGATTTCAAGATTAATAAGCAAAAGATGAAGAAGTTAACCTAAACGGTAAAAATAGAACATCTAATAGATCTGCTGAATTACAACCAGAATGTTTTAAGATTGAGAAGATGATGAAATATGTGAGTATCACTGTGGTAAATATGACTTATATGTTATTTCAAAATAACTATGTTAAAATATGGAATGAAATTAAAATATATGTTAATATAAGAGAAATTACAGCTGCCATTGCTGGCGAGAATTTCTGTGATAAAAATGAATGCCTCACACAGTATTTTTGTTTCAAAAATACCTGTTTTGACAAGTGATGCACAATTTAAATAATGGCAGAAAGATATATGTGAATTTGTTTAAGAGGTGGAAAAAGATGAATTAAATATCAGGTGTTATAAGAAACAAACACCAGCAAAGTTGACACCAGACAGAGCATAGAACAATTCAAAGAAGTGATGCAATTTTGGAAGATGTGGAGAGACCTAGCCAATAGAATTACCAAGAGTTGGAATGAAAAACCATCATCATCATGGAAAGAGAAGAACTGAATTTACATTTGAAATTGTACTTTGCAATTTGGTGGGTGTTTGTGCACAAAGTGCTACTTGACTAAGTGGAGCGGCTCTCATGCATGAAATTTCATAGAAGTGAATGGAGCTTTACCCATGAGCATTCTGTGTTTGCATGAGTGGAGCTTTGTGTGTTAGACCTCCACTCCCACATGAAGCTCCATTCGCACAAGCAGAGGACACAAGCACATGCCACTCACATCAATGGAGCTGTGTATAAGAAGAACATGTCCCTGCCAATCACGTGCCCACCTTTTGCGCTAGGCCAGGTTAAATTCCACTGGAATAGTTAAACACTCAGATTGTGCCTGAAAATATCTTTATGGATCTTACTACAAGAAGCATTTTATAGATGAGAAAAATAAGCAAACACAAATGTCTAATTTATTTTAAGATATTAAAATTTGGAAGCTAATGTAAAATAAAATCAAGAGAAGAATTGACAACCAAGGAATGTAGCTGTCAATGATTCTCATATTTATTCTCATGTTTATAATTATTAGAAAGAAATTATTTTAAAAAGAATATATAGAATCAAAATTGTAAGACTGAGTTTGAAACAGAAATATGCACAAATGATATACATGTAACTGGTTAAAATTTATGTATTGAACTTTGAAACAAAAGAAAACAAATCACAGAATGCACAATAAAAGATTAAAATGTTGATTATAATATAGAGATGGAAGGATGGGAAAATATGTGGACCAATGGACTAAAACGTATGCTTTGTTCTAATCTTAAAGATATGTTTTACAACATATTGGATCCAAGATTTTGTATCCTGTGTATTATTTGTTGTGAGCCACCCCGAATCCTCGGAGAGGGGTGGCATAGAAATCCAATAAACAAACAAACAAACAAACTAACAAACAAACAAAAGATGTATTTCATTAGTATGTGTTACCAGAAAAAATGTCTAGAATGTATAATGGCACTTCAAATTTATTTTGGCAATGTGAACAACAAAAAGAGACATTTTATCATGATTGGGAGGTTTGAGAAAACCAGAAAATCCTGGATAGATAGTGTTCTGTTGGGCTCTCTGGTAGAGTCCTCCCAAAAATTCACAGGTACAAATTTCAGACACACACACATTTGAAAATTCAAAACAATGTTCTTTATAATGAAAATTCACTTAAACCAAGCCCTCATTTGGTATAGCAAAGAGCACTCGTCTCCAAACAAACTGGTAATTTGTACAAGTCCCTTATCAGTTCTGTGATACTTAGATTGCAGCTGTGAGGCAATTCACAGTCCTTCTTCTTTCACAAAGTGACACACACTTTGCTCTGGTTTAGTTTCAAAGCGGGGAAAAATCAGCACACAAAAAGTCAAAGTCACTAAAGCAGTCACGAAACACAACTCTCAGATAATCCTCCACAATGGCCAAACCCACAAGCTGCTATTTATAGCAGCCTCACTAATTATCACAACCCCACCCAACCACAAGTGGCCTCATTTTCTTTGATAATAATTTCTCAGTTGTTATTGCCTATGCATCGCTCTCCTCATGCGTGGCTGTATCATTAACTCTTGTTCTGAATCCAAGGAGGAGCTAAATAATTGATCTCCTTCTGAGCTGTCTGCCACACTCTCCTCTTCCCTGTCACTCATGTCTTCTTGGTCAGAGGAGCCTTCATCATCAGATTCCACCGGGGGCAAAACAGGCCTGCAGCATGTGGATGTCTCCCCCACATCCACAGTCCTTGGGGCAGGAGCAGGGCCAGAGCTAACCACAACAGATAGATAGATAGATAGATAGATAGATAGATAGAGAGAGAGAGAGAGAGAGAGAGAGAGAGAGAGAGAGAGAGAGAGAGAGATGAAAGACGAACAGATAAATAGTATATGTATACCAATTTAGAATATTTTAAAGAGTAGTATACAATTAAATCAGATATTTTTCTTATGAAATTGATGGAAAACATTGTGGGGGGGAAGCTGTAGAGCTATTTAAATGCATGATAACTTAGCAAAAATATTGTACACATAAAGATGGAAAGATTTGGCATTACTTAAAATTATTATTATTATTATTATTATTATTTATTCGATTTGTATGCCGCCCCTCTCCGAAGACTCGGGGCGGCTCACAACATGTAACAACAAGTCATAAATAATCCAACAGTTTTTAAAATGTTTAAAGATTTAAAAGACCCCATATACTAACAGACATACACACACGCATACCATATATAAATTAAACATGCCCAGGGGGAGATGTTTCAATTCCCCCATGCCTGACGACAAAGGTGGGTTTTAAGGAGTTTACGGAAGGCAGGAAGAGTAGGGGCAATCCTAATCTCCGGGGGGAGTTGGTTCCATAGGGCCGGTGCCGCCACAGAGAAGGCTCTTCCCCTGGGGCCCGCCAACCGACATTGTTTAGTTGACGGGACCCGGAGAAGGCCCACTCTGTGGGACCTAATCGGTCGCTGGGATTCGTGCGGCAGTAGGCGGTCTCGGAGATATTCTGGTCCAGTGCCATGGAGGGCTTTAAAGGTCATAACCAACACTACCCAACATAACCAACCAAAATGGAGGAGAGGTTGGTAGAGATGATGGAAACTGCTGAGATATCTAAACTGATTTCTTTGATCAGAGAAAAGACAACATCCACATTTGTTGCAGACTAGAAACACCTTATGAACAGTTGTTTGAAACAGAAAAAATGAAGTTTCCTTGTGATGATTATACAGGATAGATTATAAACAGAATAGAGTCAAGCTGTAGCCGTAGAATAAGAGGTAAACATATAATTATATATTTTTGTGTGACTTTTAACATTTTTCTTCATTTCTTTCTATTTTCTTTATCTTGCTTTATATTAGTTTTAATTTTTATCTGCCTTTTAAAAATTAGTGGTATTAAAGTTGTATTAAAATGGATTCAATATTAGTTTTAGTTTTTATCTGCGTTTTAAAAATTAGTTGTATTAAAGTTGTATTAAAATGGATTCAAAAATTTATGAATATGATTTTGTTGCACATAGGCAACATAATCATCTGCTGAGTTTTATCCTGGTTTCTAGACTATATGGCATGCACATAAAATTCTTCAAAAAAGCATTAATGTGTGGCTTACTAGCATTAATATGTGGATCATTTCCCTATCTGAGTTCCAATAAGTGATGGCAGTTCTGAACTGTTATCTGAATCTAATGCAATGCAATTCCTTTGAATCATGTCTGATTATTTTGGGCAACTTGAACAAGTCCATGCAGATTTTTGGAACATTTTTCAAATTTGGTTTATAATTGTTTCTTTTCTATGTCTGAAGAAAGGCCATCTCAAGGCCACCTAACTGGTTTTGTGCGTAAGGTCGAGAATACATGGTTTCACAATTTCTAGACTAATGACTTAATCAGCACAACAAATTAGCTCCCAATTTAATATAATTTACAGATTAATAAAAGAATAAAGATGACTGATAATATATATATATATATATATTTATTTATTCATTCATTCATTCATTTAGACTTCTATGCCACCCAATCCTGAAGGACTCAGCGCGGCTTACAATAATAATATAAGTACCATCAGGTGTCACCATTCTCAACAACTATTGCCCAGTCTCCAACCTTCCCTTTGTGGGGAAGGTTGTTGAGAAGGTGGTGGCGCTCCAGCTCCAGCGGTCCTTGGAAGAAGCCGATTATCTAGGCCTTCAGCAGTCAGGATTCAGGCATGGCTACAGCATGGAAAATGCTTTGGTTGCGTTGATGGATGATCTCTAGTGGGCCCGGGACAGGAGTTTAGCCTCTGTCCTGGTGCTTCTTGATCTCTCAGCAGCTTTCGATACCATTGACCATGGTATCCTTCTGCGCCAGCTGGAGGAGTTGGGAGTGGGAGGCACTGTTCTTCAGTGGTTCTCCTCCTACCTCTCTGGTCAGTCGCAGTCATGTGTAGTGGGGGGGTCAGAGGTTGACCTCTAGGTTGCTCCCTCATGGGGTGCCTCAGGAGTCGATCCTCTCCTCCCTGCTATTTAATATCTACATGAAACTGCTGGGTGAGATCATCCAAGGGCATAGGGTGAGGTAGCATCAGTACGTAGATGATACCCAGCTATACATCTCCACCCCATGTCCAGTCAACAAAGCAGTGGAAGTGATATATGCCAGTGCCTGGAGGGGGTCAATGACTCCCCCCCCAAGGGTGATGGATGGACAGATAGAATTGTCCTTGGGAGGCAAAACCCACAGCCACTCCATCTTATCAGGGTTGAGTTTGAGTCTGTTGACACCCATCCAGACCCCAACAGTCTCCAGGCACCGAAACATCACTTCCATGGCTTCACTGACTGGATGCGGGGTGGAGATGTACAACTGGGTATCATCAGTGTACTGATGATACCTCATCCCATGCCCTTGGATGATATCACCCAGCAGTTTCATGTAGATATTAAATAGCAGGGGGGGGACCGACCCCTGAGGCACCCCACAAGGGAGAAACCTAGAGGTCGACCTCTAACCCCCCACTAATACTGACTGCGACCGACTAGAGTGGTAGAAGGAAAACCACTGAAGAACAGTGCCTCCCACTCCAAACCCCTCCAGCCAGCGCAGAAGAATACCATGGTCGATGGTATCGAAAGCCGTGAGAAGTCAAGAATCACCAGGACAGTGGATAAGTATGCATGCATACCATTCAGATTATTTGGCCATGATAGTTGTGATTGGGCTTATACTATATAAGACAGTACCTAGGTTCTGGGATATCCATTTTGACGAAGAACTAAACTGTGTATAGGCATGCTTTTGTATGTCTGTGTAACCTGTTATAGCAATAGCATTTTGACTTATACACCTCTCCACCAGAGGTGCTTTGTTCCCAGTTTGGACCAGTTCTATAGAAATGGTAGCGGGAATTTTCCCCTCCTCACCAAACCAGGAGTGATTGCCAGTTGGCTACACCCCACAAACTGGCTCTAATGGTGATGTCTATGGCACCATCATCTTGTTTTTTGCTTTTGTGCATGTCCAGAAGCTGGGTTTTTTTGTTTCTGTGCATGTGTAGAAGCTTGGGTTTTAGCACTGTGCATGCACAGGTGTGTGTGGAATGTATGTTTCTGCTCATGTGGTGCAGCTGTGCAGTGCTCAATGCACACCGCACCCATATGGCATGGGAATAAATGAACCTGCAATGAGATAAGTTAGAACCAATCCTTGCACTCCACTTCACAGCACACCTCAGAATATATAGGGTAAGCATATTGCCCCCAAGAATCTGGGTTCTCATTTTCAGACCTTGGAAGTATGATAGGCTGAGTCAACCATCAGAATCAAACTCCAGGCTGTGGGCAGAGTTTGTCTGCCGTTCTGAAGTTTAACCACTGTGCCATCAAGGCTCCATGTCACTTGGATAATTAACTTCAAATTATACTCTATAATATTTTCTAGGATAAATTATCCAAAAATGTTTTTTCCTTGTGGTATGCCTAAAATTGCCTAGGGTCTGGGGCCTGAGTCTGGAATTTGGGGTCAATTCTATGTAAGCAATCTAAAAGAGTGTGCACTTTTCCTCCTGAGTCAAGTTCTTAGATAACAATAAAAGGCAGTGTATATATAACATTATCTCTGCTGATCTCTGAGGTGGGCAGGGACATTTTTTATCTTGAAGTGTTTGTCCGTATTGGCAAGCATTTTAAAAATTTATGTCTGTTACGATAACCATGGACCTGATTTTGACAGTATATTTACAGCAATGCATATGTTGGATTGCTAGGTGTCACGGTTTATTGCTTGCACATTGTTCTTCCTGGTTGAATAAATCCCCCAATTGGTGCTTCCTAGAGCATAAACTACTTAAATGAGCAAAATACAAAAAATAATAAAATAAATACATAAAACATTCATTGAAAAAAACTATACTTCCATCAGCGACAAGCCACCATTCTCGTCACCATGAATGCGCAAAAGCAAAAAAGCCAGAAAGCAAAAAAGTAAGTTACCCCACTGCATGCCCTGCCCATTTGCCCACTCCCTGCCCTGCCATGAGCAACGGCTCCACTGCAAGTGGCCCAAGTGCTCCATCCCCAGCCGCATGCCTTACCTTGTGCGGTGGCTTCTCCCTCACTGAGAAAATGTCATGCGGCATGGGGAGCAGGCCAGGGAGGGGGGTGAGCTCTAGCTGCGCGGCCTGTAGTATAATATATTGCTGTGTGTGTAATGGTATATTATAACTGCTGTGTGCAAAGGAGATAATATATGTAATACTATATGTACTTGCTGTGTGTGAGTAAGAGATGTATTATGGGCTGTATTATTACAGTGTAATATTATGAAGATATTGTATATCTTGTAAATAATATCTTTACTATATGTTGGCTTGTATTATTGACTGAACAACCACCACTGTCACATTCTGGTTCAAATACAGTATTTCTATAATTGGCAAAACAGCCCAACGGGAATACCAGAAGTTTGGAAAAATGGTCTCCTTGTTTGTCCATTGTGCTGTTTTTCACACTCTGGAGGCTTCAGGGAAGCTTCCCAAAGCCCCAGAGTGTGAAAAACAGTACAACAAGCAAACAGGAAATCCATTTTCCAAACTTGTGGTTTGCCCATTGGGCTGTTTTGCATTGTGGGACTTCAGGAGGCTTCTCTAAAGCCTCTGGAGTACAAAAGAATAAAACAAGCGGCAAACCAAAGGTCTGTTTTTCTAAATTTCTGGCTTGCCCATTGGGCAGTTTATTGTACTCTGGGGCTTCAGGGAATCTTCCCCGAAGCCTCCAGAGGATGAAACAGCCTTCCCCAAAGCTGAAAATTTATTTATTTATTTATGTATGTATGTATGTATGTATGTATGTATGTATGTATGTATGTATTTATTTATTTATTTATTTATTTATTTATTTAGTCCAATACACAATGAGGGTTTTAGTGGGTATTTATCTATATACACATAGTAAAATACATGATGAAGGTTATAGAGGAGATACTCATAGTAAAATATATCAAAGAAATAATAGAAAAGAAGATAAAGTAATAGAACATATCAATGAAAGAATAGAAGAAGGGATATAGGAATAGAAGAAAGGTATAGGAGATATAGGAAAGCAATAGGACAGGGGACGGAAGGCACTCTAGTGCACTTGTACTCGCCCCTTACTGACCTCTTAGGAAACTGGATAGGTCAACCGTAGATAATCTAAGGGTAAAGTGTTGGGGGTTTGGGGATGACGCTATGGAGTCTGGTAATGAGTTCCACGCTTCGACAACTCGGTTACTGAAGTCATATTTTTTACAGTCAAGTTTGGAGCGGTTAATATGAAGTTTAAATCTGTTGTGTGCTCTTGTGTTGTGGTTGAAGCTGAAGTAGTCGCCGACAGGCAGGACGTTGCAGCATATGATCTTGTGGGCAATACTTAGATCTTGTTTAAGACATTGCAGCATATGATCTTGTGGGCAATACTTAGATCTTGTTTAAGGCATCTTACTTCTAAACTTTCTAGGCCCAGGATTGAAAGTCTAGTCTCATAGGGTATTCTATTTCGAGTGGAGGAGTGAAGGGCTCTTCTGGTGAAGTATCTTTGGACATTTTTAAGGGTGTTAATGTCTGAGATGCGATATGGGTTCCAAACAGATGAGCTATATTCGAGGATGGGTCTGGCAAAAGTTTTGTAAGCTCTGGTAAGTAGTGTGAGATTGCCAGAGCAGAAGCTACGTAGGATTAGGTTTACAACTCTTGAAGCTAGCTAGCATGCACATGCACACTGGAACTGACATAGGCAATGCCTCATGTGCCCTCCAGTATGTCTCTGTGTGCCACCCGTGGCATGCATGCCATAGATTTGCCATCACAGTCCTAGGTTATCCGGAACTGAGGAAAAATGTGAACTCACTCCATCATCCCATTTATATTTTCTAGTTGAATAGAGATATAGTTTTAAATGTCTTGAACTGCCAACCTCCGGGTTAAAATCCAGCAACTTGATTGCTAGACCCCTGCATCCCTCTTCAAAGTTATAAGCCAATGTCAAAGAACTGACTTTTAATTAGAAACAGGGTTTTCAGGGTTTCAATTTCTGAAAAAGACAGCCCTAGAGTTTCAGATGCATTGGGATAAAACTGGCTTTCTATACTCATTTTAAGAGTGGAATGGGTTTTCTATGGGGAATGTGGCACAGAAAATGCTTTAGTGATGTCAGTAGATGTTTTACATTAGAAATAAGATGGATAGAATGTAAATCTGCAAGTTCTCTTTGGTCTTTTGGTGGCTTTCAGGATCTCTGGTCATGGAATTTCTGATTGTTTGGCAGAGATGTCCCTTGGAAATTGTTTTGTAGTGGGCGGGGGGGTTGTGCTAGAAGACTAATTACCTAGATCCCTATGTTGTTAAACTTTGCTTAATTCTCAGTTCTGATAAAGAGATGGATGAGGAAGACAAAACTGAAATTAAATCCAGCGAAGATAAAGATGATGTTGTAAAGTCCTAAAGATTTGGATGGCCCCAACCCTGTTAGCCTTTCATAAAGCATTGAAGTTCTGGCTGCTTCCTCAAGTTAATGGATTCTGGGAATGAGCTTATTGTTTAGTTTTGGGTGCCAGCGATTGTAAGGAATGGAAGAAAAGAAGTGCGTGAGTATCTTTAATCATATATATCTTGGAATCCTTGTTTGATATGGGTGACCATTACATAAATACAGTGTTCCCTCGATTTTTGCGGGGGATGCGTTCCGAGACTGCCCGCGAAAGTTGAATTTCCGCGAAGTAGAGATGCGGAAGTAAATACACTATTTTTGGCTATGAACAGTATCACAAGCCATCCCTTAACACTTTAAACCCCTAAACTGCAATTTCTCATTCCCTTAGCAACCATTTAGATTATTACTCACCATGTTTATTTATTAAAGTTTATTAAAAAATATTTATTAAAGGTGGACAAAAGTTTGGCAATGATGTATGATGTCATCGGGTGGGAAAAACTGTGGTATAGGGGGGGAAAACGCAAAGTATTTTTTAATTAATATTTTTGAAAAACCGTGGTATAGCCGTTTCGCGAAGTTTGAACCCGCGAAAATCGAAGGACCACTGTACATATATAATGTATCTAATATTAGAGTAAGCTTGTTCTCTACAGGGTTGTACTACTCCTAAAGAGCAGTTTTATACTTTGGCAGTATCCTTATCTCCAGCCGTCACAGGATTATCAAAGGAATATATTTGTGCCACTGCAGCTAGTTTGTCAAATGAAATTTCTCTTGAAGTAGACAGTTTGAACAAAGATTATTTACATCTTGGTTGCCCTCCTGCCTTTAATACTTCAATGTGAAGTTTTATGTGAAGATTTTTTTAAACCGTCTAGAAATTATAATGTATCTAAGATGCCAGGGACCAGTGCAGTGTCCAGAGATCATATGATATGTTTTATGCCTTACTCCTAATGTACAATCAATTATAAGCCAAAACTTCTAGAGATTTGCTATGTTCCACTCCGTCTAAAGGCATAAGAGATAGAGGGTGGGAGAGAACACCAGTCTGCTAGATTGGATCTGATTCTTTATTCATATTATGGCAAAGCAACTTCATTTATCTGTAGCAATGCCAAAAGACACAGCAAGTGACAGATGTAGCAGTTTGTAACAGTTTGGATAAGAAGTTTAGGACAAGCTTATTTCTCCATTATGAAATGACCTTTGGGATTGGCAAAGAATCAGCCCCTGATTTCTATGAGGAATATTAATTTTGAATAGGGTCTTGAAAATATCTTAGTTCAGCTCAGAATCAGGCTGTTGATTGAGTTATAACAATTCTCATCGGGGAGTTGTTTGGTTAAATCCTTTTTCAGCACAAAAAATGTGGGTTTTTTTTTTCCTGGGCTGGCTAGCAGATTTCACCTGTGTGATCCAGAGACTGATGAAGAGGGCGAAAAGGGAGTTATCTGTGTATAGATAATTTTTTATATAACTTTTGTATAAGTGCCCCATCATCATTGTTGAGTCTTGCCAAATTATGAAATCCATTAGGTGATTTTTGAATCAGCCCATACTTTCTCATATAGAAGTCATGAGATTTGATTTTTTTTTCCCCATTAACCTTAGAAATCAAACAAGAAATTTATTGGAAAAAAATGTAATAAAGTACAAATACATTCAGTTGAAATTCTCAATACAAAGTGTTAGGAAGGATAGGAAGTAATTTTTGACCGTCTTTGAACATATATATTTCAAAATAATAAGTCATATGTAAAGATTAATATATTTAAATTGGAAATTAGTTAGACTATTGTTTTGAATAAATGTATGTTAACAATGGCAAAGACTCAATCCGCCAAATATGTAAGAAGTTTTTACATACTATTTATATAATATGTAATATCATTATACTATTTATATATATTATATAGTGTGCACACGCATTCACATATTATACATAATATAATACATAAGAAATGTTATTTACTGAATAGGCAAAAGGTTGAAAGGTAAAGTGACCCTGTGAATTATTGTTATTATTTATTTATTATTTATTTATTTTATTTTATTTGACTTTTATGCCACCCAATCCTGAAGGACTCAGGGCGGCTTACCACAGTGTAAATTACAAGTAACACTAACAACAAAAAGAAGGCAAGAAAAAAAAAACTAATTTCTAAAATCTTAATTAAAACTCTAAAAACAGTTCAGCAACACACGTACTAGTCATTCATATCGATTCATAAACATGGACAAGTTAGTGATTGATTTATGGCCCCCAGGCCTGCCAGCATAGCCAGGTCTTCCTGGCCTTATGAAAAGCCAGCAGGGTGGGGGAATATGGACCTCAGTGGGGAGTTGATTCCATCAAGCTGGGGCAGCAACATAGAAGACCCTTCCCCATGGTCCCATCAACCTGCATTGTTTAGCTGATGGGACTTGGAGGAGGACAACTCTATGTGCTGTAATTGGTCTCTGGGAGGTATGTGGCAGGACACAGTCCCGTAAATAATCTGACCCTGAGCCATATATGGCTTTATAAGTAATAACCAACGCCTTGAATTGTGCACGGAGACTAATAGGGAGCCAGTGCAGCTCATGGAGTATAGGTGTTTTATGGGTGTACTGAGGTGCACCCATGACCACTGCTCCCACTAAAGTGTGCAGTGTGCCATGGCACACTTAGCACTGGCCTCCAGCGCAGGGGTTTTCAACCCTGCCCAGGAGCCAATCGCCTACCTTTTGCAAAAGCCTATCTTTTGCAAAAGCGACCTTCTACACAGGCTCAGGCAGCGGAGCAGTAGGACAGGAGACATTGGAAGTGAGGGGTTTGCAAGTGGCTGCCCTGCCCCGCCCGTGGCACAAGGCGAGCATGGCAGTCAGGAGGTTGCTGTTGGGGCAGCAGGGGCCTGCTGACATCAAGCCCTGCACCATCCAGCAATGCCAGCCGCCCTGGGAAGCGGCACGCTTTTCAAACACATGCTTTTCAAACGCACCACTTCCCCGGGCAGCTGGATTTGCTGGTGGGCACAGGGTTTGAGAGAGGGAGAGAGAAAGGGAGGGGAGGGAGGGAAGGAAGGAAGAGGGAGAAAGAGAAAAAAGAGAGAGAGAAAGGAAAAGAAATAAAGAAAGAAGGAGGAAGGAAGTGAGAGGGGGAGAGAAAGAAAATGACAGAGTTGCCCCATTCCGAGGTCACTGTTATAGATTACCCAGTATTTTATTTTGAAATTCTCTGAGGCAAAATATGGTGGGATTTTTAAAAACCCAAATTTCTTTACTGCAGATTAAGATCAGCAAAACAATATCAATCATCCAATTTCTTAATATACTTTAATTTTCATGTCTCTCAGCTGCGTAAAAACCTTTGGTAGCTTATAATTAAAAAGAAAAATAACAAATATCAAAAGAAAAACGCAGGGTACTGAAAAGCAATATGGTTTCTTCCCTTTGGTAAGAGTGGTAGAAATTTGAGGAGGGATGATTGATTATTAAATATGGATTGACTATGCAATGATAATAAAAGATATATTTAGATGCTGATTAATATTAGGATGTATTAATTCGTAAAATTGGATTAGAATTTTAGAACTATATAGAATTACATAGTTAAAATGAATGGAAGATACATGGGATAAATAAGGGATTTGTGATATGTACTGTATGATTTTATGACTTTGCATTATGAATTTAAAATATACTTGGAAATATGGAAGATGGATGAAAGTTAATAATAGTAAATCCTAAGTGCATGAAAATTAATTGAGCTTGGAAATATTGAATGAAATTATAGAAAAATAAATATGGAAATATATTAATTGATGCATTGGTGTTCAGATAGATTTTCATAGTATTATTAAATTACTATAATACTATGATAAATATTTAAGAAGTGAAGATTTTAAAGCATGGATTTATTAATAGTTGTGTTTTTGTTTTTGCTGGTTGTTTTAGTTTTAATAGTAATAGATTTTGGTTTTGTTTTATTATTAATTTATTTTAATAATAAAATAAAAAGAAGGGATTTTTTTCCCCCTCTTGGTCCAAATAGAGTCGCAACTGGTACACCAGGCGAACCTGGGCAAAGGTCCCTCTGGCCACAGCCGAGAGATGATGGTCAAGGTTCAGCTGTGAGTCCAGGAGGACACCCAAGTTGGGAATCCTATCTGAGAGGGTCAATGTTTCTCCCACCAGCACAATGGACGGACAGGTCAAATAGTCCTTAGTAAGAAATGCTCACAGCCACTCAGTCTTGTCTGGGTTGAGCTTGAGTCTGTTTGCCCCCATTCAGAACCTTACAGCCTCCAGGCACTGGCACATCACATCCACCACTTCACTGAATTGGCAGGGGGTGAAATGTATAACTGGGTATCATCAGCGTACTGATGATATCTCACCCTATGCCATCAGATGATCTCACCCAGCAGTTCATGTAGATGTTAAATAGTAAGGGGGAGAGGACGGACCCCTGTGGCACCCCCAAAAGGAGAGGCTGAGGGGTGGACCTCTGCTTCCCCACTAACACTGACTGCAAGCCACCAAAGAAATAGGAGGAGAACCATCATAAAATGGTGCCTCCCACTCCCAGTCCCTCCAGTTGTCACAGAAGAATACCATGGTCGATGGTATAAAAGGCCACTGAGAGGTTGAGGAGCACCAGGATAGAAGAATATAAGGTTTGATGGTGTTGGTTGCTGTTTTATTCATTTTTATTTTTGCTGGGTATTGTGATAATTATAGTGATGTTTTTACTTCTGCTTGATATTCAGAGCCACATTCATGATATAGATAGCCACAAAATTGAATGTACCAATAAATGTATAAATTATAAAAACACATTAAATAAGTATATGACTAAAAACATAACTGAAAAGAAAAAGAAATACAATGGATAAAAATAATAAAAATTGTGAGCATATGTATTGTGTTATCTTTGCTTTGAAAATGCAATTAATATAGCCCATTAAAGCTGCTACATCCTCTTTGAATTTTTCATGGAATTCCAAAGGAAAGTGTAACTGTTTTAAGAAGATGTAGATTTCATATTTTGGCATATTTCAAAGTATTTTTTCCCCAAAATAATTGTTTTACAGCATGCATGGCTTTAACACAGAGATATTGTATGCTGTAGCAAATGGAAAAATAATGTTATATCATACAGAGCTCTATGGGTAGTCACTGCGGTGAGATCCGAAACAATTTGCAATGAGCTTTAAAATACATTTAATACAAATGTAGACCTGTAGCTTAAAATGTATAAATTTTAAATAATACTGATGAAATTTTTAAAATGTATAAATTTTAAATAATACTGATGAAATTCCCTCGCCATTAAATGAAATAGATATACACTATTTTTCAAAAGTTGTTAATGGTCTTATTGATGACACCTAGATATTTTACAAAGAAATGATTGAACTTGATTCATTTGAAACCAAGCTGGTACTTGTCACTATTTCTTTTACAAAATATATTCAACAGTAACAGGGTTTCCATCAATAATTAAATCACTAATTTTACAAAATCGTCTATCTTTCCTTTCCTTATATTGAACAAATTTATACTCATGCTTAGAAAAAAGAATAAAAAGAATGGCAAAAGATAAGAAAGGTCAGGAGGCAACAGAAACCTTTTCCAGAAGTCTCAAATATAAGTTTCAAATATGGATTTGAGATAACAGATATTTGCAAAATTTGATGGAATAAAAATCAAATATGTAGGTATAGTTAGAAAAGCTGTCCAAGAAAATAACTTTAATTTTATGTGTTGCATCCTTCAGTTCACAAGTTTAAGATTAGTTCATTGACTTTTGAAGAAACTAATTGTATGTTCTTGTTTTTCATCTCAACCATTTCTCTACATCAGGAAAAATGCAATTGTTCTCTTGAGATAATACAAAGCTAGGGGTTGGGTTTTTTTTGCAGCTAACAAAGAATATGTAGGTTCAGGACAAATACTGAAGTTATAGATTTCAGCAAGAGCACAATTTGACCTGTGACCTACACTACACACAGACTTGAACATCGAACTTTCATACATCCCTGAACTTTGGAAATAACCTTTATTTGAAAATACTATCCCTACCTGCCAGGGGATGTTTCTTTTTTGTAGGTTTCAATTTTATGTAAACAGTTATAGTATATATTCTCCCTTGGATTTTTAAAACTAAAATATTTATTTAAACATAAAGACTATAGATTGATCTTTTTCCAATACACCACTGATAATACAAGAATAACTGTGCCCAGAAGTGTATAATGATAAAACTACTATATTTGAGCTGCAAAAATCCACTTTTGAATAATCTACTGGAAGTACTTTATTAAGAGGTACTATACATATATTATATATATACATATCCAAGATGTTTTGTTTTGGATAAGCAATGTTTTGCAGAGCAGAAAAGACAAAGTAGGGAACAATTAAGAAAAAAAGAAACACAGCTAGACCTGATTTACAGCAACACTATTTATGCATATCTCTTTATGCAATTGGATGCAAACTATCTTGGCTCCCATTACATTTTTGCATAGCCTCAAATCCTATCTTTGTTCTTGAAATTTCCCATCTCTCATTTTCAGGATGTCATCAATTTTTCAATTATCTATACATAACTTTCTCAAGCTTCTTTTCCCTCTCCACTCATCCATTCTTCCTCCATATAATTTTTTCATGATTCAGTTCTCATCTCCATATGAACAAATAACCTCTAGACTCCCTTTTATATTAAATCCACGTTCATTTCAGCATTCATTCTTGGCTGTTTCTCCTCCTCTTCCTCCACTTCTTAAGCATTCAGCTTATAAAATTCTCTTTATATCAAGTCTCTCATCTTCAGACATATTTGCTGCATGTCCATTGCTCACTAAGCCAGACTCTATCCACTACCTTTGTATCTAAATTGCTGTGTTAAAATTCTTCTATCCATTTCCCCAATTTTAGTAAACATTTTTGCAAGACATACAACTGCTTTACAATAAACATTTTGTGTAAAACTTTCAATGGTTTATTCTTTTTTTTTAATCTAACACACTATCCTAATCTTTGATTCATGCTCAGTACGTCAAATGATCTATATAACATTTGTTGCAAATCATTTAATTTTAAGTCTGAAATATGATGTCTGCATACAAAATACATAAACAGTCATATTCTCTAACCAGCCTACTTTTAACATCAACGGACATTCCTTATATATTTATCTCTAAATATATTAATTGATCAAGGGGGCATTGTAAATATATATCCTTGTTCATTTTTGAGACACTTCATAATTACTTCATTTATTGTCATATATCTTTACCGCCATTGTAGATCACATGTAGTAGCCAGCCTTAAATTTCATTTTCATGCAAAACATTATATAATATAACACTATTCAGTCAATCATCTGCTGTTAACTGCAGCTTCCATCTGCTCTTTGAAAAAGCTATAAGTTCAAGAGAACCTTCTATTTGCACAGCAAGGGCACTGCTGGCTAAAGTCCGTCTTACTTCTGGTTGGATAATACAACTCAATACATCCCAAACAGAAGTAAAGATGGACATTCACAACTACTTAGTCTGGTCAATTTATCCCCATCTGGACCCACACACAGCAACTGTGCTCTGTTTGCTGGTGATGTTAAACTATTCAACACCACCGATAACACTGCTACCCTTCAAAAAGACCTTGGCCATGTATCAGAATGCTTACACAACTGGCAATTTCAAATATCAATCAACAAATGCTCTGTTTTACACATCAGCAAAAAGAATCAGAACACCAAATAAAAACTTAGAGGATATGACCTTGTAGATGACCCCCACTCTGTCAAGGACCTTGGAGTACTCATATCTAATGACCTAACCACCAGTGCCCACTGTAACAACATTGCCAAAAAGGCACTGAGTTGTTAATCTAATATTGCGTAGCTTCTTCTCTGCAATATTACACTGCTAACCAATGCATACAAAACATTTGCTAGATCAATTCTCAAATATAGCTCACCTGTATGGAACCCACAATACATTTCGGACATTGATACAAGTGAGAATCCAGAAATATTTCCCAAGAAGTGTCTTCCACTCCTTTGTGTATAACAGAATACCTTATTCTACCAGACTTGAAATTTGGGGCTTAGATAGTTTAGAGCCACTTCACTGTTATTATGATCTAAACGTAGTTCATAAAATCACATACCACAATGTCCTACTTTTCAATGAGTACTTTACCTTCAATCGCAATCATACACGAGCATACAATAGATTCAAACTCAATATAAACCACTACAAATTCAATTGAAGAAAATATAACTTTAGCAATAGAGTGATCAGTGCCTGGAATGCTCTACCTGACTCTGTGGCTTCTTCCCCAAGCCCCCAAAGTTTTAACGTTAGATGTCTATGGTCGACCTTACCCTATGCCTAAGAGGTCTGTAAGGGGGGTGCATAAGGACACTATTGTATCTACCATCCTTTTCTTAATGTCCTATTGTCCAAATTTACCTGTACCTACTTTGCTTATGTTTATGTTTATACTAATACCTCCTATCTTGTATATGTTTTTAACAAATAAATAAAAATAAAAAAATGAAAAAGATATGCTGATTAGGATGATCATATCTCCTCAAAAATTGAACTCACACCACTTAGTGGGCTATGTAATAGATTTCTCTCTGGGATTTAGATGCCCCCAACCTGTTGGCTTGGCAGAATGATTGAGAGTATCATGCTACGTAATTATGTAATTCTAATTCTGTTGTATGCTATTTATTATTTTTATCACATTGATTTCTTTTTTTAAAAAGTAACTCTATGTTAGATACTCAAAGTCACAACTGAGAACTGGGAAGCCATAATTAAATACATACATAATTACATACCTACATACATATATACATATCTTTACTTTAGAAGCAAACAATTTGAACATATAGCTTTGCAATGTTCAAAAAAGGCAATCCATTCTGATCCTTCAACACAGTGGTACCTCTACCTAAAAACACCTCTACTTAAGAACCTTTCTAGATAAGAACTGGGTGTTCAAGATTTTTTTGCCTCTTCTTAAGAACCATTTTCTACTTAAAAACTCGAACCCAGAAAAATTTCCCTGGAAATTTGAGAGCGGCACGAAGGCCTGGCCAGTTTCCTGCCATTCCCCCTTTAATCCCGGCCATCTCGGGCTTTTCTGAGCTGCCAAAGGAGCCTTTTGATGGTGTTTAAGTAGGCTTTGGCAGTCCAGAGTGAACAAAGCATTTTCCTTTCTCTTGGCACTTGGAGAGGGAATAAACCACTTCACTGGGGTGACTCCCTTGCACTGCCTCCCATACACCCAGCACGAGATTGCTTCCCAGAGCGTCTGGGTGCGAAAAGGCAAAAGAGGGTGCTTCACCCCGGCTGGATCAACTCGGCTTCAGCCAAACCAAGGAGTCACCACAGCGAAGGAAAGGCACCGGCTACAAAGGGAATGAGCGAGAGGAGAGGGGAGCCCTTCAGCATGGGAAGGAAGAGGAAGCAGGTAGTAGCAGCAGCAACAGCAGCCTCCATTCAGTCAAAGAAGCGGGAAATTCCCCCCTCTCACGCACCTGGGTTTCTCTCTCTGGCACAGGTATGGGAGACACGTGCTCCTCACCACTTCAGAGTCCCTCTTTTTTTTTTTAAGCCTTAAAGTTTTGGATTTTTTTTATTCCTGTCACCTCACCTTCTTCCTTCATTAGCGACTGCTCTCCTCCTCTTCTTCTTCCTCCTCCTCCCACCCAAATTCTGAGCTTTTATTTCTTTCCTAATAGGTTTGAATGCATTATTTGCTCTTACATTGATTAATATGGGAAAAATTGCTTCTACTTATAAACTTTTCTACTTAACCTGGTCACAGAACGAATTAAGTTCTTAAGCAGATGTACCACTTTAGTTGCAAAAATCAGGACAAACTACTAGTATTTTCTAGTTACAGTATATCCTTGCTGCCATCCTGTGCTCATTTTGGAGAACTACAGCCAGTGGTTGCTGTGTCTGCCTCTTTTACTGAAAAGTCAGGAAGAAAGCAATCTGGAGTGATCATTAGGGCAGTGATTTTCAACCTTTTTTGAGCTGTGGCACATTTTTTACATTTACAAAATCCTGGGGCACACCACCAACCAAAATGATATAAAATGACACTCTAATGCAGTACCACATTATACATACAGTTAATAATATAGTTTCTAAATGTATTTGTACTCACTTACTGTGAAACCTGGTTCTGTTTCAATGAACACAAAAGGGATATCCTGGCAGGAATGTTAGTTTGAGGACCCATGTATAATTTCCCCAAGGCACACCTAACCATGTCTCACGGCACACTAGTGTGCCGCGGCACACGTTGAAAAACACTGCAATAGGGAACCTATGAAGTCTTTGGATTTCAACCTAGGAGACAATGGCCAACTCGAGAGAAGTAATGAAGAAAGAAACAGTAGCAGCAATGATAGCACTTGCCTCATTTACTGATATGCCATACTTCTGTGATTTCTGTTGGGTCTCTGTGGTTGATTACCAACCTGATCAGAAAAAAATCAGGATGTCCATGAGACATGATAAAAGATAGATACAAAGAAGAAGAAAAAGCTTACTTGCAGCCTATAGATCTTGGTGATCTCTGAGCTTGGTTGTTTTGTTGAAGATATTTCATTGTTTAATGATGATGATGATGATGATGATGATGATGATGATGATGATGATAATAATAATAATAATAATAATAATTTATTATTATTGACAAAATCTCCATCTGTCAATTGCAAAAGACCGCTTTACTGGGATTGGCAAGCATAATTCGCTGCTACTTCACGCAGTCCTAGGTGCTTGGGAAGCACCCGACTGGTGATGAAATACGAAATCCAGCATAGTGATCTCGTTTGCTGAGTTGTACTGACATAATTTATATTTGTATGCTGCCCCTCTCCGTAGACTCAGGGCGGCTCACAACAAAATAGTGACAGTGTAACAAATCTAATATTAAAAACATTCTAAAACCCAACATTGGAACCATACAACACAATCATACCATGCGTAAATTGTATAAGCCTGGGGGATATCTCAGTTCCCCCATGCCTGGTGACATAAGTGGGTCTTTAGTAACTTATGAAAGCAAGGAGCGTGGGGGCAGTTCTAATCTTTGGGGGTGGGGGGAGTTGATTCCAGAGGGCCGGGGCTGCCACAGATTAATTAGATAACACCATCAGTACTGGAGAGGAGTTGCTCTCTGTTTATATACAGTGGCTTTCCCTGTCAGTAGGAACATTCTTGGTGGTTCTTTGATTATGTTATTGTTTATTGAGTTGGTAGCTCCTTGACTGGGATATTGTTCTGTATTGCTTAGTGCTAATCTAGGTATTGATTGCTGATCAGGATTGTGCTCTTTTAGCTTTTTAATTGTGTTTTTTAAATGGTGTATAGATACCGTTTATCTTTATCTGGCTGTTGATGGCTGATTTTCCAAGATAAAACTATGATGAAGTCTATGCTTTGTACAACTAAGGAATTTTCATCATAACTTCTAACTGCTAGTTAGTGTTTACTTAAGACATTTTAGAGAGCTTTAATTGGTTTATATCCCACAGCGATGCCCTTTGGTAATAATAGTCTATTGGTTGTTTTTCTGAGTTTTTGATGTATGATAGAGTTATCCCTTTCACAGCTCGTGTTAATTGTGCTATAGTGGCTTGAGAGGTCAGGCATTTTTGATAAAGTTGTGTGGGTATCCATTTTCAGAAGATGCTGTTTAGATGGTTTGTTTCTTTTTTTCTAATGTTTAGGTTATTGCAGTAGGTGCAGTTTGTTTTCTTTAGTGTATTAGGGTTCATAAAACCTAAGGGTACAAGCTTAGAACAGGATATACTGAAATAGTGAAATGGCTTGTAAGCTACCCATATCATGTTTGGCTTCATGGCTTTTATACATAGGTCATCTAGGAGAGGAAAAACAAAGAATGGGAGCTAATATGAAAGTAAGGAGTTTGTTATTGCACATATCTTTTAGAAGTTATCTCCATGAAGTCAATATAAGCCACTGGTATACTAGAAAACATTTATAGAAATGTAACCTGAAACTTATAAATTATTTGATTCCAATTAAATTGGTGAGGAAAAAAAGTTTGTGACTTTACATCTTGAAACAAGTAAAAAAAGTTGCTTGTTCCATTTCTGTTTGGGTTATTGTTTCCCTACATATAGTGCTTTGTGGACAATCATCCTGCAAGATATCATTTCTAGCCATGATAGAATACAGAAAGATCAAAACCCAACATTTTTTATCTTTTGGTGCTATAGAAGAATGCTTTTTTGAACATTTATTTTGTCCATACATCCTGATCTTTCAACCCTTTCTTAGTAGAAAAGTCTTGGGTTCTCCACGCCTCTCCTGATACAAACAGCTTTTGAGGCATTTACTTTAGCAACATACAGTCAACACTGACTTCAAGCTATAGAATGCTTGCTTAGACTTTGCAAAACAGGAAGCAATTTAGGGATTTGTTTTATTTTGTTTTGACTGTAAGGTCGGAGGTCTTTTACTTAGAAAGGTCCTAGCCAAGCAAGCAAACTTAGCTGAGTGGGGGGGGGGATCTTATGGCCTCTGTTGATGAAATTTATTCTTTTAAAACTTTTTTAGTTTTTTATGAAACCCACATGATTCAAGAATATTTCAGATATTTAGACATTCTGGAACATATACCAAATCTACTAAAAATATATGCTGTGAAGCCACTTCCGTGGAGCATACTGGTGCACAAATTCCATGTTGTTTTAAGAACAAAATCACTTTGCTTCTACTGCCAGAGGTTAGCAACACAAGTCCAAACTTTCATACCACAGCTACGGATTAGACAAGCCTTGTTCATGATGGATTAGTATTGTAGATCTGTACAAATTACCCCATGAAATAGTTTACTCATTGACAAAATGAATAACCAGAACCAGAAGCAGCTCCTTGCTCAACCTATGGTCATTAGCCACAGTTATACCTATCTTTAAAAAGGGAGACACATTCTAGTAGAAAATTATAGACCAATCTCACTGTGTTACACCATATGCAAAGTTATGGAATCAATTATCAACCAATCCATCTTCCTCCACTTAGAGACAAACAATTTACTATATAAGAAACAGTTTGGTTTTAGAAAAAAATTATTCTGTAGTCTGCAGCTCCTACACTGTAGAAACATTTGGACCACACATAATGATCAAGGTAAAACAATAGATACAAATTGCATAGACTTCTCCTTTGGACTTCTAAACCTTTGATTCAGTGGTGCACAACAAACTACTTTTGAAATTAAGTTCTTACTGCACCAGAGGCAGGCTGCAGAACAGGCAGTTTATTCTGTACAAAGATTGGCAAGTCTATATTCAGGAGTACTCTAATCAAACCGGTGTGAAAAGTCTGAGATGAAGCGCAGGCGTCTCTTATACTTTCTCCCCCAGCAACAGGCACGGCTTGACATTCCCACTTAAAACAAAACAACCAATCAGCATCCAACATGTAAGTGTGAACTCCTGGTAACTTTGTACATTTAAATATTTACATATTCAACACTTACTGCAGATCCAGATCCCTGTACAGGTGGAGAGCCACACTCTTGTCTAATAGGCAAAACATAGTCAAAATAGGGTCCAATCAAATTTGGCACCAGTTAACAGCGGTGTCCCCCAAGGCAGCATTCTAGAACATACTCTCTTTCTAATTTACATAAATGACTTATGCAGCCATATTAAAAGCAGATGTGTCCTCTTACCCGATGACATAAAATTATTTAACAGCACTGACAATGCTGCTGCTCTACAAAGTGAACTTGACTGTGTGTCATAATGGT
Organism: Erythrolamprus reginae; assembly: GCF_031021105.1. NCBI lineage: Eukaryota > Metazoa > Chordata > Lepidosauria > Squamata > Dipsadidae > Erythrolamprus > Erythrolamprus reginae. Next base: position 39,577,752 of record NC_091963.1, on the reverse strand, counting down.
TGTGCATTTGGCAACTGCAAATCTCAACAAATAAATGTTCTGTCCTACAAAACCCCAAAACTCACTGCAACAGAATTGCCAAAAAGGCATTAAGAGTTGTTAACCTAATCTTGTGAAGTTTCTTCTCCAGTAACATTATACTGTATTGCTAACTAGGGCATACAAAACCTTTGTCACATTCTTGAATACAGCTCATCCACCTGGAATCCACACTGCATATCATACATTAACATGATTAAGCAGGTCCAGGGGTATTTCATGAGAAAAGTACTCCACTCTTTTAGTCACAATAGAATCCCTTATGCCACCAGGCTTGAAATTCTGGCTATCCACCTTAGACAATCTGGAACTGCCCCACCTGTGGTCCGATCTAAGAATAGTACACAAAATTGTCTGCTACAATGTCTTACCTGTCAATTACTTCTTTAGCTTCAGTCACAATAATACACAGGCAAACAATCAATACAAACCCGAGGTAAACCACTCCAAACTCGATTGCATAAAATACGTCTTCAGCAACAGAGTGGTCAATGCCTGGAATGCTCTTCCCAACTCCATTGTTACATCCTCAAACTCTCACAGCTTCAACCTCAAACTATTTACCATGGACTTCACCCCATTCCTAAGATGTCCATAAAGTGAACATGAACGAGCGCACCAGTGTGCCTACTATCCCTGTCTTACTGTCCCCATTTATGTGTACTTACTTCCTTTGTTTATGTTATCTATACTTGTTAACTTGTACAAGTTTGACAAACAAATAAACAAATAAATAAAATACTATTCTACCTTGGCTTCAGACTAGAGAGCAGCTGACACTATTGAAAGGTTTGATTCAAAACTGTATCACTGACTTGTTTTAGTTAGTCTTTTCAAGTCAATAGGATATTTGAATCTGGCCCATATGATATAAAAGGAATTTGACTGTAAGATTGACTGGAAATGAATCAGGACATTCCACTGAACTGCAAAGCATAAGAAATGCTAGCATAATTTGGAAAGAACGAAAAAGATGCACAGCATGTAATTCATAATATTCATTGAGGAATTTTGCATTTAAAAAAAACCCCATGCATTAAAGAAATCCAGAAAAATAATTTAGTTTTTCTCCTTTAAATAAATCCTCAGGTGTTTATACTACAGTTTTATAAATAAGGCACTCCAAAAGCTTCTTTATATAAACATGGCAAACAGAATTTATTTCACATTTTTAACCTATTTCTTAAAAATAATTCACCATAGAGAAATAGTATCATAACATAATATATACATTTGTTGTATACTGACTTGTAATATCTTACAGGGGTTTCAAGCAGAAGTGTTGTAATACAGAGGTTTTGTAATATAGTTTACAAATACTTAGGATTGAAGGCAAAATCTGAACTCTGATATTGAGCTACAGCTTTTTATTACACACTGGACAGTCATGTTGCCCTGCTTTGTCACTTCCAGCAATTCAGCACATATCATTTATTTGTTAGATAAATTGATTAGTCTGAAGAATTTTTCAGGATGCTGTCATTTGACTAAAAATCTATCACATAGGATGGCTTGTAGCTGCAGTTTTTATATGTACCTTCATCACCTATATCCCCAATTTTGTATTTTTATCACTAGTTGACTCATTTTCCATCCGGTTTTTCATAACTAAAAATAATGAAATAATAGCTGGGGTTTTTTTGGATAAAACCTCTATAACTTATGTTCTGCTGTAGAGTGGAAACATATAAAATATTTGACAGGAGGGAAATGCATTTTATAAATCAATAATTAAAACCTCGTATTACACAAAAGAGAATATGCTTTTTTATAAAATAAACAGTGACCATATTTTGCATTCCTTGCCTTTACAGTGGTTTTTGGTTTATAGAGATCCATGAGTACAAAGAAGGTGCTCAAGCTTGGGCACAAAAGAAGAAAGATATGATAATGAATGCCAAGATGCAAAGCAGATCAGTTCATGTTTCAGTTGTGCTTCTGGTGCAAGAAAAATTCCCCGAGGATGTGCTCTAGCATGAGTCCGAAAGCTTGGAAGACTAAACCAGGCGGGATCATCCAACATTCTCCCGGGACATAGTTTTGCCTTCATTCATGAGTTGTGCTTCTGTCTGTCCTTGGTGCCCTCTGAGCTTGGTGGGTTTTGCAACTCTTTTAACCAAGAGTTGTCACCCTGTGTCATTTAAGGCAAAAATCTTTTCTGAAAAATAATGATCTTCTGAATCAGCATTTTATTATTTATTTATTTTATTAATTATATTTATAAACCGACCAACTCCTTCCGGACTCTGGGTGGCATACAATATATAAAGAAAACAGTATAAAAACAATATAAAACCCATTAAAAACCATTATTATTATTATTATTATTATTATTATTATTATAAATTTATTTATTTATTTATTTATTTATTTATTTATTAGATTTATATGCCGCCCCTCTCCGTAGACTCGGGGCAGCTAACAACAGTAATAAAACAACATATAACAAATCTAATATTTAAAATAACTAAAATCCTTATTAAAAACCAAACATAGACACAAATATACCATGCATAAATTGTATAGGCCTGGGGGGAATGAATATCTAAATTCCCCCATGCCTGACAACAGAGATGGGTTTTAAGGAGCTTACAAAAGGCAAGGAGGGTGGGGGCAATTCTAATATCTGGGGGGAGCAGATTCCAGAGGGTCAGGGCTGCCACAGAGAAGGCTCTTCCCCTGGGTCGCGCCAAACAACATTGTTTAGTCGACGGGACCCGGAGAAGGCCAACTCTGTGGGACCTAACTGGTCGCTGGGATTCGTGCGGCAGAAACAAGAATTCTTCTTGTTTAGTGGCCAGATCAAAGTGTTATCAAGTTGCTCCATGGCCCCAGGCCTGCTGGCAAAGCCAGGCCTTCATGGCTTTCCGGAAAGCCAGCAGGGTGGGGGCAATATGGAATTCAGGAGGCAGATGGTTCCAGAGAGCTGACACTGCCACAGAGAAGACCCTCCCACATGGCCCCGCCAATCAACACTTTGGCCAATGGGACCCAGAGAAGGCCAACCCTGTGGGCCCTGATTGGTTGCTGGGAGCTGTGTGTCAGGAGGCAGTCCTGGAGATAGTTTGGTCCTAAGCCATGTAGAGCTTTATAGGTGATAACCAATATCTTGAATTGCACTCGGAAAATGATTGGAAGCCAGTGCAGTTCGTGGAATGTTGATGTGATGTGAGTGTACCTTGGTGCATCCAAAATAGCTCGCATGGCTGCATCCTGGATTAATTGTAATTTCCAAATGCTTTTCAAGGGTCGCCCCATGTAGAGCAGATTACAGTAATAAACCCATGAGGTGATAAGGGCATGGGTGTTGAGGAGAAGAGACTCCTGATCCAGATTGCAACTGGTGCACTAGGCGAATCTGCGCAAAACTCCCCCTAGCTACAGCTGACAGATGTTGTTCTAGTCTCAGCTGAGGATCTAGGAGGACACCCAGATTGTGAACCCATTCTGGGGGTGTTAATGTTTCTCCCCTCTCCAGAACCAAGTATGGACAGAAGGTATAGTCCTTCAGAGGCAATACCCACAGCCATTCAGTCTTGTCAGGTTTGAGCTTGAGCCTGTTAACTCACATCCAGATCCTTACAGTCTCCAGGTACTGGCACATTACATCCACCGCTTCACTGAAATAGCACAGGGTAGAGATGTAAAGACAGTCAATATTGCCAAACCCAAATCCAAGTCCATTCGAATCTGAGCGACTTTGTCTGCTAGAAACGGAACAAATTCCTCAGTTCTACCCTGTAAGGGCTCCTCTGTTTCTTCCAAGTTAAGAAGAGAATGGGTCACCCTAAAAGGGTGACTTGATGTGATTCTGTGGATGCAATAAGTGCAGAAAAATGTGAACGTTTTGCCACTCATATCGCCACTAGATAAGTCCTAAGTTCTTAATAGTGCTTGGTCGGATTCAGATTTACTGGTCCTCTAGCATCACTCCAGGTGTCTATTCTGGTTTTTCATCTCCTAGAGCTCCTTGATGAACCAAGGAGCTGTTCTGGATTCACTGCCACAGAGACGTCACAAAGACTCAATCTGATCTAGAGCCCCTGATGAGGCCTTATTCCAGGCCATCACCAGGGACTCTGCCAGATTGTGGGCAAGAGAGTCTTGCAGGTTCATTTGGCACCTGGGGCAGAACCACTTAATTGGCCCCACGACCTCAGATCAGACGGGCCTTGTTGATGATTGACTTGGCATTCAGCAGCAACAGTCTGAGCCCATGGCCCTGATTTCCTCTGTCAGCAGCTATGTGTGGTGAGCGTGATGAACCAGAATCAAGGGTGTTTGTGTTGTTAGGTACAAAGTTGGGTCCAACCCATCATGACCCATGGACAAGTTTCCTCCAGACCTTTCTGTCCTCTACTGTCCTCCAGAGTCCATTTAAGCGGATGCTGACTGCTTCAGTGACTCCATCCAGTCATCTCATTCTCTGCCACTCCCTTCTTATTTTGCCCCCAATTGTTCCCAGCATTAGCCTCTTCTCCAGTGAGTCCTTCCTTCTCACTTGGAGGCCAAAGTATTTGAGTTTCATCTTCAGGATCTGGCCTTCTAAAGAGCAGTCAGGAGGGTTGATCTTGTCTAGGACTGACTGGTTTGGTCGCCTTGCAGTCCAAGGGACTCAGAGGAGTCTTCTCCAGCACCATAGTTCAAAGCCCTCAATTGTTTTGTGCTCAGCCTTTTTTATGGTTCAACTTTCAGAGCCATACATTCAGTGATGGGCTACCAAAATCTTTACTACCACATTGCGGGCATGGCTTATGCATTTTTTTCAACATCTTTCAGGGCAAATTGGGTGCTCTGGGGTGGAGCTCCATTTTCGCTACCTCACTATGTTCTCCCCTATCTGGGCAGTAGCCCACCCCGAATATATTGCAACTGAGAAAAGCATAGCTTTGACTATATGCATTTTTGTTGGCGGGGTGATGTCTCTGCTTTTTAGTATGCTGTCTAGATTTGCCATAGCTTTTCTCCCCAGGAGCAAGCTCTTTTACTTTCTTGGCTGCAGTCCTCATCTGTGGTGATCTCAGAGCCCAGGAAAATAAAATGCCACTACCTCCATTTCTTCCCCATCTATTTGCCAGGAATTGTGAGGGCTGGATGCCATTATCTTACTTTTCTTACATGCCTCCGGTTCGCTTCCTTCTGTGCTGAAAATTAAGCTTCTGCGCATGCACAGAAGCAAAAAAACAAGATGGTGGCTCTGTCATTAAAGCCAGTTCAGGGGCATGGCCAACTGGCGATTGCTCACGGTTTGGCAAGCGGGAAATTTTCTGCTATCATTTCTATAGAACCAGTGTGAACCAGTAGCTACTTACCTCTGGCTCCACCGGAATTGCTCCGTTTGCATGTGCATGGCACATGCATGCCTGGCAGTGACGAAATGAGGCTACATGCTCCATTTCTGCCGCCGGAATGGCATTTCCCCCTGTTCTGGGTCCTGCCCATCCCTGGCTATACTAGTGGCAATTTTGACCATATCAATTTTCCAGAATACTAAGGGAGCAGTTGTAAGAATGTACTACCGGTATTTAATGATCACAATTTAGGCTTGTTAATAAGGAACACCCTTTACTCAAACACTATTGAATAGAATGGACATTGTCCTATCTGGGAGATAAAAAAAAAAGTTAAAACAGCAGCTTTGACCAAAAGTTATGTTTGCTTCTTGATTTTTTTAAATCTCTTCTTTGCCACAATGGCACAGGAAGTAATTACTGAGTAATTTATGCTGAGGAATGCATATGTGCCCCAGAATGATGGAACATTTCAATCTATAAAAAATATGAAGGCTATCAATAACTAAAAGTAAAACATACTATAGCAGCGCTGGGTTGCTCCTGGTTTGGGTCAGTTCTAAGAACTGGTAATGCCACAATGGGAGGCTCCGCCCACCTGCCTGGGATGCTTCTGCACATACGTGGAAGCATTGCACATGCACGTGAGCATGCACGCAAACTAGTAGTAAAGGATTTAAAAACCCACTACTGTACTATAGGGTGATGTGAGCATTAACATCAGTGTATATATAAATCAAATGTATGGTCTTAAAATGTCATTTTTAGTAGAGCAATTCTATAATACTATTCCAGTGGCAATAAAATGGTTCACAAGCCAAAGGAAGTATAGGAGACATTAATCCATTATATTATCAAAATAAGTGTACAAAATGCTACAATTGGCAGTGCTCAGTAGAAATTGAGAAGTGTGAGATATGCATATTGACATGTAAGGGTTACTTCTAAAAATGGCATTGTGCCAATGTCAATGTCCCTTTATGTCTTTGGCAATGGAAGAATTTATGAAAGACTAATACAATGGCATGTATATGGTAGTTGTCAAGCTTTCTGGCTACTTTTTTAAAATTATTGGTGTTTGAGTCCTAGAAACAGTTAGAAATTCACTTAGAAATTGCTGCACTGTGTCTTCATAGTGAACTGAAATGTGCATCTCAGTTGAGCATTTCTGTACACAAGAAAAATAGGGGTGAAACAAAGAGTCACAAAACCACTGCAATCTATTTATCAACACCAACATAATTTAATGCTTCAACTGAATTTCATGGAGAAGAGGATAAAAGATGAAGTATTTAGATTAGTTTGTTTTTATTTGTTACCTCTACTAATCTCAAGATTCACATATGATTGTTTGGCAGTTAAAAAATCCTCAAGGAATCATACACATTCACCTTCAAATTTTACATAGTCAGTTAAGGAGTGAAGAAGCTTATCACAGAAATTTTACAGAGATATTAAACTCTGTGACAGAATATTTGATATTCTTGAAGATACAAAAGAGCTTTCGCAGGTAATTTCATTGTATAAATAGTCTCCAGCATGTTTTATCTCAATGCAATGTTTTCTCATCTCCATTTTTTCTCTTTCAAAGTTAGCATTTTTCTTTTCTGTGTTTTTAGATGATTCTTCGAGTTTTCCCCCTTTGCAAAAGAAGGGTATTGTAAGGTGACTGTTATATTTACAAAATATTGTCCCAAGGAGAATTCCCATAAGACCTTGCATTGTCACTCTAATGGCCTGATATTTAAAGTGAGGCACTGTTGTTTAGTCAGCATTATAGGTTAAACCTAAAGTGGAGCATTGTCTTGTCAATGAGGTAAAATATCTTAGCTAGCAATATCTGGCTTTTTATATCAGTCTGAATTTTAAAATTATAGTCATCTGCCCAACATTAGAAAATCATTTTAAATACTGTGTATCAAGTCTTCCTCTTATTTTGGACAGTGGAAACTAGTGGTACATCATTTGAGTCATTTATAATTCTGGAGGTACAGAACTAATCAAAGTTGTCCTTCTAAACAAACTGCCAAATAAGGAGATAATATGATTACTACCTTGGATTTTAAAATGCTAGGGCAAGAGAAACAAGGCTGGAATTTTGAGGATTCTCAAGACTATCTTTATGAATCACTCTTTGAAATAGATAAAAAATTGATCTTCTTTCATGGAAGGAGAGATTGCCTGCTTTAAAGATCATACGTCATATATCAATGTATATGGAACACAGCTTATTATTTATTTTATTTATTTGTTTGTTTTGTCAAGTACATATTGGAGGTATGTAAAGATATAATAATACAGTAATACCTCGTCTTACGAACCTAATTGGTTCCCGGGGAGGTTTGTAAGGCGAAAAGTTCGTAAGACGAAACATTGTTTCCCATAGGAAACAATGTAAAATGAATTAATGTGTGCAATTTTTAAAAATTGCAAAAAAAACGCCGCCGCCCGGCTGTCATCTTTTGAAACAGCGTTCTCCCAATGCCGAACCCGGAAGTTTGGCAAAAGTTTGGGTTCGGGTGGCTGCTGAGAAGCCCCGCCATCCACCTGTCACCTTTTGAAACAGCCGGGGGTCTTCTTGGCGGCCTCCCGAATGCCGAACCTGGAAGTTCGTATCTCAGGTTGTTCGTATGGCGAGGGGTTCGTATCATGAGGTACCACTGTATTAATATACATGAAGAAAAGGGAAAAAAATAAGAAGAAACATTAGATATAATAATATTCATATGCATGGTACTAGTAAAAAATAAAAGAAACATTAGGACAGGGGACGGAAGGCATGCTGGTTCACTTATGCACGCCCCTTACTGACCTCTTAGGAATCCGGAGAGGTCAACAGTGGATAGTCTAAGAGTAAAGTTTTGGGGGTTAGGAGAAGATACTGTAGAGTCAGGTAGTGAGTCCATGCATCAACTACTCGGTTACTAAAATCGTATTTCCTGCAGTCAAGTTTGGAGCAGTTTACATTAAGTTTGTATTTGTTATGTGCTCGTGTGTTGTTGTGGTTGAAGCTGAAGTAGTTGTTGACAGGAAGGACGTTGTAGCATATGATTTTATGGGCTATGCTTAGATTGTGTTTAAGGCAATGTAGTTCTAAGCTTTCTAAACCTAGGATTGTAAGTCTAGTTTCGTAGGGTATTCTATTGTGAGTGGAGGAATGAAGGGCTCTTCTGGTAAAGTATTTCTGGACATTTTCTAGAGTGTTTATGTCTGAAATGTGGTGTGGGTTCCAGACTGATGAGTCTGAGTGGGTGTGATTTTTGCCTAAGAATGTTTTCCAAGGCCTAAGTCTTTGCAGGGATCTTCCATTGCGCTACTTGCTCCAACTGTTTCTTTCCAGGTGCTAATGATGTTCCCAACTTTTAGTGGCTTGCAAGCTCTTTCATTGTTCCTCTCTCAGAATAAAGTTTTTTTTAAGCCCTTAACTAGGGAATAAAATAATGTGCTGAAGCTGACCAGACTAAGGATACTAGCCAGGTGAATACCTGGTAAGCATATTCTTTTCCCTATTTTCCTCCCCAAAAACTTAGGTGCCTCTTATACTCTGATGTATCTTATACTTTGAAAAATACAGTAAATGGCTACTAAAGGGCAGTAGAGAAATAAAGGAAATGCTCTACTTTGATATAGTGATCATTTGGAGTTTTGCAATCCAGAAGTAATAGCTCCAATAGAGGTCCATTGCTGGTCCATCCTAGCTAGTACCTTTTCCCATCATATTCTACAACTTCTTGCAAAAATCAAAATGTATGTCAAAATGTATGTCTTAATGACTCCTTAAATCAGTGTTTGCTCAAACTTGACAATTTTAAGATATGTGGACTTCAACTTCTAGGATTGTCCAGTCAAAATCTGGCTGTAAAATTGTCAGAGTTGGACCACAAATGTTAACATTTCTAAATCCTAGAAACACTGTCTTTAATGAACAAAAATTGATGCAACTTTTACATTTTATTCAAATTTTCATTGCCATTTTCATGCAAATCTGAATCCAGCCATATTATTTTGTGGAGTTATTTACAGATTCAAAATTAGAAAACAGTGCATATTAAAAAATCAGATTGAACAATAATCCAATGGAGTTTCGCTGAATTTTTTTTCCAGTGCAATAAAGTGGATAATAAAGGCCCCAAAGATAATTGAATCATTAAGGCTAGTGTTTTTAAGAACTAGGGTTTTAGGTCTACATTTTAGATTTGGACTTCTTGTATGTCTTCTTTTTGTATTACTGTATTGATTCTTGTGATCCGCCCTGAGTCTGCAGAGAATGGTGGCACAGAAGTCCAAGTAATAAATAAAACAAACAAACAAACAATCAAACAAACAAACAAACAAACAAACAAACAAATAAATAAATTTATACAATTCTTCAGCTGAACAACTATTCTGATCTTCCTCACCGTTTAGGTTTTGTGTTTGTGAAAAGGAAGAGAGACTACTATATATCTATTTTGGGCTTATATATATCTATATATATCAGGTTTTTAACTTGGTCTTTTAGAAGAAAATGGACAAATAACAAAAATAGTTGAAGACACAAACTATAAAAGTTCTAAATTTGTTAGCATTGTAGCATTATTAAGGTTTATTGGTTTCCAGTTGATGAAAAAAGTGACTTCACAAATCAGAAATGAGATTTGATTTCACAAATCAGAAATAGAGATTTGAAAAAATTAAGAAATATATCAATTACTTTTGAAGATGTGAAAAGATAATGCCTGCTTTGTTCTTGGAATACAGTAAGCCCTCACCTATCGCTGGTGTTACGTTCCAGACCCAGCCGCGATAGGTGAAATCCGTGATGGGAAATTTATCGACTGATAGTACTTATTTAAGTATTTATATTGTAATTGTTTGGTAAGTTTTCATTGTTTTAAGTGTTTATAAACCCTTCCCACACAGTATTTATTTTAGATACAGTATTTAAATACAGTATTTACAATTTTAGATATTTTTTTTTGAAAAACCTGCCAATCGATTTCCGCGGACTGTTTAAATCTGCCGATCGACTTCCTCAGAAACCCGCGAACCAGCGAAGATCCGCGAATGATTTTTCTCATTAATATTTCTTGAAAATCCGCAATGAAGTGAAACCGCAGTAGGTGAAGCGCAATATAGCGAGGGACTACTGTACATTTTGTCTACATTTTGTCCTGTATGAAAGAAGGAAGAGATCAAAAGAGAATGTCATCCCTCATATTAAGTCTACTGTATGTCCATCAAATTGTTTAATTTTTTTTTGCATTCATTCTTTGTTGCTTTTGATTTTCATAAACTTTCTATACATTTGTTCCTAAAATCCAGACAGCCAAATCAAAAAAGTATTATAGCTGTCGCACCATCACATGCTGATTTTCATAGAATTGATACTATCCCATGATATTTATCCAATTTTCTTTTACAAAGGAACCACTATTTCTAGTGCTAAGACAATCCTACATGACTTTAGAAGCAGCAACAATAAGTGCTCATTATACAGAACCCTAGGATATTGTGGTAAGCATCGTGTAACTATATAATTGCTCTTGAGTGCTCATTTCCATTGAATCAGCAGTGACTCTCCATCTCTAGCAAAGAGACAGTATTGATTTTCAGTCTCTGTAAGAGTCAAGAAAATGAAGAAACTAATGCTTGCAAACTTATAGTTACTGTAGTCCATTATTTTATTCCTGATCTTGATATGTAGATACTGGAAAAAACACCAACAAAACAAAAATGGAAGATTGTGGCTAACTAGATTTCCCAATCTTGATTTGAACAGATAGTGCAAGATTAATATAAGAACATTCCAGATTAAAGTATTTATTTATAATCAGTCCAGTTCCTTTAAATCAGTTGTGAACAAGCGAAGAAACGAAACACACACATATATTTATATATATAAAAGCCACTCATCATGAAATCTTGATAACTATAAAGCCTACAAACTTGAAACTTGAATGTATGTTCCTCTTGGCTTCTAGATGCTCACTAAGAAAGGATTTTTCAAAATGATCATCAGATCATTAATATTTCTTATACAGTATTATTACATGCTGTTTTTATCATTGTTGTTAGCCGCCCCGAGTCTACGGAGAGGGGCAGCATACAAATCCAATAAATAAATAAATAAAATAAATTAACACACTCTGAGGCTAAGGAATTAAACACTCTACTCCCCTTTCCCACTTGAAAAGAACTCTGTTCTAACTGCCAGATGCCTTATATTAATATGCTATGATGCTAGCCCTTCACTAAACCGGATGTGGGCATGCCAGAATGTGACTCATCTGGCCTGTGATATTATACTCACCCATACAATTGAAAAGAACTCTGTTCCAACTGCCAGTTGTCTTATATTAACATACTCTGATGTTAAGGATTTGCAACATTCTATATACATTTTCAAGCATTAAGTGTAAATGTATCGAGCCCAATCATAACTGCTCATTAATTTTCAAACTTTAACTATCATTTATCAAATTCAATCACATAGTTTCATAGTGAAGCATATCTCTCTCTCTCTCTCTCTCTCTCTCTCTCTCTCTCTCTCTCAATCTCTCTCTCTATGTAAGTGTAAATGTTAGATCAGACAAATTGAGCTGGACACGTTGAAGCTGTAATCAGGTTTATTGAATACACAGTGAAACGCCAGCAACTATGTACAAGTGAGTCCAGATGGCAAAAGACTTGCGCAGGAGAAACTGGTGTCTTTTTATTTTGCCAGGCAGCGGAGGCGTTGGTCGACAGATATTTGAATCTGCCCGTCGCACTTTACCCAATCAATGGCCAGCATGCAAATCACAGTGGACAGAACATCCCACAGCGGACAGAACACCCCTCCCCTCTACGTCTTGAGGCTCATGTCAATCATTTAACCATGCAACATAATCCTGCAAATGGATTGGTTGCTTTACCATCCGGTAGGACCCATGGGATCTGTGCAGTTCAGTCAGTGAGTTGCCGGCATCCTCCTGTGATGCCGGCTCTTGTGCAGCTCCGCAGAGGCCTATAGGCCCTGCCTGTTTGGGGGGGGCTGCATTGATGCTGAAATACCTCCACCAGCCTCCAGATACCATTGGTGGCTGATGCTGGATGCATGGTGAAGATCAGGTAGGCCCTCCCTTTCTTTGTTTATTGTGTCAAAGTTGCTGGTGGGTTCCGGAAATGGCGCTTTGCGAACTGTTGGAGACAGAGACCCAGGGATTTGATTTTGGGATTTGGTTCTCTTTAAATTGGAAGGAAGTGGAGGCTTGTCTCTTCCTGAGTTGATCTATGTGCCTCTTCCATTCCCTGCCATCTTCTAATTGTCTTTAATATTAATAATATATCCTTGGACCAGGTTTGCCTGTGACCACCACTTTTTTCCAATGTGTTTCACCCTCATACCCTCAGGCAAATACCAGCTCCTCCGCTTCTAGACTTCTCTCCGGAGCCTGTGGCATTTTGTGAGTCTCTTGTGTGTACGTGGGATGCAGTCTGTCTACTTGTGAACATAGTCTTGTCCCCATAAGGAGTTCTGCAGGACTTTTATTTGTGGTGGTGCACGGAGTTATGTGTTGTGCCAGGAGGAATTGGTCAATTCTTTCCTGCCAATGTCCTGGTGTGGACTTCCTGAAGGCTTCCTTGGTTACCCTCACCATGCATTCTACTTGTCCATTACTTGCCAGACAGCATGGTGAAACCAGGGCATGTCTGATGCCCAGCTCCACTATTAAGAGTTCCATTTAGCGAGCAGTTAATTGTGGTTCGTTGTCTGATACTATGAACATCTGGTATGCCATGTGTTGCAAACAACCATTTCAACACTCATTTTCCTCATTTGAGGGGTTCTGTGGTTTGTGTGGTTTTTTGGGGGGTTAATGGGTTTTTTTGGTTTACCTGTTGCTGCATACTGATTGTTATACTTGTATGGATTGGATCAACCCTAATCTTAACCCTAACCCTAAACCCCTAACTCCAATCCCCCCAAAAAACCACATTCATAGTAAGAACCATAGTTCCCTCTAAGCTGAGCAGTGAGCAATCGCTCACTTAAAAATCAACATCAACTCAGAGTTCTCCAAACCTGCCCAGAAGCCGAGAGGGAAAGAGTGAGAGGGAAGGAGAGAGAGAGGAAGAGAGGAAGAGAGAGAAACAGAAAAAAGAGAGGAAGGGAAAGAAAAAGAAAAAGAATGGGAGTAAGGAAGAGAGAAAGAAAATCAAAATCTAGTTTGAAACTAGCTCAACTATTTAAGTGGCATTTTGATATTGATAGAGTTGCCCTATTATGAGCTCACTGTTATAGACACACAGTACAGTATTTTATTTTGGAATTCTCTGAGGCAAAACAGGGTGCGTTTTTTTGTTTTTTGTTTGTTTGTTTGTTTGTTTATTTATTTATTTATTCTGTGCCGCCCAGTCCCGAAGGGACTGCCACTCAGACACTATACTTTTCCGCCCACCCCCCCAAAAAATTAGAGGGAACACTGGTAAGAACCACTCAAATGAGGAAAAGTAAATCAATCACAAGTTTCAAACCTGTAAAAGCCAATATTGACCCCAACAGTACAAGTGTAACAATCAACATGTAGCAACAGGTAAACCAAAAAACCCCCAAAGCCCTCCCAAACCACACTCATAGTAAGAACCCCTCAAATGAGGAAAAGTCACTTAATCACAAATTTCATATCTGCAGAAAAAAAATTGTTTAGGATCTCAAATTTCATTTTGGGTCAAATAAGACCCGGACAGAATATAGGGATTAATAGTCTTTACCTTATCCTCCATGAGATGGATGCCCTCCTTGTCTATTTTAAATCCTAAAAATTCTACACCCCATGAGCAGTTCTCCAGCTTTACTTTTAGACCCTTTTGTTGGAACCTCGTCAGCACTTCCTTGAGTCTTTCCCAAAGTGGAGCTTTTGAATCTCTGGACACTAAAATGTTGTCAAAATAGGGCACTATGCCAGGAATTCTATGTAATAACTTCTCCTGAGGCTTTGGAAAGTTCCAGGGCCTATGCTAACCCCAATTTGCAACCTTACACATTTGAAGGCTCCTCTCTGTGTTACTATTGTTTGAGACTCTACGGTGTCATGGTCTACTGGCAATTATTGGTACGCTTGTGCCAAATCCAGCTTCGCAAAAATTGACCCCTTTCCCAGAAAGTGTTGATCTATTGGTATAGGTAAGCGTGGTGCTGTAAGGCTCTGTTTAAGGTTGCCTTGTAATCAGCGCATACGCAAACTGACCCATTTGGCTTCATGGGAGTGACTATTGGTGTTTGGTCTTTGAGCACTGAAGTGTTGCTAACTGAATGGGATGTTTTACCTGTGTTAAAGTCTCTTCATTTTCTTTGGGCCTTCTGTAGTTCCCTCATTGATAGTTTGGTCTGCTTGCCAATTACTTCCATAGGACCTTGGCGGGGCGGCTTTGGGAGGGAAGTCATCCATGAGTGCTGTGCAGCAGGCTTCTGCGGAGTGTCCTTTCTTTTGGCATCTGCAGTAGATGGCATCTCTGAAGCTGCACTTTGTGCAGGGGTGACTTCCTTTCCAGCTGGGGTACTTGAGGACTCTTTGGTCTTCTCTTCGGTATTCCCTGGTGTTTGTTCTGACCTGCAGGCAAGTGTCTCTGTTGTGGCTTGGGTCATCCTCTTGGTTCTCTGGAACTTCTGATGTCCAGTCGATCTCTGTCTATACCCAGTTTACTGTTGTCGCTGTTCTTCTCAGTTCCATTGCTGAGGCATCAGAAACCTCAGCTGCCTTGGCTGCTTTTAAGACATCTTGCAGTGTGGCTTCCTCCTCTATGAGGAGCTTTTTTTTGGAGGGCTGAGTTCTGCATCTTGAGGATTAGCCTGTTGGTGAGCATATCCTTGGGATCTTTAAATTTGAACCTGGATAAGATCTCTCTCTAGCTAAGGCAGCAGGCTTGAAATGAGCCACTAATTTTGCTTGTAGCTTTGACCAGGTTATGTCTCTACAGTTTCAGGATCTGCTAGCATTTATGCTACTATGTATATCTCTGAGCCACAGTAATTTAAGAACAGGGCTCTTTTCCTGTTGTCTGTAGCATCATGCAGGTTACTTGCCTGTAAGAAGATCTGGAACTTCGACCTGCATGTGTTCCAGGATTCCTTTCTGGCATTGAACATGTCTGGGGCTTGAGCCATTGAGGATTGCATTCTTGTAGCTGTTGCCTCGCATGCTGGTTCCTGCACCCTCAGTACTGGGAGATGATAATTGGATGTAATTTCTATGAATAGGCTTCCAACTTTGAATGTCAGGTCTCTGTCAAATCTTCAAGTCAGGGCAGTCATCTGAATATTGCAAAAATGTGGTCAGTTTCAAGAGGAAAACAAGGAATTAGAGAGTTCAGTATCTTTTGTAACACCTAGGTGCTGTCCCAAAAGTGATGGCTCAGTTGTGGTTACCCTCCTCAAATACTAACACCAGGGCAAAACTGAATCTTTTCCTTGCACTGTCTGACATAAATTTTTTATGGCTGTTTGTTGCTATTTAGTCAGTTGTCTAGGATAAACTCCAGGAAACAGATCCAGGATGATTTTCACCTGAGATGGGACAACTCTGGCAAAAATGAAATATCTAGCCACAATCCGTATAACGTACAACTTATGCAGCTTATACGTTATATCCTTCCCCCCTATGTCTGTGTCTGTGACTCTGTATGTGTGTATATGTGTGTCTTCTAACCAGTAATAGGTTTCACTTACCTTTATTACCAGTTCAGAGATTGTGCGTGTGCCATTTCTATGCATGCGCAGATCACCTGTGCTGATATCCTGATAGGTAGGCAGAGCCTCCTACTATGACTATGACTGGTTCACATGACACAGGGCAAGCTGGTAGCAACACACAACTGTTTCTAACATTATCTAATATTATTACAAATATTTCATGCTTTACTATATAATATATACATTATAGGGAAGTGCAGATAATAATACATGAAAGCTCATAATACTGAATATTGAATTCTAGTCTCAAAGTGTATATAAATTCATCTTTTATGCCTAAAACATGTGAGCAAAAATAGGAAGCTAGACCCAAACATGATTTATTTGATACCTTGTCTTACGAACTTAATTGGTTCCAGGACGAGGTTCGTAAGGTGAAAAGTTCGTAAGGTGAAACAATGTTTCCCATAGGAATCAATGGAAAAGTGAATAATGCGTGCAAGCCCAAAACTCAGAAACCCAGAAGCCAGGACCTCACCACCGAAGGAGGCTTGAGCCTCCCAGTCCTTCCCGACCCTCCCGCACATCACTCTTTGTTGGAAGGATCCCCATAGTAGGCTGGCAGAACTGTCTCCTGAGCCCTCTTGCCCAGCGGGAGGTGAAGCACTGGGGTGGGGGTGTCAGGCTGGCCCTCCGGCTCCCCCCCCAGCCAAAATCCCAAAGCTTCACCGCTGCCGCAGCCATCACAAGAAGCTTAAGCCTCCCAGTCCTCCTTGCCCCTCGCCCGTGGCCATCAGAACTGTCTCCTGAGGGCTCTTGCCCAGCCAGAGGCAAAGCGCTGGGGGAGGGAGTCAGGTTCTGGGTCTGGAGTCGCCTCTCCTTCCCCCCAAGCCAATTCACCCATTTTATTTGAGCCTCCTTCCTTTCTTACTTTTCCTCAGAACAGAAAGGGTTGGGAGCCAGTACGGCTTCTTTGCTTCACATCCACCCCAATGCTGGGTGAAAATGACAGCGGGCAGTGAGGAAGAGGAGCCGGGAAGGAAAGGGGCCAGATGTTGAGATCTCTGGGCTATCTCCTGTTGTTGCTTCTTCCTTCCTTCTCTCCCCAGCTCCTCTTCCTCGCTGTCCGCTGTCATTTTCACCCAGCATTGAGGTGGATGCGAAGCAAAGAAGCCGTGCTGGCTCCCAACCCTTTCGGTTCTGAGGAAAAATAAGAAAGGAAGGAGGCTTCATCAAGTGGGCATATCGGCTTCGGGGTGCAGGAGAGGCGACTCCAGACCCGGAGCCTGACTCCCTCCCCAGCACTTCACCTCCCACCGGGCAAGAGGACTCAGGAGGCAAGTTCTGCCGGCCGGTTATTCAGGATCTCAGCCGGCAGCTTCAAGCGGGTGGTGGGTGGGAGGGGGAGGTGGGGAAAGCTCTTTGAGAAGCCGCCTCAGGAAGACAAAAGACTTCAGTCTTCCTGAGGCGGCTTCTCAAAGAGCTTTCCCCGCCTCTCCCTCCCGCCCACTGCCCGCTTGAAGCTGCCGGCCGGGATCCTGAATAACCGGCCGGCAGAACCTGCCTCCCTGCCCTGTGCACTCACACACCCGGTGAAGGTCTGGGGCGCAAAGTTGGAGGAGGATCCCAGGGAGGAAGTATGCCAATGGGAGAGGAAGGGAAAGAGGGGGAAGAGCGATCTTATACTGAAACGAGAGAGAACTAGGGGCAGGGATTTTCCCCGTCTCCCCCTCCTGCCCACTGCCCACTTAAAGCTGCTGGCCAGGATCCTGAAGTGCTGGAGGGTGTGTGTCAGGCTCCATCAAGTGGGCGATGGCAAGGAGCCACCGAAAATCTCTGCCCCTAGTTATCTCTCCTTTCGGTATAATATCGCTTTCCCCCTCTTTCCCTTCCTCTCCCATTGGCATCCTTCCTCCCCAGGATCCTCCTCCAACTTTGCACCATGGACCTTTGCGGGGTTTGTGACTCCACAGGGCAGGGAGATACAACCCCCCCTTCAGTCTTCCTGGGGCGGCTTCTCAAACGGGGTCGCGTTGGCATCTCAGAAGCCTTCCGTTTAAAGGGCAGTTGCCGTTTTCTCTCGAAGACCAGGGTTTGTGCTCACAGAGAGAGAGAGAGACAGACAGAAAGAGAGAAAGAAAGAGAGTGAGAAAGAGACAGAGAGACAGAAAGAGAGAATCTCACGGCGATGGAGGAAGGCATGCAGCGGGTGAGAAAAGAGGGGGGCGAAGCCCCTCGCCAACCAGCCTTCCTTCCCTGCATGGTGTCTCTCTCACTCTCTCTCTATTTCTCTCTGTGAAGCACAAATGCTGGTCTTCACAATCACTCATGCTCACACCCAAAAATCGAGCCGGGCAGCAGCAGTGGTACCTGGAAGGAGTTTGCCTTTTAGTCTCCAAAGAGTTTTGCCAGCATTTTGCCTTCGGCCAGGCAAGAGCCCTCGGGAGACATTTCTGCCGGCCACAGGTGAGGGGCAGGGAGGACCAGGAGGTTTAAGCCTCTTGCGGCAGCTGTTGCAGTGGTGAAGCTTTGGGTTTTTGGCTGGGGGGGTAGGCAGGAGAGCTGGCCTGACACCCCCCACCCCAGTGCTTCACCTCCTGCTGGGCAAGAGGGCTCGGGAGGTAGCTTCTGCAGGCCATGGCTGAGGGGTGGGACTGAGGGGCAGGAAGGACCGGGAGGTTAAGCTCCTTCAGTGGCTGCAGCAGTGGCAAGGCTTTGCATTTTTGGCTGGGGGGGCAGGAGGGCCGGCCTGACACACCCCTCCAGCGCTTCGCCTCCCACTGTACAGATGGATGAGGAAGGGGAGCATCTGGACAAGGCGCTTCGGCTGGCAGTCGGGAGGCAGGGAATCCCGGTGGGCACGAAAACGAATGGAAAATCCCATTGGGGGCAGTCACAAGGCAGGGGAATCCCTCTCTCAGTAAGAGCGCACGCGCAGTAAGAGAGGCCACGAACCCGGGCTCTTAAACCCTGGGTTCGTATCTTGAAAAGTTCATATGACGAGGGGTTCATAAGACAAGATATCACTGTATATTAATAAGGAAGATACATTTTGGCATATTTTACTTCGAAACACAACAGGTTATTGTCTTATGGTCTAAAGAAAATATGACATAAAATATTTTGAATTTCCAAGATATCTGAACTATAATAATATAGCTCTGGGCTCAATATATAAGATGATTTTCTAAGAAGATTTTAGGCATCTTCACAAAGATTTAATTTACCAGGTTCTTTTAAAACAGATGTACTGTATCTTAAACATTTATATGAATGCCAGTTATGGCATTATGCTGATAACTTGGAGACTTTGAGACAATGAGTTATATTCCACGTTAGACTCAAAGCCAGCTGGATGACCAATGGCTGCTGACTTTCTCTTAGCCTGTCCAGGCAGACTTTGAGAATAAGACAGGATTCAACAGAAGAAAGAAAATTATATAATTACTTGATAAAAGAGATGTTAAGTTCTTCATGCAAAGCAGAGAAAAACAAAACAAAACCTACCAGAAGATGCACAAATAAGTGATACCTGGACTGGGGGGGGGGGGGGGGAGAAAAGTATTATTAAGCACTGAGAAATGAAAAGTCTGCAAGAATTTTAAAGATGAACATTACATTTAAAACTGTAAATTGGTTGCATAAGAAGCTGTGTTAGAAATCTAGCAACTATTTATTGGAATACAATTTCTTTCTTTGGAGGCCACACCCAATATAGAAAGTGACATTTTCTTCCATAAAAATGCATGTTTAGATGCCAAAAAAGAGGATGATAATTAAAAAATGTAATTAAAATTCAGTTACTAAACAATAATAATAAAATGCCACCATTCTCATAAATTAACCAACTCCCCCCCAAAAAAATAACTTGCAATTTATAGTTTACCATGGAATATTATGCCATTTTTTTGTATTGTCTGTAAATGCCAAACTGACTTAATATTTGACGCAAAGGTATTTTCCTAGGGGGAAAGGGTTAAAAAAAGTAAAGATAATTATTACAAGCACATAATCGGAAACATGCTCGCTCTCTGCCAAATACAAAGATTATATTTTCTTGTCACTTATAAAGTTGAAATTATCAGCCAAATTCACAATATACCATGTGAGTCCTATTTGAATATGTGAATTCAGCTAATACGTTTTAGTATTTTGCACCAAGTCAATTACCATGGAATAATCAAACTAGAGGCAAACAATAATTGTTTAGAGTTATACGTAAACTCAAAGTCATTGTGCCTAAGCCACCAAACTGCAATTGGAAATAGTGACTTGGTGTAAAATGTAAAACCAGTCATAGAATCAAGAATGAGCATCAACAAGCTTACTGGCAATCCTTATTTAATGATGCTAATTGGGACTTGCAACTTTCACACTAAGTGAAACAGTTGCTATGTTAGAAATCAGTAACTATGGTTGTACCTGCATGGGAGGTGGGAAGGTCAGACAAAGGAGACTGTACAAAAACCTCATTTTTTTTTCTAACTCCAAGAATGGAGAGATTGAAGAGCAAGTGATTTCAAGAGAATACTGTAAGCTAGTTGCATAGCATACTTTTTACTCTCAGGATGGGTGGGAAGAGACTGGCAACACACTTGTATTGCTTTTAGTGTAGATAAAAACAATCAGCTCATTAAGGTGAGGAGAAGTAGGGAAAGAGTGCAGGGAAAAGTGGATCCTGCATAGCTTACCAAAAACATACTGTCTATAAGGGCAACCACATGGCTGAGTGTTGCTGTGAAAGTTGCAAATGGGCCATCAGCAGTGTTCCCTCTAATTTTTTGGGGGGGTGGGCGGAAAAGTATAGTGTCTGAGCGGCAGTCCCTTCGGGACTGGGCGGCACAGAAATAATAAATAAATAAACAAACAAACAAACAAACAAATAAAAAACCCACCGTTTTGCCTCAGAGAATTTCAAAATAAAATACTGTACTGTGTGTCTATAACAGTGAGCTCATAATAGGGCAACTCTATCAATATCAAAATGCCACTTAAACAGTTGAGCTAGTCTCAAACTAGATTTTGATTTTCTTTCTCTCTTCCTTACTCCCATTCTTTTTCTTTCTCTTTTCCTTCCTCTCTTTTTTCTATCTGTTTCTCTCTCTTCCTCTCTCTCTCCTTCCCTCTCACTCTTTCCCTCTCGGCTTCTGGGCAGGTTTGGAAAACTCTGAGTTGATGATGATTTTTAAGTGAGCGATTGCTCACTGCTCAGCTTAGAGGGAACTATGGCCATCAGCACCTCTATAATTTTGAATGGTTGCTGAATAAATGGTCATATACGATATATAACTATACTCTGAAACATCTATTTCATCCCACATATTTCCCTTCTGCCATCTTAGTCTTTCTGCTTATTATTTCCCATGCTATGTGTGAAGGAAACAGAATATTTTTACAATCATTTCCTTCCAATAAGTTTAGTCATAGGTTAAATTTACCTTCTTTTTTATAAATTTTAACTGGATGATCCTGTTGTGTTTTTCCCCCTCCTTTTGAATAGTACCATTTTGGTTTTATCGCTTATTTTTACTATTTTATTTTATTTTATTATTTTATTTTTTCAATTTTTATGCCGCCCTTCTCCTTAGACTCAGGGCGGCTTACAACATGTTAGCAATAGCATTTTTTAACAGAGCCACCATATTGCCCCCACAGTCCGGGTCCTCATTTTACCCACCTCGGAAGGATGGAAGGCTGAGTCAACCTTGAGCCAGTGATGAGATCTGAACCGCTGACTTTCAGATCTATAGTCAGCTTCAGTGGCCTGCAGTACAGCACTCTACAGCTGCGCCATCCTGGCTCCTTCATTTTTCTAGTGAACTCTAACACTATTTGTTCACTGAGATCATAGCAAAGTTTTCCCTCTTGCCCATACATAGATACATGCATATATACATAGGGCATGTGAAGTGTTCTATGCTTCAGGAAGGCACTCAAGACATAGCCTACTCCATGCAGTGACCATTATGTCCCAGACATTCATGAGATGATTTGTGTCACAGATCTTTCAGTTCAAAGCACTATTGTATGGCTTGTGTGCTTTACTAACCATCATAGAGCTAGTTTGTTGCACTATTAATGTGCTGCTAAAAACTAGGAAACAGATTTTGGCCTGTCTTAATCATGGATGCTTGCTGTCTATATTAGGGCCAGCCACTCACTCTGAGCCCAAATCACCTCACAAAGTTGTTATTATGGGGAAAACCAAAAGTGCAGTAGTATAAAGTATATTTACCACCTTGGAATGATCAAAAATAAAGATGGGCTAAAACACTAATCACCAGCATCTTGCTTTAAGTAAAATGAAATACAACAGCAACTTCATTCTACTGCTAAAAATTAAGGAGACTTTCCTCCTTTTTGAAGTGCATCAATCAGGCTTTTGCAAAAAAAAGAACTCAGCTCATTCCTGATATTTATCTAGTAGAGCAATGGAAAACATTTGCACCTGGGAATTATTAAAGCACTTTGGGGGAATAAAGCACCTTCTTTTGGAACATTAAAGTATCCTGATCTTTGGGAAGCCCTCTTCGATGCTTCAGGAGGGTCCCTGGTTTTCTCTGTGGATATGTAAGTACATTATCATTGTCCTTTGTTGAGGTCCAGTTGGTAGTATATTCACGTTTTATTTATTTATTTATAGGGATAGTTTTCAAAGCAGCAGATCATGGTTCAAAACAAAATAAAAGGCATGCTTTGAATTTGAAAGCTTAATGTAAATAAGCTCAACAATTATTAAAGTATGAAGTTCTCAAAAATGCAGGAGAAAAGTTTTATGTCACAGTTGAAAGGATATTGTCATGAACTCTTAGGTGAAAATGTTCTTGTGAATTCAGTTGTTTTAATGTATTCAGTGAAGTGTACTTCACCTGTGTCCCTCTATTTTGTTTGACTGAGATTATCTATTTCTTCTAGAAAAGTGTAATGTGATTCCAAAAACTTGACTGAAAAAAAAAATTATATTCCAATCAAATTGCCAAACCACCATTTTAAGCACTAATTTTATACTATCTGGGTTATTCATTGCTTTACAATAAGATTCATTGATCAGTAAAAGAAATTAATTCCCAATAGCATCACTTTAGTCTGTGTATGGGGGATGGGTGAAGTTTTTGAATGATATTGGGAATTGTAGCGAATTGATAGGGTTTTCAATATTTGATCTCATCCTTGAAAGTAAGTTATGTATGTGAATTCTAAAGCAATGGAAAATGGTAGTTGAATATCACAACGTTCTGGAAGTACGATGTGATTGGAGAACAGCATTTTATGAAAAAAGCCACATCAAATGAAATACATTGACTGGGGCCCCTTTACTGGCGCATGGGGAGGGGTGGGTGGGTGAAATCTCTTAAAATTGCATAAACGGAAATATTAAGTCGTCGGCACGGCATCTATGTGATAGAGGCGCTGTTAAACTGAGAATCTCGCACCAAATCTTTGTAGAACAGCTGTGTGCGTTTGGAGTGGGGTGTGTGTGTGTGTGGGGAAGACAGATACAGCGAGGTAAAATTAGGGAATAACAACGATCCCTCGAATCCCCTTCAGAATCCGGGAGGATCCGGCTTTTCCCTTTTTCCACGGGCGGCGGGTGGGGGGGTGGTGAGATGCAGTTTGACTGGCAGTTAGAAATCTGATCCTGTTAAAGACGCGGTTAGCCAATGGGCTACGGAGATCCCTCAGTTTAGACTAGAGGCCCCTGGAGGAGAAGTAGAGGAAAAACCACTGAATGTAGCGTCCTGTCAGTGGCGCTTTTCGCTTGAAAGGAGAAGTGCTGGGAGAAATAATTAAATGTTCTTATTACGTTTGTAGGGACTTTTTGTTTTGGTGCGCGCGTGTGTGTGCGCGCGCGCGCATCCGATCGTCTTTGCTGTACTTTCAGGTGGGTTTTTAACAGCAACTTTGTTGTCTGTTGCTCCGGCGATTACGTGGTTGTGGTTTGCAAGGAGAAGGTAGCTCTGCCTTCTCTTTCTATCTCTCTCTCTTTTTCTCTCCTCTCTCCCGTTAGGTGTAACGCGAATTGTGTCGTGCGCCATTACTAGTTCTGCACACGTTTACAAATGGGATCGTTCCAGGGACCAAAGCTAGGCTCGCGATTTGATTTCTTGTTTTTCCCCCCTCTTCCCGAAGTCCTTTCCATCCTCTTGCTATCCTCTCCGGCTCTTGTTTGTAACCCAGAGGAAAGCAGCAGAGGAGGGATGCGTGTGTTTTTATGAATGGCACTCTTGGAGGATCATTAGATATGTAAATTCAAGCAGTTCATTCATGACTTAAAAAAAAAATCTAAAAGCCATCTTGTGTTCTCGGTTTTTTAAAAGGCTCTTTGAAGACTGCATCTGGAGGAACTCTCTTTTAAATCCAATGTCCAGAGAATAATAAAAATACTACGCTAAAGTCATCAGAATGGATGGATTTTATGACCAGCAAGTGCCTTACATGGTCACTAATGTGAGTGATCAGTTCCTAAGTTATTGGGTCTCGGTGGGAGGGTGCAATTTGCAGAGGGGGAGAAGGCAAAAGCTTTTATGGGGGAAGTTGTTCTGGTTGTTTTTGGTTGTTTTATTTTTGGATGGAAGCGAAGGGAGGAAAAGTTATAGGTTGTAATGAGATGTACATTTAATTCAATAAATGTCCATTTTTCCCCACATACCATTTTGGTTTGAGGAAAAACAAAAGCACTTTTACCCTTATATATTATAAGAAGAAAGAAATCATAATTGTTGCAGTTTTAAAAGTGTTTAAGTCTTCTTTGTCATGTTAAATAGAGAAAAGTCCCCTAAAGGGAAAAAAAAGTTTCCCCCCTTTTAAAGGACTTTGACAAATAGAGTTAAAAATTAAAATATATCATTCTCCCAACCAGCATCAATTAAAAGTTGACTTAAAAAAAAATATCCTTGGTAGGTGCTAGAATTTTAGCTTGCCAAAATTAATACTTAACACCTACAGCCCTGCTTTTCTAGATAAGTGGGCATTTGTTTTTAGTAGGTGGATTGAACCTAAATATTCCTTGGCTTAATTGTAGTTTGAAATTAGTGATAAGATCAGCAGGGAAGCTTTAAGCTTTCTCCAGAACCTTAACATTTAAAACCTATTGCTAATATTGCTTGATATCTAACTTCTTCCGCTTTTTCCTTTTAAAATAACCATTCTATTCTATTTGTAGAATCTCTGTGGGAGAAATTGTAATGAGCGACCAGCAAATGTCAGGAAAAGAAAATTCATTAACAGAGATCTGGCTCATGACTCAGAAGGTGAGGTGTTACGCACGGAAGGGGGGTGAGAGAATAAATGTTACTAGTTCCCTCACTTATAACTACATACCCTGTAATAATATGCTTTTTAAATGTTGTTACCTGCACATTTCTATCCTTTTCTCCTCTTTTCCTCCCTCATGCATCTTCCTGGAGTTTGTCTACATCTATTTATAGAAATGAGACAAGAAAACCACATCTCATGATGTGACACAAGCTGACAAAAGCAATTCACTGCTAGGTTGATGTACCTTCAGTGACTCACTCTCTGTGTTAGATTTTGCCACATGGTAGGGATGTACATAAGCCCATATACCTGGAGGTGAAAATCTGGCAAGAATTTATAGGTAGTAAAAGGGTGCAAACACTTTACTCACCTGTAGGCCTCTGCACACACTCTTCCCATTATCATTTCCTTTGGAAGTACCTACTGTTGTTTTTCAGAGAGATGCTAAAGTTTTGCTTTAAGCACGAGAGATAAAATAGGACAAGATTCAAAGTTCTATCTGCCTACTTTTTCCATCTCTACCATTTGGTTTGTAAATCCTAGAGTAACCAACTATGAAACAGTCAGAAGAACACTTTTTAACATCATACCCTGTGAATCTAACACTTGATAAGTTTGTGAAAAGGCTGTTGAAAAGAAACAACTGTTTTGCAACATTGCTGCCTCATTTGCTTGTCTCAAACTTTAAGAAAAGCACCAATGTCCTTTCTTAGATTGGGTTCAGACTAGAGAAATTCACTCTGTTAGTTACCCTGCAATATAAAATTACTCTATCCAACTTGGATTTGTAGCTTTGTAAAGACTTCCCAGAGGATGATCTGTAATAATTTTGAAAGCCCTCACACCCTTCTAGAATGCTATATAAAAAGTTATTTTCTAATGTGGACATAATGATTAATAGCATTCAAACCTAACCAAGAGCTTAATGAATTCATGCATCTGCAGAGAACTGATTTGATTAAATTACCAATTCAGGTTTCCATTTTGTTTATATTTGAGATTTATTAACTAAATACACTAACTAGCAAATTCCTCCTTCCCAGAGTAATTTAAGTAAAAATCTTACTTTGCAATGGGAACTTGTCCGATTTTATCTGTCATTTTATAATATTTTATACCAAACAAATGAGCAAAACTCATTTCATTATTGAGTACTCTTTTTAAAAATGTTAGATTATAGTCTGATGTAGTTATTATGGAGTAAGTCCCACTGAAATAAATAGAATTATCTTTGAGTGGATATTCATAAAGAAGTTCAAGGAATTTCTCTTTAAGTAGTCTTGGTCATTTGGAAATCAGGTCAATTGATTTTTATCGGTTCTCTCAAGAAAGTCTGTTGATACATGTAAAGTATTATTATTGGAGTTGATTGTGATACTTTACATGTATCAACAGAAATACTAGTTTCCATGCAAAAACTAGTATTTGCATCTACACAAAATTAGATAAAATACAATAAATTACAAAGATCTTTGCTTAATTTAGTATTATTGAACATTACGGAGCTGCTGACCTTTTGTTTTTGAATCTCTTATTCTTTTCTTAGAACTGTTTCAAGATCTAAGCCAGTTGCAGGAAACATGGCTTGCAGAAGGTAAGGAGGGAAAAATGTTTTCTACCCAAAATAAAGAAGGCAAGGAAAGGGGGGGGGGGGGGTAGGGGTAGAGAAAGCACTCTGGAAGAAAAAGGGAGGGGGGGAAAGGGAGGGGGAAAAAAGTCCTGAACTTGCTGTCTTAATGTTCAGCCCAATTAATTGAGCTCTAAAAGAGCCACCTCTTGTGTCATGCATACATTAGAGCCTCTGATGAGTCTGTCTTTGGGGACTCTGGGGCTGCTCTATCCAATGTCATCACAAATTACCAGGAGAAATTGCTTCCAGCCCACAATCACATCTGCTTTTGGCAAGAACTAATGCACCAAGACTTCACGTTCCAAGCCTCTGTTCAGATTTTAATTGCAATTGATCAGGTTTATATTATTGTACCTCAGGAGACTGCCTACAGCCAGAACTAGACTCGCTCTTTCCTTCAGAGCAGAGCATACAATTGTTTAGTGTTCTGGAGGAAGTACTTTTCTGATGGCAGAATATAGTTTCTCTGAGTTCATCAGGACGGGATGCTTCAAGATTTAAGTGAAAGTGTCTTCTTCCCTGCTTGTTCGCAACACCGAACATTGGGTGTGTATTGCCTACTTATAAAACGATGGATTTCTATTACCATTATTTCAAATTTATAGATATTTATTTTGCAAGGCATTTAAAAAGAGAAACTTTTATTTTTTTTTCATTTCCTTCCTCTCGCATCCCCTTGTGTTTCCTTAACTCTGAAATAGCTTATTTTAACACAGTTGACAGATTTTAAGGAAATAGTTTTAGTGCTGAAGTTAAATCACTGTGGATTTTGACTTGGGTAGGATGAGATGCTGAGAGAAGTTTTGGAAAAGCATAGGAAGTTAATGCTAACTGAGATATATTTTCTAACTAAAAAGTTGATGTTTCTGACATGTTTGTGCTTTTTTGAACATGAAGATAACTCGATTCAAATTTTATTTAAAAAAATATATAATCAAGAAAAATAGTTAATCCTCATTCAGAATTAGGTGATATGTCTCTGTCTATATGTGCTCTTGCTTGCTTATGCATTTTTAGTATTCCTTGAGGTTTTAATTTTTTTTTAACTCTTACTGAATGTGCATTATTGTTGAATGAACATTCTATTTCTTTTGGAAAGGAAAGGGATAATTTGATGCAGCTGCTTAACAGAGGAAAGAGAAGTATTGTAATGATGCATACAGACTGCCTACCTTTTTGACACCACCTTATATAATTTGCCAAATAATATGTAATTCTCATTAATATATCTTTTTTTTGCAATGTACAGTATCTAGTAACAAAATATTAAATATGATGTAATAGGTAGTAAACCTCAATATTAATATTGAAGGTCTTAGCTAAAATTCAAGAATAGCTGTGTAAAGTAACTAAGTAAAGATCTATATAATATGCTGAACTTTCAGCTCATTTTGATAACTTGGAGGACCATCAAAGAACTAAATGCTCATTTCACTCAGTGAGTTTAAGTTTTAATGCATGTTTTAATTTTGTAAATTTTGATTACCGGTAAATTCCATTTAAAAAAAAATAATAATCAGATGATTGTTTAAAATGTTTCTGAAAAGGAAGAATGACCAAAATAGATTTTATATAATTTGCTAATGATAGTTCTGATTAAACAAAAGGAATAAACAAAAGGCAATAAAAATTGGGCTATACTCCTGTACTCAGCTAGAAATAAGTTTCACTGACAGCAATAGGACACTCTTCTGAGTTAGCATGCAGAAAATGCTTTGTGCTATTACCAATTAAACATGAAAAATTAAATTCTTGCCTTGGAGATTTACGCTGTTTAAAGCATCATACCAACATATTTAAGTAGTATGTCCAGTATCCAGCATAGGACTTTGTTGAATCAAATCTTAAACATGAAAACTAATTGAGCTCATGTGAAATATAATAGTCGAGAGAAAGTTTTTGTAACCTAAGACTACAAATCACAATTATGACTTAATAATTTTTTTTGCATTTTCCAAGAAGGAAAAAAAAAGAGTTGCTCTGTAGGTAGTAAGTAATCCACATAAGATTAGTGATAAAATTGGTCTTTAAGTCAATCTAGGTTGCTTACCCCTTGATTAAATTTTGTCCATTTATGTTCACATGGTTGCTGATAAAGTTACAGCTCTGTGAAATAATTAGCCCTTATAATGCTTTGTATCCAGGAATGTCACTTTAACTTTCTTAATTCTGCCACTCCTTTTAAAACATGTAGTACAGTAGCATCTGACTGAATCATTATGGATTATTACTTTTTAGTTGTTGGAGGATCTGTCCTCTTTCCCCCTTACATCCTCATTTTAGAGAAATCGTTTTTAGATGAACGAGAGTACAAAAAGGGGGGGGGGAATGATAGTTGAGATATTTGAAGTGCATATTTATCAGTATCTCTATTCTTCTGGGGAAGATATTGCTTAAAATGAGTAATCATAAACAGCCTATTCTCTTTTCACAAAAGTCTGGAAACAATGGCATTTACATATGTATTGAAGGTAGAAAAATAATTCAGTGGTGAATAGAATCAGATTTGGTTGTTGTAATGTAGTGTGCTGTCATTTGGTCGTTGTGATGTGTGTGCCAAATCTAGGATGTGAGATTCAAAAATGGTTTGCATCCAGAGGCACAAGAACCTAGCAGAATGCTTGACCAAACTTTCTTTCTTGTTCTCTGTGTGAGATACAGACTTAAACACTTGTTTTTCCTTCGGTGGAAACCTGCTGTTGCTACTGTATTGAGACTTAAAACAAAATAAACCAAAGGGATCCGAGCATTCTAAAAAAAGAAGGGTTGTTAATAATTTCCTAACTTAGTAAAGCATTACTATCATCTACTAACACCTCTGGGTTATTCAGTACTTCATTTGTGCATTCACAGAAAAGTTTATTCAAAATCTATGGGACTTTTAACTAAACCTGTTAATTCTTGTGCATGCAGTGTCATGGTGATGCCATTTTGGCCCAGCAGATGATAAAACTTCCCTATTGAATTTGTAGATATTGCATTAAATTGCTCTTGACAAACAGAAGTTAACAACTGACTTCAAATAATCAGCTCAAATATGAACTTAATGTATTTTTCATTATCGGAAGCTCCCGCTGTTTATTCTGTAACAAAAAAGGGAACAAAAAGACTGATGGTGCTGAAAACCTGCTGTGTTATGATGGAAACAGTTTGTGGTTTGAAAGAAAAATAAGCTGAAAAGAAGAATGTTTTAAATTTGTATTCAAAACATTAAAAATGATGGATAAAGTGTAATGTAAACGTTACAAGAAGTAAAACTTTGTTATATTAGTATTGATTTAACAAAATGTCATCTAGAAAGAATAATCTGTTAGTGAAAAGACAGGTAAAATAGTGTTATTGTTTTTTTATAAGTCCCTTTCTCCTTTGGATCATACCAGAGATTCAGATAAAGAAATAATTTCCTCAAAATATACTGGTGCCAGTGAAAATAATGGCCAGGTTTGGTGAATGAACTTTGTAAAAATTTCATGTTCTTGGCACAGTTTACCTCTTGTTTCTATTCTGACTTTATTTTATTTTATTTTTCTCTTTCAAATGCAATGTAATTGCTCCTTTTTATTTTCATCAAGAGACAAAATGATATTGAAGTGCCATAAATCAGGGTGTTAGTTTGTTATCTTCATCTTCACTATCAAGATTAAAATCTTTCATGTTTTATATAATGTTTAAATATTCCCTTTAAAAAAAAGCCTAAAATATAAATTTTACAGTAGAAAGAATTAATGAGAAATACAAAGTTTATATAGTAAAAGTTTCCGAGGTATTTGGGAAAACAAAATTACAGGGTTATTTCTAATACACAATAACTTGAAGGCATTTCTAAAATGAAACATTTTAAAGGAGTGAGAATGGGAAATTTGTATATGTCATAAAGATAACAAAGATATAAAGTTAGGCTTTTGGAAGACATATTTATGATGTCTTTACATGCAGGTAGATCCTAAGAGCATTTTCTGCTCATTATAAAATAGTGTAACAGTTTTGTATAATCAAATAAATAATAATCTGTCTCATAGGTCTTGGATGTCTACTTTCTTAGGGCTGCAATGTTTAGATCAGGCTGAAATGACAAAATTGTTTTGGTTTGAGATTTTATTAGTCACTTTTGCATCTTAAAACTGTTAAAAAGTATTTGTAAAGAAAGTGTACAATTTTGGAAATCGTATGTTTTTTAATATCTTAAAAGGCAAAGTATCATATATTATATTATATAATTCACTTTAGAAAATTAATTGGAAGGAACACCATTTCTTTAATTTATTTACATTTTAGTTGTAAATAATTTTGTGTGTATAGAACACTGAGACATGCATTTGTTCTTCATTTGTGTAGCTCTTTTTTTCTTTTCAAAGGAGAATTCCTTGATCTTCAAAATCTTTGGCAAATCAAGGAGAAATGCTACTGGAAATGTTGTCACAGTCTGTGTAGAATTGATTGAAAAATAGTGCTTTGGCTAATCTGCCTTGTGCGTTTTCCCTTTCTCACTCTGTTTCCTGAGCATCTCCTGTAGAGCCTGTAACTTTTTCCCCTTCTGAGTCCATCTTATTTTTTTTTTTTAAATTTTTTTGACATCTCATTTATTGTATTTGTTTCCCTGATAGGGCCTGTGTAGTGTCCTGAAACAAAGCAATGAAATTGATGTGTTTATATAAAAAGTTCAAGTTTATTCTTCTGTCTCTCTTTCATTCTCTCTCCTTTTCTACTGGGGGTGTGACAAGAAAAGATTGCGGTTGAAGCCACATGTTTCTTGCTGGATTCTGTTTTTGTGAATGAAGGCAGAACTCCAATTCTGACTGCTTCTCTTGAATAATTATTTAAGAGATCAGCTGTCTCATTCACTGGCAGAGAGAATGACTCATACATCTTCTGCCTTGTTTGGCTCCAGGTCATTGTTACAGTGGATAGAAAAGGTTTTAATTAAATATCAACTCAACTTCTTTTGCTGTCTACTTTTGCTTCGTTCTTTTGCTCTCCACCCAGCATATACTTTTGGGGGGAGAAGGTGATTACTTAAAACCCCCCACCTAAATTGACATTCAGTTTGTTCTATTCTGTTACTTCACTTAATCACAAAATCTTAAAGATGTTTCCTTTTCTTCTTAATATTAAAAAAGGTCTCAGGCATTTAGGTGCATGTTGAAAATGTCAATATCTTATTGGAGAGTGATCCTTCATACCCCTGGGTCAGTGCCGTTATATCAAAAGAGCATATTTCTGAGTAAATCCCAGCAATTTTTTTGTTATTTAAAAGTAAATAAGTGTTATTTGGAACTAAAATCTCCCCATAGAGTTTTTAACCACACTTCATTACTTTTACTTTCACCCAGGGAAGATTTGAGACGTTGACAGGAAAAGAAGGAAGTACTGTAAAAGGAAAGAACAGAAATTGTTCTCTCCAAAGTGAGATAATTAATGACAACTTGTATATTAATACAGAATAAACCTGATAAAGCTGTTCCCATTATTCTTACCTCTTAAAGCATTTCTTCTATTTACCTTTTTCCCTAGTCTTAAGTAGAATGTTATTACAAAGGGGCTCTTAAATATTCTATCCCCCATAGAATCCAAATTCAACAGTCATTTATATTGATATATCCCGCCTCCTGCTCTGTCACCATATTAAAAACTAGTATTCCTTTTATGAAAGACTCACTGAATTGTAGTAGTGACGCGAAAAAGGAAATGATTGGCATCTAAAACTACCTGCAGCCACCACATTTTTGTTTGGAGGATTTAAATTAAGGTATATTATATCCCTTAATTAAACAAGAGTCAGTTTGTTTGGGGGATTTAAGGTATAGTTATGCTTACTTAATTGATTACCTGCTGGTCTAATTTTAGTGTGGAAACCTAAATTTCTTTGCAGGGTGATATGGTGAAATACTCGACATGTTAATCAATTATTACTCTTGATTTTATTAGAAGAATAAAGAAGTCATGATGAGCTGATACTAAAATGAAGCTTATTGGGTTCTGAAACTTGAATGTTTAGTAGTTATAGTTCTCCTATTTTTTTGTGTTTCTGATGCTAAAGTATATTTTATTTCTACTTAATTGTAGCCACTGAGTGCTTTTTCAGCTAGATTGCTTACTTCAGAAAAGAATAAATACGTTGATTTAAAACTGGACCAGATTTCATAAATTGCTATATACAAGACTTAAGATGTAATCATATATTTAAAATATGCTATAACTTCATTTCATTTTATAAAACAGCATATACAAGTCTGTTTCCTCCAAAATAAGACATCTCCTGATAAGAAGCCCAATCAGGCTTTTGAGTGCATGGCAATAAGGCCAAGCGCTTTTTTCAGAGTTAAAAAAAATATAAGACAGAGTCTTATTTTCAGGGAAACATGGTAGATTTCTTCTTTACTGGAAGTTTTCTTCTTTACTGGTAGTTTTCTTCTTTACTGGAAACCAGTTACAGCTGTTACTATTACAAACAACAAATAATATACAGCTGTTAAACAGGTGGCGTGTTAATGTAGTGTTTGTATCTTGGAAGCGAAAGTTTAAACTGTGTCTTTTCTTATTCATAAGAACAACAATAAGTATGCCTTTGGTCAGTTTGGAAATATGGTACTAGCTCAAGTTATTAAAAATGTAGATAAATTGGAATTGTGTTTGCTGAAGGGTCTGTGCTTTAAAACATCAACCCATTTATATGGCTTATAACTTAATTTTGATTTGTATTTTTAAATGTCTTTATTTCACCAAAGTGAGATTGAAGTTACAGCTGTTGTTCTAAAAGTTAGATTTCATCATTCAGAATAATTCTCTACAACTGTTCAAACATGTTTACACATTTTAGTAACTAGTCTACGAACTTTATTTTGCATGCTAAAGATGTAGGGCAGAAAAAAATCCTTTATTTATTTTTGATCTGAATACAACAATTTGTAAAATGCTGCTGGTAAGTTTTCATTTTCTTTTTTGGCTTGTGAATCATTGAAAACAGAAGTTAAATGTTGCAGCTTAATATGAAAAATTTACTTTTTAATGTGATAAAGTCACATCTAACCCAAAGAGTTCCTGTGAAGCCAGAAAGATATGCTGAATTCCTGAAAGATAAATTCCTTAAAGGATATTAAGAACATTGAGGTTTATTATAGTATGGGAATAATGGTTAATTGTACCTGCTATTCCAGTAGATTTTAAAAGGAGAAATGTGAATTACAGTCTGTGTGAATAATGGAGAATAAATAAGAGAAATCTGCAGAGTATCTTCAGCTTATCATCTGTTCATATTACAGTTTCATTGGTTCTTATAAACTGTTGATCCAGAATGTGGAAATCATCTTTTCACAACTAGGGGTAATTGTTACTCTAGGATAATTTTTTGCACTATGAAAAGAGCAAACATCAGCAGTTCTCCTTTCTGCCCTATAGAAATAGAATATTTCACAATAGTTGCATAGTTGATGTTGCCTATATGTCAGTACATTTTGAACTGAATACTATTAATAATGTCCAATTAACAGAATAATGAGTAAGCATTTGTGGTTCTGATGTGATCTGAAAATCTGGGCCTAAATCCAACCAACAATACCAATATTGTTTATTAATCAAGATGCTTTTAGGCAAATCTTGTTTCCTACAAGATAAAATGTTGATCCTGGAAGTAAGGGAAGGCTTTAGATTTTAGTAAGTTAAAAAATCAGTTTAGCCCTAGTTTTTCCACTTAAATTAAACCTCTTTGGATCACAATTTCAGAAATATTTCAGTCAGTCTTTTTCAGGTTTTTCCTTATGTGGGTAATTTTACTTTAATTTCTCTATAATGGTTTTGAATTAGATAATCTGCTTAAAAGAAATAAGAAACTATCAAAGAAGAAATAGTATATGATTATTAATATTTCAATTTAAAAAATATTTATTTGATAATATGTACTAGTAAATGCCATGAGCTTGTAGCTAAATTTATGAACTTATTTGCTATAAGCTAACTTATAGATGTGTGCATTAATTTTATTTGGATGCCCTGACAATACTTTCATTCAGGTAAAAATCCATATCGGTGAAAATGTTTGGTCGATTACTAGCTCTTGAAGTGAATTCTAGTTGAATTAATAAAATTAAAAATAATGATTTCAAGACAAGGATCTCTGCAGTGGATTCTCTTGCTATGTCTAGGATCATTAGCTAGAAGTAAGTTTCCCAGGGCTTAGTTACTTAATTATAGTCAAGCATGCACAAAGATAAGTTTTTAATTATATCCAAGAATTTTGGGAAATTATGTAAAAATATTATGTAATTATATTCTGCCCTTTGGATGATATTTTTCTATACAAATGGATGAGTGATGAATCCTTCTATCAAATGAAGAAACCTTTATAATTCCGTTACAAATTATAAATGTTTAACAGCAAAACTCTTCTAAAGGTGTGAAAACATATTTCCAAATGTACCTATTTTTTTTTTAAAAAAATAGAATTACTTTAGAGTTAAAAGCATGAAATATTTTAGATTACTGGTTTAGATGTGTTCTAGAATTTCATAAAATTGAAGGGGAAATTATCTTCTTTTGTCTATCCTATTTTCATTCCTGCTATTTTTTCTCTTAAATATTATAGGACACAAAGGTAGAAGCCTCAAAAGCTTCAATGGGACTCAGCCTGCATTCTGTTTGACCCCTTAGTTGCTTGCCTTAATGATATTAGTTAAATTTATTGCTACATAAATGCAATTCTACCTCCTAAATGCTGGCAAGATAAAACCATAAATCTAAGCTGGGTTAACTGTTTTCTACCTAGTTTTAGCATGAAGGTATTTAGTAACTAATACATCACCTTACTTATTGAAGTAAATGCTTGGCTCTTGTGAAGTATGCCCAATATATGTATGGGATGTTTATGTTCGGTGCTGATTAATGCAACCTCAAGTGCAGAATTTCCCAGTGCATCTCCATTTATAGTCGATTCCCATAATCATTTAATTTTTTGTTTTATGTAAAGTGCATTCTCTTCTTGATTT
This sequence comes from Erythrolamprus reginae, assembly GCF_031021105.1. Lineage (NCBI taxonomy): Eukaryota > Metazoa > Chordata > Lepidosauria > Squamata > Dipsadidae > Erythrolamprus > Erythrolamprus reginae. Next base: position 39,541,902 of record NC_091963.1, on the reverse strand, counting down.
GGCTAGTCCTAAGAGTTAGAACTAGCTCTTTTTCATTTATTAGTTTCTTTTACTAATTATTGTTTCTAATAAATTATTTCTTTTCATTTCCCCCCTTTACCTTATCTTCAGCTCAGGTACCTGACAATGATGAGCAATTTGTACCAGACTACCAGGCAGAGAGTTGTAAGTATGGCACTTTAAAAAAAAATTCCTTCAATATATATGCATATGAATATACATACTCATTATCTATATTTTCCCTTCCTTTAGCCAGTTGTTAGGTAGAGTAGCAGAATGTCTGTCCATGACCTCAGTGTAAAAATATATGGAGAACCCTCCCTGAATTGCAACAACAAATAGATTGTTTGAAAAGCCAATGTCCATCTGTCTTTCCTCCTCCTACTCTTTTTCCCATTTATTTAATTTTGTAGATATTTTCATTGTGAGAAGAAGTAGGTTTCCCAGAATGGGGAACTAAATGAATTCTTCTAGCAAAATGCTAGTGATAACAACAACAGTAGTAGTAGTAGCAGTAGTAATAGTAGTAGTAGTAGTATATAGTAGTAGTAGTAGTAGTAGTAGTAGTAGTAGTAGTAGTGTTTAATGGGCATTTTATCAATGTTCTGGTGGTGTGCAATCAGAGGAACTTCAAAAATAGTTATCCAGTGCAGTTTTTAAGAGACATGGGAAATAATAAATAGTAAAAGTGTTTAATTAATTGTAATTTATAACCTATGTAAATGGCATGACATGCTTTGTCAGTGATTCAGAATGTGGTTCCTAACATACTCTGAGAACCTGTGTAGTCTCTGATCCAAATTTACAGCCAGCTTTGTATTCTTAAAAACAGTTTCAGCGATTAATGTTTTTTGTTTTAATTGGCAAAAGATAAATAAATGTAAAAAGGGAATAGATGTACACAAGGCAACTTTGAGGCAAAGGAAAATTCATGACTATGGGAGTCAAGCTATTTGTTACCCAACAATTGAATTTTCAAGATTGTAGTTGCTTGGCGTTAGCAGAATAGCCTAATCACATGGAGTACAGTAATAAGTAGTTTTTACATAGGATTTTATTTCGGTTATTGTGCTACAAATACTAAATTTAGTGCCTGTCCAACATTTTCCTCTACTTTTATAACTCCTTGTTTTTATGAAAGGAAATAGCTTTAGATTCTCTCGTACCAAAAAAAAGAAGTTAGGAGTTAAATTCTCAAGTGGAGTGTGGCATTCATTTATTTTACCATAGAGTGCCCCCAAATTTATTTTTCATTATCCATTCTGCTCTTCAGAAATCTGAAGCCTTCCTATTTCTTTCAACTAAAACTTAAAGGCTAAACATAAAGTGGAGCTCCTCCCATGGGGCTTTTTTAGAGCAGGAAACAGAGGAGCCAAGAAAGTTGTCACTTCTCAGTAGTAAAGTCAGAAACAAACATTTTAAATCATACCAAGCCAGGAATAGAGTGGAAGATGGATTTATGGCAAATATTAGCTAAAAAACAGAATAGTATGTGGCTATAAAAAGCACTCCTTAAAATATGCTAGGATTTGTGGTAAGATTTGTGTGTGGTTTATTTCAAAGAACACCTTGATGGAAGGGTTTTATGGTTGACTAATATCTTTTCATTTGATCCCACCCCATTGTTTGCTAATAGCTGATTATTTGCAAGAGCCTCCAGTGATGAATTTAAGGAGCAACGCAAAGGGCAAAGATGTTATGTAATCTTGTACATAAATTGGATATTATGTTCATCATGTACATAAATTGGATATGAATTGGCTTATCACTCACTTAATGCTTTTTAGAACATTTATGCGTTTATTCAGCTATTTGTAATTAAATTTTCCCCATTGTTCCATGCTCTTGCCAACATCAGAACAGGGAAAATCTTCTGTCAATTAACAGATCCTCTTTAATGCCCCATTCTTTAAAAATATGGGTAGTTGCCTATTCAGGTTTTCCCATACAAGTTTATTGGTTTTTATTTTTCCATTCTTGGAGCTCATGGTTATTAAACTTATTTCTTGGACTTTTGATCTGTTATATTATAGATATGCTAGTGAATTTGGTGTAAATCATCAACACTGGAAACACTGTATTGTTGATTAATGCACTTGAATGGCACACTATACCTTTGAGAAATATGTGCAATTTACTTTTTTCTATCCTGCTGTTATTATTTTTATAAATATCTCAAGGCGGCAAACTTAACCTTCTACTTCTTCCTCCTCCTATTTTCCCCACAACAACCCTGTGAGGTGGGTTGGGCTGAAAGAGAGGGAGTGGCCCGAGATCATTCAGCTGGTTTTCATGCCTGAGGTGGGACTAGAACTCTCACCAACCTGGTTTCTAGCCTGATAGTTATAACCACTAGACCAAACTGGCTAGGGAAAGGAAGAATCAGCATGGCGGAGAGCATAATCTCTAGGAGATCTGGTAAGATCGTTTTCTTCAGTCAAATGTTAAGTGGTAGTACTAATAATGTTATCTGGTTTTTAAATTCATTTGTTTTTTTAAAAAAATTCAAATTGTTATCTGCCATGATTGTCCTATGGGAAGAAAGGCAAGGTACAATCCATTGTCATTGCAATGAATATATCATTCATTATTTTTTACTTCCGTTTAGAAAGACATCCCCATAATGTCAAATGATTATTTAGAGTTATTATAACATGATATCCCCCCCCCCCCCATCTTCTGTATGTTCTTCACACTGTAATTTTAATTCTTTTCTTTTCATATTCTTCATTGGTTATGTATTGAAAAAAACATGCAATATTATGGTATAGTATATTCTGCAATTGTTGTGAAAGCTTCATTTAATTAATAGAAAATGTTTGTCAAGAAACTTGATTTTGAGAAGGAAACCATTCTCAAAATCAAGTTTCTTGACAAACATTTTCTATTTAAATAGGCTATGAGATTAACTTTTTTCAAGTTCCTTACATAAGTTGCAAACTGAAAAAAATAAAACATTTCAAATGACGTTAATTAATGTTCTTCAGTGAGAAAGATGGGTGGTTTCTAAGTGTGATAAATAAACCTAATTTTAATAATAGTGTTGAAAAAATGATATGACATACGTAAAGGTGGAAATAAAGTTGTTAGGAAGCAATAAGTATAATCTTAACTTTAAAGCATGATTAAACTTGATTCATTATATTTAAAAATAATTTATGCATAGTTTTATTAGAGACTATATTTGCAAATGAAATGTTTTCATTATCACTTCATTAATTTTGCTACATTTTATAAGACCGAGTTTAAAACAGATTCACATGTGGATCACCGATATGGATTTCATACATTTTTATGTTTTTATCATAGGTAAAGATATTTGAAATTTGGAACGATTATCTTCAGTTAAGGAGATCTTTTCGCTAAGCACAAAACCATTCCTCACCTATTCTAGTGAGGAATGCAAAGCTTTGCCAACATTTTGTTTTACAATTGACACAAAAATAAGTCAATGACTCTTATAGAAGGGCCAAATATTGTTTATTTAAGATGATCAGGTTTTCTTAAGTGAACCTTAGCCCTTCAGACATTAATGCAATAATGTAGCTAAAGATATCTGTCCAGATAAATAGTCTTCTGTGTATGTCCAGAAGGATCTGTATGCAATTGCTAGGCTGTATATATATAGAGACTTAAACAAAATTAAAATCCTATCAGCCATTTTTAGAGAGCTTGAGATGTTTTAATCAAAATATTTTATTCCCTTACCAAGTGAATTTTGCTGTTTAACCTTTTGAAATTGTTTCTTATTTATACACTAACACACCTTTGGAATTATGTGCTTGATATTTTCTGATTATCATTGCAACTCAATCTATAACTACAATTTGCATAATGCAATGGAATGGTATTATTTTCCCTTGTTCTTCCTTTATAAAGGTCCAGAATATTTCTAATTGTTGGAAATTAATTCAGCAATAGATACAAAGTTACACAGATTGTGCAGTGAACTCAGTAAAATATTGCTTGGAAAGAAAGTTTTATATACAGTATATGTAAGCACAAATTTAGAAAGTTTTGCCAATATATATGGTATACATATACTTTTTTGTATGCACAAATTGTAAGTTTATATTTTGTTTATAAAAGGATGTTTGTGTGCATATGTACATACTATACATTTATAAAGGGTAAAATAGGAAAGAAGACAAGTGATGGATTACACAATTCACTTTTCTTCAGTTACCAACCAGTTCTGATTCTATTTTGATGACTAGTTTCAACATTGATAGGTGAAGGAGAAAAACAGCCAAGCTTAATTTGGATTAATTACAGACCTTCATAGAATTAAGTTATATGAGTTTCCTTAAATCCCAAGAACAGAGCATGCCTACTTAGTTATTTTATCTTTAATTCTACTGGGGTTATTCTTAAATATGGTAATTTGCATTCTTTAAAAGAAGTCTCTGTAAGCAGGATAGTCATGAAAAAACTGCCTTCTCATACTTTGCATTAAAAGGTGCAAGAAGATTTTGTCATGAAATCTTCTGATGTTTGAAATAGCTACTATCAAGGATTCTGGGATTGATTTAAGTACTCCTACAAGATTTTCTGTTTCGTTACAAAGGAATTATGTAAGTTTGCTTGCACATGCTCTGATTTTTAATAAATATAGCCAGAAGCATAGATTGTATCCCAGTAGCTCCTTTTGACAAATATCTTGACATTAAATTGTGGGACTTACCTTTCTTATATAATATTGCTTTAAAGATTTGTTTGTGGTCTGTGGTGGCTGTTTTTCATACACAAATTAATGTTACAATGATCGTACAATTTCTTTATGCCTGACAAAGAACTGAACATGCAAAAACCAAAGAAAACAAAGGGCCTTCTTTTTTGTAGGCATTGCACAATAATGGCAAAATGGCCCAAACACAAACAAAACTGTATTCCACATTTGGGGTGCACTTTTCTTGTCAGTTAAAAAATATCCAAAAGCAGAATACTTTTCTTCTGATCCTGATTTTGTTTTTGATTACCTTCTCCCTCCTCTTTTTCCTCTGTATTATTATTAATTCAATTTGTTTTCATCCTTCCTTCCCAGGGGGTGTTGAAAGCAACTGACAACAAAAAACAAACAATTATCACCCAATAAAAAGCCAAAGGCCTAATAAAATAGGTCTGTATTTTAAACAAAAGAAAAATAGGACTAAACACAATTTCCCAAAGATATATATTTCAGGCCCAGAAAAAACTAGGAGACAAGGTCTTCTCCCATAAATACAATAAATGTGTCTTAATCTTAATTTTACATATGTACTTCCACTGATTGCCCTTGTAATCTACTAATCAGAGTCTGTCCTTGGGGAGAATTAGTGGTCTAGAATAAAGTTGTTAGAAATAATGCAGCAAAAGCCACCAAATTAAGACTACACTTTTGCATGGTCTTTGTTGGCTCTTTTTATTCATTTCCAGAACCAATAAAATATTCTGATATTGATCTGTAAGAGGGGAAATGACAGCTCAGATGGAAAGCTCAGGATCAAGACCCAATGATGGGGTGAGCTACCTCCTTACCAAGCTTCTGCCCACTTAGCAGTTCTGAAACTAGCAAAGGTGAATAAGATAAACAGTACTACTTAGGTGGGAAAGTACCAGCGTTCTGTGCTTCTCAGCATATGGTCATGCTGGCCACATGACCATGGAAATGTCTTCTGACAATGCTGAATCCAACATTGGAGATGAGTTCTTCTCCCTAGTGTCAGACATGATTGGAAGGGGAAACATTTATCTTTACATTATTAACTTCTAAAACTGTTTCATGGCTTGTGATTAGAATCCTGAAAGAATGTCTCTTCTCATTTGTTTCTACTTACCCTGAAATCATTATTGATATGGGTGCCTTCCTAGAAATATAGTGAATGGCTATTTCAGAAGTAGGTCTTTTTCAATTATATTTCTTGATTTTAATATTGCAATATGACTGCTGCTGATTTTATAGATTTTCAAATTTCAGGAAAATCCACTCATCTACCTACATACGTGTAACATTTTTGTAGCAGAAAGTTTGCAAATGTTAGTAAGAATATGTAAAAAATGTGCTTATAAAAATACCCAGGAGGCTTCCAGTTGCTATGCTAAATATGTTTTGGGGACTAATAGAATACTGTACAGATCTCCAAGTTGATGGAAGTTAATTAGGAAGACAGAAAAAAGGTAAGGATGGAACTACATGCATTTTTCAGTAGAAGGTTATTTATGTCATTCTTCCTGATATAACTTAGAAATAAAATATACATTTCTTTAGGTAAATATACTCTAAGAAGAACACTAATGTAGAGGAGACTGAAGGGCCATCTGATCATGAAAATAGTTTCTAAGGGGATAATATGTTTGCATTAATTTCTGGCACATCTAAGTAGTTTCTCTTTCTGGAACCATCTTTAGAGTTGCAGAGGATTTGGAGGATTGTTGATATATATTCAACTTTTGTTCCTCTTTTCTATTTAGTATGTTAAGTTTTGTTTCATTTTCTGATGTTCTGAACTTGAATCTGCACTAACTTGCATTGCAGCAGAGGCGGAATAACAACGCGGACACAGCTGGATTTAAAACTGGGTCATTTTTATTAATTTAATTAATTAATTAATTTAATTCAACCTAACATGGACCCGCAGAGGTCAACTAAAATACTTCCGGGGCGGAAATGACGTAATAAAAACTTCTGGGGCAACTTAGGGCGTAGCTCCATGCTGATCCCGGTGAAGGGGCCACGCCCTCACCTGGATCCCAGCCATGCTATGCATGTGGGAGGTCTCGCCGTCCAATCCCTGGAAGGAAATTGAAATGGGCGAGACCCAGAGGCAGGTTCTCCCCAATTGCTCAGGCCGATTTAAAAGCCACCATGAGCCCTTGGAGAGAGTCTGCCAATCATCCCCAAAGATGCCCAACGGAGAACACGCACTTGCTAAACCTCTCCCAATTTCCACCCCTAACCTGCCAACCCAATGACCAGAGGTAAGCCAATTAGAACTAATCAGGGAGCGAAAACACCCCCTAACCATCTGTCCCGCGCTGCAGTGTGGAATAGGTTAAAAAAACGTTCGCAGAAAAATACCGAGCACCAAAAATTCCTAGTCGGCCCCCTAAGGGCTACCCCTGTAGCACACTGAAAGATAGGGAGGGCAGGCGGGTGTTCGGCTGCTCGTTGTCCGGGGTGAAAAGGAAACCCCGAGCCTGCGCAGCCCTTTATAAAGGGCTAGCAGGCCCCGCCCCGGCAACGTCATCGTCAACTTTGCATGATGTTATAGCGTGAAGAAGGATCCACAATAATTCTAGCCATCTTCTTATAGACCTGGAAAAACCCCTGAAACCCATATATAGAAACATGCTGCAAATATGTATGCATTCTTTTGGCAATTTTGAAGGAACTAAGAAGGAAGTAAATACTCCCTACTTATGTATAATATGAACCAATTTTCCAGCAAAAGAGGATCAGAAAATTATACATAGGAAGATAAAAATCTGCCTTTTACTAGATCACACTATAACCAATTTTTTTAATTGAGTGGTGATTAGGAATAACAGAGCCATGCATGTTAGCTTTCCACCCAAGTATTTCAAATTCTCTGCAGAGTGTTTTAGATCTTTCATAGTTCTTGTTATTATTTTCATCATTATTTTATTCATCAAATTAGTTTGAGTTTAGTAACCCTGAGTATGTTTCTTGTATCTCTCAGACTTTCCAATGGATCCACCATTTGTCTGTTTGGGCCATTTGCCTATGTAATCATAGAAATGTAGGGTGCACTGGGACATTAATAAAAAATATTTTTTAAATGGCAATGGTAAATTGCCTCTGAATTGTCAAAAGAATTACACCACTAGACCAATGGATACTGAGGAGGAGTTGAGCTTCATTATTTATTCAATTTTCTTTGGAGATTGGTGAATTTTGCAAATTGAAGTACATACAGATTGTCCTCAACGTATAATACAAAAGTATATTCAATGAGCCTGTGAAATAAAATAGCACTGAAAAAAGTGACTTATGACCAGTTTTCATATTTTGTGATCATTGCAGTATTCTCATGGTCACATAATCAAAATTCAGATACTTGGCAACTGATTCATAATTATGACAATTGAAGTGTCCGAGTGTCATATGATTACCTTTTGTGACCTTCTGACAAGCAAAGTCAATGGAAAAACCAGATTGACTTAACCATGTTGCTAATTTAACAACAGTAATTCACTTCATAATTATGGCAATAAAGGTTATACAATGGGACAAAAAATTGTCTCACTTAGCAACAGAAATTTTAAAGGCCTACCTACCTTACTCTATGAAAAATCCACATATGTGGAGAGTGTTCAAGTTTAAGAAACCTGATCAAGTCCATTTTTGTCTACTTTGTCTTGCTCTCCATGGTTTCAAGGAAGATCTTTTATTTAATAGTTTTGATTTAAAAAGGTCCAATGTATTAAGCAAACTGTTTTATCTTGTCTTTTAACTATGTTGAAAGCCAACCACAAGCCTGTCAAAAGACTATATTTTAGCCACTAAGAAATATTTCTATAGATTACATTTTTATTCATATGGCAGATCTCCGTTGATTCTTTTTCCTCTCAATTTAATTGAGTGAAATAATTTTAATAATATAGTTGATTCTTTGTTCCTCCTTATCGCTATAATTTCATTTTGTGGTTAGCCCCAAGCATTAGCCTATATTAAGATTGAATATTTATCTATCCTCTAGTTCCTCTAGAGCTTCTTGTTAGTCTTTTTTCTTTGGAAAATTAGGAAACTATTTCAATTTAATGAAAATTTAAATTCCCATTATGTATGTATGTGTATATGCATGCATGCATGTATGCATGCATTCATGTTGGGATTACTACAATGATTTTATTAATTCCTTAATCTGTGGTTGTAGTAGCAACTTGAAAGATGCATTTTGTTTTTAATAAGTAAAACTTGGTGTATTATTTTTCTGCAGACTCTGGAGATGCATTTTTTAACTTAAAAAAAATGTAACTCCTAGCTCTGAAGGATACAAAGACCTTGATAGCCTCACTATTGATCTAATCCACAACTGGCACACTACCACTATTAAAACAAATGGCTGCTGCCTGCTCCCCCTTCTCTATATATAGACAGTATTGATCTCTAATCCTTTTGGAAATTTAATTTTTATTTTATTTTTTTAAAAAGTGACCTTGTTTTTGAGGTGAGCACTAGCGCTAACCAAAACTGCCTTCTCACTGTTGCAAAATATATGACAAACCAAGACCCATTATCCTTTGGCTTGACTTACTTGTGGCACCTTGGATTGATTCGATCTATATATCCTTGATTCCTTGTTTATTCAAATCAGTGAATATGCCATGGCTAAGTTTTCCTCAGAAACAAAAGCAAATTTTCATTTTGCCATTCTTTCCTTATTACAGTCTTTTGCTTGGGTTCTCTTTTTCTTTCTTGTATACCCCTTTCTCTGTAGTATTTGGCGGCAGGGAAGGAATAACTAACTCATAGGAAGAAAGTTTGAACCAATCAGATAAAAACCGCATACCCTTTTCTAGGCTGTCTTTTGCAATGAAAATACTAGAAGGGATTCTAATCAATGCAATATTACAGACAAAAAAAATCTTAGAACAAAAAACGTTGTCCATTAGTGAGAGTTGCAAGGTTAAAATAAAATAGCCCTTAACTCAGAGAATGCTTATGGAAAGATACAACTTTTATATAGAGGTAATATTAATAAAAATACAGGTTAACCAGAATAATACAAGAAAGGGATGGAAATATCAGGACCAAAAGCGGCCTAGTTTAAGAAAAATTTTTGAATTTTGAATCTTGAACAGCAAATGTTTGCGAACCCCAATAGCCTTGGCTTCTCAAACATTTGTTTGGTTTACAAAAAGGAGACACTGGTAGACCACTGTTAGCAAGTAATAGGAACCATGTTAACAGCACATGTCTTTATAAATAAAAACAAACATCCAGCTTGTCATGGTGCTTTGCTAACATTGCTAGGTTGTGAAATGCAATAAAGAGGATGCCATGGAAAAGATAGCAATGAAGTCCCTGTTTTAATAACCCTATTATATACCCTCATGTGAAGTATATTGCTTCTCCCTCCCCCTTTCACAGTCTTCAGTATCCTTTAATTAGAGTATTTTCCTGTCCTTTATTACAGCTGTGGGAAGTGTACGCAGTTTATCGACATAAGTAATGGCTCTGTCATAATATGAACTAAGCATATGCTGTTCATTAGATTAGACATGGTTAGTACTTACATTTGGAAAAGCAGTATAATTAATTGGGGTTTGACTTTAGAAGGCATGGCTGCTTTTAAATAAAATAACCTACGGTTTGATTGAAAGTACGTTTAAAGGCGAAGGCTCAAATATTGCTTTATAGTTTCCACGTGAAACTTTGCCAAAGGAAACCAAAGATTTTTTTTCTTGTCTTTCTTCTCTATCTGTCTTGAATATAGGATATATAGGAGGAGTTTTCATTTGGATAAATAAGAGGTGTCTAATAAACTTGTCAGACTTTAATACTCAGCAATCTAACAGGTGTAGGAATTATATTTTACAAATCTAATAACATTCTTCTGTAATGAAAAAGCCAAGCCTGTTGAGTCATGCTGTAAAAATGATATTGGTTCTGAAATGGAAAGCCATGTTGCAGAGGCCTTGTTACTCTTTCACAATGAGTAAAGACATCTGTATGTTGTTATGAATTTTCTTGGATGATAAAAAAAATGGAAAGAAAGCTCACACATTATTCTCACAGTTTCCCATTGTAGGAATAATATAACATGGATTCAAAAGAAATAAAAAAGCAAGGTACCCATGGTCTTCTATACTCTTTTCTGGATTACAGGCGTTGGCATTAAATACTAGATAATTAAGGAAGAAATAAAACCAGATGATATGTGCCAAATGATATCGCACACTGGTAGGGTCAAGTTATGACCAAAATGGAGCCCAATTTTACAAGCTTTTTTGTAGTAGTCAATAAGCAAATACTATAGTCATAAATCAGCTGCTGTGGTCATTAAACAAATCAGTCATCTGTTTTGGGTGCAGTTTTATCAAAACCTGGAAATAAATGCAGATTTCTGGAAAATCTGCTCTAAAGCACATTCGTGAGACCATGAAGACTGCAAAGGGTTGTAAATGCAGCCCAGTTGTGAATATCCAAAGTACTTTTTGTGAGGTTTAGTGATAATTCAAAATTATAATGGCATTGAAAAAAATGACTTATGGTTGTTTTTCACATTTATAACCCTTGCAGCATCCCCATGATTTCATAATCAAAATTCAGATGCTTTGGAACTGGTTCATATTTAAGATAGTTGCAGTGTCCTTTCTTCATGACCTTCTGACAAGCAAAGTCGGAACACCTGTGTTATTAACTGAACAACTGCAGCGATTCAGTTAACAACTATGACAAGAAAGATAAACAATTGATTTAACAAAAGTTTTGCAAATTGTGGTCGTAAGCAGTGACGGGCCACTCTTACCTCCATATACCGGGATGCCGCTGGGTGGCTGGCAGTTGCGGTCACATGGGCAAGAGTTAGGTGCATGTGCCCAGCAGGAGATTTGCTTCCTGCATATGCTCAGCCACGAGATTTCATTGATTTTCAGCTATTATTTGTCTATACGCATGTGCAAAAACAAAAAACCAATGAAAATCGCCAAACTTTCATGGTTGCATGCATCTTTGTATGAGATTTTGCTTCCTGCACATTCAATTCTCATGCTGGGCGCACTTGCCCAACCACCAATCAGTTGGAGCTATGCGCACAGCTCCATTCCCACAAATGAAACAGCATCCATCCCCATGCGTGGAGTAGCCTGCTCCAGGTCTTGTAAATTAAGGACTACCTGCATTGCATCTCTCCTTGTGAAGCAGTGTTATTGCAACAAAAATAATATTGGGCAGTCTTGAAACTTTGACATAACTTTAATTTGTAGCCATAGCCAAAGATAACCATAATGAATAAATCCATTATGATACCCTTTCTCAAGCTCTGTTTTCTGAAATGCTAGGATTCCATGAGAGCTCAATGGCTGTCTATGAAGCTAAAAACAACACAACAAAAAAGTTTATTCAAATATAGTCAAGGTGTCAATAGCATTTTTAAGCTACAGTGGAAATGGTAGGACCTTCTTGCATTAAAAAACCCATAGATTTGGAGGGGGGGGGGGAGCCCAGTTGTATAGCAGTGGTGGTGAACATTTTGTGGCTCGGGTGTCAATCTTCATGTACAGTTAGAGAGTTGAGAGTTCAGCCTGACATCGGGTGCCAAAAGAGTTCATGTGCGTGCCCACATCCATAATGCAATACCCTCCTGCTTATGTATGCATACAACCTCTGTACAGTCCCCACAAATGCGCACAACCCCCACGGTGTCCCTCACCCTACACATGCTCACACTCACTGAAGCCTCTATACTTCGGTAAGCCTGTTGGGCTGTTTTTTATTCTACCAGGGTTCAAGAAAGCCTCCTGAAGCTTGGGGATAGCGAAAAATGGCTCAAGAGACCAACCAGAAGTTCAGAAACAAAATGGAAGTAGAACTGCTCTACTACTTACCTTCAAATAGTTGCAACCAGGCCTTACATACCTCGACCCGTTTCTCCTGCAGCCAGGAGCTCCAGATTGATCCAGAGTTCTGTTATCAGCTGCAGATACCTTTCCTAAAGGCCTTTTCTGAAGGCCTCTCTAGCCGATAACAGAGCTCCGGATTGCTTTGGAGGTCTGTTATCGGCTGCAGAGGCCTTCAGGAAAGCTTTGCCAGCTGCAGAACAAATGGGCTGAGGTATGAGAGGCCTCCCTGCAACTGCATCAAGCTGAAGAAGTTCTTGAAGACCTCTGACAGTGAAAAGTATGCTGGTGGTGACACATACAAATGAACTGGAACCGCTCCGAGTCCTTGGAGAGGGGCGGCATACAGGTTAGGTTAGGTTAGGTTTATTGGATTTATATGCCGCCCCTCTCCGCAAACTCGGGGCGGCTCACAACAATAATAAAAAAACAGTACAGTACACAATACCAAATCCAATGCCCACCCATCCAGTTCCAATTTAAATTAATAATCTCATAAAAAACAGTATATATAAAAAACAGATACACAGTCAATCAATCAACAAAACAACATGGGCAAGGGGGAGGTGTTTTAGTTCCCCCATGCCTGACGGCAAAGGTGGGTCTTAAGGAGTTTACGAAAGGCAGGGAGGGTGGGGGCAATCCTAATCTCAGGGGGGAGCTGGTTCCAGAGGGTCGGGGCCCCCACAGAGAAGGCTCTTCCCCTGGGTCCCGCCAGACGACATTGTTTAGTCGACGGGACCCGGAGAAGGCCAACTCTGTGGGACCTAACCGGTCGCTGGGATTCGTGCGGCAGGAGGCGGTCCCGAAGATATTCTGGTCCGGTGCCATGAAGGGCTTTATAGGTCATAACCAACAGCGGAAGCTGATCGGCAGCCAATGCAGACTGCGGAGTGTTGGAGTGATATGGGCATACTTGGAGAAGCCCATAATTGCTCTCGCAGCTGCATTCTGCACGATCTGAAGTTTCTGAACACTTTTCAAAGGTAGCCCCATGTAGAGAGCGTTACAGTAGTCGAGCCTCGAGGTGATGAGGGCATGAGTGACTGTGAGCAATGATTCCCGGTCCAAATAGGGCCGCAACTGGCGCACCAGGCGAACCTGGGCAAACGCCCTCCTCACCACAGCTGAAAGGTGTTTTTCTAATGTGAGCTGTGGATCGAGGAGGATGCCCAAGTTGCGGACCCTCTCTGAGGGGGTCAATAATCCCCCCCCCCAGGGTAATGGACGGACAGATAGAATTGTCCTTGGGAGGCAAAACCCACAGCCACTCCGTCTTGTCTGGGTTGAGTTTGAGTTTGTTGACACCCATCCAGGCCCCAACAGCCTCCAGGCACCGGCACATCACTTCCACTGCTTCGTTGACTGGACATGGGGTGGAGATGTACAACTGGGTATCATCGGCATATTGATGATACCTCACCCCATGCCCTTGGATGATCTCACCCAGCGGTTTCATGTAGATATTAAATAGCAGGGGGGAGAGGACCGACCCCTGAGGCACCCCACAAGAGAGAAACCTCGGGGTCGACCTCTGACCCCCCACTAACACCGACTGCGACCGACCGGAGAGGTAGGAGGAGAACCACTGAAGAACAGTGCCTCCCACTCCCAACCCCTCCAGCCGGCGCAGAAGGATACCATGGTCGATGGTATCGAAAGCCGCTGAGAAGTCAAGGAGCACCAGGACAGAGGACAAGCCCCTGTCCAGGGCCCGCCAGAGATCATCCATCAACGCGACCAAAGCAGTTTCCGTGCTGTAGCCGGGCCTGAATCCAGACTGCTGAGGACCTAGATAATCGGCTTCATCCAAGGACCGCTGGAGTTGAAGTGCCACCATCTTCTCGACAACCTTCCCCATGAAGGGAAGGTTGGAGACTGGACGGTAGTTATTAAGCACGGCTGGGTCCAGGGAAGGCTTCTTGAGGAGGGGGCGCACAACCGCCTCCTTATAAAGTGGCGGAAAGGACCCCCTCCCCAAGGAGGCGTTGACAATCTCCTGGACCCAGCTCCGTGTCACCCCTCGACTGGCCGAAACCAGCCAAGAGGGACACGGATCCAGTAAACAGGTGGCGGAACTCACAGCTCCAATGGCCTTGTCCACTTCATCAGGTGTCACCAAGTCAAACTCCCCCCAGACAGATGGACAAAGACGTTTAGCCCCAGTCACTTCGACTGACTCATTGTCAGTCGACTCTGTTTCACAATTGGAGTCGAGGTCCGCTCGGATCCGGGTGATTTTATCAGCGAAAAACGTGTTAAAATCCTCGGCACTACTCTGCAAGGGCTCCCCAACTCCCCTCTGATTAAGAAGGGAGCAGGTTACCCTAAACAGAGCGGCCGGGCGGGATTCCACTGATGCAATCAAGGCGGCATGATACGCGCATCTTGCCGCCTTGAGAGCCACTTTGTAAGTCTTAATATGAGCTCTTACAAGTGTTCGATCGGATTCGGACTTACTCTTCCTCCATCGCTTCTCCAGACGTCTCTTCTGGCGCTTCAACACCCGGAGCTCCTCGTTGAACCATGGAGCTCTACGGGGTCTAGTGCCGCAGAGAGGTCGCAACGGCGCAATCCGGTCAAGAGCCTCCCCTGCAGCCTTGTTCCAGGCCTCAGCAAGAGACTCTGCCGAACTGTGGACAAGTGTATCTGGAATAACCCCAAGCGCCATCTGGAAGCCTTCTGGATCCGCCTCCCTGCGGGGAAGGATTGGAGCCAGGAAGTTAAGCCGCAGTAGGAAATGATCTGACCACGACAAAGGCAGCACTTCTAAGCCCCTTAATCTCAGATCATTACTCAGTTGCTCAGAGAGGAATATCATATCGGGTGCGTGCTCACCCTCGTGAGTCGGACCCTGAACTACTTGAGTCAGGTCCATGGCTGTCATGGTGGCCATGAACTCCTGTGCCAGTCCAGAGGAACCGCCGAGCGACGGCAGATTGAAGTCCCCCAGGACGATAAGTCCAGGGAACTCCACCGCCAGCCCGGCCACCTCCTCGAGCAGCACAGGCAGGGTTGTTGACACGCAGCTGGGAGGCAGGTACGTGAGTAACAAGCCCACCTGAACCCCTAAGTCCAACTTCACCAGGAGGGACTCGCAACCCTCAACCTCTGGAGCAATGAGCCTATGCAGGCCAAGAAATCTAAATAATAATAATAATAATAATAATAATAATAATAATAATAATAATAATAATAATATCTTCCCCAGGCCTATATAGTTTATGTATGGCATGTTGTGTGTATGTTTTTTAAATTATGGGATTTTAGGTTTTTTAAAATATTAGATTTGTATTTTACATTGTTTTCTACTATTGCTGTGAGCCGCCCCGAGTCTGTGGAGAGGGGCGGCATACAAATTTAATAAACAAACGAACAAATATAATAGTAATAATAATAACAACAACAACAACAACTTCTGGTTGGGCCATCTTTCACAATCCACAGGCTTCAGGAGGCTTTTTGTAAGCCTGGGGAGATCAAAACACCTGAAAAGAAGCCCTGGAGCTGACATAGGACAATGCCTTACATGCCCTCAGATGTGGCTTTGCATGTTACTTGTGGCACATGTGCCATAGGTTTGTCATCACTGTTATATAGTCTTAAAAAGTTGGAAATCTTTGCACTATAGCAATAGTTGCAAATGTCATAGGCAGTATGTTAGTCCCCTTTGTATTTATATAGCCTCTAGGATGTTAGAAATACCAATGTTCTGATTTATATATCAGCATATTAAATCAGTAAATTATTTTTCAATGGATTAGTTAGAAAGGGATAAAATATCCCTTAGTTAAGGGATAAAATATCCAAACTATTTGGATGTATTTACATGTATATATGCACAAGTAGTAAAACTAGAGATATGCTCAATCCAGTGCAATATGAATATTTTATACTGCCATCATATGTAGCATGAGCATGTTTTTGGAAATTTAGTTATGGCTCTAACAATGGATTTCATAATGGTCTCAAGTTGGAATGATATCCCTTCCTAATGAAAAGCAGCTGTTCTTTTCACTTACAATAGGAAAATCAGAATTTGTAACTTATTAGGCATTTAGTCGATGTGTTCTGCATATAATTATATAACTCAGCCTTACATCCTTTTGAGGTCAGTAAAACGAGGATACGGATTGCTGTGGGCAGTATGCTGATTCTATAAACTGCTTAAAAGGGCTGCAAAGTACTAACAAGCGGTATATAAGTGCTATTGCTATATAATTAGCATATCAGTTGGACTTCAGCTGGTAATCTTCAGTGGAACGTAATTCTGATTAATTTCAGTAACTGACTGACTGTATTTAGATCCAACCCAGGGGCAAACGTTTTTACAAATGATATATTTCAAATATTGGAAAACATAAAATATAAAATAAATTCAGACCAATGTCTAAAATGGTAATGGCAGTGATGACAAACCTATGGCATGCATGCCATGGGTGGCATGCGGATACGTATCTCAGGTAATACAAGGCGTTGCCCTATGTCAACTCCCATGTGCATGTGCATGCTGGCCAGCTGAATTTTGGGCTTCTTTTTGGCTGTTTTTACTCTCCCTAAGCTTCATGAAAGCCTCCTAAACCCTGGGGGTGGCAAAAAACAGCCAATTGGGCAAACAGAAATTTGGAAACCAACTTCTGGAAATTCGTTTCCAGACTTCTGGTTGGCATGTTGGGCCACTGTTTGCTATCCCCATAGCAAACAATATTCAGGAGGCTTTCCTGAAGCCTGGGGGGCAGTGAAAAATTGCCCATTGGGCCTACCAGAAATCTGGAGGCTTCATTGTGGCCCCTTCATATGCACGGGGGCAACATAGGGGTTGTGCGCAGGTGTGAGGGGAGGGTATTGAATTACGGGTATGTGCATGCACAAACATGCTATCATGTGTGCGCACACCCTTTTAGCACCCAAGCCAAAAAAGGTTTGCCATCACTGGTATATGGTCTTCTTTATTTGAGCAGGGGGTTGGATTAAAAGACCTCCAAGGTCCCTTCCAATTCTATTTTGATTAATAACACATTAAAAGCCCTGGAAAAAAAATAGATTAGTTCAAGTAAGTTTCCCTATATTCTGTGAAACTGGTAGCTTGTCATGACTGGTTATCAATAGTATTATTGTCCACATCAATAGTATTAGTGTCCACATCCTGGACACAAATTGTTTCAACTCCTACCCTCAAAACGTCGCTACAGAGCACTGCACACCAAGACAACTAGACACAAGAACAGTTTTTTCCCGAATGCCATCACTCTACTAAACAAATAATTCTCTCAACACTGTCAGACTTTCTACTAAATCTGCACTTCTATTCTACTAGTTTTTCTCATCATTCCTATCACCCATTTCCTCCCATGTTGACTGTATGACTGTAACTTGTTGCGTATATCCTAAGATTTTTATTAATATTGCTTCTTCATTGCTTATTTCAGTGATTTTCAACCTTTTTTGAGCCGCGGCACATTTTTTACATTTACAAAATTCTGGGGCACACCACCAACCAAAATGACACAAAATGACACTGTAAGACACTCTCCTCTCTTTTTCCATCCCTGTCTCCTCCCCCCCTTGTGTGTGTGTGTGTATACACACTCTTGAACCATTTCCAAAAACAGGTGAGGGCTGGGGGTTTTCTCTCTCTTATTCTTTGGGTGCTTTTTATCATATGCTTTAAATCAAGAGTCACTTCTCTCTCTTATGTTTCTCTCTCTTTCCTCTCATTCTCTGTCTCAATCATTTTCTCATTTCTCTTTTTTCCTCCCCTTTTTGCTCATTTCTCTCTCTCTCCCTTCCTCTCCTTTTCTCTCTCTTGCTTTCTCTCTCTCTTGCTTTCTCTCTCTCTCACTCTCACTCTCTCTCAGCAAAAAGTTGCGAGAGAGCTTCCTTCTTCGCGGCACACCTGACCATGTCTCACGGCACACTAGTGTGCCACGGCACACTGGTTGAAAAACAGTGGCTTATTTGACCCCTATGACAATCATTAAGTGTTGTACCACATGATTCTTGACAAATGTATATTTTATTTTATGTACGTTGAGAGCATATGCACCAAGACAAATTCCTTGTGTGTCCAATCACACTTGGCCAATAAAAATTCTATTCTATTCTATTCTATATAATAGTATACTATAAAAAGTATACTAGATCATGGTGTCTCACAATGCTTAATTATTGAAAATATAAAATTCCAATGAACACTAAAAGCAAAAGTGAACCAGATTTCCAGCTTCAAAAAAAGAAAAGTGAGTATGTTTTCTTTCCTTCTTCTTCTTCTAGATGTAGAGAAAGTTATTCAGCTAGTTGAAATCAGGGGCTCATCAGCTGTCATAGTAGTTTTTTGGCAAGAGAATAGTCTAATCCAAATTAAACATTGAAGGGAAATTGTACAATACTAAGAATCTAAAAGAATAAGCAAAAACTGTAGTTGGAATATAAGACTCACTTCCTCCAAAATATAAAGCATGGTTTAAACATATATGATGCAATCCAGAAGTCAGTTTGTGCTTAGTCTTTTACACGTGGTCAGTGTTCCCTCTAATTTTTTTTTGGTGTGGGCAGAAAAGTATAGTGTCTGAGCGGCAGTCCCTTTGGGACTGGGCGGCATAGAAGTCAAACAAACAAACAAACAAACAAACAAACAAGGAAAGAAAATCCCTTCTTTTTTATTAAAAGAAATTAATAATAAAACAAAACCAAAATCTATTACTATTAAAAGTAAAACAATCAGCAAAACCAAAAACACAACTATTAATAAATCCATGCTTTAAAATCTTAATTTCTTAAATATTTATCATAGTATTATAGTAATCTAATAACACTATGAAAATCTATCTGAACCCCAATGCATCAATTAATATATATCCATATTTACTTTTCTATAATTTCATTCAATATTTCCAAGCTCAATTAATTTTCAGGCACTTAGCATTTATTATTAACTTTCATTAATCTTCTACATTTCCAAGTATATTTTAAATTCATAATGCAAACTCATAAAATACATATAAAGTACATATCATAAACCCCTTCCATTAATTTTACCTATGTAATTCTATATAGTTCTAAATTCTAATCCAATTTTACGAATTAATACATCCTAATATTAAACAACATCTAAATATATCTTTTACCATTATTCCATAGTCAATCCATATTTAATAATCAATCATCCCTCCTCAAATTTCTACCATCCTTGCTAAAGGGAAGAAACCATGTTGTTTTTCAGTAGCCTGCGTTTTTCTTTTGATATTTGTTATTTTTCTTTTTAATTATAAGTTACCAAAGGTTTTTACGCAGCTGAGAGCCATGAAAATTAAAGTATATTAAGAAAATGGATGATTGATATTGTTTTGCTGATCTTAATCTGCAGTAAAGATATTTTGGTTTTTAAAAAACCCACCATATTTTGCCTCAGAGAATTTCAAAATAAAATACTGTGTGTCTGTAACAGTGACCTCAGAATGGGGCAACTCTGCTAAATATCAAAATGCCACTTAAATAGTTGAGTTAGTTTCAAACTAGATTTTGATTTTCTTTCTCTCTCTCCCCCCTTTCTTTCCTTCTCTCTTCCTTCCACTTTTTTTTCTCTCTCTCTTCCTTCCTCTCTTCCCTCTTTCCCCCCTCTCCCGCTCTTTCTCTCCCTCCGTTCCTTTCTTTCCTTCTGTCTTCCTTCCACTTTACTCTCTCCCTTTCCCTCTTTCCCTCCCTCTCCCTCTCTTTCTCCCTCCCTCCCTTTATATTTCTCTCTTCCTTTTTTCCTCTCTTCCTCCCTTTCTCTCTCCCTTTTTCTCCCTTTTCTCTCTCTTCCTTCCCTCCCTCCCTCCTTCCTCTCCACTTCTCTTTCCCTCCCTCTCTTTCCCCTCTCTTTTCTTTCTTTCTCTCCAGTTCTCCGGCGGTGAGCCGGCTTTGCTGGCTGGCGCAGGGCTTGAGCCTGGTGCTATGGGTGGGGGGAGGTGGCCGCCTCCCCCAGCCCACCCCTGCCCAGGAAAGTGTTGCAGGAAAGCAGCGCATTTGAAAAGCGTGCCCTCCCCTTGGCTTCGTGCACTCCCCTTGGCTCTGCCTCCCGCCGCCACCGCACAGCTCACCTCAGAAGCCTTGATTCTTTGCTGCCAGCATGGCGGTGGAGGAGGAGGCAGAGTTCAGGGCCGAGCCCCCAGTGTGGCGGTGGGGGAGGAGGCAAAGCTCAGGGCCGAGCCCGCGTCCATCGCTCTAGGGGGCAGCCCCTGGCGCGGTGGCGGGGAGGAGGCCAACGCCTCCTCCGATGCCGCACGGGTGGGTATCAGAGCCAGAGCAGCCTCAGCCCTGGCTGCCGACGCCAAAGCGGGTAGGAGAGGAGAAGGTCATCTGCGCGCCTTAAAGGGAACACTGCACGTGGTATTTATTGAACACTTTAATATTGACTGACCACTCTAAGCCTGACCTATTATTAATATCTGGTTGCTAATACACTTCCAATACATCAGATGCTGAAAGTTACATTTGGTTTTTCTAACATTTAGATCATTCTGAATCTACCCATTGTGAGGTTTGTGCTAAATAACAATGTATTGATCTCAACATGCATTCAGTTGCTGTTGTTTGCATTTCTGAGAGTGTATAACACAGGCTGACTGGGGTGATATACAAATTCTGTTCATAAGAAATTAATCTGTTTCAATACTTACAAATCCATCATTATTAAATGAATTTAGTAAGACTGTTTAGGGCAGTGATAGTGAACCTATGGCACAGTTGCCACAAGTGGTATGTGCAGCCATATCTGAGGGCAGTGTTGCTCTATGTCTGCTCCAATGCACATATGTGTGCCAGCCAGCTATTTTTGGCCTTCTTTTCAGCTTTTTTTGCTTTCCTGAACCCTATGGATGGCGAAAAATGGCTTAACAGGCATATTGGAAGACGAGAGTCTGTTCACATGGGTGGAGGGGATGACAGTGTGGGGATCTGTGTGCATGTGTGAGGGGAGGTAGATATTATATTATGTATGTGGATAAACCCAAGCACCTGAGGTTTACCATCAGTGGTTTAAGGTATTAGTATCTTACAATACGCATGCTGAAGTATTTGTGCATGTTCAGGTAGACCTTAGCTTACAACAGTTCATTTGGTGACTGTTTAAAGTTACAACCGCACTGAAAAAAATGTTTTTCACAGTTAAAACCATTGAACCATTCCCATGGTCACATGATAAAAATCCAGACTCTTGGCAATGATATATATATTTATGACAGTTGCAGTGTCCCAGAGTCGTGTAATCTTGTGACAATCAAAGTCAATGGGAAAGCCAAATTAATTAACCAGATAACTTAGTAACTGTAGTGATTCACTTGACATAAAGTGGGGCAAAATTCACTTAACAATTGTTTCACTTAGCAACAGAAATGTTGGGCTCAATTGAGGTTGTAAGTCAAGGACTACCTGTATTTTGTACTAAGCCTATTTTCAGCAGTCCAATTAACATCTAAGTTCCAATCAGAGTTCGAGGCAAAATCTTCCTCAAAGTTCCAATTTATTCCTAGAGCCATCTTGGTACATCTGGAGAAACTTGAATCTGATTTTTCCGAGGGTTTCTACTTCCAGTTTAGAATTCATTCCCTTGTCCCACACCCAAAGGTGAGCTCCTGGTAGGACAGTGAAAATGGTGTTGCGCATGCATGACCATTGCCACCCGCCATGCATGTACCAAGCACATACTATGCACACAAGATTCAGCTTCCATGCATGTGCAGAAGCCAAATCTTGCCGCCACAACCAGCAGCAACAGCACCCACTGCTAGGTGGGTCCAGAGAGCACAGTGCTTGTTCGGTGGGCATGAGTCACCTCTGCCGCTGCTGCCACTGGGGTCATTTAGAGAAGAGACTCAAGCCGCCTAGCACATTTTTTGGCTCAGCGCTGGCTCAGCTAGGAGATGCGCCTGCTGCCCCAACGCAGCCAGAATGGGACTGGGGCGGCTTGAGCAGGCAGAGCACCAGGCGCATCTCCTGCTGAGCCAGCGCGAGAAGCAGCTCGGAAAGGTGGCTGTCGCCTGCCAGGCCTGGCCACCAGGCCCACCCTGGAGCATTTTTTCCTGCTGGCGGCCACCTCTCTGAGTTGCTTCTCACACTGGCTCAGCTAGGAGACGCACTTGCTGCCCCACCGCAGCCAGAGAGAGACCAGGTCGGCTTGATCAGGCAGAGCGCTAGACGCGTCTCCTAGTTGAGCCAGCGCAAGAAGCAGCTTGGAGAGGTGGCTGCAGGACCCAGCCCCGGGCCTTTGCTTTTGCCAGTAGCCACAGGGCTGGGTCCTGCGCGGCGGTGGTCCATCCTGCCCGGAAGCTACTAGCAGGAAGAAATCCTGCAGGATTGTATGGGTGCACATTCTTGCACTGCTTATGCAAATGGGGATACATGCATTTGCTCACTTATTCACCATTTTTGTGGCCCAGTTCCAAACAGCTCAGATAGAGCCTGGTAGTTGGACACCCGTTTTAGACTATACTAGGATAAAAAAATAAGAGTATAAATATGAAGATTGCAGCAATTGTCTCCCAAACTCATGCTAAGATTGTAATCCTTAAAGAAGATATATATATTGTTCTGAAGAAAGTATTCTAGATGGACATGATACTTTGTTTCTGTTTAGTGTTCCAAATTTAATATCTGGGCTGTAACTCATAGTTTCTGAATATAAAAAATTAACTTAGGCTATGCTTTGTTATTTTGTATGAGAGTCACCTTCATTCTTGGTATTTTGTTTCTGAATAAATTAAGTGCATACATTCAGTGTCCTTTTGTTTAATGATTTCCAGACAGGCTCTAGGTTTCAAGATGGAAATGTTCATTATTAGCTTTGTTATTTTCCTTAAATCACTTCAAAATTTGTGTCACCTGAGCAGTATTGCTTCCTTCAGCTTTAAAGCTATACAATGTTGGCATTTTTTAAAAGATCAATCTTGCATTTATTTTCTTTGTATTCCCACCTATAATTTCCTTATCTACTTTCCACTCAGTCCTGATTCTACCACTATGGATATAAACAATTTGCCCTTGTGCTCTTTGTATCCAAAAAGGAGACACCTTATGATATAGGCAGTGTAGGGCTACCAAAAATTTTACTACCACACTGTGGGCATGGCTTATGCAGGAAGCCCTGCATTTTCCTTTCATCTTTCAGTGCAAATTGGATGCTCTGGGGTGGAGCTCCATTTTCGCTACCCCACTGCGTTCCCTCCCATCCAGGCAGCAGCCGACCCCTGGTACATTTGTTTAGATAGTTCTCTTTTATTTAAGCTATAAACTGGGATTGCGAGTACCATTTCAGATTTATATATTTTTTAAAAATTATAGGGTTGAGTGAGAACAATTTCTTGTGTTAAGTAATACAATTCTTAGTGCTTGGAAGCATATTTACTTACATTAAGCAACACATGCAAAAGCTATTCTTCACTTGGCTGATGTTTCATATACTATCATAAATCCATCATAAAATCAAAGGCTTCCTTTCAAATGGCAAGGATGCTCCTAAATGTTTTCATTTGGAATATATAAAATCTTGCAGATACTAATGTAGTGGAAGAGATTAAAACCCAGTGCCATCTAATTTACTTGGGAATTATATAAATTGGAAACTATATTCCAGTTCAGAACAGTTCACAAACTGTTCTGAACCTGGAAGAACCTACCTCTGAGATTCACAGTTTTGGGAAAGTTGCTAATACCAGTAGTATAGACAATGATAGTTTTTGCCTCCAGTAACTTCCCAGCAAACATTACATAAAAGATTCAAAAGGTGTTAGTGGCCAGTCAATATCAACTTTATTTGATTAGTCAATCGACCATATCAAAGCAAGAAAAAGGACCACATCGGTCATCATAAAACTGTGACTGGTTAAAATACAGTAAAATTGGCTAAAATAGAGGGAATTTGAATAAATAATAAGTTAAAATGCAGTATAATAAGCTAAAATTGAGTAGTAAAACATGAGAATATAACTTGTGCAAAGGATTATATTAAACAAAACTAAGATACTGATATAAAATATTCTTAAGTAAGTTCATCTCCTTTGCATGCCACCCCAATATGTTCTATAAAACGTATTCTCATCTGTACAGCCCTGACTATAAACTTAGCGGTTCTAGAAACTACATATATTAGTTAGTGGCCAGTCGATTTACTAAATATGTCCTGCCATTTTTAATACCATCCCTGTTGTCTGTGTCTGCCATAATTGCTAGTGAATTCCGCTTTTAACTTTGCATTGTTTGAGAAAGTATTTCTTTCTGTAAGTCACAAATCACTCTATAGTTATTTTCAGCAGACAAATTTGAACACTGTGAAAAAGAGGAAAATACTTTTATAACCACTTAACAGTATTATATATCTCTATCAAATCTGTTCTTTCTTTTAATGCAAAGAGCTCCAATTACAGTAAGCTTTCTTTCAGGGACAAGTGGGGAGAGATTCCAATCGTATTTTATAACTTTTTCTAGATATGTGAGATCATTTTTAAATCTCATAGTGGTTAAAATGTGGTGTCGCCATAGATTTGTATAAAGTTATTGTACGGAGAGTTCTATTTTCAGTTCCATTCTTAATGATTTAAGATACAAGCCTATTATTTTTACTGTATACTACAAAGTGAGTTGCATACTGGGTTGGCATTTTCATCAGGTAGTCCACCATAACTAAATTAGTTAGATTCCATAAAAATATAGATGTTGGATTTGTTGCATTGTATGTATGTATGTATGTATGTATGTATGTATGTATGTATGTATGTATATATATATATATGTATGTGTGTATGTATGCATACATGTATAAGTGTGTTTGTGTCTAGAAGTAAAACCAGTGGTCTAAAAGTTAAAGCAACTTGATTCCCCAGGTTCAAATCCCACTAAGGATATGGCTAGATGATGAGAGCAAAATAGCTTGAAATAGATCTATACTAGCAGTGATGGGCTCTTACAGGTATGGTCAGGTGTGCAGAACCTGTAATAGATTTTGGGTCAGATACTCAGAACTGGTAGAAATAAATGATTTTTTTGTTTTTTTTTTCCTTTTTGGACTCTGGGTATGTTTTTCCTATCACAGTAAATGAGGTTGAATGTGTATAATTTTAGAACAACTGTGTGTGTGTGTGTGTGTGTGTACATACTCATACAGTTTATATAATAAATGATGTACAGTGGTACCTCAAGATACGAACCCCTCGTCTTACGAACAACTCGTGATACGAACCCGGGGTTCAGAAAAATTTTGCCTCTTCTTACAAACTTTTTTCGAGTTACGAACCGGCGTTCGGAGACTGCTGGGAAGCTGCGCGGCTGTTTTAAAAGGTGACAGCCGGGCGGCGGGGCTTCCCAGCAGCCTCCCGAACGCCGGTTCGTAACTCGAAAAAAGTTCATAAGAAGAGGCAAAATTTTTCTGAACCCAGGGTTCGGTTCGGGAGGTTGCTGGGAAGCCCCCCAGCCTGGCTGTCACCTTTTAAAACAGCCGTGCGGCTTCCCAGCAGTCTCCCAATGCCGAACGCGGAAGTTTGGGTTTGGCGTTCGGCTTCGGGAAGCTGCTGGGAAGCCGCGCGGCTGTTTTAAAAGGTGACAGCCGGGCTGGGGGGCTTCCCAGAAACGTCCCGAACCCGGAAGTTCGGCAAAAGTTCGGGGTTCGGGAGGTTGCTGGGAAGCCCCCCAGCCCGGCTGTCACCTTTTAAAACAGCTGGGCGGCTTCCCAGCAGCCTCCGGAAGCCGAACGCCAAACCCGAACTTCCGCATTCGGCGTTCGGAGACTGCTGGGAAGCCGCGCGGCTGTTTTAAAAGGTGACAGCCAGGCTAAGGGGCTTCCCAGCAACCTCCTGAACCGAACCCGGGGTTCAGAAAAATTTTGCCTCTTCTTACGAACTTTTTTCCAGTTACGAACCGCGTTCGGAGACTGCTGGGAAGCCGCGTGGCTGTTTTAAAAGATGACAGCCGGGCGGCGGGGTTTCCCAGCAGCCTCCCGAACGCCGTCTTGAGCGCCACTTGGTAAGTCTTAATATGAGCTCTTACAAGTGTTCGATCTGATTCGGACTTACTCTTCCTCCATCGCTTCTCTAGATGTCTCCTCTGGCACTTCAACTCCCGGAGCTCCTCATTGAACCATAGAGCTCTACGGTGTCTAGTGCCATGGAGAGGTCGCAATGGCGCAATCCGGTCAAGAGCCTCTGCTGCAGCCTTGTTCCAGGCCTCAGCAAGAGACTCTGCCGAAGTGTGGACGAGTGCATCTGAAATAACCCCAAGCACTCTCTGAAAGTCCTCTGGGTCCATCAGGCATCTGGGGTGGAACCACCTAGTCGGTTCCCCCTCCCTGCTGGGAAGGATTGGAGCCAGGAAGTCAAGCCGCAATAGAAAATGGTTTGATCATGACAGAGGCAACATTTCTAAGCCCCTTAGTCTCAGACCATTACTCAATTGCTCAGATAGGAATACCATGTCGGGTGCGTTCCCCCCCCCTCGTGAGTCGGACTCTGTACTACTTGAGTCAGGTCCATGGCTGTCGTGGTGGCCACGAACTCCTGCAATAGCGATGGTAGGTTAAAGTACTCCAAGACAATAAGTTTGGGGAACCCTACCACCAGCCCGGCTACCTCCTCGAGCAGCATAGGCGGGACTGTT
The DNA here is from genome assembly GCF_031021105.1 of Erythrolamprus reginae. Classification (NCBI taxonomy): domain Eukaryota; kingdom Metazoa; phylum Chordata; class Lepidosauria; order Squamata; family Dipsadidae; genus Erythrolamprus; species Erythrolamprus reginae. Next base: position 39,514,716 of record NC_091963.1, on the reverse strand, counting down.
GACACAAAGCTGGGAGGCAGGTACGTGAGCAACAAGCCCACCTGAACCCTAAGTCCAACTTCACCAGGAGGGACTTGCAACCCGCAATCTCTGGAGCAACGAGTCTATGCAGGCAAAGGCTCTCCCTGGCTTTAATAGCCACTTCCCTGGGGTCGAGGCTGATGCCATACCCGAAACCCGGCTGGGCAAATTTCAGAGAGAGGAACTCCTCCCTCTGGGCCCAGCCAGGTTTTGGTCACACATGCCAGATTTAAATTACATTGCCTGCTTATTTTTGCAGATTAATGCCACAGTTAAAAGTTACACATTTATATGAAAAGATAAGCAATTATATGCTTACATCCTTTAAATATATATATATAAATATTGTCTTAGTTTGTTATTAGCCTTTAATATTTGGAAAAAAGTTACTGGCTGTGGGTTCTTTCCTTCAATGAAGACAAAAGGAAAGGATATATTACAGAGGCGGGTTCTTCCCAGTTCAGACCAGTTTGCCCAAACCAGTAGCAACCCACTGGTGATCTCATGATGACATCATGGAAGTGGTTCGGTTGATGTCCATGGACACCATTATCTTTTAAAAAAAAAAATCTGATTTTTTTTTCTGCACCGTAGCAAAGTTTCCGGCACTACAGATGTGTCGCCATCTTGTTTTTGGCTTTTTAATTTTTTTGTGCGCTTTTCGGCACTGTGTATATGCACATGCATATTTGCCCAAGAGGCACAGTCAGGCAGCACGGGAGGAAGCGAAGCAGCGAGGTAAGTTAGAAGCCACCCCTGGTGTATTAGCCACTGAATCAATTAAATCTGGATCAGAAATAAGCCAAGACTCCTTCTGTTTATTTAAGAGTCAATTGAATTTGAGCCAGATGTAGCTTTCCCAATATTTTTTGTCTTGTGATTGTAGAAATACATTTAAAAGGCTTCATGTAAACTACTGTGGCGCTCTCTACATGGGGCTACCTTTGAAAAGTGTTCAGAAACTTCAGATCGTGCAGAATGCAGCTGCGAGAGCAATTATGGGCCTCTCTAAGTATGCCCATATTACTCCAACACTTCGCAGTCTGCATTGGTTGCCGATCAGTTTCCGGTCACAATTCAAAGTGTTGGTTATGACCTATAAAGCCCTTCATGGCACCGGACCAGAATATCTTCGGGACCGCCTTCTGCCGCATGAATCCCAGCGACCGGTTAGGTCCCACAGAGTCGGCCTTCTTCGGGTCCCGTTGACTAAACAATGTCGTCTGGTGGGACCCAGGGGAAGAGCCTTCTCTGTGGTGGCTCTGACCCTCTGGAACCAGCTCCCCACTGAGATTAGGATTGCCCCCACCCTCCTTGCCTTTCGTAAACTCCTTAAAACCCACCTCTGCCGTCAGGCATGGGGGAACTAAAACATCTCCCCCTTGCCCATGTTGTTTTGATGTCTGATTGATTGTGTGCTTGTTTTTTATATATATTGGGATTGTTTTATGAATTTCTTAACTTAAAATTGTAATTGGATTGGTGGGCATTGGATTTGTCACTATGTACTGTTTTTTACTATTGTTGTGAGCCGCCCCGAGTCTGCGGAGAGGGGCGGCATATAAATCCAATAAATCTAATCTAATCTTCTGCTTTAATGTGCTGATAGGAATCCTACCCAGTAATCTATAAAACTGAATTAGTCTAGTGCTGTATGTGTTACCATATTTTCTTCAAACTCAGGTTGTTTTTTTTCCTGATGGTACACCTTAATGGACCTCCTATTTTTGCATCTATTTTCTTATTCCTAATAATTACTCTGAGAAGGCTGGCTTTGAAATACAGAGTCCCTTTAACGTAAGAGCCAAATCTGAATGGGACTCAACAAGCAACAGTTGCTTAACATTTAAGCATTAATAATTTTTGGCTCTCTCCTCCCTCCCTTGTATTCACATACCAATTAAATGAGGTATGAAACATTTCAAGAATTATCTTTCTTAGAAATGCAGTGTATGATTGAACAAGGTTAGCAGAGTTGAATACCTAATTGATGACTTTTATTTGTAAAATAAAATGTTTTTTTTTTACTTTGGAATTTTGTGGTCTATGATCTTTTAGCCCTTCATGCTATAAAAGCTTTTACAATTTTGGTTTTCTGCAAATCATATTACAGTAAATGTATTTCTGTTTAATCTATGTAGGCTCTATATCTACATTGTGACAATAACCATTTAGTAGCAATATATGACTTAGGTAGGTTTAATTGTCCACCCTCTCCATAGTAAGGGAAGCTCACTAATATACTAGGCTACTTCCTATAACAGTGATGGTGAACCAATGGCATAGGTGCTACAGGTGGGATGTGGAACCATATCTGCCGGCACATGAGCTGTTGCCCTAGCTTAGCTCTAGCACGCATGTGAGCACCAGCCAACTGATTTTCGGCTCATACAGAGGCTCCGGGAAGGCATTTTTGCCTTTCGGAAGGCCTCTGGGGGATGGGGGAGGATGTTTTCCCTTCCCTAGGCTCCAGGAAATCCTCTGGAACCTGGGAGGGTGAGAATCAGGCCTACCAGGCTTACCAGAAGTTGGGAAATGGGCTGTTTCTGACCTTCAGAGGGCCTTGTGGGGGGTACAGGGAGGCAATTTTCACCCTCCCCAGGCATTGAATTATGCGTGTGGGCACTCGTGCAGGTATGATAGTGTGTGCACATATACTTTCTTCACCTGAGGGAAAAAAGGTTGGCCATCACTGTCCTATAAGGTAGAGCAAACTAGCAAACCAATGGCATATAAGTTAGTACTATTTTTATTGTGAAGTTATAGTAACCAAATGCATTATCCCCCTTTTATTTTGTTCAAACTGTTGAGAAACTTGTTTGACATATCTATTCATGTTACTTTCTTGCAGGGGTGGGTGTCTCCCGGACTGGTTCACCTGAACTATAGAGGCTCACTGGTGACATCATGATGATGTCACAGAACCAGATTGGTTGGTGCCAATCCATGGGCACAGCCATCTTTTCTGGAAGAATTTTTTGTTGATTCTTTCTCTGCACATGCACACAAGCCAACTGCCCGGTGCTGCGCATGCACCGCCATCTTGTTTTCAGCTTTTGGGGGGCAATTTTTAATGAAATTTTGGCACTGCACATCCATCCTCAGTAACACTGGGCCTCCCTAGAAGTAAAACTGCCTCCCCTGATCTGGAAGACAGAATCATCATTCTCAGCAAAACATGGGCTAAAAACCCGGCAACTACAGGAGAGTGAGAAGCTGGTCCTGAAAGTGCTGATGAGTAGGTACCTCAAAAACTGGTTCGCATGTGGAATTTCTAGCATTTCCACAGTTGTGATGAAGATATCATTGATGCTTCCCCCTTCTTTTATTGCCATTGAGCCCCAGAACAAATCTGCAGTTGCAAAGTGTCCTAAAATACATTTACTGTATTCTGAAATAAACACTGCACTTAAAATGCTTCTGAGGCCAGCGGGTTGGCCTTATTTCCAAGCCTGTTGGCAACAGGGGATCCCAGTGGCCGCTGGGAAGTTTCCCACTGCGACTGTGAAAGCCCTGATGGCCTTGCTGGCTCTGAAGGAAAGCCGGAAGTGGAGTCATTGTGTTTATGCAAAATAATAACAGTAGTAGTAGTAGTAGTAGTAGTAGTAATAATTATTATTATTATTATTTATTAGATTTGTATGCCGCCCCTCTCCGGAGACTCAGGGCGGCTTACAACAATAATAATAACAATGTTACAATGGAAACAAATGTAATATTAAAAAACATGTAAAAAACCCATCATTTAAAAAACCATGCAACACACGCATACCATACATAAAATATAAAAGCCTGGGGGAGGTGTCTCAATTCCCCCATGCTTGGCGATACAGGTGGGTCTTAAGTAATTTGCGAAAGACAAGGAGGGTGGGGGGCAGTTCTAATTTCTGGGGGGAGTTGATTTCAGAATGCCGGGGCCGCCACAGAGAAGGCTCTTCCCCTGGGGCCCGCCAAATGACATTGTTTAGTTGGTGGGACCGGGGAAGGCCAACTCTGTGGGACCTTATCGGCCGCTGGGATTTATGCGGTAGAAGGCGGTTCCAGAGGTGTAAGCAGCTTCCTTTGGCCTCCAGGATCTGATTGTGGCTATGAGGTTTTTCAAGGTCAGCTGCCCTCTCCCAGTCAGCCAGCCCTTCCCAAAAAGCACCTATGCTGATGGGCAGTGGGCCAGTGATGCCCAGGGAGGGCAAGGTTAGCATCCTGCAGTGCCTCTGCTGACCTAGGAGAAGCTTTGGGAGGTGCTGGTTGGCAGGGAGAAAGGTATCCGGTTTGGCAATCTTTGTAGTCAAGCAGCTACAATGTATGCCAGGCTGGCTTCCCTCTCTTCCGGCCAGCACCTCCTGATAAAACTTACAGGTATAGTAGGGAAGGTGGAGGACAGCTTGGCAAGCTTTGCAGCCATTTGGCTAAAAAGGTTGCTGGGCCAGCTCCTTCTCTCCCTGCTGGCCAGCACTTCCTGAAGCTTCTTCTGAGCTGGCAGGGGCACTGCAGAGTGCAGCTGGAAGCACACTAACCTTGCCCTCCCCAGGCATCACCTTTCCGCCTCCCATCAGCAGAGGTACTCTCCAGGAAGGACAGGAGGGGCCACCATTACCCCTACCCCTGCCCAGCTCGCTTCTAGTTGACTCCTTAGCTAGGAGGCAGCGGTTAATTTCCCCTGCCCTCCGGATTGCCAGCGTGAGCATAGCTCTCCAGGACCCCAACAACAACATGTGTAACAATGGTGGCCGCACTCCCGCCCACTTTATGGCCTCTTTATCCCCTCTCTCTCCCAAGGAAAGCACTCTGGAACGGCAGCACATGTGGCTGAGAGAGGAAGAGTGGCTGAGTGAGACCCAGACAGTTTCCAGCTCCCCTTGTCACAAGCCTCAACCCCTCCTTCTCTCTCTTTTCTAGCAGCTGCCCTGTTTTTCACACAGGATAACCCATAAGGGAGAGGGAGAAGGGGACAGCTACTAGCAGAGACACGAAAGTGTGGGGTTGACGCTTCTGTGATGAGGGAGTCAGAAAGCATCTGGGTCTCACCTGGCCTCTTTTCCTCTTGCAGCCACATGTGCCACTGCTGCTGTTCCAGTGGGCTTTCCTTGGGAGCGAGGGGGAATAAACAAGCCAGCCAGCAGCCTGAAGGTTCACTCACTTGTTTTGCTCTCCTATCTCCAAGTTTTGTTGCCAATCTTTGAGACTGTGGCCAGGAACGCACTGGCAACAGCAGCATCAGACACCTCCCTGACTCTTCCCTAAAGTGCCTTGCAACTGCCGAATCTCCTGGCCCGAGTGCCACCACTCCCCACCTTGCTTGGGACAGGACAGCAGCAGTGGAAGTGAAGGGAAATAGCAAGGCTTCCTCTAATGGTGGATGGTGGGAAGACAACCGCGGGGAAGGAGGGAAGCGCGGGAAAGACAGCAGTGTCAGAAATCTTGGGTCTCCCCTCTGTTGTGGATGGGCTTGCACAGTGATAGCAGGAGCAGGAGCCCTGCATTAAAGGTGGTTTTCGTCCTCCCTGTTCATGAAAAGAGCTTTGCTGTAGAATTGTAGATTTTAAGTTTTCTTAATTGCAAGCACATCTTCATGATCCCCTATTACTCTTCCTAGGTTTCAGATTAAGGCTATGGGTTCCCTGATCAAGAGCCGGCTAAGGGGAAGCCAGACTTAATTTCAAAGCCAAATTGGTGGCTGGGATGGGGAAGGGAATAGAGAGGCAGCGCTTTCTAGGAAAGCAGGCCAGTAGTAGTAGCAATCCCTCATTTTCCCTTCCCCCATCTATTAAGGGGGCATGTAGGCTACTCTACTTGATAGTCCAGCTCAGCTCAGGCAGGCAGAGGAGGCCCTTGTGCCAGAAGGGGCTTGCTTAGGTATCATGGCTGCTACTTCAGTAACAATCTTGGCAAGGGAGCTATTTAGGAGAGGGTAGAGGAATCAAGCCCAGAGGAGAAGCACCTCTTTTCATTCTTGTCTGTTCTGGCACTGAGCAGCAGTGGAGGGAGAGTGAAAGGAGTCTCTGCTTGTTGGAGTACTTGGCTGGGGAAGAGTCTGAAGTTTGCAGGAGGTTGCTGCTGAGATGTGCCTTTTCCAGATTCTAGAATAGACATAAACTTGTTCCTTTGCCTCTCTAAGGAGGCCCAACTCTTGTGCTGAATTCCTTACCACCCAAAACAAGAAGAGGCCATGCTTTTCCTGATTTGTTCTATTTGTTGACGGTAAACTTCTTGGGGCTGAGAAAAATTGCTGCAAAACTGAGTTTCTAGAAGTGGACCATTAGACTCTTAAACAACTTAAAAACGATCTGGGAAAAAAAGTCAACCAAAAGAGCAACGTGCAAACAAAAGCACATAAAATACTTCCAGGAGCAAAACAAATTAAAGTTTAATTTATGTGTATTGTTTAACATAGAAACAGAAGATTGACAGCATAAAAAGACTTCATGGTCCATCTGATCTGTCCTTATACTATTTCCTGTATTAATAGACTTCTAAATTAGTCATGCCCACCCAGTTACATGGCCACCTAGCCACACCCACCCAGTCACATGATCATGAAGCCATTCCCACCCAGTCACATGACTGTGAGTTCACTCCCACAAAATTAAGCCGCACCCACAAAAGTAAACCACATGCACAGAATAATTGAAAAAAAATCTTTGGAACGCACTCCTACTTTCTTGACTTTGATTCAAGTTGCTTTTATCTGTTAGTTTCTTTGGTAATGGTTCCTCTTCCTATATAGGATATTCCTATATCCTCTATATTGCATGGTTTAACAAAAATTCAGAAGACATAATTTAGACATTATAAACAAACAGTATATATTTGCTAACTATTAAGTAGCCTAACTTTTACTTCCACTTATGCCAATAATAAATACATTTCTTGTTCAAGAAATCCATTTATTAAATTTAAGACCGCTTTTAATAAGTTTGAAATGTGACAAGTTCTAGTATCTGATGTATTTTAGTAAGTTAAGAGTTCAGAAAGTTCAGTGTCTTAAAGTTAGTCACATTTACTTTGTAATCTCAATACCTATGTATTACTATATTTTTTTTCACTTTGCATGCACCATAGTCAAGTGTGCAAGTTCCTAGCAAATTTCTTCTTATTATTTTTGTTGGTTGGTTGGTATCTCACCCTTATTATTTTTACAAATAACTGAAGGGTGCAAATATATAACAACACCTTTCTCTTCTTATTTCTACTTTATATATTTACTTGCCATAAATAAGGAACCTGGAAGTTTTAATCTGCTGTTTATTCAGAAATGTTCTATCCATTGAGATGATATGTAGAATAGCAACTTAATATCAGCTTGACAGAAACTCATTTCTTGTTGACCACCTCAGGAATAGCTAAATAGTCCTTTATTTGGTATCTAAGGAGCTGGTGAGCAGGTGATGAGAAAGATAACCCTCTGGAGAACATTAATTTTTCCTTTTTGGTGTCACACCCTTAGTTGATTTATGGGATTCCAACTCTTATTGTCATTGCTTCACCTCAATTTCTTGAAGGCTATTTATAGGATGGAATCAGCAAATCACTAAATATGGACAGACTTGAAAATTGTATATTAGAAATGAGAGATAATTTATTGGCTTTCCACTCCCGAAAATATGCCATTCAGTTATGGTTTTTTTAAAAAAAAATCAAAGCAACCAGTCCCATAGTAGTGATGGGAATGGAAGAACCAGTGCTTTACATTCATTTTAATCTCTCCAGCCTCACTGACCTTGGCTACAGGATAGACATGCTAAATGTTAGGAATACATTGTGATGTAATTCATTTTGAAAGTGGTTATTCCAAAGTGGTTATTTTATAGCAGTATGAGTAATCATCAGAATCTTTGAAGATCATGATATATGAGGCACTGCAAGCGATCTCTTTGGAACTGCCAACTTCTCCTGTATTCAAGATTTGAAACTTAGATGCAACAGCTAAGATAGATTTCTGAGAACTTATACTTCCATAGCAGCACAGTTGGAGTGCAAAGGTTAGTGGTTAGGACAATTGATTTAAGAACTACCATTCAACAGTTTGTGAGTTTTAAGATAGACTCATTGCATTCCAATTTAAACAAGTAAAAATATTTCATTTTTTAAAATTACAAATGATTGATATAATTTCTTGAGACATTGGAATTCATATTAGAAATCCTCTGAGATATGATGGGAAAGTGTCAACTATCATTTTATAAAGAAATATTATAAGCTGTTGTGTTACTAAAAAAATAAACAAAAAGGAAGATTGCTGCTTAAATTTTGAATGTTAAGATGGAAGAAAGAAGTCTAACTGATTTCACAATTAAAGGCAGAGGCTAGATCATCTAGAGGCATCTTTACTCAAAATTGTTTCCATTTACCAAATTGTTCATTTAGAGCAGGTCAAACTTGATTTCATTGAGAGCCACATCAGGGTTGTGTTTGACTTTGGGGGTTGGGGTGGGTAGAGCCAAGGTGGGTATGGCCAGCTCGACGTCACCCATGCCGGATGCCTATGGTGGCCTAAGTAGTCTGCCAGCAAATTATTGGCTCCCAAGCTCATTTTTGGTGGCAATGGCCTCCTGCAATCCTCTGCCAGCAAAAATAAAGCTCATGAGGACTGCCCATAGCCATTTTGAGCTCTGTTTTTGCTGGCAGAAGTAGTGTGGGGCATTCCTTCACTGTTTCCAGAGTGACTCCATGGATAGGATCTAAGTATCCACTGGCTGGATCTAGCCCAAGGGCCTAGAGTGTGGCACCCCTGATTTAGAGGGCTTCTGAATGGTCTCTCAGTACTTTGTAACTGCATCAACTATTTCTTTGGGATGCTTTCCTTGTTTTAGCCTGTTTGCAATTGATGGGGAAACATCTAATTCAAGTCATTTTCATAGACAAGTGATGGGATGTCTAAATAAAATTAAATATATAACAGGAAGAATTTGTATATAAGTTTAAGACAACTAGCTAAGATGGCATTTCTGTCTGAGCAAGATTCACTTAAATAAACTTCAATTCCAGAAACATGATAAAAGCTGAAACAATTGTCATATATAAATTGAATTGGAAAATTTTGTATTCTAAGAGGAGATGTTAAACAGGTCATAGATGTGTTTGTTTTTTTTCTACACTGTTTTTTCTTTGCTTCTGTTATTCATTTTCTACAGTTGACAGAACTTTCTCTTAAATCATGTGGATTTCCATCCTGTGAACAGCTGAAACAGTTTAGGCTACAATCATTCATTTGGCCTAACAAGTCATTTTTATTGGCAGAATATTGAAAAATGATCTTTGTAATTTCTGTATCATTTCTGTTTTGGAAGCAGGTGAATTGTGCTTGGTGTTTAGTGAAAGCTTGGCTTTCCTTTAGCAGGAGATGAATTTAAATTTCTTAAGACTGAAGTCTCATCACCAAAATAACTTAGTATTCAAATAAGCTACAGAATGTCTTGAATGGACTCACAGATTTCTATTTTGTATCTTGTTCTCTGATTAAAGTATAACAATCCTGGAGGCACAGTATTTAGAAGCTACTACAAGCTAACTCTGCCCACATCCTCATGGGCTTGAGATCTTCTATCCTTCTGTGATCAATAAAATGAGGTCCCAGATTCACGGGGACAGTATGTATCATAAACACTCAGAGAATGCTGTAAAGTACTATGGAATGGTATATAAGTCTAATGCTCCTGAATTTATTTATTTTTGCCTAAATATCTATGGCTGCCCAACTCGATGTGACTCTGGATAATACACAACCAAATCTAGCAATTAAAACAAAACAATATAGATAAAGTAAGGTAAGGGGGGAAGAAATTATGTATAGTGTAGCCAACATTCCAGTGTTTATTACCAGACCTGCAAACCAATATTTTGAGGGCTTTCTGAAAGATCACATATGTTGTGACTAACCTCATAATGATGTTCCAGAAGGTGGAGGCACAACAGTGAAAGTTCATCTCTTGGATCCTGTCAGATGGTGCTCCTTCTCATACAGGACTCGCAGCATGATGCTACTACCAGATCTGTTGGGACAGGTAGATGTACTGGCTCCATTCTGTTCTTGTCACTCTGATGGCTCTTATTTTTATTGAAAAATAAGTAACGTATTTGGCTACTCTTTTCCCGATCTGGAAAAGCTCTGTAAATTGATTTGCCTCACAGTGTCTTCTTTTGAGGGGTAATGAGCATATATAAGAAGTCAGAGACAATGTCAGATATAATTGTCAAACAAGGTCAATGAATAAGGTAAGTACACAAACGTAACAATGGAAATTTCTCTGAGAGAGTAAAAGCAAGAGTAATTGAAAGTTTTATTGTTTTGGCTAAAATAGCATTCAGATTTCAGAACAAAAAAAGCATAATTATTAATTTTTGTTGTGCTATTTAACGTAACATAAATTGTCTCAAAAAGCAAAGCTTATAGAATGCAAATTAGATTTGCATTTGAAAAAATATGGATTAATCTGTATAGCTGTAGAGTTCATAATACATTCTGAGTTTGATTATTTGTTGAGTACTGATGATGTTACCTAATGAAATTAAAAGTCTGCAAGAAATCAGACAAGCTCAGAGAACATAAAACTTTCCACAGTTCAACTCTGATCTACACATATTCATTTCTTCAACAACTTTCATAGCTTCATTACTTGATATCTCTGATAGCATCTACGAATCTCCTATCAATGTTTCACAATCAGAGTCATGTTCTATTACAGTGCTGACTAATAGAAATTAAGCTAGGCCAACTAGTTGGACTAACTTATTTTCGCTTTGCCTTTTAGATGACTCTTTGGTGGGATAGACTCCATACTACAGAATTTAAATTTGAATTAAATTTAAATTTGAAATCTAGCAACAGAAATACTTAGCTCTATTTTACTTTTCACTTCTATTATGGTCTTCACATATTCTTCTATAGGGAAGGTAAAGGGAAAGAAAATTGGCTGGAAACTAGATTTTAACAGATGATATTTTTAATTTGGTTGTCTACTTTTTGGATGATTTCTTTTCTAGAGAGTGGCAACTTCAACTGTATAGCTGTACTTTTTTTTTTTTTGTTAGATAAATGTCCCACATGGTTTCATCTCGCCCACATGATACTTCATTGCCAGTTGGCTCAGTTTTCCAGAGCTTGGGCTCATCATACGGAATTAGTTTCCAAAAATGAGATGCCATGCTGTTTCCATCTACTAATCTAGTGTGGGTTGGATAGATCTGAACTGAAGCCAAAGCAAAGCAAGATAGGATTGGATTACATCTACTGTCTTTGCCAAACTATTGTCAAGTTTTTCTACTTTGCTTTCTGTGAAATGATAACTGGAGGTTGCTGTCATTATTAATGTTTTCATTCACATGAGTGCTCCTGCAAGTAAATCCAGTGATGCAGACTGAAATGTGAAAGAGTTGATGCTGCTATTGTTATTGTCATTATGTATCATGTATATAGCTTTAAGCAGAACAAAGCTAGCAGGGCAAACTACTGTTATATTTATTTCAAGTTGTCAGTGATTGATGAGTTTGTTAGATGTAACTGAGAGATTCATTGTCTGTTGATTGATTTTACAGTATTTATTACTTGCCCCAATCTCAAAGAACTAGGGGCAGCATGCAATACCAACCATACCTCTTTCCAAAGCATGTTTTACATGATTAAAACAGAATAATATTAAAAAAATCACAAAGAGCAAAAATTAAACCTAAGATAGGCACCCATAGTTATTTGGTTGTGACCAAACACATTGAAATAAAATACTTTTCATCTATTGAATATAATTAAGGTAATCTGTATGTATTTATAGGGTAAAATATTAAAGAGAAGTTTTGCCATCTCACCCACATACTAGTTACTTATTTTATTTACATAATTCATATGGCCACCTATCTGAAATAATGATCCTAGAAGCTCACAACAATCAACAAAAACCAAAAATAAATACCAAGACCATAATCTCTATCCCCAATTCCAGGCATCAAACTAAGTAGACTCCCAGCTCAATCTCCATTCCAGTCCAACATATATAGGAACAGGCAGATGTTCATTACTTTCTTATAGAATAAAAGATAGGAATTTTTCAGATCTCAGATGGGAGGTTGGGGTGACCATTGAGAAGGGATGTCTCCAAGGTCTCAATATGTGCCATCATTTAAGAGGGGACCTGGAACATGCCTATCTTATCTAGTGTAGCAGATGAGCACATAACCAGGACCTGGACCATTTAAAGTTTTACAGGGGATAAATATAACTTTGAAAGAAACTCAGAAAGCAACTGGCATTCAGAGCAGCTTATGCAATGGTAGTATAATTAAGATGAATTGTTAGGCACTAAAAACTGCACATGCAGTTGCATTCTGAAGCAGTTGTAGGTTCTAGACAGTTTGCAGGGGCAACACCACATATGTTGCACTGCAGTTATCTGAATGGGAAATGACTAAATCTTGAGGACTATGAACAAGCTTTTTCAAAGAATTTCATGCAATATAGTGCTAGTTCTATATTCTAGCGCTGCATGATTGTTAGCTGACCAGGAATTTGAATTGTGCTTAGGGGCCTACTGTCAACCAGTATAGTGATTTAGTGTAGATGTCATTCCATTTCCAATGAGCTTTCAGAAACAACCACATTTTCTAGGTATATTAAGTAATCAAAACTTAATAATGTTCAAGCCGTGAGATAGTAAGATCCTAGTCCACCAACAAAAGTTTGCTAAAGTTGTCCAGCTGCCACTTTTACCTGCTGTTTTAATGGGAATCCTGAGCCAAGGAAACCTTCAATAATGAATAATATTTTATTTTATTTTTGGATAACAATATACTTCTGAGACATCCATGAAGATTCACTTATTATTCTTTTTCCTTGTTTATTGTAAACATGGACCAGGAATTCTTTTGAGGCATTTGTTCAGGAACCTATAACTTATTTTAGTTTGAACTTAATCATTTCTTTCTACAAAATTGATCAGAGGGTCACCATTTCACAATCTTTTAAAGTACTTAGTACTTTAACTTTTATCTGTACTTCCTGTTTTCAGGATAACTTTTGCTGTTTTTTCAATTGACTCTCTGCTGCTACTGTCTCAACAATTCCATATTCCCAGTAGAGCTGAAAATATTTTCCCTCTAAAAAGGTATAGTCAGCTTCCATGCTGAGTATCTTTGATCATGTGATCCTTGAAGTTCTTGTTAATATCGTAATGAAGTTTGTCATACCCATGAAATAAGGCTTTCCCTATGCATTTGCTTTTGCTTGTCAAATAAGGAACTCATTTTTTTTTACTCCAAAGTATCTATTAGTATTCTCCACTTATGATTCAAGTGATGTGTATTTACATCACTTGTATCATAATTCACAATTTTTCAATCTAATGAAGTTTACTTATATGACCACCTTACTCACTCTCAGTGACTCAGGGTGCCTTACAAAATTTCCACTACTGGTTCTTCAGAACTTATCAGAAACTGCTCCATCCAATTTAGAGTCCTGAGGCCCATTGATAAAACCACGATTTCAAGACCTTGCAAATGTTACAATTTTATTTCTCTGAGGATGATGTTCCACAGGGATGAACCCTCTATGGAGAAGACCCTTTTTCTTGGTCCTACTATATGTACCTCTTTAGAATTAGGAGACCCATAGCGTTCTCTGATTCCTGACTGGTGGATTGGGTAGATGTCACTGGTCTTTCAAATAACCTGATTCCAAGTCATCATGAGTCTCCCAGATGATTCCCAAGATACCACTCTATAATGTCAGGTTGGGAGAGGATGAACCAGTTCCTGGCACATCAAGAATTGAATTGATTGATGTTTCTGAGCAGCCATCTGTGAGAGATTTGGCTAGGGCTCCAGGTGGGAAAAACACCCAGCTGCAGCCAGTCAATGAGGAGAAGTAACTGCCTTCTGTACCTGATACAAGGACATGTAGGGCAGAGAAAAGACAGGAGCAGAGAAGGTCAGCAACACTACTTGCTAGAAAAAAGCCTTACCCTTCTTAATGGATTGCCCCGAAAACTGGCTATTTAGCACAACAGACAGAAATAGGCGATACTGGGAACAATATCATGATTGCTATATGTCATTATGCTTCCTCCTTAGTTTGGATTGACACCATACCTTGCAAAACCTCACTCCTTCATCTGGCCCACATTCTGTCAGAACATTCCAAGGAGGCTTTACTAAGCCCAGGGAAGATTGCTTTACAATCTCCTGTGATAGCATCTACTCTGCTGTGTCAATTAGCCATGCATCCACTGGGTCCAGCAAAAAAAAAATTACCCGACTTTCAGATAAGGGGTGGGGGCTGTAGATTGGAGGTGGATTTAGGCTCTTCTAAACCTTTAAACCTTTAAATGGCTCAGAGCTAAACTATTTACAGGACTGACTCCTCCCTCATACCTCGCTGCGGCCAGTTAGGGCCCACAGAGTCAGCCTTCTCCAGGTCCCATCCACCAAGCAATGTTGGTTGGTGGGACCCCGAGGAAGAGCCTTCTCTCTGGTGGCTCCAACCATGTGGAATCAACTGCCCCACAGATTCCTACTGCCCCAATGGTCCTTGCCTTCCGTAAGAGTCTAAAGACTCATTTGTGTCACCAGACTTTGTTGGGAGTGCTCCTTGTCCAGCTCAGGTCATGTCAGATATGGTTTTTCCGGCAGGCTTGGAATTAGGATTGATTGTGAGTATGTATGGTTTTCCTTTTATGATATTGTAGTTTTTTTTATGGATTTTAGATTTTTATGTAGATTTTATTGATGTATTTATTGCCTTCTTTCCTTGTATTTATGAGCCGCCCAGAGTCTTCAGAGAGGGGTGGCATACAAATCTAAAAAAAATTAATAATTAATAATAATAATAATAATAATAATAATAATAATAATACAAGCATAGACATGATGCTGTGGCACAGATGATCCACTGGAAGTTGTGCCGGAACTACCATTTACCAGTGGCAAAGAACTGGTGGGATCATAAGCCTGAAAAAGTGGTCGAAAATGAGCAAGCAAAACTACTGTGGGACTTCAGACTGACCGAATTCTGAAACATAACACACCAGACGTGATCGTGGAGAAAAAGAAAGTATGGATCATCAACATCGCAAGCCCAGGAGACAGCAGAATTGAGGAGAAGCAGCTAGAGAAATTAGTGAAATACGAAGATCTAAAAATCGAGCTGCAACGACTCTGGCATAAGCCCGTGAAAGTGGTCCCAGTGGTACTTGGCACGCTGGGCGCAGTGCCAAAGGATCTCAGCGGACATTTGAAAACCATTGGAATTGACAAAATCTCCATCTGTCAATTGCAAAAGGCCGCTTTACTGGGATCGGCAAACATAATTCGCCTCTACATCACGCAGTGCTAGGTGCTTGGGAAGCGCCCGACTGCTGATAAAATACGAAATCCAGCATAGTGATCTCGTTTGCTGTGTTGTACTGACATAATAATAATAATAATAATAATAATAATAATAATAATAATAATAATACAACAACAAACAACAACAATAATAATAATTTGGAGTGAGTGGCACATAAATGCAATGAATGAATGAATGCCTGGAACACCTTGAAGAAGCTAGTTCCTAGCTTAACCAGAGGCCACCAAATTGTCTGCAACACCAGTCTGAATGACTATCGACGGAATACTATTCCCATTTTAGGTCAGGGCCAATTCTTGTTGAGAAATGTAATGTCTCAGCTCACCTTCCATTGATTGTAGTTAAGAGAATGCTTCTCAGTCTGCTAGGGCTAGACAGGTTCAAGATTCTGAGGCTCAACATAACTGACATCCACTCTACCACTGGATATGACTTTGAAACCTTAACCACAGAATTTGCAGAGGTCTTCAATGGCATCCTAAGTAAATATATGGAGAACCCTATATCCCTTAACTTAGTCTCCAGGGGCCCCTATTAGGCTTAAATCTAGGCGTATGCATTTTGAACTCCATCCTCAAGTGGACAAGGAACTGGATAAGTTAAATCTATCTGGACTAGGAGGCTTTACGCACAGTCACTCAGGCCCTCATCACCGCCAGTCTTGCTTATTGTAATGCGCTCTACATGGGGCTACACTTGAAGAGTGTTTGGAGACTGCAAATAGTCCAGAATACAGCTGCATGAGCCATTATGCGAGCTGCACTGGCTACCAATTAGTGTCTGGTCACAATTCAAGGTGTATCGCCTATAAAGCCTGACATGGCTTAGGGCCAGATTATCTACAGGACCGTTTCCTGCCGCAAATCTCCCAGAGACCAATAAGATCTGTGGGGGAGGGCTTTCTCTCTGGCTGCCCCAGCTTTATGGAACCAACTTCCTCGATGTTCCGAAAGGCTACAAAGACCTGGCTTTGCCAGCAGGTCTGGGGGCCATGAAACTGACATTTGCCATGGCCAAATTACATTGAATGGTATGTATGTGTGTTGCCTGGATTGATTGGGTATGGGTTTCTAACTCTGATTTATAGTTTTAGATTTTCCACATTTGACTTCTTTGTTACTGTATTTGTATTTTTAAATCGTTGTAAGATGCCCTGAGTCCTTAGAGATTGAGCTGCATAGAATTTAAATTAATTAAATAAATAAATAAATAGCACAGGGCATTTTGAGCCCACTGACCACTCAAAATGGAAACTCCCGTTGTAATTCTCATCAAGTAAGATGGAGTCCCATGGGATTGGGCGGCATAGAAGTCAAATAAATTAAATCTATATGTGCTGATTTTAAATGCACACTCAACTGTGTGATTTTAAATGCACACTCAATTGTGCATAGCCATAGTCCAGCATCTTCTCCATTCCCTGGGCCAGGGCTCCATATTGTCTAAGTTGGATATGGCTCAGGCCTATAAGCAAGTTCCTGTTGACAAGATGGCATGGCTGTGGGTTTCATCTGTTGATTGGCTTCTGAATGCAATTCAAAGTCTTGGTTATGACCAATAAAGCCCTACATGGCATCGTACCAGATTACTTATGGGACTGCCTCCTGCCACATGAGCCCCAGCGACCGGTCAGGTCCCACAGAGTAGGCCTTCTCTAGGTCTGATCAAATGAACAATGTCACTTGGTGGGGCCTAGGGGAAGAGCCTTCTCTGTGGGGGTTCTGGCCCTCTGGAACCAGCTTCCCTGAGAGATTCATACCACCCCCACCCTAACTGCCTTCCACAAGAGTCTGAAGACCTACTTGTGTCAAAAGGCCTGGGGCCATTAGACATTGCCCTTGGCTGATGAATGGAATGTATGTTTGATTGTCTGAGAGTGATTGGTTTTTAAGGAACTGGGGTTTTAAATTCGTTAGTTGAATCTTAAAATTGGATTTAGGATATTTTTAATTGTTCTTTTATATGTTGTAAGCCACCCCAAGTCTTTGGAGAGGGGCAACCAACCAACCAAACAAATAAGTAAATAAATTCACCTTGGCCATGTTCCAGATGTTCCTGGCAGAGCAGGTCATTTGCCATGCCCAGGTCACCCCTTTTCCTCTGGCCAGCAATGGCATGGTAGAATGAGTTATTAGAGCAGGTAAAGATGCTCTGGCTAGGTTTGGGCAAGGAAATTAGCAAGACGAAATAGTTAAATATCTCCTTTCACAATATACAATCTTGTGCTCAGTGAACAAACACAGCCCAGGTGAGCTGCTCTTGGGTCTATGATTCAGGACCACCTTGGACAAGTTGCCACCCCTTGGACTCAACCAGCTGTGTCAAATGGGGGGACCAACTATATGCTCAGAACTATGGGGGGTAACCTTGCCGGCTACCTGGATGAGTAATACTAGTAACAGGGCTATGTTCTTATAGGGTTGAGCTTTAGGAAAGAAGGAACTGGTGTCACCATATTGACTAGCTCCAAGGGCAACTGTTTGCCTCCACTCCACCACTGGGTGAGACCTCATCTGAACTGAGCATGGAAGCTGCCTCTATGAACACCACCAGCAATTCGATGGCCCTGATTATTTTTCCTGCACCATACATCCGGACCTAGCTTACCTGGAGGACTAGACTGTTTTATACCTGCAGGGCATCTAGGTGAAGTTGTACCACAGTCTTCTGTGATCCCGGAGCAGCCACTTTCTGTTCCAAGCACAAATTCTCAATTGCATTAATCAGGGAGGAGCCGCAAGCATCCAGCATATTTGCAAGATTATGCATGGGATATACAAGGGTAAGGGTTGTTGCATCCACAAGCCACACCATTTTGCCCAGCAACCCGGAAGTGTCTTCTATCGGCTGAGGTGTGACTGCTCAGCTGGCGGGGAAAAAAACACATGCTATTGATTGTCCATTGTGACAGCTGCTATATAAATAGCACCTGACAGAAAGTGAGTTGCTGTTTTTTCCTGTTCTTGTTGCTGGTTAGCTGTTATTCTAATAAAGAGATTTCTCTTGGAAAGTCTCACCTCAATTCTTTGCCACCCTCATTCTTCCGACAGAACAATGCAGATCTCAGTTGGCCTGATAAGTATGCTTGACATATTTGTGACTGGCCAGCATTCAGGATTATATAGAACTGATGAGTGCACCATTGTTTTATACATGTTTGATTTTAGGTGATTTGGCATGTGTCACTCATAGATCATAATATTGATCTTTCACTGTAACCATGCTTTATCCACTCCTGTGCATTTTGTGATGCTGCTATCACTTTATAGATGAGATTCTAGGTAGTGGAAGTATTATATTTAAATATAAAAGTAGTTAAATGTTTTATTTATATTTAAAGGCATAGGAGGTATTTCCTTATATTTAAATGAAATTTAGATTGCTCCAATTTATATTCATTAAATTAGATCCTGGCTTTTTTCCCCTATTTAAATAACAATTACAGTTTGGTACAATTATGGTATCAGAAATTATCATATATTTTGGATGTAAAAATTTAAACTAGGCTTCTTAGGTATTCTAAGTGTGCTACTCATTGTTTATCTCTAATTTTGCCATACATCCAAATATTTCTAGATATTACCATCCATTGAATAGTTGGCTAGTTTTCTCTTGCTTTTATTCTTTTTATAGTTAAAATTAGTGAGATGGTCAATATTCTAGGATGGAAGACATCTCAATGAATTCATGCGCACAAAAATCAAAGAATACAGGAAAACTCTTATATATTTTTTTTCCTAGTTATTCAATTCAATTCAGTTTATTAGATTTGTATGCCGCTCCTCTCCGAAGAATATAATTAGTCTTTGAGTAAAGAAAACAAACTTTAGTTTCTGGTAATTTTTCTTTACTGTGTAAAAGCATATGTATTATGACCAAATAATCACCACTTTTTAGAAGAAGGTGTGGATAATTATGCAAATTTTAAAAAATCATTTATACATCTACTATATGTGGACCCGGATTGTGGGGGCAATATGCTGGCTCTGTTAAAAAGTGCTATAAGTAAGTAAGTAAGTAAGTAAGTAAGTAAGTAAGTAAGTAAGTAAGTAAGTAAGTAAGTAAGTAAGTAAGCCACACAATCCTATCCACAAATATTTATACTTCTCAATTCATACACATATAGAATAGAGAATTTCTTGTAACAGTTGAAAATAAGATAGGAAAAGAAAAATTAATCTTAGAATCACTTTCTTCCTATAACACTCCAAGTCTCATAACAATAGTGAACAGTGTTTACAGTTATATACCATTTCACAGTGCTTTCAGCCCTCTCTAAGTAGCTTACAGAATTGGCCCTCATTTTACTAACCTTGAATTGAGCTGCTGGCAGTCAACAGAATTAGCCTGTAATGCTGCATTCTAACCACTGCACCATCAGGCTCATAAGAGATGACCCTGAACCTTTCAGACAACTACACTCTTAACAAGTGGTCAAAATTCTAATACGCTGACCAGCTGCCTTTATTATGCCTTCATTCAATTACTTCTTTTTATGAATTGCATATTTTTTATAAATAATGTAATTGTCTCAAAAATAATCTATATGGTATATCAGACCTTTTTACTACTTGAATGGGAACCTAAGTTATGGACTAGATTAGGAAGCTAAAAATAATCCAGGAAGAAGGCAATAGCAAATCATTTCTATATTTTTGACAAAAATGCAATATGAACATAGTCACATATCCACCAAGAGTCAAACTCAAGGAACACTATTTTTTAATATAAATTGAGGTTTACTTGGCAGTTATTCCTTTTTATTCTATCAAAAATATATAGCATAAGAAAAAACAAAACTATTAACTCATATAATCCTTTATTCTCACAGAGAATAAAGTGGGCGAATAAATACATTATGGCTAACAAAAATATTCCACAGCAATAATAGAGATAATTACACTTAAGCAATTGTAATGATTAAAATAAACCAAAATTAAAAAAAGGATCAAAAGAATATTAATATAAAATAATTCCATTCTTTAATATATTATTAAATCTAGGTCATATCAAATATACCCATACCTTTAAATAATGAATTCAAAAGCTCATTTCAAAAATCAGTAAAGAATACATTCCTTGAGTACCATATTTAATAAAGAATACATTCCTTGAGTATCCTATTTAACTACAGGAGTGTAAATTTCCATGTTCCACTTATACTGTTGCTTTGTAACAGCTGGTATTCAAGACATGCTGTCTGCAATTTCAGATAACAGTCATCAGGACTGGCAGGCAACGGTAGTCCAACACTGCCATAAATTTGCCAGTCTCCTTTTAAAACCATTGAAATTAATGTCTATCATATCATATTGCAACATATTCCAGATTTAACTCTGTTTAGTATAAAGATATTTAAAGGAGTCTATCTTTTTTGCAAACTAGCTCTTTGTATAATTGCAATGTAGACATTGCTTGGAAAAGATATTGAAATGATTTGATAGGGCTCTATCTACAAAAATCAAAATCATGCAGACTTTTTTTCTATGACATTCTATGACAAATTTGAACTTTGGAGAGTCAGGATATAGCAAAAGTAAATGCTTTTGACCTTTGCTGTTGTAGAAGACTCCTGGGAACACTAGCTTTAACCAAGAAAACAATCAAATAGATCATAGAATTAATCAATTCAAAATTATCACCCAGGGGACAAGTAATGAGGCTTAACTTATATTTGGGACATATTAAAGAAAGAGTCAGCTCTCTGAAGAAATATAGTGCTGGAGAAGATAGAAAGAAAGGGAGGGGGAGGAGAATGACAGAATGGGTGGATCATTGGTAGAGCTGGAGGAATCCTCCTAGAGAAAATCTGTGTAGTTAAATTTGATTTCAGTTTGATGACATATTATCAAATCCATCAAATTCTTTCAGTTCATATTTCTATGCTAAAGTGTGACATTTCTGCAACTTATTATTTTTATATGTTAAAATCCCTGAAATGTTTAAGTATTCATTAAAATAGCTCTCCTTTAAAAACAAATGCTTCTATGGGGAGAACTGGTATTGGAACTCTTACATTTATGGGGTACAGTTCCTAAAGATTTTTAGCACTGCGACTTAGAATTTCTGTCTAAAAGCACCCCATTCAGAATTTCATATTAAGCAAGGTGCAGTTATCACTGATTTTCTAATTGAAACTCTCTAGTTCTTCTTGGAGTTCCTGGATTTTATTTCATCAGAAAGTTTGTATAAGGGCAGAGAAGCACATGGGACTCCTTGCATTTTCCGGAACATTAACAAAGTGCCTTGTATGTGCAGCTTGACATTTTGTTGCTGAACTATGTTCTTTGCCCCTTGGCCAGAGTTCTTGATGGGAAATGACTCATGTGCTTAAGTTTTTAAATCTTCCATCATTCAATCTGAATGCATGCAGATCTCAAATGTTGAATTTCTGAGCCACTTGAGGAATACTGAATATAAGTAACCACAGCTGTATATTCAGCATGCTTTAGGGTTTAGGTTTTTTTTTCATGTCCAGAGATAACTAAGAATAGCAGTCTTCTATCAAGTCTGTAATCTTGCATCTCTCCAATAAGTATATATATATGCATAAATCAAAGTTATAGTAGATTCAAGTAGCAAAAGAGATTTTTTAAAAACATGGTTGAAGTCATTACTTTTTAATTTTTTAATGCATGCCATTGCATCACAAATATTGTATTTATATTTTATATTTTCTTAGGAGCACTGTCAGAATGATCCATGGAAGCATTCACTTGATGATTTTGAGTAGGGAGCTAGGGGTTATATATAATCAAAGTTGGTTGAGATAATGTTTCTTCTTGTGTAAACAAATAAAACAGCCACACTCTTCTACCTTTCGTTCCCTGTAAGATATGTAGAAAAAAAAAGGAACATCAAAAATAACTTCTATAGGAGATTTTGTCCAATGCAAGACAAGTAAATAACATTTCCAAACAAAAATACAAATTCAAAAATGAAAAAAACAAAAACAAAAACAACCAACCTCCATCTAGGGACTTTGTCCTTTAAATGTATTTCAGTTTGCATTTTGATCTGAGTTTGGAAATGTTATCACCCACTTTGTCACAGGCATAATTCACATCTTTCTTCAGGCACTGTAAACAAGAGAAATGGTTTAATGGCTCCCTAAAAGGCACTCTGCACTGATAGCTGAGATTAGACTGTTTAGTAATGGATTTTTGCGTGCTGGAGAAAGAAGGGGAGGCAGACTTTGGCAGGGGGAAATGTAGTGGAAAAGAATCTTTGAAAGGCAATAATGAAGCATCTGAACGCTTTCTGGTTGAGTCTTATGCATGAACAGATAGATGTGTTTAAGGAATCTTCAGTACTGTGAGTTTTATCAGTCGCTGCCTCTTTTTTGGCTAGAATTTTGCTGCATGTTAATTGAAGCCATCTGAATCCATTAATCACCTACAAGACAGAATGAGATCTGAAATAAAACCATGGCTGGCCCTTGGAAGCCCTTGTGAAAGATCATGGCCCCTTTAAACATGACCTTGTTGTAAGGCTCTCCGTACCACACCATTTCCAAAATTCCTTGGTGGGGCTGAAAGTGAATAAAACTTTTTGAAGACATCATGGTAAATGCTTTTGAGCTTGTTATTCGGATATATGCGAATCAGCCAAAGCATCCTTTCCAATGTACATTATTTTGGAGGAAATTTTCTGCTATTCCTCGTTCAAAGAAGAAGATTTAAAAATATGATTTTAAATAGTTCTTTTGTTGACAAATTGTATTT
This sequence comes from Erythrolamprus reginae, assembly GCF_031021105.1. Lineage (NCBI taxonomy): Eukaryota > Metazoa > Chordata > Lepidosauria > Squamata > Dipsadidae > Erythrolamprus > Erythrolamprus reginae. The sequence goes on along the minus strand of NC_091963.1, from coordinate 39,491,637 downwards.
TGTGTTTAGGGATGTAAAGCCCCAATTAGTTGCAGTTGGCAACATTTCATTGCATTTCACTGTCAAATGACAGTACATGTCTCTTCTGTATCTGAATATAGGGATAATCTTTTAACTCTAAAGATTTGACACAACCTGACGTTTTAATGGTGAGGGGTTGTTTTGCAATAGGATAATGATATCCATTCATGTTTCTTCTGTTTCACTTTTTTCTCTTTGTTCAGTTTATATGTTTTATCTCGAGGTTAAGTTTTTGCTCATTGCATTCAAGCCAGGTGTTTTAACTTTAAACACTGGAAACTGCTCAACTTTTTATTCTGAAACATTAGCAACAATATTTTCCTTGAGGTTTGGCCCATTAATCTCTAGTTGATCTTCTTATAATTCAGATTAATATGCTCTGGTTAAACTTAATGTTTCTTGAGAAGAAAGGAGAATTTCACAAGATGTACAGTATATTCTCAGAGTATAAAACATACTCTTTTCCTCCCTAAAAGAGGCTGAAAATTTGGGTGTGTCGTATACTCTGAATGTAGCTTTAAAAAAAACCAAAACTTTTTTCAGACCTATTTATTCATTTTTAACTTGTTTATTTTTGTCAAGAACATGTTGATGGTATACAAAGATATACTAATATTTATATACATGTTACTAGTAAAAAAAAAGAAACATTAGGACAGGGGACGGAAGGCACGCTGGTGCACTTATGCATGCCAGTTATTGACCTCTTAGGAATCGGGAGAGGGCAACAGTGAATAGTCTAAGAGTAAAGTTTTGGGGGGTTAGGTGATAACTAGGTACTAACACTCTTCCCAGCTCTTATCTTCCTACCTTATCTTTCATTGTTACTTTATCCAAAGAATGTTTTTCCAGCCCTAAGTCTTTTCAGGCTTTTTAAAAGAGCTCTACTAGCTCCAAATAAGTTTCTTTCCAGCCCTAGTGAGATGCTAACAATATTCCCAGCTCTTACTGGCTTGCAAGCTCTTTCATTGTTACTCTCTCTGAATAAGGTTTTTCTTTAAGTCTTAACTAGGGGATAAAATAATGTGCTGAAGCTGACTGGTCTAGGACGCTAGCCAGATGAATACCTGGTAGGCAGATTTTCTCCCCTATTTTTCTCACCAAAAACTAAGGTGCATCTTATACTCTGAATAATATGGTAGGTCTACAATGTGAAATGAACTGGGTGTGTTATAAGCAAGCATAGAAGGGGCCAGATTTCTAGGGGTTTCAGTTTTGGGACTGTTATTACTTTTCCCTTCAGGTTTTCATAAAACAAACAAACACTACGGCGATTGGTAAGAAACTTTAATGCTTGTCTACTGTTTCTTAAATACACAGTTCTAAACTTCCAATATGTTCTACAAATTTTCAAATCAGTGGTCTGGAACTGTATAGCATGCATCCAGATGTAGGTCATTATATGTGAAATGAGTGCCATATACACCCAGACTTCCAAAACTTTAAAAAGCTATATTCATATGTTTCACTTGTCTTTTTAAGTATAAACTGAATAAGAGAAACATAGAAATCCAGAAAAACTTGCTTGAGATTTGGATTTTTAAAATCTCCCTCCCCATTTATTATAGGTATTGTAAGTAAGGTTTAGGAAAATCAGGAAACAGAAACAGAATCAGGAAACGGAACCAGAAAAAACATACCATATTTTTTGGAGTACAGTGATCCCCCGATCATTGCAAGGGTTCCGTTCCAGGACCCCCCGCAACGAGCGGGTTTTCGCGAAGTAGCGCTGCGGAAGTAAAAACACCATCTGCGCATGCGCAGATGGTGTTTTTACTTCCGCGGTGCTAGCGAGGAGCCGAAGATTGGGGTTCCTGGGAAGGGGACTCATTGGAAAGCCGCGCGGCTGTTTTAAAACGTCGCCGCCGGCATGGGGGGCTTCCTAGCAGCCCCCCAAACCCGGGTTGGGGGTCCGGGGGGTGCTGGCAAGCCGCCCATGCCAGCAGTGACGTTTTAAAACAGCCGCACCGCTTTCCAATGAGTCCCGAAGACAAACGTCAAACTTCCGCGTTTGTCTTCGGGACTCATTGGAAAGCGGCGCGGCTGTTTTAAAACGTCGCCGCCGGCATGGGCGGCTTCCTAGCAGCCCCCGGTCCCCCAACCCGGGTTTGGGGGGCTGCTAGGAAGCCGCCCATGCCGGCGGCGACGTTTTAAAACAGCCGCGCCGCTTTCCAATGAGTCCCGAAGACAAACGCGGAAGTTTGACGTTTGTCTTCGGAACTCATTGGAAAGCGGCGCAGCTGTTTTAAAACGTCGCCGCCGGCATGGGCGGCTTGCCAGCACCCCCCCGAACCCGGGTGGCCGGGCGAGCAGCGAGCGAAGGGCGGGTGGCCGGGCGAAGGGCGGGCGAGCGGCAAAGGGCGGGCGAGCGGGTGCTGGGGAGGGCTTCTCGCCCTCCCGCCAGCAAGAAGGGGAGCGAACGGCGTGGGCGGGCGAAGGGCGGGCGAGCGGCAGCGAGGAGTTTGCGTGGGCGGTGGGGAAACTCCTTGCTGATGCCCGCGGCTCGCCCTCCCGCCAGCAAGAGGGGGAAGACCCAGGGAAGCCGCCCAGCAGCTGATCTGCCCGGCGCCATCTACGCATGCGTGCCCATAGAAAAAAAGGGCACGCATGCGCAGATGGTGTTTTGACTTCCGGGTTGAAAAATCGCAAATTAGCCTGTTCGCAATGGTCGGGAACGCAATAACCGGGGGATCACTGTACACTGATCCCTCTATTATCGCGAGGGTTCCGTTCCAAGACCCCTCGCGATAATTGATTTTTCGCGATGTAGGGTTGTGGAAGTAAAAACACCATCTGCGCATACGCGCCCATTTTTTTCTATGGCCGCGCATGCGTAGATGGTGGAGTTTGCGTTCCCCGCTGCCCACGCAAAGGGGAAACCCCGATTCGGCTCCTCGCTGCTGCTGCGCTACCGAGCAGATCAGCTGCTGGGCGGCCGAAGGAACCTTCCCTGGGTCTTCTCCCTCTTGCTGGCGGGCGGGCGAGCGGCGGGCATCAGCGAGGAGCCGGGGTTTCCCCTTTGCGTGGGCGGCCAGGAAGACCCAGGTTGAGGGTTCGGGGGGGTGCTGGGAAGCCCCCCAGGCCAGCTGCGACCTTTTAAAACAGCCGCGCCGCTTCCCAGCTGAGTCCTGAAGCCAAACGCAGAAGTGGTTTTTTAAAAAATTAATATTTTTTTAAAAATCGTGATATAGCGTTTCGCGAAGATTGAGATCGCGAAACTCGAGGGATCACTGTATAAGATGCATCAGAGTATAAGACACATCTTAGTTTTGGGGGAGGAAAATAGGGAAAAGAATCTGCTTACCAGATATTCATCTGGCTAGTGTCCTTAGTCTGGTCAGCTTCAGCACATTATTTTATCCCCTGGTTAAGAGAGAATAACAATTGCAAGTAGTTTAGAGTTGGGAACATCGTTAGCACTGGTTGGGGCTGGAAAGAAACATTTGGAGCAGGTTAGAGCAATGATAAACCCCTGCAAATACTTAGGGCTTGGAGTACATTCTTCGCCAAGAGTAACAATGAAAGAGCTTGCAAGTTGGTAAGAGCTGGGAAGATCATTAGCACCTAGTTAAAGCTAAAAAAAGCTTCAAAAAAAGTTACATTTGTATAAGACACACCCACATTTTCAGCCTTTTGTTAGGGAAGAAAAAGGTGCATCCTATACTCTGAAAATGTTATTTGTGTTCTTTGAGTGCTGAAATCTATATGTCACATGAGATTTTGCCAAGATAGAGTCATCTTTCAGATTGCTAAATTAGAAGTGATTATTTGAGTAGTTTATACTATTTTTTCAAACTATGGAAATCTGTTTGAAGTCTGGAATTGTTCTCAAGAAGGAATTTTAAGAATTTCATGAAAGTTTCTGCCTCTGTATTCCATGGAATGGTAAAGCAGAAAGCTGGGTAATATATTAAATTTCTTATTTGTGTGTGTTCCTTATGTTTCTATGCTCATGATAGATGTTACCCCACCTATTTTAATAATGATTCCAAAAGAAAATAATAGCTAACTTGTTATCTTCAACCACAAAAAGCATGAACCAAAAGTTCAACCAATCTCACCAGTTTTTGCACTGATAATTGAATATTTGGTCCTCTTAAGCATCTGATTCTCAGAGCACTGCTAGATGTTGACCAGATATGGGTCATGGTGGTGGGAACCTTAGCAGGTTTAAGCTGCACCCTGATGTTAAAAAAATAACTTTGCTAGTTCAGACATTATATCTTGAGAATCTAAAAAAGATGACATGAACTTTTCATTAAAACTCCAGCTCCCAGCTCTGCCCTTTGAACCTTGCTTTCCTTGTATCAGAAGCAAAAGAAAATATGTCTTGTAGCAGAAGAACTAGAAGACATCATGTTCAGAGAAAGTTTTATTTAATTAGTGTTGATCATGACTCCCAGTGATGGTGATTTGATAAGGAATAATTTAGTACTTAATAGTCTGTTACATGCACCAATTCTATCTGGGAAAGAAAAGCAAATTACATAAAATGAACATAATGCATTTGAAAAGCCTTGTTCCAGTGAGCTGAAAAACTGTTTTTAGTTGCTTTGCTGTCTCTTCACATCCCGGTTATTGATCTCTCTCTCTCTCTCTCCCTTTCACACACACGCACATACACAAAAACACACAAACATGTATGTATGTATGTATGTATGCATGCATGCATGCATGCATGCATGTATGCATGCATGTAGAAATGTCACATATATAGGGATATGTCCATAATGTGCTGTGGGAACCTCTATGTTTCTTTCATTTTAAAGGCAATTATGAAAAATAGTTTGTCATTATGGATTAAGAAAGAAACCAGAACCAACAAATCGAGAATGGAAAAGGGCCCAAGGTTGATTCCAGATGTACTATAGAAGATCAGTGTTTAAAAATCAGAGGCATCTTAATATATGATTTTAAACCCCACTTTTTCAAAACAAAAATATGTGCCAGATTAGGAAATGTTGATAAAAGTCAAGATACACTATCAGTAACATGACACATAATTACTAGATTCTAATAAAATACATGGGACATAGTAGAGGTATTTTAGAGGAGGGATAACTCAGGATTCTGGGACTACAGTTAAGCTTCTTGACCTTGCACTGAAAGGAGAAGAGTGGACCTGATAATTTTTAAGCTTCTTCTGGTTGTTGTTGTTTTTTAATTTTTAAATGGATGGAAATTTAAGCAGGAGGATTCTTGGAAGCAAATAAGTTTTCTTTTGATCTCTTGACTAATGCGCCAAAATTGTTACTTGGAGGGGCGAAGGAACAATTTACTGAGGTTTCACACTTCAAGAAAAAGCTGAAACTTTAAGAGATGTTGGATAAGCATGTTGCTATTTGTTTATATGGTCCAGCATAAAAGGCAGTTACAGATTGAAGTGCACTTAGTAGGAATGACTATTTGAAGTCACCTGAATCAGGCTGCTAAGGATAGTAGTGTGACAATTCTGCTTGAATTTCCATTTTATTACTTTATTACTGTTTATTAGTTTATGTATTATGGTTGGTTCTATATCCTGAATGGAGCCATCATTCAGGATGGGATGTCCTTGTCCACTCAGAATGAGGACCAAGTCTGTTCTTTTTGCTGGGTCCGCCTTCCTGGGCCCCAGTTTCAACTCAGTCCTCAGGCTGACTGTTGTGGCTACCCTTTTCCCCTCCTGAACTTGACCCTTCCCTGGATTACCTTGTGAGTGTTGGATTTTGCCCATTTTGTTTCATTTTGCCCTGTTTCGTTTCTGGAACTCTTAAGGAAAACACTCTTTCAATTGCGCTGGGCATTTAAATCCAACTCCGGCCTTTGCACACCTTCACGCAGGAGGAACCAAGAGGGATTGACCAGTAGGGCTTGCCCGGTCTGCCTGGAGTTGTCTTGCTTTCCTTAGATATTGTGTAGAGGGCATTGATTATCTGGATTCATCCTGGTCTGTCCTTGGGAAGCTACTTGTTCTGACACTCTAATATTCAGGCATTGACTTCCAGGATTCAACCTTGTCTATTGGAGTCTTGTCTTTGGATGGGTTTTTAACTTTGGGAGAGCGGGTAGCGGCACACATTCGCAGCAAGAGAAAAAAAGCCTCCAGCCATATCTTTTGAATTTTTTCCCCATTCAAATCCCATTGCATTCCATTTGATTAATATGGAAATATACCTATTTGATATAACAAAACTACAGATGTTTATTTAATTATTACAAAATCATAAATGCTTATTTCATCAAACAAAATCTTTAAAGGTTGTTTTAATTGTAACAAAATTATTAAAGGTAGTGTAATTATTATAAAATACTTGAAGCTTATTTGACGGTGACTTGCTGATGTTGTTGGGAAAGTCAGTCGCATATTCTGTAGCTGTAGCTGTAATCTTCCTTTCCTTTCCTTTCCTTTCTATTCCATTCCATTCCATTCCCTTACATTCCATATAAGTGGTTCAAGATATACTCCTGGCAGTCTATCCTGGGGTGCTCAGGCAGGGTGATTTCCTAGCATCCTTAGAACTGACAGAGGCCTACTTACACATACCAATTAACCATAATATTTAGAAGTACCTCCAATTCTGCTATGCAAATAGGCAATTCCAATATAGGGCATTCCCTTTTGGCCTATCTTTCATTCCCAGGGTGTTTACTAAGGTGTTGGCAGTGGCAGTGGCCCACCTTAGGTCCTTTCCTGTAAAGGTACAATGTTACCTGGATGATATTCTGGTTGAGGCATCCTCTCCCCCCTTCCCCCGGGAGAGTGCCATCTCCAAGTAGCCATCACCATCCTGCAACTACATGGCTTCTCCATCAATTTGGAAAAGAGCCAACTGTCACCATTAAGTCTCGCCTGCACCTGGGAGCCCTTATAGATACTGTGGAGTGCAGAGTTCATCTCTCCAGGGAGAGACAGGACAGCATTAAGCATATTGTTGCTCAGGCACAATGAGAGCATAAGGTCTTCCTAATCCTCCTGTCTTCCCTCCTGTATCCTATATCTCCATCACCCTTCATGCGAGGGAGCTTCAATGGTTTCTTTTACCATTCCAGAAGGCAGGGCTCAGAACTTCGACAGCCAGAGTCCTGGTCTCTCCCAATCTTCATAGATCCCTCAGCTGGTGTCAATCACCCATGATCTCCAAAAGTTGCCTCTTACAGGATCCTCCCAGGGTGCTTGTAATGATGGATGCAAGCCTGATGGGCTGGGGTGTTGATTCTCAAGGTCAGATGGCACAGGAGACATAGTCACAGCAGAAGTCCAGAGCTCGATCAATTGGTTGGAGCTTCAGGCTGTATCACTGGCCATTAACCATTTCAAGGGGAACTTCTTATGGACATCATCACACAAAAGCTCATATCAACCACCAAGGCAGGACTCATTCTTGAGCTCTGTTGTAGGAGGCACTGAAACTGGGACTCTGGGCAGAAAAAACATCTGCTGTCACTTTCAGTGGACCATATCTCAGGGTTTTCCAATACCCAAGCAGATTGGCTCAATTGGACAGAGGTGGACCATGCAGAGTGGCATCTGCACCCATCCCTCTTCAATGACATCACAATCCGCAATGGCTTCCCACAAGTGGACCTGTTCACCATTCCAGGCAATTCATAGCTCCCATGGTTCTTCCCCCAATTTCCAACGACGGAGCAGAGGCAGTGAATGTACTTTGACAATAGTGGCTACCGAGTCTCCTCTACACTTTCCACCACTACCAATCCTGCCCCAGGTCATTCAGAAAGTATTGGAACAGAGGCTACAAGAGATCCTGCTGGCTTCTCTCTGACTTAGAAGGGCATGATTTGTGGATCTGAAAGTGCTATCAATGGCTCTACCATGGCAGATTCCAGAAGCAGAGACCTCACTAATGAAGTGGCCATTGGTCATTCTATATCCCCAGTGGCCATCATTCTTTTTTTTTACCCATGTTTTTTTTGCAAAAGTCAAAAACCATCATTCAGTCCCACCCTTGTTAGATTAATTTTCTCCAGGCTCCATGTGGACCCAGCAAGCTTTAGAAGCTGTTGTTTCTTCTTCTTTTTTTATTCATTCTAATTTTTGGTTAAGGTTTTTTATTCTTGAGTTATCATTTTCTCACCCTGACTTTTTGCTATTTGGTATCTGCCATTTTTGTGGGAGTGTTCAGGAAGGGAGTTATCAACAGTATCTTCCAGCAGCCATATCAAGTCTGCTTCTTCGGTCTTGCCGAAACTGTATCCCAAGAGAACAGATCCAGCAAAAACTACAGACTTGGTCCTCATTCTGAGTAGATGAAGACATCTCATCCTGAATGATGGCTCCACCTGATGAGAAGAGGCCTATCAGGCACCTTTTCCTTTTAAAATTAAATTCTGTTTTTTCTTTATCCAGGGTGATTTTAGTTGAGTTGTGCAGCTGTATGAATGTGATAATAGATAGGTAGATAGATTATAGTTAGACAGACAGATGATAGATAGATAGATAGAAAGAAAGAAAGAAAGAAAGAAAGAAAGAAAGAAAGAGAGATAGCTGGCTTCTTCCTATCACATAAACAACCAGCTCCCCACAGATATCAGGGTTGCCCCCACCCTCCTTGCCTTTCGCAAGCTCCTTAAAACCCACCTCTGTCGTCAGGCATGGGGGAATTTAAATTTCTCTTCCCCCTAGGCTTATAGAATTTATACATTGTATGCTAGTATGTATGAGTGGTTTTTTTAAATTGGGGTTTTTTTAGATTGTCTTTTAATATTAGATTTGTTTACATTGTCTTTTTATATTGTTGTTAGCCGCCCCGAGTCTTCGGAGAGGGGCGGCATACAAATCAAATAAATAAATAAATAGTTAGTTAGTTAGTTAGTTAGTTAGTTAGTTAGTTAGTTAGTAAGTAAGTATCTTATCTCCAAATGAAATTGTTAGAGGTTGAAACTGTGCAATCATTTCTGAAAATCAGTCTTTACTTTGATATCATGGATTTAAATAGGATATCAGTTCTCATGTTTCGAAAAAGAGTCATATTGAATTTGACCAAAGGCGTAGCATGTTTAATATTTTATTCCCAAGAGTTCAACCAAATTCAAATAGATAATCTATAAGTGGGAGTGGTGCTACAGCAGTAATGTTTCTCATTCATAATTTTAAGCCATGGTGTTTGGGAAGCATAATACCTTCTTACCAACAGTTTATCAGCCATGCTGATTTATCTGAAATATATCTAAATTGGTGACAGTTCCTCAGTACCAAATATTGTGCAAGGAACTGCACTTGATTAATATGTCGTGTTGAAAATTTGTGAAGTTTATTAATATTAAAGGTTTCCCCACAGTTTAGAAAACTAAATTAGCAAGTGGTTGCTTCCAGAGCTGCTGCTAGTTATGATTTTTGAGTTAGGATTTCAATGAATATGTGTTTAATTTATAACTAAAAATACTATTTTGAAGTATCTTAGACTGAAAAGTACAGTATTTTTGACATGAGATAATTAAAAGCAAATGCAAATAGTTATGGTTTGTTTCATTGATGATGACTCACACCCTCATCACCTCTTAATTACACTGCTATAATATACACAACTTGAGATTGCCTTTGAAGACCACCCAGAAACCACAGTTGGTAGAAAATGCAGCTGCTGTCTGTAATGAGGGAGAATTGCTGCAGCAAAATAACTCTACTCTTGTGGTCACTCTAAATTCCACACAGAAACTGATAAGCAGTCAATAAAGTTTCTGCAGATATCTGTGAAGCCTTACATTGCTTGGTTTCCTGTTTGGGGACCATCTACTTCAAGTACAATCTGTCATCATCATATTTAGTCTATGCTTTGGATTCTTACCTCAGTTGAGGCTGAGCCTAATTGCTATGGAATTGTTTGTTTCCTCCATACTTTTGTATGAATGCTGGAAGATGTCAAACTAGAATTAATGGAGATGTGGCCAACCTATAGCTATTATATCTTTGTATGAAGACTTTATTTGTATTTGTCTGATTTTGGAGGGGGGAAGCAGCTCTGGGAGAGAAAAATAACAGTTTTTAGGGAAAAAAGTTTGATAGCTTAATTTTTGATTATGAGTCATAAAATCCATGGTGACCACATAAATATTCTCCATCATGATTTGTTTCTAACCTGGCCTTTCAGGTTTTCCAACCATGTCATTGCCAACATGTTTTCATCTATGTTGCTTTGATCGCCCTCTACTTTTCCCCCCTTCCCACTATTGGAACTTTCTTTAGACAGTTAGGTCTTAATTTATCCAAAACAGGATAATCTGACTTTGGTCACTTGTTCCCCAAGTGAGATCTCTAAATTGATTTGGTCAATGCTTTATTGGTTTGTTTTCTTGACTGCCTGTGATCTGCACTCTTGTCTAATACCAAAGTTCAAAAATGTCAAAAATCCTTCAAAACAGGATCTATTTCTGTCCCTTTATCCCAAAGTCTGACTTTGGCTTCCATAGAGTGTCACAGGGACCAGCATGTTTTGCACAATTCTGATCGTTGTAGCTATGGGCACATCATGTCATTTGAATATCTTTCCCAACACTTTTATGGCTGCTATATCAAGTACTAGTCTGTGGAATATTTATTAAATGCTGATTCCTTTGTGATGATGTTGATTGTGTAATTAGCTTGCTCATTTTTATACCTTAGTTCTGAAGCTCCTTGACTTTATCTAAATTATATTTCCTGTCAAAGTTGTAAATATTAAATATGTTTGCCATATTTTATTTTTAAGCAAGGGTGAGAAGTTTGAAGACCCCCAAAGATTGTTGAACTACTGTTCCCATTATTATTGACTATTGCTTAATGAGACTACCAATGATGGGAAGTCATGTTTCAGTATCCTCTGGTAGACAAGAGGTTTATCATACTTTTTAAATTTTTCTTTAGTCACTGAAAAAATCCCAAAACTCTCTCTCCATTATATATAATTTATTTTAGTATTGAACAACTTTTAATTTTTTGACCCACAAACTATTCCACCTGGCCAAATTCTTACTTACCTTTGGTCTCAGTCACAGAACATGTTGAATGAACCTTTGCCAGGATATTATTTATTTATTTATTTATTTATTTATTTATTTATTTGTTTGTTTGTTTGTTTGTTTGTTTGTTTGTTTGTTTGTTTGTTTGTTTGTTTGTTTATTTATTTATTTATTCCATTTTTATGCCACCCTTCTCCTTAGACTCAGGGCGGCTTACAACATGTTAGCAATAGCACTTTTTTAAAACAGAGCTAGGCTATTGCCCCCACAATCCGGGTCCTCATTTTACCCACCTCGGAAGGATGGAAGGCTGAGTCAACCTTGAGCTGGTGATGAGATTTGAACCGCTGACCTTCAGATCTACAAGTCAGCTTCAGTGGCCTGCAATACAGCACTCTACCTGCTGCGCCACCCCGGCTCTTCATGGCATGTAATTAAAAATAAGGGTGAAGGTGGAATAGTAAATGCCATGTAGTATAGAAAAGTCAGAAAGTCTAGCATTAGTTTGAAATGAATTTCAATATTATACATATATTAAATCATTCCTACATCCTTACCTGTTTGAAATAAATTTATGTTCTTGTTGTTGTTGTTTTTAATCTTTCCAGTGGCTTTTCATGGTCTTTCAGTGAAAATCAAGAAAGAACCTCACAGTCCATGTTCTGGACTCAGCTCAGCTTGTAGTCAAGAACAACCATTCAAATTCAGTTATGGAGAAAAGTGCCTGTACAATGTCAGGTAAAGTAAATAGTATATTTTGCTTTAGTGCTTTTAGCATAAACTTTAACATCATGGTGATACAGTAACAGAACAATTAAAATCTACTTTTTCTTGATCCTGGGAAGAGGTTATTTGGTCTTGTGATGTAGCAAAGTTGCATTTGATCATACCAGTTTGTAAATGGAAAATAAATTCCTATCATCTTTACTCCTAAGAAAAATAAGCTAAAGTGGAAACACAGTAAGGCTAAATCATCACAAAAGGGCTTTTTTCAAAAGGCAAACTGGGTTTTGTTTTTCCTTGATCCCAAAATCCTTTTGAAAAAGCACTTTTGGGAAACCATGGTCTTGGTTTTCCCTTAGATATGGGGGTTTCTCTTTCATAAATGTTACATTTGAAATAATATTGGCTGCATGAACACTTGGATTTTTTGTTTTGTGTATATTTTTTAAAAATAAAATTTTAAAACAATTAAACCAATCTTGTTTCTCAATCTTAGTTTTTTAACCTTGTTAAATTATGTGGACTTCAACTCCCAGAATTCCCTACATAGCTTAAAAGAGAAATATAGTGATTCCTCTATGCTTCTGCTTGCCACCCCTTGGTTGCTTTTGCCAATAAATGTAGCCAACAAGCTTATGGCTTTTTGTCATGACAGATACTAATTTGTTCTTCTCTATTATCATTCAGAGTTCCTGGTTTGCATATTGCGATGAACAAACCATCTGCATGTGAATCTGTCCATTGACAATTGACATCAGGTGGGCATGATCAAACAGGGCATACAGGAATGCTTGCGCATTTCTGGAAAAATCAGATAACAACTACACACTGTCCATTGCATGCAAATAATTGTAGTGGAATCTGGAACCTTTCACTGAGACTCAAATGTGGTGAAACTGGTATTGGTTCTTTAACTTTAGGTTGAGATGAAACTACAGTTCCTGGTTCAGATGTTCAACACATCTGGAAGGGACAAGAGGACAGTTTTGAAATTTTTTTATGGGGAATAATAAAGCAGAATAGCATTATTTTGAAAGCTAATCCAGAGCCGGTGAACACTATTATATAAGTTTTCAACTTCCACTTTCAGTAACAGCTTATACCTGTATATTATTAACTAATTCTCATCCTCTGTCTCATCAGCTGCTATGTTGTCGAAATTGATAGTCTGTAATAGCTTTGTAGTTACTGTCTATGCATGATCAGGCTACTATTTGTTTTGCATTGAAAAATGATTAAGGTGACTCCTGCTTTTATGGAAACAAGAACAAGGGCTTTGCCTGCACCTGTTACAGGAGCTGTGCCAAAAAAAGGGAAAATTGAATCCTTTTTCAGATAGTGGCCCTTTTCCCAGTTTCAAATGATAGTGAAACAAGTGAAATTAAGAATCATCTGAGTGCAGTCACTATGGCCAATAATCTGAAAGCTTATTAAAGTTGTGTAATGATGTAGGATTATAGGAGTTGAAGTAAAAAAAAAAAATTGCAAGCCAGTGTGGATCATTATCACTTTCCCTAAGGAGATGCTGTTTTTCTTCCTTGGAACTGTTTTTTTCACACATTCTGCATATTGTACACACACTGCACACATATTGTAGGTAGAACTGTTGTTCCATTCATTTTCATTTATATCTTATTTCATCTCTGCAATTTCCAGTGACAAAGAAAGTGTAAAAATGCAACAGAGCATAACAGCTCGTGTGCATGCTCTATAAAAGTATCAAAAGCTATTTGATGGTGATGGTCTTCAACAATAGAAACTTGGGAAAATTAAGCCCATTGCCAAAAAGGAATCAAAGTGGGCATGAGGAATGCTTCCTTTGGAAGAAAGGTCCATAAGTGGTATCCAGATGCATTAGGATGGGTATAAAGTATCTTCCTTTTTATTCATCCCACAGAGTGCTTTGCAGTGATGTATTTACTCTTGGGAGTTCAAATAGCTCTGCAGCCAAGAGACTAACTTTTTTGAAGAAAAGAATAGCATCCTTGTAATATGCATTGTATTTTTATTTTAGTTTTACTGTATGTTTCTAACATTCTAAAAGTGCATCTAACTCTAAGATGGCAACAGACCACTGAGTGAGGATGGGTTGTCTATGCCTTCTCTGATTTTCCATAACTCCTTTCTCATGATCATAGAAAGGGAAAGATGCTGAGAATTGTAGTTCAGCTTTATCTAGAACATAATAGGTTCCTTCTCATAGGTTCATACAAAGTAAATCCTTTTCTAAATTTCCTGGATTTCCTCCATCTGTCAAGGATATGACTTCTTATCAGGTTTACTCACTTGTTCCAATCAAATATGTCATGTTTCTTTTGAAATTCAAATTCCTTATATACATGCATTCACCTACCGAAACATTTCAAATAAAACATAAGATGTGATCTTACTAGCATGTTTCTTGCTTAAGAATAAAATAAATCTTACTTTGGAAGTAGCTCTTGAGGGGTTGATGAAACTTAAAAATCAACCAATTTCAAACAATACAATCTCTGACTTCCAATTATTCATTTAACATAATTTATATCTTCCAATCATCTTAAACCGATATTCTGAAGTGATTCAATGAAAGACTAGCTTATTGATAAAAAATATATTTGTTTCTAATTCCTATCAAGCTTTGGAATTACTCCTAGTGCAGCTCAGTCTTACTCTATACCTGAAAAATCCCAATTTACATCTTTGATGCTTCTCTTCTCACTCATACTGGCCAGATTTATGTTACAATTGGATGGCTTAGAAATTTGATAAATACATGCAAACTGACAAGACATTATTTGAAATAAGGATATGGGGTTACTTTTAATAGTCTACGGAGAGGGGGGGCATACAAATTTAATAAATAAATAAATAAATAAAATAATAATAATAATAATAATAACAATAATAATAATAACAATAATAATAATAAAAATAATAATAATAATATTGGTTTGTGGTGAGTTCTTTGAAATGCAAAAATTTGAATATGCTGTCTAAAACTTTAATCAGTCTAGTAAAAGTTTTGCTTAAATAAAGTTCAGGAGGGAAGTGTTTTTAATAGGAAAGTTAACACAAGAACAAAGGGGCACAATCTTAGGTTAATTGGGGGAAAGATCAGAAGCAATGTGAGAAAATATTATTTTACTGAAAGAGTAGTAGATGCTTGGAACAAACTTCCAGCAGATGTGGTTGGTAAATCCACAGTAACTGAATTTAAACATGCCTGTGATAAACATATATCCATCCTAAGATAAAATACAGGAAATAGTATAAGGGCAGAACAGATGGACCATGAGGTCAATCTGCCATGAATCATCTATGTCAGTGATTTTCAATCTTTTTTGAACCGCGGCACATTTTTTACATTTAAAAAATCCTGGGGCACACCACCAACCCAAATGACACAAAATGACACTATAACACAGTACATATTATACATATAGTGTCAGCTGGGTGCAGGGGCCTTGGTCCTGTCTGTTTTGATGGTGTATATAGAGATTTGAGCTCTTTAAGAAGATGACCCTTCAGGAGGCCATATATAATATAGATAACATTGTGATGCATTGTGATGCATTGTATATCACCCTCTGCGGGGGCCTCTTATAAAAAGAAAAAGGTCAAATATATTCTATTCCATTCTATTTTATTCTATTCCATTCTATTCAGCCCTCCAATTCATTCTACAAAAGCAGCATTGCCCTCTGCTTCCTTCGCCTTTTGCCCAGCGGCCAACCTGGCGCTCTTCTTTTTCCTCCCTATTGCACCCCAGACAAACAAGTGCTGGTCTTCCTCCTCTACCTCCGGCATACACTGGATCGGGCTAAGAGGGCGGCGGGTCTCCAAGGATGAAGTAGCCACTCCTTCCATCTGTGCTCCTCTCGGTTGTCCCCACCCCCACAGCTGCCCAATACGACACACCTGAGACTCACGCAGGGATGAAAGAATCGCAAGTAGGAGCAGAGCGGGGAAGCAGGCTGTGGGTGCTGCGCTCTGCTGCGAGCTGCCGCCACTGCCAATGCCGCTGCCATTTTCCTGCTTCCATTCTCCTTTTCCTCCCATTGTTCCACCCCTGCCCATGGTTGGAGAGGGGTGGGAAAGCTGAGGAGTACTGCTGTGTGCCTATTGAGCTGCGCCCCTGTCAATCACACATACCTCCTGAATCCCATGTCCCCCTTTTCCCGAGGCTCGGCCTTTCACTTCCCCTTTCTGAAAAGAGGTTGGACATTCATTCATTCATTTATTGGATTTGTATGCCGCCCCTCTCCGTGGACTCGGGGCGGCTAACAACAGTGATAAAAACAATATGTAGCAATCCAATAATAAAACAACTAAAAACCCTTATTATAAAAACCAGACATACATACTGACATACCATTAGATTAGATTAGATTAGATTTATTGTATTTATATGCCGGCCCTCTCCGCAAACTCGGGGCGGCTCACAACAAGGTAAAAACAATACATAATAACAAATCCAATACCCACCAATCCAATTACAATTTTAAACTAAAAAATTCATTAAAAAAAAATTCATAAAAAACAACAATATTAAAAACACGCATACAGTCAATCTAACACCAAAACAACATGGGCAAGGGGGAGATGTTTCAGTTCCCCCATGCCTGACGGCAGAGGTGGGTTTTAAGGAGTTTGCGAAAGGCAAGGAGGGTGGGGGCAATCCTGATCTCAGGGGGGAGCTGGTTCCAGAGGGTCGGAGCCACCACAGAGAAGGCTCTTCCCCTTGGTCCCGCCAGATGACATTGTTTAGTTGGCGGGACCCGGAGAAGCCCACTCTGTGGGACCGAACCGGTCGCTGGGATTCGTGCGGCAGAAGGCGGTCCCGGAGATACCATGCATAAACTGTAGAGGCCCAGAGGGAAAGAACATCTCAGTTCCCCCATGCCTGACAGCAGAGGTGGGTTTTAAGGAGCTTACGAAAGGCGAGGAGGGTGGGGGAAATTCTGATCTCTGGAGGGAGTTGGTTCCAGAGGGCCGGGGCCGCCACAGAGAAGGCTCTTCCCCTGGGTCCCGCCAAACAACATTGTTTAGTTGACGGGACCCGGAGAAGCCCACTCTGTGGGACCTAATCGGTTGCTGGGATTCATGCGGCAGAAGGCGGTCCCGGAGATAATCTGGTCCGGTACCATGAAGGGCTTTATAGGTCATAACCAACACTTTGAATTGTGACCGGAAACTGATTGGCAACCAATGCAGACTGCAGAGTGTTGGTGTGACACGGGCATTTTTGGGAAAGCCCATGATTGCTCTCGCAGCTGCATTCTGCATGATCTGGAGTTTCTGAACACTTTTCAAAGGTAGCCCCATGTAGAGAGCGTTACAGTAGTCGAGCCTTGAGGTGATGAGGGCATGAGTGACTGTGAGCAGTGACTCCCGATCCAGATAGGGCCGCAACTGGTGCACCAGGCAAACCTGGGCAAACGCCCCCCTTGCCACAGCTGAAAGATGTTTCTCTAATGTAAGCTGTGGATCAAGGAGGACGCCCAAGTTGTGGACCTTCTCTGAGGGGGTTAGTAATTCCCCCCCCCCCGAGTTATGGACGGACAGATGGAATTGTCTTTGGGAGGCAAAACCCACAGCCACTCTGTCTTATCAGGGTTGAGTTTGAGTCTGTTGACACCCATCCAGAGCCCAACAGCCTCCAGGCACCGACACATCACTTCCACTGCTTCACTGACTGGAATGCCAACTGCCACTCCCGCTTGAGGGGAGTTGTTAAGAAAGCACGGCCTCACCCTAGTTGGGGGACTGACATGTGACTTAGGCAGTTTTTGTAGCATTCTCTAATTTCCCCACGGCACACCTGACCATGTCTCACGGCACATTAATGTGCCACGTCACACTGGTTGAAAAACACTGTTCTATGTTTCTATGCTTTGTGGAATATTTCTGATTTTTTAAAATTGTGATTTTAACCATTTTTATTTATATTTTATAACTTTAAAAGTTCATTTTTGTAACATCAGCTTTCATGATCCAAAATCTTTATAAAGCTGCAAAGATGTCTTTATAAAAATTGTGGTGCAAGCATTTTGTTCTACATATTCTTAAAAAGTAAAAAAAACAAACTCTCCAAACAAATAGCAGATGTATCTAACAAGCACAAAGAATAATCAGTGTGTATTTGTTATGCATATTATTCCCAGAACTTCCTAACTGGGTTAGGAAATAATGCTGGATAGAGAATGATTTATGCTTCTATCATCTAGCAGAATCAAGATTAAGACTGTAATATAGAATCAAGATTGTTCAAGATTAGCATTAGTTACTGGCCAGAGGAACTTGATTAAATATTGTGTTTTGTGCTGCATTGTATTTGGTGTAGTCTAAGTGCATAACGTGAACTTAGTTTTTGCATTTGTAAATCATAATTCAGGACCTTACAAGATATGTGAACTCAGCCATTATGGTACAATAATGTAATCATGGCTAAAATAATTTAGAGGCACATGGGGAAATAAAATTCAACTTCAAAGTTATTCATCTGGTCTGTCTAAATCAGTATTACCTAAAATGTGCCTTTCAGCTATATTTTGGGACTATTTCTCAGAATTCTCCCATGCCTCCTGGAAGGAGAGTCCAGCATGGGTTTAGCTCAAGTCTTATTGGTAGGACTGAGTTTCAAATTAACATAAATAAATAATAATTAGGTACCGCCCCCTTGCTGCCCCAAGTACCCAGTTTTAAAAAACTCAGTCGAGGTTAAGGACATGAGTTTTTTCTCTCCCCTTTAGGTTGAGTATCTAAAGTGAATTAATGTATAATAAATATTATGTGAACCTTTTAATTTTGTTCCCTTTTTCTCTTTCAATAGGTTCCTGATCTGATGGGGTCTCTGCCCTCCGCGGGCACCACCCCCACCTTTTCTCCTTTTGGGGCCTCTTCTCTCAGCGGGTACTGCCCACCGAGGAGCAACCGGGCTATAATGAAATCATTATAGGACCTGATGGTCCAATAAGCCCAAATCACCCCAGATGGGGGGGGTCCGTCCCTCCCCATTTTCGGGGGCGGCGGAAGACTAAGAACGCCTAATGGAAGCCGCGGTGGCCCTTCAAAGCCGCCTAACAGCTGATTGACCGCTCGCAGGGGCGAGCGGCAAAGGGAGGCGTCGGCAACCTCCGAGCGGCGGCGGGAGACAGAGAGCGCCGTAAGAAAGCCGCGGCGGCCTTTTAAAGCCGCCTAACAGCTGTTCGATCGTTCGCAGGGGCGAGCGGCAAGGGGAGGCTTCGGCAACCTCCCAGCGACGAGCAAATCTTCGATGGCGGCGGCGGCGAGGCTTCCCGACCTCGCTGAGTGCATACTCGCCCTCTGAGGCGATTCTTCTGGCCGCCATCTTTTTTTGTTGGCAACGGGCCAAGAGCGCGAACGGCATAGCCTTGCCGTTTTAATTAGGCGCGAAATGGGCAGCTGGCCAAGTGTCAATCTTCTGAAGCCTGCCCGGAGACAGCCGACGAGGTCACGTGGTAGGCTGTCAGCCTATTGCAACGCTGCTTTTCACTGTCAGTCCTGTCTTCATGCCATTGCTTGCAAGTGAGAGCCTTCTGTTTCTCAATATAACTGTGGCTGTGCACGTTTTGTGGATTCGATCGTGAGTACGCTGCCCCATATTAATTTGATGAATATGGCAGACCAACTGGTCAGTGCAGAGGAACAGGCCCAGACTGTCACTCCTGTCAAAGGGAAGGATAAGGCCACCAAGCCTAAGAATAAGTCCTCCCAATCAAGTTCCTCCCTTCGTGAGGCTGAGAGGAAGATCAAGGCCCTAGAGCAGCGTTTGGAGGCGGCCTTGTCCCCCCCCCATCGTAGGTGGACTCACTATAGGCCCCTTTCAGCCTCTTCCTCCATCTGCCCTTCCACCTGCTGCTTCCATGGGCCTCCAGGGCACCGCAACGGAGAGAGACTGGTCCCCTGACAGGCAGATCCCCCCTCCATTGCCATCACCTGCAGCGAGGTCTGAGAGGCCTACCTCTTCTCATAGGCAGGTTCTGTCTCAAGGGGAGTTACAGACACCATGTTATGTGCCTTCATCTACCTTCACCCCCACGGCAGCGGGGCTTAGAGACAATGCAGATGCTTGGCAGGCCTTTGCCCCTGCTATACAGGACATTGTGGCCAATGCATTTACGCAGGGCATCGCTGCGGCAACACAACGAGCCAATGTCTTTCCCTCTCAGCCTATCCAGCCCAGAGACATTTGGTCAGCACCACCGCCCCCGACTGGGTTGGGTTCTGTGTCCATTGACCACACTGACTTTGAGGAGGACAGTGACCACGGTGAGGGCCTGTCAGATGATGAATTCACTGTTCCAGAGCAGCCAGCAGTGGCGGGACTTTTTAAACCCTCCTTGTATAGGGTTTTATTGCGCAAGGCAAAGCAAGCCTTAGATGTGCCAGGAGCAACGCCATTAGTGGAGTCATCAGACGGGCCACGCACCTCGGCTGCTCTATGCAAGGAACCCGCTAAGGAATCGGACAAGGTTCCTGCATTGGAGATTTTCCTTGAGAATGTCAAGCGCCCGTGGCAACATCCGGCGGCGGCGCAAGGGCCTTCTAACCTGGAACGCAGGTTTTATACTTTTGATGACAGCATGGAGACGCTGCTCCAGTTCCCCCCCGTGGACAAGCCGGTGGCCACTTTGGTTTCCCGCACGGTTGTGCCTTCAGAGACGGCGGACAATTTGAAACCGGATGAAAGGAGAGCGGAAACTCTTCTCAAAAAGACCCATTATGTGGATTCAGGAGGTTCAGGCGAGACTGGCTCCTGAGGAGACTCGACTGCGGCAGGACTTGAATAAGCTCCTCGCGACTGCGGAATTTTCCACAGATGCCACCCTGCATGCCGCGAAATTTGCCTCCAGGGCTATGGCTTCCACCATTGCGTCAAGGCGCCTGCTTTGGCTCAGGAACTGGCAGGTGGATGCCAAGTCGAAGTGGACTCTGTCTTCGGCTCCCTTTGAGGGTACAAAATTGTTCGGGGAGGCCCTAGATCCTGTCCTGGTGGAGGATAAGGATAAAAGGAAGGTCCTCCCAAGATCTTTCCGCCGCCAGGACCGCAGGGCTGGGCCGTACTCCCGTAGGCAGTCCTTTCGTTGGGACTCGTGGTCCGCCCCTTCACAGCAGGCCAGACCTTACTCACAGGGGGCCTTTTCCACATCCTACAGGAATGACCGACAGTATTCCCAGGAACGAGGCAGAGGTTTCTCCCAGACGAGACGCCCATACCGTGGATACCAACAACGGAACGCCAGGCGTGCCAAGTGACTGCCTGGACGACATTCCTTTGGGGGGCAGGCTACAAAAGTTCAGCGAGAGATGGCGAGCTACCACCTCAGACCCTTGGGTCTTAGCCACTATCTCGCAGGGGTTAAAGATCGAGTTTCTACACGACCCTCCACACCATTTTACCGCCTGTCCGGTCCCCAGAGACTTCGAAAGGAGGTCTCTGTTAGATCAGGAAATTCTCCACCTTTTACAGATCCAGGCGATCGAACCTGTTCAGGACAATTCCAAGGGTACGGGATTCTATTCAAGGGTGTTCCTTGTACCCAAGGCCTCCGGGGGTTGCAGGCTCATCTTGAACCTCAAACGTCTGAACCAGTATATTCTGTACTGACGGTTCAAGATGGCCTCCCTCCGCTCCATCCTGGCCTCTGTTCGGGCAGGGGACCTGCTTACTTCAGTGGATTTAAAGGAGGCCTACCTGCACATTCCCATACACCCGTACCATCGACAATTTCTTCGATTCTGTCTACACAACGTCCATTACCAGTACAGGGCCATGTCCTTTGGCCTATCATCGGCCCCACGTACCTTTACGAAGGTACTGGATGCACTACTGGCCGATCTGCGGTCCCGACCTATCCGGATTCTCGCATATTTGGACGACATCTTACTTCTGTCTCCAACCCGCCAGAGGGCGCACAAGGACTTACGAACCACGATGTCTTGTCTACAACGTCATGGCTTTACCATCAACAGGCCAAAAAGCCATTTGGCTCCTGTCACCAGACTCATTCATCTGGGTGCGGTGATAGATACGGTCTCTCAAAGAGTGTATCTATCCCCGGAGAGACAGCAACGCATCTGTTCTCTCATAGGCGGCCTTCAACAGGGCCGAACGGTGCCGTTGTCCTTCCTGTCAAAGGTACTCGGGACCCTGGTATCCTGCGTGGACATTGTCCCTTGGGCCCGTTACCATTATCGACTGCTCCAGTGGACCTTGCTCCCGTTTCAGCGTCGCAGATTGAGCCATACACACCGTCTAACCGTCGTGGGACGCGAGTTGCAACTCTCTCTCCGCTGGTGGAAATCTGCAGCACTGCGGCAGGGCACTTCCTTCGGACCATGCCATCACACGATCCTCACCACAGACGCCAGTCTGCTGGGGTGGGGGGCTCACATCCAGTCCCAGGTGGCTCAGGGCTTCTGGAGCCCCCAGGAGCTATGCCCAATAAACATCAATTTCTTGGAGTTGAGAGCTGTCCGCTTGGCCTTGCTGGCCTTCGCCACCTTACTGGAAGGTCACCACGTCCTTGTACGCACGGACAACGTAGCGACCAGGGCGCATTTAAATCACCAGGGCGGAACGCGCTCTCTCAGGTTGATGGAAGAGACGGTCCTCCTCTTCAACTGGGCGGAGACTCATCTTTCCTCCCTCCATGCAGAGCACATCGCGGGGGAGGACAACAAGCAGGCGGATTGGCTCAGTCGCCAGGAACTGGACCCGGCGGAGTGGCGGCTCGATCCGGGTCTGTTTCAGGAAGTCTCGCGTCGGTTCGGGGAACCGGTGGTGGATCTATTCGCTACCCCCCCAGAATACCCAACTCCGGAGGTTCTACTCCCGTTTTCCAACTCCGGGAGCCGAAGGAGTCAATGCACTACATCTTCAGTGGCCAAAGGTCCTACTGTACGCCTTCCCCCCGATTCCACTTATTCCATCAGTGGTAAGGAAGATCCTGTCGGAGGAGGCGGAGGTGATCTTGCTAGCGCCTCATTGGCCTCGGAGACCGTGGTTTGCGGACCTCAGAGAACTGTCCATTTCTCCACCGTGGAGGATACCGGACGACCGGATATGCCTCAGCCAGGGGTTCGTGTACCACCCGGAACCCCAATGGTTCCACTTAACCGCATGGCATTTGCAGGGGACAGGTTGAGGAGTTGTCTCCTTCCCGAGAATGTTATCGCAACTATTCAAGCGGCTCGACGCCCTTCCACAGTCCGAATTTATCAGGCAACCTGGGCAGCCTTCCATTCCTTCTGCAATGACAGGAACCTTCGACCACAGGATTCTACAGTCATCCCTGTCCTGGAATTCTTGCAGAAAGGTTTGGAGAAAGGTTTGGCGCCAAACACGCTAAAACGCCAGGTCGCAGCGCTTGCCACCATTATTAAGCGGGACGATGGGGGACCTTTAACTAGTCACCCTTGGGTTAAGGATTTTCTCAGAGGGGCTACCAACACGCATCCCCCTCCTGTTCGTCGTTTTCCCACATGGGACTTGACCTTGGTCCTTCAGGCCCTCACGGGACCACCATTTGAACCGTTGAGAACTGTTCCATTGCGTTACCTTTCCTTTAAGACGGCCTTTTTGGTGGCAGTCACCTCGGCAAGGCGGGTTTCCGAACTGTCCGCCCTGTCGGTCAGATCAGACTTGTGTCAATTTTATCCAGACAGAGTTTGTTTACGTCTGGACCCCACCTTTCTTCCAAAGATCAACACTCACTTTCACAGGGCTCTAGAGCTGGTGTTACCGGATTTTTGTGCTCATGGTACTCACCCTTTAGAGCTTAAGTGGCACAAGATAGACGTACGCAGAGCATTGAAGCTTTACATCAGGCGTACCGGCAGTTCACGCAAAACTGAGGCTTTGTTTGTGTCGTTTAGTGCTAGCAAACTGGGCCTCAAGGTATCTTCTAATACTATCAGCCAGTGGGTGAGACTATGTATAGTTGAGGCATACAAGGCTAGCGCAAGGACTCCACCGAGTGGTATACAGGCTCATTCGACAAGGAGTGCGGCTTCTTCGGCAGCTTGGGCGTCACAAGCTCCCCTTGAGGATATCTGCAGAGCCGCGGCCTGGAGTTCACCCACAACTTTTATTCGCCATTACAAATTGGATACCTTCGCTTCAGCTGAGGCTGCTTTTGGCAGACGGGTACTCCAGAAGGTGTGCGGGGAGGTACCACCCATGGTTCACAATCTCCCTCCCTGAACTTTGGACCTTGGGTATATCCCATGCTGGACTCTCCTTCCAGGAGGCATGGGAGAAGAACCGTTGTACCTACCTGAACGGTCTTCTCGATGCCCTGGAAGGAGAGTCCATACCCTCCCGAAGAACCATGGGAGGTTTTGTTTACTGATACTGTTTCTTATGTTATTATGGTTGTTAATAAAGTTCATTATCTTACATCTTTTCGTTTTTTAAAACTGGGTACTTGGGGCAGCAAGGGGGCGGTACCTAATTATTATTTATTTATGTTAATTTGAAACTCAGTCCTACCAATAAGACTTGAGCTAAACCCATGCTGGACTCTCCTTCCAGGGCATCGAGAAGACCGTTCAGGTAGGTACAACGGTTCTTCTCACCAAAACAATAAAGGGAATCAGATATAGATAAGATTGCATATGAGTCTTGAGTGTATTATCAAATCTAACTGGGATATGCTAGAAATTTGAGATCATTATCTATGGATTGTTTACAATCAGTCCATTAGTCTATCTGACAAAGCCACTTATATTTCTTCTTGTTTAACAAACAGTGCCTATGATCAGAAGCCACAAGTGGGAATGAGGACTTCTAACCCACCAACTCCATCAAGCACTCCAGTTTCACCATTGCATCATGCATCTTCAAACTCGGTTCAGAGTTCTAAACCAGACCGGATTTTTACGACTCACTTGCCTCCATCTCATCCCATCCCAGACAATAACTTTCCTATGGATCACAGGTAACAGTGTCAATTGTTCCTATGTTTGCTTTCCATTGCAAGTAGCTATGTCTTGCCACTTTTTAATATTGTGTTTGTTATTGAATACATCATGATCATCCACCATAGTTAATTTTATTTAAAATCTTGAGAATGATAAATGAGTGAATACACATGCATGCAGAGACAAGAATCACAATCAATACACGGAAAGGTAAAATATTCTGAGACAATGTGTTGTTTATCATCATATATAGTAATCCTATATACATTTTAAAAGGTTTCAGAAAAAGGTCCTTCGGACTACAGTAATACCCCGGTTATTGCGTCCCCGACCATTGCGAACAGGGTAATTTGCGATTTTTCAACCCGGAAGTCAAAACACCATCTGCGCATGTGTGCCCTTTTTTTCTATGGGCACGCATGCGTAGATGGCACCCGGCAGATCAGCTGCTGGGCGGCTTCCCTGGGTCTTCCCCCTCTTGCTGGCGGGAGGGCGAGCAGCGGGCATCAGCAAGGAGTTTCCCCACCGCCCACTCAAACTCCTCGCTGCCGCCCGCCCTTCGCCCGCCCGCGCCGTTCATTCTCGCCGCTTTCGAGCTGAGTCCTGAAGCGAATTCGCTCCAGGACTCAGCTGGAAAGCGGCGAGAGCCAGCGCGGAGAAGCCGTTCGCTGGCGCTGGCTGTCGGCGCTTTTGAGCTGAGTCCTGGAGCGAATTCGCTCCAGGACTCAGCTGGAAAGCTGCGACAGCCAGCGCGGAGAAGCCGTTCGCTGGCGCTGGCTGTCGGCGCTTTTGAGCTGAGTCCTGGAGCGAATTCGCTCCAGGACTCAGCTGGAAAGCGCCGACAGCCAGCGTGGAGAAGCCGTTCGCTGGCGCTGGCTGTCGGCGCTTTTGAGCTGAGTCCTGGAGCGAATTCGCTCCAGGACTCAGCTGGAAAGCGGCGACAGCCAGCGCGGAGAAGCCATTCGCTGGCGCTGGCTGTCGGCGCTTTTGAGCTGAGTCCTGGAGCGAATTCGCTCCAGGACTCAGCTCGAAAGCGCCGACAGCCAGCGCGGAGAAGCCGTTCGCTGGCGCTGGCTGTTGGCGCTTTTGAGCTGAGTCCTGAAGCGAATTCGCTCCAGGACTCAGCTCGAAAGCGGCGACAGCCAGCGCCAGCGAACGGCTTCTCCGCGCTGGCTGTCGGCGCTTTCGAGCTGAGTCCTGGAGCGAATTCGCTCCAGGACTCAGCTCGAAAGCGCCGACAGCCAGCGCCAGCGAACGGCTTGTCCGCCGCCTGCCTGCCCGCTAGCGAGGAGCCGAAGATTGGGGGCGGCGCGGCTGTTTTAAAATGTTGCCGCCGGCATGGGGGGCTTGCCAGCACCCCCCGGACCCCCAACCCGGGTTTGGGGGACTGCTAGGAAGCCCCCCATGCTGGCGGCGACGTTTTAAAACAGCCGTGCCGCCCCCAATCTTCGGCTCCTCGCTAGCGCTGCAGGAGTAAAAACACCATCTGCACATGCGCAGATGGTTTTTTTACTTCCGCAGCGCTACTTCGCGAAAACCCGCTCATTGCGGGGGGTCCTGGAACGGAACCCTCGCAACGAGCGGGGGATCACTGTATACAGAAATTTGAGCTAGCTAATTAAAACAGTTTTTTAAAACTTCTTCTCAAGCCTGAAAAAAATTGCTACTGGTTTAAGGAATCAAAACAGTATAATTTTTAGAACTAGGCAGAACAATAAAATATATGCTTTCTTTAATGAATAGCAGAGAAGTTTGAAGGATGCCTTCCAAGATATTTTCAGAACATGCTCAGTTCTAACACATAAGACTATATTATTGCATTTTTTAATTTTCTGTTAACTGGGCTACAAATCTAAAAACTGGCATATATTTTTTGGAAGTAATCAATTGAAAAATCATTAGCACTAGACAATCTGAAAAGTTTTTTTAAAGAATGGTATTTTAATGGCAACAATAGAACAGATGTTATAATCAACATCTCAAATTTCTACTGCATTTGGATAAAGTAAACAATCCTATAAATTTCATACACATAAATACTATTTATTTGACAAAAAAAATTGCTACATAGGTGGTTATTTTTATGAGGGTTACAAACCACTCTGTTCATTGTTTTGAATTTAATTAAATCAATTGTACATAAATATTTCTGTTTACACTTATAATTTGCATAGTATCCATTGAAAGGGTGTGGACTTTTTTGTTTTTTGTTTAGTCCTTTGAGCATTTTGAAATGTACTAGTTTAGGAAGAGGAAGTTAAACAGCCAAAACAAACTATGTTCAAATAACTTTAGACTTAGCAAAACCACAAAAGCTAAAAAACTAAATTGAAGCTTTAGCTACGTCCCTGAATCACCCTGCTTATTTCTTAAATTTGAATTTCCTAAGGCAAAGCATCCCTATATTAAACCAATACATTTTGCTTAAATTTAGTTATGGCTATATTTTAATACTGATAATGATTGTTAAAGAAAGGATAATTTATTCAGTTGGTTATATTTTAATCTTATCAGAATGTATTCCAGAATTCAGTTTTAATGTGATACCATACATTTTTCCCACTCCCATGAGCTGTAGTAATATTTAGGCTCACAGCTGACATACTATTTATGAATTTTCCCTAATATATACAATGACACAGATAATTTGGTGATGGTTCCGCTAATCTTTGAATTTGCATTTTCATTCTAAAGTCAGAATATCACCATATAAATTCTAGGCTTTTAAACTACAAATATATTTCTTATTAGTTTCTTCTTATAGACTGTGGTAATAAAAATTGCTTGTTGTCCTGCAATTTCATCTGCTACCCTGTTTCCCCGATAGTAAGACACCCCCGATTGTAAGACGTATCGGGGGTTTCAGGGGGGTCGGCTAATATAAGCCATATGTCGGCTAATATAAGACATATGTCTTACTTTCGGGGAAACACGGGGGTATTGCCGCCTCCCTCTCATCTAGCTGCGCACCACCTCCTGCCCACTTCTGCGCCGCCCCCCCTCTATACGTCACCGCGTCTGCCACCTCCGTCTGATCCAAATGAGCGCCGCCTCCTGCCCACTTCCGCGCTGCCCCCCCTCCATACGTCACCGCGTCTAAATGTTAATTTTATGGTTAAAACAAAAAATTTGACAATTTTTTTCCAATATAAGACATACCCCGAAAGTAAGACATAGTGGGGCTTTTGGGGATAAAAAGAAAGTAAGACACTGTCTTACTTTCGGGGAAACACGGTAAAATGAACAGAAGTGGAAGTTAATCTATTTAACTTGGTGGGTTTTTTTCAATGTCATCATACAATTTATTTACATAGAATAATATGAAGGTTCCAGACAGGGAAAAAACCCTCAAAGGTAGAAAAACATGATGAGCCATGGCTCAGTTTATTTATAGCTTCAACAAATAATTAAATTGTTGTTACTGCCCAGAATCATATGTGAGATGGCTAGTAGTAGAAGTCTTTTAAGCAAACAATCAATACTATTGTATTCTATTATTTGTGAAAAGCACAATTGCCTTAATGAGTATGAAAAGAAATTCAGGCATAACAGGTAAGCAAAAGTTATTATGTCCCTCTTTTTATGCTTACTTTTTAATTTAGTTTGGGCAAAACATACTTCACTGAAATATTAAATTTTCTGTGGCACATTAAATGAAACGTTTTGAATACTGAACATGCTATTTATATGTAAATTATCGAAATAAATAATATTTTTAAGTATCTGCAAAATCAGTGTTTCTGCTAAATATTATACTTATTTTTCCTTCTGTGATATGAAATATTATTTTCTTGTTTCATTCATTACTCTGTTACTTTTAAATAATTTATTAATATCAAATAAACAAAAAGGAGCATACTTAATTGGTGCTTAATAAAACTGTTTATTATGGCAGGACCAACCATGAAATCTTTCTGTAGGGGCAGCTGTTTTTATGTAATTCTTACAGAATGATACTTCCTGTGCTATCTCTTAGATTCTTGCTGTATACTGTAAAATTGTATCTATTTTCTTTCCCAGGAGAAAAATTAATTTCCAAAATTTACTATCATTTTCCCCATGCCATCTGTTGTGACAGTTTATCTTCTGTCTACCCTGACCATAATGCATTCTTTCTCCATTGTACCTCTCTCTCCACCATCACCAGATTAATAAACATTTTCTGTGTTATTATCCTAGATTTCGTCGTCAGCTTTCAGAACCTTGTAATTCCTTTCCTCCTTTGCCTGCCATGCCACGGGAAGGACGCCCGATGTACCAGCGCCAGATGTCTGAGCCAAATATCCCTTTCCCACCTCAAGGATTTAAACAGGAGTACCATGATCCAGTGTATGAACACAATGCCATGGTTGGCAATTCAGTCAATCAAAATTTCCCTCCTCCTCTGATGATTAAACAAGAACCTAGAGATTTTGCATATGACTCAGGTAATCCAAATATATATATATATATATTTATACTTTTTTTGTTCCAGAGGATTTGGTTTATTTTAAAGATTTAAGTCTGAAAAACGTCACCAGGGTCAATATTTCTAAATAATTTAGAAGCATTCTATTTAACTCATTAGATTATTAGAAATCTAAGCATATAAGATTTCCACCATTAAATAAAATAACTTTTTTCAAATGATTTTGTTATGTGAAATGTATTTTTATCAATATAATATCAAGATACCACAATCTGAAGTGGAAATTTAATACAAAGATTTCATTTCAGGCTCTTTCTCAGCATGAAATTAAGAGCTCACATTGTAAGCATTAGATATCACCATCCCTCCATTTTTAAAATCAATACTGATATTTTGATATTAACTGCAATAGAAGAGCTCTGATCAGTCAAAATACTGGATATTGAAACAAAGTTTTTAATCTCCTAATTAATTGCATATCAATACAATTGTTCACTAATATTATTTTTATTTATTTGAACTTGGAGTCATCTAGAGATTTGGGATATCAGACAATACTGATGATGAATCTAACACATGATTTCTGTAAAATCTCTTCCAATTGATAAACCAACTTTTCATTGATACTATTTAATTTTTAATAATACATTACAGTATAATGGAATATTTTTGATCCCTTGAAGTAAACACTCTGAATATATTTACTTTTAAATGAAGTTAGTAAGAAGGTAAGCAAGGACAGTATTTTGTAATTTAAATTTATCTGGTTGCCAGATGTAGTTAGGTAAGGTATTTATCCCAATTCTCAGACATTGGAGGAGTTGTTCTTTCTGGAATCCTGTTTCTTTATCAAATAGATTATCATGTTGTTACTCACTTAATAATTGCTGAACAAGTGGTAGTGGAGGTGCTATTGATTCCTGTTAATCATGTCCTTTTGCATTTGGTAGGATATTTATTTGCAGGAGAGGCGGAGTAACGACACGGACACGAGCTGGATTTAACTGGGTCATTTTTATTAAATTAAATTAGCATAATTTATTCAAATAAATTAGCATAAAAATTAGCATAAACAAACTATGACCCAAACAATGGACCTGCAGGGTCAAACAATTGCTTCCGGGGCGGAAAAGTTACGTCACATAAACTTCCTGGGCAACTTATGGGCGTAGCTCCATGCTAGTCCAGGTGAGGGACCCCTCCCTCACCTGAGACCCTGCCATGCACTTGCATGAGGGGGGTCACGCCGGCTAACCCCTACCAGGGGACTTAAAGGTGTGTGACCCAAAGACAGGTTCCCCCCAACTGCTCAGGTCGCTTCCACCACAAGCTTGGAGAGAACCTGTCAATCATCCCCAAAGACGCCCAAGGGAGAACACGCAGTTGCTAGACCACCACCCAGTTTTCCGCCCCTAACCTGCCACGGAGCGGGGGTCAGATCTCTATCTTGGCCCCCCGACTCCCCCCTCTAGCTGCGCCAGCTCACGCAGAGACCGCTGCAGGTCCTGTAAGAAAATGGCGTTCCCCTGTTCTGACAGGTGAACGCCATCGGCCCGGTAAAGCCACGGCTGATCTACAGTGATGAGGGGATGGGCCACTACAACCCCACCTAGTTCCCTAACTATCCGTCCCAGGGCCTTATTCACTCTACGCCTGACCCGGTGAATGGCCCTAAGGGAAAGGGCGTCCCTCCACACGATCCTTGGGAGGATCTCTGACCACACCACTTGCGTGGTGGGCCACACATCGCAAAGCCGTCGTAGGTCTTCGCTCGCCTGGACGATCAGCGGTAGACCCCCAAGCAGGCACAGGTCATTGCCACCAAGGTGCAAGACCAGCCATCTGGGAGCAGCCACTGGATGCCGCCCTCCCAGCAAAGACGGTAGGAGCCCCTCCCACCGCATACCTCTGCGGCCCATCCAAACGACCGTGACCCACCGTCCCAATGACAACTGGGTCCCGATGGCGCTTCTGGCTGCTGAGCGGCCGGCCCAAAAAATCATGCTGTGGCCACACAGCAGCGCCGTCGGTGTCGCGTTGGCATGGGGACCTGCAAGAGGACACACACAGAGAGGTTACCTAGCCTAAGCCCTGCCTAGAATCCTCAGCGGGCCTAACATAACCCAAATATGCCGCTGACCACCAGCGACCGATCTCCCGAATCCGATGGGCCGGGAAACCAGAAAGTGCCGCACTAGTGGCGCCGCCGATACGGAACGAATGCGTTCCATAACCAGCGGGATCCATGCCTACCTGGGCCATTGCCCTGGACACTAACACCCAAAATTGGTAACGGGTCAGAGGGATACCGTCCCAATGCCAAAAAAGGTACCCTTGCCCGGACCCTCGCAAGCTACAATAAAGCTGTAGGGCGGCCACCGGACACACAGACTGGTCGGCGGCCGCACTAAGCTGGATACTAACCCCTCTGTGCAGCTGATCCGTCTTCGAATGCCTTACAACAAGGGACACCCCCCCCCCCCTGTCTAAAGGACAGATCAGCATACTGGAAGGCGCGGAGCGACGTGTCAGCCTGAGACGATGCCATGGCCTCACTGACCCTGAGGGCCCCAAAAAATATGACACAAGCCGCTGCCCTAAAAAGACGGGCCTCATACAAGGAGGCGCACAGACTGTCAAAAGCCCCATTAAGCAAGGACAGCTGCTGAACCGTCAGAGCCCGACGAGTGTCACCAGGGGCCCCCGCTTGCTCCCTCATCCAGCCTTCCAGCATCTTCCGAATGCGGAAGTCACCTGAAAAATCCGCAAACCCCCCCGCCTTGGACAAAAAGGCGAGGCCGGCTAACCGGGACCTAATAGTCCTAACTGACAGGCCACGCTGCCTAAGCTGGACACAAAACTCTGCCAGGTGCTCAACAGGGACAGGCCAACTAAGGGGGTAACCCCTACCCTGCCTAAATTCCCCAAACTCCTTACCTGCACGCTGGTATGCCCTGAGGGTGCCGGGCGCTACAGATAGGGAGATTGCCCTGGATGCCTCGTCTCTCCACCGCTCGGGAGCCCCCCCAGACTCCAAAGGTGGCCGGGGAACGCCTCCGGCGACTCTCGGGCCCACGGGGCCAGGGTCCGAAACCTGGACAACTGACCACGGGACAAGGCGTCAGCGACCCCGTTATCCAACCCGGGGACATGCCTAGCCAAAAACAATGTGTTTAGGGACAAGGACCTGTGCACAAAATGGCGGACAAGCCGCATGACCCTGTCGCTCTTAGAGGACAGGGCGTTCACAACATGGACAACCGCTAGGTTGTCGTACCAAAAATGCACAGTCTTGTCCCTAAACTGCTCCCCCCAAAGCTCTGAGGCCACTATCAAGGGGAAGAGCTCTAAGAAAGTCAGGTCCTTAACCAGAGAAGAGGCACTCCATTCCGGAGGCCACGCCGACCAGCACCACTGGTCACCTAACACTACCCCAAAACCACAAGTCCCCGCAGCATCGGAGCAGAGCTGCAACTCAGCTTCCAAAAGAAGCTCGGGCCTCCAAAAAGACAGGCCATTAAACCTGTCCAAGAACTCCCGCCACACGCAAAGGTCAGCCCTGACCCCTGCGCAGAGGCGGGTACGATGATGGGGCAAACGGAGCCCCTTCATCGCATTGTACAATCTCCTTGAAAAAGCCCTGCCCGGAACCACCACCCGGCAGGCGAAATTGAGAATCCCCGCTAGTTCCTGGAGCTGCCGGAGAGTGACCTTCCGGCAACCAAGAACCTCATCGAGCTTTCCTTTAATTTTAAGTAACTTATCGAGGGGCAATCTAGAAGATTGCTCCTCTGAGTCCAATTCAATACCGAGAAAGGTAATCCTGGTGGCGGGGCCTTCGGTCTTCTCAGAGGCTAAAGGCACCCCCAACTGAGCACAAAGGGCTTGGAAGTCCCGCATTAGAGCAAAACATTTCTCCGAACGCGCAGGCCCCGCCAACAAGAAATCATCAAGGTAGTGAACGACCGAACCCAGACCACTGTGCCTCCTGAGCGCCCATTCCAAGAAGGTACTAAAACTCTCAAAAAGAGAGCACGAGACAGAGCAACCCATGGGCAAAGCTCTGTCCACGTAATAACCTTCCTCAAAATGGAAGCCCAACAGCTCAAAGTCGTCTGGGTGTATGGGGAGGAGCCGGAATGCCGACTTAATGTTGCATTTACCCATAAGGGCTCCCACCCCACACTTCCTAACCATAGCCACGGCAGCATCAAAGGATGCATACCGGACTGAACAAAGCTCGTCAGGAATGCAGTCATTCACTGACTCCCCTCTTGGAAAAGACAAATGGTGAATCAACCTAAATTCACCACTCGCCTTTTTGGGGACCACACCTAGGGGGGACACCCTAAGATTCGGGAAGGGCGGCTCCGGGAAGGGCCCCAGGACCCTGCCCTCGGCCACCTCCTTCCGAATCTTTTCTCTAACAATGTCTTCATGTCCCACAATCGACCTGAGGTTGTCGGACATGAAGGCCCTCCTAACCCCCACGTAAGGGATCCTAAATCCCTTAGAGAATCCTAGCAAGAGAGCGGCCGCTCTCGAGCGAGGGTGGTAGTCTCTTAACCAACCCTCAAGCACCTGTAAATTAATTGGGCTGGGCCCCTTTTCCCCCAGCTGGTGGGGGAGGCTTTGGTGGACCCCCACCCTTCTTTTCCTCCCCTTTCTTGGGGTGGGGGCACACGGAAGAGGCATGGTTCCCCCCACAGTTACCGCACGCATGCTTATACCTGCAAAAGGGGCGAAAACACGCCCCCTTTGCAGCAAACTCATGGCACGCCGGGGAAGCCCCCTTTCCCGCTCCCCCCGCAGCCGCCTTGGCTGGCGTGGAAGCCACGGGCTCCTCTTCCATGAAGTGACCGCTGTCGGTCCTGTCACAACCCTCCTTGCCGGACATATACGTGGCCTGGAACCAAAGGTCCGGGACCACCATATCCCAGGGCAAGGAAGGGTCATGGGCTATGCGCATCCGAAACCCCTTATCATAATGCCTCCAAATGGTACCTCCGTACTCGAAGTTAGCCCTGGCAATTAAATCAATGTATTTAAGCAGAGCAGCAGCCCTAACCGGCTGCCTCTGAATCACTACAGATGCGAAAGTCAAGAAAGCGTACAGCCATGAGCTGAAACACTTTGTCACCTTTGTTTTGTTCACCTTTTCCCCAGGCAGGACATCTTTGTCCTGCTTGGGGACCTCCCTATTTAAGAGGGAGAAGAGGTCCACATACTCCCCTCGCCAAATTGCTTCCTTCACTGATGGGTGGAGGTGGTACCCTAAGGGTGTAGCAGGCAGCCCACAAGGGATGGCCACAGGCTTGATGCTGGCGAAGGGGTCCCACACGGTGGAGACCCCCGCTCCCAGCACTCCTAGCCCCGGTGGATACACCAAAGGGGGCGGGGGCATGATAGCAGGAGCTGGAGGGATCCAACCCCCCACCCCTGCCCCAGGTGGGAAAGCCACCCCCGGCGCTACTGCCGGCAGGGCCAGCGGGGCCCAAACCTGACCACATGTGCCTGAAGTGGACCCCAAAAAACTAGTGCCACTCCCCAGCGCAGGCGGGCTAAACCCCGGACCCTGCACGGGGAGGAGCGATGTAGTGGCTAAGTGTGGTGCAACCTCACCTGCCCCCTATGGGGTGGACGACATCCACGGAGGGCCCATCTGAGCGGGGCCCTGGAAAGCTGACATCTGCCCCGACTGGGCCATCTGCCCGGCCTGGGCCATCTGCCCGGTTTGGGCCATCTGCCCGGTTTGGGCCATCTGCCCGGTCTGGGCCATCTGCCCGGACTGGGCTGCTTCTTCTTCTGGGTCCCTTCCCCAGGCCGCCGATGCAGCAAGGGGGAGCCCACCTGGGCCCGCTCCGGACCGCCAGCGCTCTAAGTCATCTAGCCTCTCCAGGACCCTGGCCCAAGAGAGAGACAGAGAAACCTCGGGGTAAGGGGCTGCAGGCACAAACCCCACCACCCCCTCAGACGGGACCACCCCAGGGGGACCCTCCGCGGCAGCCCGCGCCCGGGCAGAAGGCCTCAAAGCCCTCCTAGGCCAAACTACAGGCTGGGCCGGGGGGGGGGCGAGCTTGCCTCTTCTTTGGGGCCATAACAAAAATATGAGGTGAACCCAGATAACAATGAGCCAGTGTCGGGAGGCGAGGCCTACCCCAACTCACGGCAGGCCTATACCAGGGGGGCCCCCACAGAAGGCCAAACCGCCCCCCTCCCCAGCGGTGGCAGCAAAGCCTCACTGCCAACCGCTTTAATGCAAAGGGGCCTAATGAAAAGGACCAGGCCGCGCCCCCCAAAAGCGCCCCCCCACGCCCCCGGATCCCAACCGGTGCACCAAACCCGGGCGGAGCCCAGCCGATGCTGGCTCCGCGATGATAGGAAGAGGCTCCTGCCTCCGGACTTCGCCCAAGGGCACCGCAAAAGGCCTTTTCGCCGGATACCGAGCAGCCACAAAATGGCGGCCGCCACACGAGGCTGCTCCCAAAATGGCCGCCACGAGCAGAACTCAGCCGAGTGTCTGCTCGGGGCGATGATCCGGGCGAAAAGGCTGAGCCTCGGGCCTGCCCGCCCTTAAATAGGGAGAGCAAGCCCCGCCCGGACCAATCAGCAGCCGGGCCTATGCAGGCCTGACTCTCGGGCGAAGTCTCGCGTCGCGAGACTTCGCCCGAGCACCAAGATGGCGGCCGCCATGGGGTCCGGTGTCTTCCCGGCCCCTCCTGCAAACGCCGCCGGCAGGTAAGTCCGCCGGCGCTATTCTCTCAGAGAGGAAGATATTTCAAAAATGTGTCCAGCTTTTTGAAAACATTTTGCTACCACTGATTCAAGAGAAGGAGAAAGGCATAATTTTAGGAACCCGCTTTTAATGCCCTCAAATATGCTTACTTGGGCTAATCAGCTGATATGGTAACAAGGTTCTTGTTCTTATATTTTCCATGGAAGGCTTACCATTTTTCATGCTTATTGTCTGAACTGAAGCAGGTTTATCTTGCTCCTTCCTCATCATTCTGAAAGATTTGGTAAACTAATATATGAACCTCTATTCCCCATGTAGGAAGTATTAGTTTATATTTTGCCTAAGTATAATTAAGTTGACTCTTGAGTTGATTGTTGATAAAATAGCATTCTCCGGAACTAGTCCTACAAAGCATAAATTAAAGCAGTTCTTTTATACCACTGCTCCCCTAGATTAACAATATATTAAAATCTAACTCTTATTGTGCTTATCTTGCCTTTCCTACAAGGATATCAGAGAAGCAAATTGAGTTATCTGTCTTCAATTTCATCATTACAGTAGGGCTGCTAATGCAGTATTTCCCAACCTTGGCAACTTGAAGATATTTGGCTGGGGAATTCTGGGAGTTGAAGTCCAAATATCTTCAAGTTGCCAAGGTTGGGAAACACGGGGCTAATGTATAGATCTACTAGCTACTGATCCCTTTATATGTTTTTTTTTAACCCAGAAGAGATAATATCTTTCAAGATTTAGAAGACCCTTCAAAGTAAAATGTGGATTTCCACTGTGCTTTGTCCATGTGCAAAATTTTCTGTAAGAGAAGGCTGAATTTTTTATACATATTCTTAGTCAATTATCTTTCCTCTTTCTGACCTAGACCTGATTCAGAATG
This sequence comes from Erythrolamprus reginae, assembly GCF_031021105.1. Taxonomy (NCBI): domain Eukaryota; kingdom Metazoa; phylum Chordata; class Lepidosauria; order Squamata; family Dipsadidae; genus Erythrolamprus; species Erythrolamprus reginae. The sequence continues at coordinate 39,454,989 of NC_091963.1, read as the reverse complement.
AATTGATGTTAGAAAATCATGAGGTAGTTAAAATTTTGGTTATGCTAATTTCCATTATGAATAATGAGCTGTGAAGGAAGTACTGTATGGTAATTGTGTTAGATGGATCTGTCTCATTGCCCATACATTTGTGGAGAGCAAGAATGCTTTTCATGTTTATAAATTTGGTAAATATCAATTAAGTTTAGTTTCTTATTCTCATCCATTCTTTTAATTTCAAGAATTGGCCTCTGCTTCTGCAGGAGAAAATATTAGTTTAAAATGATCTAGCAGGACATAGTCATGAAGAATTGATTTGTGGCCTTAGAGTACTTTTTATGGCTCTAAATTCTTGCATTTAAGTTGGCACATCTGTACCAACATAAAATACAGTCAATTGTTTGATGGTGGTTTGCTTTGTTCTGCAGAAATCACCCTTTCCTCTTATCTTTGCTCTAAGAGTACTTTAAATAACCCTTTTGGAAGCATAATGCATTTTGCCATTGAATCATTGATTTTATTATGTTTATGGATGTTTAGGGATAAGTCACACTGAAAAGGAGCTTGCATAATAATACTTTGCTATCTAGATAATTTTTTTTAAAAAAACCCTCTCTTGCAAGATCATTATAATAAGATGTTCCTTCTGGGAGATTTTGAAAGAGCCTCGACACTGCTTATTGCTGTTGAGCTCTATATTCTTACCCATTTTGGAAATCTGCTGAATGAAAACCATTATTATGAAATGATTATAACTCTATTAAAAGATGACATTAATTATGACATCGGAAATGGCAGATCAATTAGTTGTAATTGCAGGTAAGCAATTTCTATTGCAGAATGTTGAGATAATGGAACATGGAAAGAAATAGAAATGTCAACACAGTAGATGTTTTATTTTTCCACCCATCTTCGGAGCCATGCTGTGGGGATAATTCAGACTACAAAATGAAATAGTAATTTCTATTAGAGTGCAGTTTTTATAGGTGCTTTCTAGGTGCACATAATTCTTTAATGGGAAATATTCTAGGTCACCAAGCCATAGCATCCGAAAGCCATCTAGACTATTGAATTCACTTTGCTTGGCACAGAAAGCCAATGTAAATTACCTCTAAATGGATGGCTATTGTTTAACCTCTGCAGAACACATTCAGCAAAGGATCTGCTTCAATGGCAAAATGATCTCCCAGAATTTTGCTTTTTGACTGTAACACCATTATTTGGTGCCCTACCTTGTGTGGTAATAGAGAAAAGGCGCTGGTCTTTTTCTGTATGACATTCCTTTAGGTACTTGAAAAGTATTAGCAGATTTTCTACTTTATCATCTCTATTAAAAATAATTTGTCCTCATAAGATTTAGATGTGAGGCACCTGATTATCTATTCAGTCATTTGTTATGTCATTTGTAGTTTCTCTGAATCTTTGTTAAAATATGATGACCTGAAATGGATGCAATAATAATAATAATAATAATAATAATAATAATAATAATAATAATAATAATTTATTAGATTTGTATGCCGCCCCTCTCCGCAGACTTGGAGGTGAGTCCAGGTGAGACAGTGGAACTATTATTTCTTATGATATGGTAACTACATTTCTGGTAATTCATTCAAACATTACATTTGCCCTTTTAGGAAATCACTCTTATTTTTTATGAGTGGTCTTCCATGATATATTAGATTAGCCCCAACATTATATTTTTCTAGAAGCATATTAGAGTTGAACTCATTTAGATGACTTTTAAAATGTACGTTATTGAGAGAATCCATTATATTATGTATTTATGAAATTTACTTGGCCATTTATCTTAAGCAAATAATTTGGTATTCACAAATTAAGTACAAGCACGAGCATAATAAATGCAAAATATAAAACCTAAGGCAATTTACATACTATTTTCATTCATAAATTCCCCTCTAACAAACTGACCCTAATGCTTGTAAGGAAAGCAATCCCACAATCTACTAAAGTATTTTTTCATAGGAAAGAAAACATCAATAAATTTAATCTGACAACAGATGTTTTGACAAAATCATTATGATTTTAATAAGTATTGTTTTACTTTTACGGTCAATCACTATGATCTCCTATCGAATTTTCCCTGGCAGGAATGACAGATTGATTAGTTTTAAGTTTTCTGAGTCTTGTATTTTCCTTTTTTTTAAGATATGACAACACTTGCCCTCTATCAGTTTATCGGGCGCTTCAATTATTCTTTCAAACCATTAAGTGATGGATTCATGCTTGGCAACATCCTAGACATCATCCTTGTCTAGGAAGCAAGATTTGGGTCTGAATTAATTTAAGTTTGGAGTATATCATGATCAGCTCAAAGTCAAGCTGGACTACAGCTACTTCAATCATACTGTTTTTAGAAATGAGTTGCCCAAAATTTGAGTTGATTAGGCCTTTTCTATTTATCAGGTATTTTTTGTTCGTTTTTGCCATACTCCTCCCTTTACTTGATTGTTTTAACATTCTTTTTAATTTTCACATGGTCACTAAACTTTTTGTGTAATCACGTCTCCTTCTTTAAAAATATTTGGAATTACCACCTTACCCATTTTTACGAATTCCTGCTAGATTTGATCTTTTTTAAAGTTAACTTCTCTAATAGAAACCTAATAGAAATTTGTTTTTTAAATATAATTAAAATTTGTGCTAGGGTTTAGCCAGTGGTGGTTCAAACCAGTTCTTAGAACCAGTAGTGTGGGTGGTAGGAGGCTCCGCCCACCCACCAAGGATGCTTCTGCGCAATTGCATCACGCATGCACAAACCAGTAGTAAATCAGTGAACAAACTGATTTACTGATTGTGAGCAATCCTATACTACAGCCAAAGTATTGGATTTCAGAAAAACAAATTTTAATGCAATGGGGGAATATTTAAATAATGAATTAAAGGGGAGGGATAAAATGGCAGGAGTGAGCACCCAGTGGACTGTATTAAAAAAGGCCATCTTAAAAGCCACTGGACTGTGTGTAAGACAAATAACTAAAGGTAAAAGGAAGAAGAAACTGGTATGGTTTAGCATTGATGTAAGGGCTATAGTCAATGAAAAAAAGGCTGCCTATAGGAGGTATAAAGGTCTGGACGTTTAGCTGATAGAGAGATGTATAAAATGAGACAGAAGGAGGTGAAACAGATAATATATGCTGCTAAAGCCTCAAAAGAGGAAGAAATTGCAAAATCTGTAAAGAAGAGGGATAAAACCTTCTTCAGATATATTAGTGATAGGAAGAAGAAAAACTGCGGCATCACGAAGCTTAGTACCAGGAATAATACATACATTAATGGGAATGAGGAGATACAGTGATCCCCCGGTTATTGCGTCCCCGACCATTGCGAACAGGGTAATTTGCGATTTTTGAACCCGGAAGTCAAAACACCATCTGCGCATGCATGCCCTTTTTTCTATGGGCACGCATGCGTAGATGGCGCCGGGCAGATCAGCTGCTGGGCGGCTTCCCTGGGTCTTCCCCCTCTTGCTGGCGGGAGGGCGAAGCCCCCCCAGCACCTGCTCGCCCACCCTTCACCCTTCGCCCGGGAAGTTCGCCAGGAGTCAGCGGAGAACGGCGCGCCTGTTTTAAAACGATCGGAGCCGGCCGGCTCCGATCGTTTTAAAACAGGCGCGCCGTTCTCCGCTGACTCCTAAAGCGGGGAAGTTCGCCAGGAGTCAGCGGAGAACGGCGCGCCTGTTTTAAAACGATCGGAGCTTTCCAATGAGTCCCGAAGACAAACGTCAAACTTCCGCGTTTGTCTTCGGGACTCATTGGAAAGCCGCGCGGGTGTTTTAAAACGTCGCCGCCGACATGGGGGGCTTGCTAGCACCCCCCCAAACCCGGGTTGGGGGTTCGGGGAGGTGCTAGCGAGCCCCCCATGTCGGCGGCGACGTTTTAAAACACCCGCGCGGCTTTCCAATGAGTCCCGAAGACAAACGCGGAAGTTTGACGTTTGTCTTCGGGACTCATTGGAAAGCCGCGCGGGTGTTTTAAAACGTCGCCGCCGACATGGGGGGCTTGCTAGCACCCCCCCAAACCCGGGTTGGGGGTTCGGGGGGGTGCTAGCGAGCCCCCCATGTCGGCGGCGACGTTTTAAAACACCCGCGCCGCCCCCAATCTTCGGCTCCTCGCTAGCGCTGCGGAAGTTAAAAACACCATCTGCACATGCGCAGATGGTGTTTTTACTTCCGCAGCGCTACTTCGCGAAAACCCGCTCGTTGCGGGGGGTCCTGGAACGGAACCCTCGCAACGAGCGGGGGATCACTGTACGCTGACCATTTCAATAACTACTTCTGTTCAGTTTTCTCAAAAGACACCTTACAAAATAATACTATAGAGGGATATAGCATTGCTTCCAGCTGTACGGATTCAGCTCCAGTGATCTTAGAAGCCCATGTCTTAGAAAAACTTGAACGATTAAAGATAAATAAGGCAATGGGTCCAGATGGCATCCACCCCAGAGTTCTTAAAGAACTCAGATCTGTCATTGCTAACCCCCTGACTGATTTGTTTAACCAATCCCTGTTAACAGGAGATGTTTCTGAGGATTGGAGAATGGCCAGTGATAAAATTGAACGGGTCCAAAGATGGGCTACAAGAATGGTGGAAGTCTTAAGCATAAAACGTATCAGGAAAGACTTAATGAACTCAATCTGTATAGTCTGGAGGACAGAAGGAAAAGGGGGGACATGATCGAAACATTTAAATATGTTAAAGGGTTAAATAAGGTCCAGGAGGGAAGTGTTTTTAATAGGAAAGTGAACACAAGAACAAGGGGACACAATCTGAAGTTAGTTGGGGGAAAGATCAAAAGCAGCATGAGAAAATATTATTTTACTGAAATAGTAGTAGATCCTTGGAACAAACTTCCAGCAGACGTGGTAGATAAATCCACAGTAACTGAATTTAAACATGCCTGGGATAAACATACAGTGGTACCACGTGATACGAACCCCTCGTGATACGAACCCCTCGTGATACGAACCCCTCGTGATATGAACCCGGGGTTCGGAAATTTTTTGCCTCTTGTTACGAACTTTTTTCTGCTTAAAAACCCACAACAGATCGCAAAATGGCGCTCTGCTGGGCGCCGCTGCCTGGCTGTCACCTTTTAAAACAGCTGGCGGGCTTCTTGGCGTTCTCCCAACCCGAACTTTTCGGGTCCGGGTTCGGGAGGCCGCCGAGAAGTGCCCGGCTGTTTCAGAAGGTTACAGCTGGGCGCCGCCGCTCGGCGGAGTGCCGTTTTTGTGATCGGTGGCGGCATTTTCGGCTGATCTGGAGCCTGGAAAGGAGGTGGGGAATCCCAATAGGGAATTACATGGGCGGAACTTTGACGTCATGAAGGCGCTTCTCGGGTTCGGGAGAACGAGAAGCCCCCTGGCTGTTTTAAAAGATGACAGCCGGGCGCCGCCGCCCAGCGGAGCACCATTTTGCAATTTTTTTCTTTTTGCACACATTAATCGCTTTTAGATTGTTACCTGTGGGAAACAACGTTTCATCTTACAAACTTTTCGCCTTACGAACCTACTTCCAGAACCAATTAAGTTCGCAAGATGAGGTAGGTATTACTGTATATCCATCCTAAGATAAAATACAGAAAATAGTATAAGGGCAGACTAGATGGACCATGAGGTCTTTTTCTGCCGTCAGACTTCTATGCTTCTATGTTTCTATGTAAACTGATAGTAGAATCCCACTACTGCGGTTAGCCCCAGGTAAACTTTAACCTCATTTATTTTTCAGTTTCTTAAAAACTAATTTCAAAATTAAATGATAGTTCTCCCCCTAAATTCCCATTATTTTTATTGTTTGTAATTCTTTAGCTGAAAATAACTCATTTAAAATACTAGCTTTTATCTAAACAAGATCCTCATAAATAGTAGTCATTTTAAAAAATTTATTATGATCACAGACTAATATTAAAAATAACAAAGCAATATAGTATCTAAAAATGGTTAATGGATTATCAGCGGGTAGTCTATCTAATTTTGCAGACAGTACAGTGAACCCTCGATCATCGCGAGGGTTCCGTTCCAGGACCCCACGCGATGATCGATTTTTAGCGAAGTAGCGGTGCGGAAGTAAAAACACCATCTGCGCGTGCGCAGATGGTGTTTTTGCTTCCACTGCCGCCCGCCCTTCGCCCGCCCACCCCGTTGCTCGCGCCCGCCCACCCCGTTGCTCCTGCTGTTGCTGGGGCCGCTTCCCAGCTGGGGAGCCGAGCTAGGGAGTCCCCACCGCGCGCGCGTTGCTGGGGAAAGCGCGCGCGCTTGGGGACATCGCAGCTCCGCTCCCCAGCTGGGAAGCGGAGCTAGGGATTCCCCAAGCGCGCGTGCTTTCCCCAGCAACGCGCGTGCGGTGGGGACTCCCTAGCTCGGCTCCCCAGCTGGGGAGCGGAGCTGCGATGTCCCCAAGCGTGCGGGCACCGCCCGCCCGCCCACGCTGTTGCTGGGGCCGCTTCCCAGCTGGGGAGCCGAGCTAGGGAGTCCCCACCGCGCGCGCGTTGCTGGGGAAAGCGCGCGCGCTTGGGGACATCGCAGCTCCGCTCCCCAGCTGGGGAGCCGAGCTAGGGAGTCCCCACCACGCGCGCGTTGCTGGGGAAAGCGCGCGCGCTTGGGGAATCCCTAGCTCCGCTTCCCAGCTGGGGAGCGGAGCTGCGATGTCCTCAAGCGCGCGCGCTTTCCCCAGCAACGCGCGCACGGTGGGGACTCCCTAGCTCGGCTCCCCAGCTGGGAAGCGGCCCCAGCAACAGCGTGGGCGGGCGGGCGGTGCCCGCACGCTTGGGGACATCGCAGCTCCGCTCCCCAGCTGGGGAGCCGAGCTAGGGAGTCCCCACCACGCGCGCGTTGCTGGGGAAAGCGCGCGCGCTTGGGGACATCGCAGCTCCGCTCCCCAGCTGGGAAGCGGAGCTAGGGATTCCCCAAGCGCGCGCGCTTTCCCCAGCAACGCGCGCGTGGTGGGGACTCCCTAGCTCGGCTCCCCAGCTGGGGAGCGGAGCTGCGATGTCCCCAAGCGTGCGGGCACCGCCCGCCCGCCCACGCTGTTGCTGGGGCCGCTTCCCAGCTGGGGAGCCGAGCTAGGGAGTCCCCACCGCGCGCGCGTTGCTGGGGAAAGCGCGCGCGCTTGGGGACATCGCAGCTCCGCTCCCCAGCTGGGAAGCGGAGCTAGGGATTCCCCAAGCGCGCGCGCTTTCCCCAGCAACGCGCGTGCGGTGGGGACTCCCTAGCTCGGCTCCCCAGCTGGGGAGCGGAGCTGCGATGTCCCCAAGCGCGCGCGCTTTCCCCAGCAACGCGCGCGCGGTGGGGACTCCCTAGCTCGGCTCCCCAGCTGGGGAGCGGAGCTGCGATGTCCCCAAGCGCGCGGGCACCGCCCGCCCGCCCACGCTGTTGCTGGGGCCACTTCCCAGCTGGGGAGCCGAGCTGGGGTGTCCCCGCGCGTGCCGCCCGCCCGCCCACGCCGTTGCTCGCGCCGCCGCTGGGGTCTTACGGGGGCAAGAGGGGGAAGACCCAGGGAAGCCTCTGCCCGGCGGGGAAACTCCACCATCTACGCATGCGTGGAAGGGCACGCATGCGCAGATGGTGGAGTTTACTTCCGGGTTGAAAACTCGCGAAATAGCCCTTTCGCGATCCTTGAGGACGCGAAAGTCGAGGGTTCACTGTATAACAAAACCTAGCTACATTCAAAGAAACTACTGCATTTTTTGGAGTATAAGACACACCTTCTTACCTCTCAAAAGAGGTAAGAAAACTTGGGTGCGTCTTATACACTGAATAAGTGTATAAGATGCACCCAGCCACCCTCAAAGAGTAATTTACCACCTAGCAGCAAATGCAGCAAACAGCAGTATAGCCTGATTAGCACAAGCCACTGATTATCTGTCTCCTGACACTCAGCTGATTGATTGAAGTTGCTGGCAACCCTGGGCTAAAATGAAAATGAAACTAAAACTGCATGGAGACATTGCTACAGGGCAGGCATAGACTGAAACTGGCTGTTTGTTTTTTGCTACAAGGAGGTAAGTCAATATTTTATTTTATTTTATTTTTATTTTTTTTGGTTGGTTGGATTTCTAAGCCACCCTTCTCCAGAGTCTCAGGGCAGTTTACAACAATAAGAACAAAATGCAATACTATATGACAAATGAAACCCAATCTAACACTAAAACTAATAATTAAAACCCCTATAATATAAAAATGTTCATTCAACAACAGTCACACAGTCTCACATATATGACTGGAGCAAGATGTTAAGCTCAATCAATCGCCCTAAGCCTGCCAACACAGGAAAGTTTTTAAAGCCTATAATACCTATAGAACATTCAAATTATTAGACTTATTTTTTAGACTGCTTTATTATTGTTCTAGACAACTTAACAAAACAAAGCTTTTTAAAATAAATTCTTGATCTGAAGAGGTCCAGTGCTATTGTATCTTCTTTTAAATAGCAAAGAATACTTCCAGAATGCCACATCAGTTTTAAAGATTTGTAAAATCTTGAAGAGCCGGGGTAGCGCAGCAGGTAGAGTGCTGTACTGCAGGCCACTGAAGCTGACTGTAGATCTGTAGGTCAGCGGTTCAAATCTCAGCACCGGCTCAAGGTTGACTCAGCCTTCCATCCTTCCGAGGTGGGTGAAATGAGGACCCGGATTGTGGGGGCAATAGGCTGGCTCTGTTAAAAAAATGCTATTGTTGTAAGACGCCCTGAGTCTTAAGGAGAAGGGCGGCATAAAAATTGAATAAACAAACAAACAAACAAACAAATAAATAAATGTATAATCTGAAATATCCTGTTTTACTATTAGTATTAAAATAAGGCACCTGAGTTAAACCCTGACTTAGTCATGTTTGGAGTAGTTCTATTTAAATAATTGGGAGGAGTAAGTGTGATTACATTTAAGAAAACTCTGGGACTAATATACTGTCATAATGTACATTTCTCAATTCTTTGCTATTTCTATGGCTCAGGCACACATGCACACTGTGCATATCATCAGTGCTGTTTGCTGTTGGGCAAATTGCTAGGAGGCAGAGGACTTTTTTCCTTGTTTTCCGTCCCCAAAATTAAGCTGTGTCTTATACTCCAGTGCATTTTATACCAAACAGTATATCTGACTGTTCAGGTAACAATTGTACATTAAAAATGTTGGGTTTCTCTTCTAGAAGGTATGTCATGGCTATACAGTGATCCCCCGGTTATTGCGTTCCCGACCATTGCGAACAGGCTAATTTGCGATTTTTCAACCCGGAAGTCAAAACACCATCTGCGCATGCGTGCCCTTTTTTCTATGGGCACGCATGCGTAGATGGCGCCGGGCAGATCAGCTGCTGGGCGGCTTCCCTGGGTCTTCCCCCTCTTGCTGGCGGGAGGGCGAAGCCCCCCCCAGCACCCGCTCGCCCGCCGTTCGCCCGGCCACCCGTCGTTCACCGCTCGCCCGCCCTTCGCCCGGCCACCCGCCGTTCGCCCGCCGTTCGCCGCTCGCCCGCCCTTCACCCTTCGCCCGGGAAGTTCGCCAGGAGTCAGCGAAGAAGCCGCGCGCCTGTTTTAAAACGATCGGAGCCGGCCTGGGGGGGCTTTCCAGCAACCCCCGAGCCCCCAACTCGGGTGTTTTAAAACGTCGCAGCCGGCCTGGGGGGCTCGGGGGCTTGCCCCCGAGCCCCCCAGGCTGGCTGCGACGTTTTAAAACACGCGCGCCGCTTCGCAGCTGTCTCCTGAAGCCGAACGCTAACTTCCGCGTTCGGCTTCAGGAGACAGCTGCGAAGTGGCGCGGGTGTTTTAAAACATCGCAGCCGGCCTGGGGGGCTCGGGGGCAAGCCCCCGAGCCCCCCAGGCCGGCTGCGATGTTTTAAAACACCCGCGCCGCTTCGCGGCTGTCTCCTGGCGAACTTCCCCGCTTTAGGAGTCAGCGGAGAAGCGGCGCACCAGGCCGGTTTCCAATCGTTTTAAAACAGGTGCGCCGCTTCTCCGCTGACTCCTAAAGCGGGGAAGTTCGCCAGGAGTCAGCGGAGAAGCCTCGCTGCTGCGGCGGAAGTAAAAACACCATCTGCACATGCGCAGATGGTGTTTTTACTTCCGCAGCGCTACTTCGCGAAAACCCGCTCATTGCGGGGGGTCCTGGAACGGAACCCTCGCAATGATCGGGGGATCACTGTAGTTGATTAATTTGCTCTTTTCTACTTGGAGGGCTTTGTCAAACTCACATTGCCATATCACAGTTCTTACTTTTGAAAGCCTTAGGACTAGGAAACTATCTGAAAATCTTGGCATGTCACTTTGGTCCTAGAAGAAGGTGGTTTAAGTACATAAAATATTGTTACAGAATCTATTATCTATCTTTTCAACATTTTCTCTTCTATTGAATTATAGATTATGATTGGGCAATTTGTCAAGTTCACATCAAATAGAAACCTAGAATTTCAGATTATCTATTCTTATACAAAAGTTCATAGAAGTGGTGTTACAAGTTTGGTCCTAGAATCTCATGAGTTATTCTTTCTCGAAAAGAATTTGACATCAAATCTGATGAAGAGCTGTAAGTTATTAGGAAGAGATTCTTTTAAAAATCTGGGTATTTTTTTCTATTTGACAAAGGAAAAGAAAATCCTCAGAAGGTGAAAGCTGATCTATAAATATTTTTTAATGAAGGACAACTAGAATGGGTTTGGTGTCTTGGACATCCAATATTTAATCAATATTAATACTTTGAAACGAGTTTCAGATAAGAATTGTTCTAAGATCATATAAAGTTTTGCCTCAAGTTTCGAACTGGCAGGCCATTTGATCCTACAATACCTAAGAAGAAGTAATATAAGGGAACTTGTGGGGTCCATAGCCGGGGTGGGTTCTGGATCCGTTTGCATGCACAGAAGCAAAGATTAACTTCTGACCATGTGCAGAAGCAAAATCCAAGATGGCATCCATGGATACACCACCAGAATTGGCTTCGTGATATTAACACTGAGTTACTAATGGTTCTAAAGAACCGTTTAGAGCTGCTAGGAACCCACCTCTGGTCCACATGGCTTCCATAAATTTCTATGTTGATGATACAGTTTTTTTTCTTACACTAGGCAACTTAATTTAAATCAGCACAATATATAAGGGACAAATAATGTAAAGCAGGAGTCCCTAACCTCCAGTCCATAGACAAGCACTGGGCCATGGCATGCAAGAAACTGGGTTACACAAACAATCCCTGGGATGCAGGTAGCACAGAAAACCACACACCCTCTTGCCCACAGAAAAACCTCTCTCCACAGAGGTCCCTGGTGCCCAAAAGGTTGGGGGCCACTGATTTAACGGACAGGTTTTTGCTTTGGGTTATATATCAGGGGAATGCAGTCTGGAATAAGTACTATATCATGAGAATGTATGATTTTACTGTCTTTGAAAGAATATTTTCTAGCTATATCCTCAAATCTTTACCATTCTCCCATCTGTATATAAAAACTGAAATGAATGTTGTCAAATTATTTTTATATAATTATAATCTCATACATCACATCATAGTAGCAATACTCCAAAAGATTGTCTTGTTCTTGATTTTATTTCTTCTCTCTCCTCCCCAAAGGAATAGATAAAATATCCTCTGAATCTACAGTTACAGTAAGTGGCATTGGCTAATGATTTGATTTGAGAATTGAGAATACAGTCTGGATTTACTCTTTGTGCATTAATGTAGGTCAAATGGACATCAGCTGAATTTTCAATCAGTAATGGAAGGCTGAAACTTGTCTTAAACCAATCGCATCAGCCTTACCCAAGTCTGACTGATCCCTAGAGGCTATACCCAGTAAGCAAAGCTTTTATATGAATGGAGCCTGGAGTTTCATTCATAAAATGGATGCTTAGGGGGGAAGGAGGCGGGGGAGAGTAATGGGAGAAATGCAGTGGAATGTCCATTTATACAAAGCTGAAGGGTGTAGTGTTCCATCAGCTGCTACTCCTGCCCATTGACTTGAAACAATGATTAATGTGTGTTGGCCTCCTTAGTGTGTAATTTGACACCATTTATGTGGCCTTGGCATGTTTCTAATGTATAGTGAATGAAAAGGCTACAGGAACTGGTTTCTGAGCCAATCAGAAACATAAACAGGAACTGGTTGGTCTGAATTCCATTCAAATATGTCACTATAGCCCAGCAGTGTTTGCAGAACTTAATTTTTTATAGACAGAGAACGGTGGAGGAAGAGGCTAAAGCACAGATGTTGATGTGTATTTCCAGCCAAAGATAACAAAAGGGAGTGAAAAATGGTGTAATGTGTGCACTCATTTATATGCACTTCTTTATGAAAAGGCAAGCTAGTCTACACATCACTTAAACCAGTGTTTTTCAACCAGTGTGCCGTGGCACACTAGTGTGCCGCGAGACATGGTCAGGTGTGCCGCGAAGAAGGAAGCTCGGGTTCCAGTCTCGCAACTTTTTGCTGAGAGAGAAAGAGAGAGTGAGAGAGAGAGAAAGAGAGAGAAAGAAAGCAAGAGAGAGAGAAAGAGAGAGAGAAAGCAAGAGAGAGAAAGAAAAGAGAAAGAGAACACAAGAGTGAGAGAGAAAGAAAGCAAGAAAGAGAGAGAGAGAGAAAAGGAGAGGAAGGGAGAGAGAAAGAGAAATGAGCAAAAAGGGGAGGGAAAAAGAGAAATGAGAAAATGATTGAGACAGAGAATGAGAGGGAAGAGAGATAAACAAAAGAGAGAGAGAAGTGACTCTTGATTTAAAGCATATGATAAAAAGCACCCAAAGAACAAGGGAGAAAACCCCCCCTGCCCTCACCTGTTTTGGAAATGGTTCAAGAGTGTGTATATACACACACACACACACAAGGGGGGGAGGAGACAGGGATGGAAAAAGAGAGGAGAGTGTCTTAGAGTGTCATTTTGGTTGGTGGTTTGCCCCAGGATTTTGTAAATGTAAAAAATGTGCCGCGGCTCAAAAAAGGTTGAAAATCACTGACTTAAACTAATGCCATATGACTGAAATAAATACATAAAAATAGGCAGTAGATTGCAGCTTTTATTTTTTGCATTACAAACACACATGCCTTTTTGATTCTGCAATCCTCTGTACAAGTAACCATTTGTTAAAGGAGGCTGGTTGTTGCCTGATGTTTTTCCTGAAAACCGGATGTCATGACAATGCCAGAATAAACCAGCAGTTTGCTATTGAAAGCAATCTGGTGTATTTCAGGGAGGAAAACTATAGCTTTTATTTGTGCATGTTTTGGTTTCTTTCGGAATGGCTGTGGACAAATTAGATTATAATTTAAAAGTTGTTGCCAGATGAGAGGTTGATCGTAAGCCCCCTCCCCCTTAAATGGCTGGATTTTGCATTTTGTAACTGCCATAATGTGATGTTTCCGTTATGCTGAATTTTTAATGTTATTTTACAAAGACCATTTAATTTTATTTTATTTTGAATCTTGATTTAATGTGACCCTGTTCTCCCTGTTCAAATACAGGAAAAAGAGCTTACATCTACTTTACATTGATAATTTTTTTAAAGGAGAAGGAGTGAATGATAGTTACATTTAAATTTGCTCCAGTAAAATTCCATGAATGAAATAGGTAGATTAATTGACAGAAATTTTGGCTAGAAGTAAGTAAATCATGTTGCATACTATTAGTTATATATAATTTTAATTGTAAATGAAATATAGATTGTTTTGTGGCAGATTTGCTATCTAATTTTACAATTTAATTTATTTTTCTCCATTGGTTTCCCCCCCCCTTAAATCTTAGACACCCCCCCACCCAATTTCTTTAAAAAAATGCCCAACATCCTTAGATCTCTGAAGCTCAATATTGATTATTCTGACTTGAATTTTTCAATCCATTCTGCAATTCTTGAGATTATGGTGAAATATAGTATGTTTTCTATAGAATTAAGAGCAACTATTCACTTTGAAAAACTAATGGTCATTATTATATTTGACATACATACATACATATATGCATCCATACACACAGATACACACACACATATATATGCCGAAATGTTCAGTTTTATTATTTAATCCCTTTCATTACAAATTCTGTACAATGGGCAAAGCAAACATATTGTAAAACAATAGAGGAGTCAACAGGATTTCTGTAACAGCTGCCAAACTACTTTTCCAGGAAACAGATTTAACAAGTCAATTAACTTTATAGATTATAAATACATCATATGGATATTCCTTTTTTAAAAAAATGCTTCTATAAAGATGTCCGCTAATTTAAATCATATTGTTTACAGCGTAGCTCAAGTAGTACATCAGAAAAGGTAAAGCTTTATTTTAATATTGCAGATTAGAACCATTTTCATAAAATTGGGCAGAGAAAAAGATGTGTTGAAATTGTTGTGGCAATTATCTGATCCAATTCTGAGGATTAAGAACATGCTGTCATCATGCTGCTCTTGACATATTTGAGTCGTATATTAACTATGTCAGTAAATAGAACCTGGAAAGACCTTTGTTTACATTACAACAGTGGAAGCAATTCTTTTGTCCTAATGCCATTAATGGGAGAGAGACTATTTAGTATAGTCTGAAACCTTAACAATAAATATTAGCATCAGAATTACTTAATACATCTTTCAATCAGGCGATTCCTTTCTTCAGCTGTTCATCTATTGGAACTGATTTGCTGCATCTTGTTTTACATATGTTCCGTAAATGTAAAATTGTTTGTTGTGTTCTCAAGATCTGTGGCTTGAGAAGATTGCTGTGGTTCAGCATAATGGGAGCTGTGTACTGTATTAGTTTTCTTTGTCCTGGGGCATCTAATCTATCAATTTATATTTTAAGATAAGCAGCACAACATAGTTGTCAAGGTAGAAATATAATTAAGGTCACTGTTACTTTTAGCAACCCTGTAACCAAATCTCAAGGAGTGATTAGCTTGCTTATTTGTTTTATTTTATTTTTATTTTATTTGTTTTTCAAACATGTGCAAGATAACAGGTGTAGGTATGAACACAAATACAAACAAAGTTAATACAGATAAATGAGGATAGTAGGACAGGGACGGTAGGCACACTGCTGCTCTTATGCACACCCCTTACAGACCTCTTAGGAATGGGGTGAGGTCGACCGTAGATAGTCTAAAGGTAAAGTTTTTGGGTTTTGGGGAGTTGAATTCCAGGTATTTATCATTCTATTGCTGAAATTGTATATTGGAAAGAAGCAGCAAAGAACTGAAGTTCATATTTGATACAGAGAAGAGAACTAGCAGATCACCTGATTATTTGAAAAAATATAGCATACAGTTGGAGGCTTCTTATATTCCTCTGGCAGTCTACCTTGTTCCCTATTGGCTGTTTCTTAAGTATTTGCCCCTCATTCTTGGTATTCCAGTTCTCTATACTTAGAGACAATAGTTATACTTGGATACAATTCCGGCTACAGTGAGTCCACACTGTACAAATGTTCTGGACAGACATCATTAAGGGAAAAAGAGAACACTTTGTAGATATGGACAAAAATCATATTTGGGAAGAAGTATTACCATTTCACTCAGAGCTTATAAAACTGGCTTGCAAAGGCTTTGCAATACTGGAAGGCAGTGTTTCATATACTGTACATGCTTTGGAATACTGGAAAGTTGCAACTATTTTAAGATATTGAAGTTCAACTTCTAGAATTCCTCAGTTTGCAGTTAAAGTCCACACATTCTAAAGTTGTCTGAGGTTGAGGAACACTGAAGAGAAGGATTTCCACTGCAAATGTTGTGGTTGGATATATTTGAATTTACTTTGTTATTTTATGTAATAAAGTCCTCCTTTCACTTCTGAGAATGCAAATTGCTCTCTGCTCATTGGTTTAATAAAGTTCCATCATAGCTGGATTTAAACAAAGGGATTGATGGTTTAAGAGCATGAGTCAATCAGGGTTGGGGTTATTTCTATTTGTCCATCTTTTCTCTTCACTGGGCCTATGGCTACACCCTTCTCGGTGCCCCATAGTCTTTGATGGAAACTGCCTTGATAATGATGCTGGCAGGCTCACTTTGAAGTACTGTGATTGATTTTGTTTTAAAGAAAAACTTTATTTTGTGCATGAACATTACTTGTGGTCTTTTTATATACTGAATGCTGCTTCTATTTATAGTTTGCTTTATTGCTTTTTCATCTATATGAAGTTTGGAAACAGTATACCATGAATACTCAGTTATACTTGCTAATGCTAGCATCAACTTTCCAGTTTTAGGAAGTGTTGGAACTAACTTGGAACTACTTGCATGTGTTATAGCTTGGTTTCCCTCCACCTTACCAACTTACTGTATGGACATCAGTACCCCGAATTCTGGGAGTTGCAGTCCACATATCTTAAAAGTTGAAAAGGTTGAAAAACACTGATCTATTCTCTAATATTAACTGCAATAGTTCTACCCATCTGCTTTGTTTCAAACATTATTATCGAATCTGCTATTTTTATTCTTCCCTCTTCCTTTCAAAAAGGCCATCAACTTTCAAAATATACACAGTGGCACAGTTTTTAATCATTATCAACCAGTGCCAGTTTGCTAGTTAAATTATTGCTAGGTATTAGTCAAACATTTAGCACAATTTAAAACTGCAATGTTAAATTTCATTTGTTGGCCTTTTTATTAGATAAACTAGAAATGAAAGCAGCAGGGAATTTAATTGGCAGTATTTTTTTCTGGTTAAGTCATTACTTTGATGAACTTCAGAGCAATGTTTATGTCTCCTAATTAACCGTGATAGTCATTTGATTGAATAATCACTTTGGAAATGTTTCTAAAATTTGATTAGAGCTTGACCCATTCTGATAGTCATAAATTAACCAACAGCACTTTTAGAATCATACGGCTTTAGTTCCTTCGGGGGGAAAGAAGTCAAAATACGAGAGTCTTCTTTTCAAATCATAGTGTAGCATTTAATCATATGGCTATGTTAAATGCAAAGTGGTGGATAGCATTTAGCTGCTAACATGTCAATTGCAATATTAAGAATTGATATATTTAGACTACAGGCTCAATCATCAATAATTAAATCGCTCACTGCCCATGCAGGTAGTTCTCAACCTATGATCAAACAGGGATCAGAACTTCTGTCACTAAGTGAGACAGTGGTTAAGTGCTCTTCTTTGACTTTTATTGACACTGACATTAATTGAATTTGGCTTTTCCCATTGACTTTGGTGTTGGGAGCTGGATGGGTAGATGACAAATGGAGATGAAACCTTGGGATGTTGCAACTGTTGAAAAAACATCCCATTCATAATTTTGAATCACATAATCACAGAAATGCTGGAATGATAATAAGTGTAAAGATTGGTCGCAGCTCATTTTTCTCAATTTCCTCATAACTTAGAATTATTATTAAATGAATGTTTGTAAGCTAAAGACCACCTGTACAGACTATGCTTTCAGAAAGAAGATATTGACCCTATGCATTTTTATACCAAAAACATTCCTAAAGATGTATAGATATGATCAAGAACTCTACATGTTATATGTTCTTGGTGCCTTACAAAGCCTTCACACTACAGAGATTTAACACATGGTCAATTCCATTTAAGAAATAAATGGATTTAAGGCAAAAGCAGTGATTAGAGCTTCTGTGTACTCCTGTAAAATTTATTTCGTAGGGTGTGTTTTTTAAATCTCAGTATGATTATTTTGCCCCTTCCTTACTTTCTTCCTTGGGCATACTATGATTCTTAACACCCTTTTGGTAAAAATAGGGATTGCATACCAGGATATGGAATCAGGATCTGACTTGGCAAACAGAGGTGGGGAAGGCGCTTCAGTGTTTTAACACTTCTCTCCATTACCTTGCTTACATATTTTATAATGTAACTAATCTTGGACTACACGCAAAGCTGCAAATTCTTGAGTAATATGAGATCACAGCTAGAGCAAATATTCTATGTTTCTATGTTGATATGAATTTTCACGATCCAGTCTTCTAATAGTATTTACTGTTAGTTTGATGTTTGAGGTGGGAAATACAACCCCCAAAACTATCACAATAAAGGTAAGTTTGCTTAAACCTTACAGGGATAGAAGAAATAATTGCTGTTGTTCATGGAAGGACAGGTTGCATTTACAGTATTTTGCCGTGCATTGTTATTATTTTTAACTGACTTTAAATAAATGTTTTAAGTATGGCAAATCTGACAGGTGTAGTTCATAATAAAAAAGAATAAAGATATTAGGAATAATCAAACTGATAGATGCTCTTACCGTTATCATTGGCTATATTCATTTAGTGAATTCAATGTAAAATCTCATTTTCTTTTCCCCCTAACTTCTTGATACGTATCACTAGTCAGTGAGCAGTGAAATTGAGGATTGCGTTTTGGAAAAGGACTGCACACCACACTGAATAAATTACATTTGATCCTTTATTGTTGTTTTCTAATTCTTCAGAGATAATCTAAGAAAAAATGTGATAATATAGCAAACTACATTTTGTTTCGAGAATGTTAAAATTAAAATTCTAGAATAATGAATATGAACAGTTTGCTATGGAATTGAAATGCAAGAATAAAATTAATATTCTTCAGAAAATCTGCAAGTATTATGCACAAAATATGTGTTGAAACTGCTGTCTAACAGATCAAGAGATTGTGAGTTCTAGTCCTGTCTTACACAGCTGGCTGACTTTGGGCAATTCATCCCAACCCATCTCACAGGGTTGTTGTTGTCAGGAAAATATGAGAAAATAAGAACATATGTAATTAAAGATAAAATAAAGATTTGCTAGATTAAAATGTAATAAATAAGTAAATAATTAAAAATTATGTCAATAATTTGGAGAAATCTAGGGAAACACACTGCACTTTTGAGTAAAGTATTGATTTACTTAAAAATAAATTTTATATCCCAAATTTCTTGGAATATTTGGAACTAAGTAAAATTAAATGATAGGAAGGTATCCAGAGTAAGTTCCCAATTCTGGCACTATATGTGAAATGAGGAAGCTATATAAATTGTCTGAATAAATAAATAAATAAATGGTATTTTGTATTCATTTTATGATAACTTATGTCATATTTTGTTGGGAAGCTGCTGCTTGCATCATTTCTGGGGGTGGGGTGTTGTTGAAGAATAAAATAGGTTTAATGTTAGTACTATACGTGAACAATCAACTTATTTATTTTATTTATTTATTTATTTATTTAGATTTATATGCCGCCCCTCTCCGCAGACTCGGGGCGGCTCACAACAAGTGAAAAACTATTTATAACAAATCTAAATTTCTACTAAAAACATTTAAAAACCCAAATTTCTAAACACACATACATACACACATACCATTCATAAATTGTATATGCCCGGGGGAGATGTCTCAGTTCCCCCATGCCTGACGACACAGGTGGGTCTTAAGGAGCTTACGAAAGGCAAGGAGAGTAGGGGCAGTTCTAATCTCCAGGGGGAGTTGGTTCCAGAGGGTCGGGGCCGCCACAGAGAAGGCTCTTCCCCTGGGGCCCGCCAACCGACATTGTTTAGTTGACGGGACCCGGAGAAGGCCCACTCTGTGGGACCTAATCGGTCGCTGGGATTCGTGCAGCAGCAGGCGGTCTCGGGGGTATTCTGGTCCAGTGCCATGAAGGGCTTTACAGGTCATAACCAACACTTTGAATTGTGACCGGAAGTTGATCGGCAACCAATGCAGACTGCGGAGTGTTGGTGAAACATGGGCATACCTAGGTAGGCCCATGACTGCTCTCGCAGCTGCATTCTGCACGATCTGAAGTTTCCGAACACTTTTCAAAGGTAGCCCCATGTAACTTAGTACATGAACTAATGATATGAATATCCCTTCCACTACCAATTACCTATTTTGCATTTAAATTGCCAAACAACAGCAATAAAAAATCCAAGAAACAAGAGGGTCTAGAAAAACCTTGGCTAGGTAGACATAATTTTTCCTTATTACCATTCCTATCAGAGCAGACAAATAAAAGGAAAAAGTGCCTGGTGTTTGAACAAAAGTTCAAAACCCTATTTATCACATTTTAACCTGACATTCACAATGCAAAAATACTCAGAGTATTAAATGTGTTTGAGAACTTCATTATGTATTGTGGCTATATTGATTAAACATCATAATAAAATAGTATAAACTTACACATAAGTCTGATGCTTGATTGAAGTTTGATGGAGTACTTGATTATATGAGATGGTTAGTTTTAATATATCAGTAAAAATGCTTCCAAATGATTCTATTGGAAAAATCAAATATTTGTAGACCTTTAAAGTGAATATGTTTTCTTTCCATCAAAACATTATCCTTCAAAACTAGTCTTTATCAGTTGAACATTTCGTATCAGGATATCTAAATGACTGAAAGCTAAAAAAAAAAAAAAGATATAGAATCATTTGAATTTTAGAATTTGAATAACCCATGACCCATTGAGTCATCCTCTCAGATATATTTCTGTCAGGCCGAAGCCATCATTGGAGTTGGGGACTTTCCTTTATCTAAACACAATGCAAATCCAAACCATTGGTCTCCCACATTCAACTGTTGCCCTGCTATCTTCCCAAGTTTCACCCGTGATTTGTGGGAGGGCCTTAGGAAAGTTGTAAATTAGGACCACATGACTATGGCAGTGTGGTGATGATGCTGATCAGCAGCAGAAAGCAGCACTGAAGTGGTAAAAACTTTCTAAAATTTTCTTCCCTTGTGAGTAACGAATCACAGAATTCTGTAAATTAATTCATTTGAGGTACTTTTCCCCCCATGATGCTATAATTTCACCCATTTAAAGATTAAAGAGCGAGGACCTTTACTAGGAAATGGATTCTAAATGGAACCAAGTTTTAACAGTATTTTTTTAAATGTTCAAATATGTTTCATGTTTGGCATGTGCAGTTGCAATCAAACCATTCTCTGACCAATATTGACTTCTCATTTCAGAAGTGCCTAGTTGCCATTCCATTTACATGAGGCAAGAAGGCTTCCTCAGCCACCCAAACAGAACAGAAGTTAAGTCTCTCTCTGTGTATATGTGTGTGAACTTTGCTTTCTTTTTGTATAAAAACAGGATTTTAGCTTAGACTAAATATGCTAAAATGAACAGGATTTTTTTAAAAATGTAAAAATGTGGTGCTTGTTTCTGAAGCAAAAGCTTTTCTAAATAACCACATGTAATCTCTGGAAGAGAGGCCTGTGTTTGGGTAGTTTTAATTCTTTATTTCATATTTTTCAGGCATGTTCTAAGTAGCTTATGGAACAACTCTATGTTACTACAGTAGAAGCAAATCTTTTATCTAAAATAGAAAGTAGCATGGCAAAGTACTCTTTATTCTTCAGGTTTAGATTCATTTTGAACATATTGTGCATTCCCTAGTTACCTATTTTTGTACACCATGATATTGTATATTTCTATCAAAGTAAAGAATAAAGAAAAGGGGAAAAAGTATTTTTATACATTATAAATCTGCCAATAGTGAAGCTATTGTCAATTTTATTGACAAGGCTGGTCAATAAAATTCATGATAAGAAAAAAAAGTGCTCACATTTGTTTTAACTCCTCATCAGTTCATTTAACTGTGAACTAATTTGTGACTTAAAATAGTTTCAAGAGAGGAAGCCCATCTAGAATTGCCCTGGAGCTGTAAGAACAATCAAGGCACAACCTGGGTTGAAATCTTGGCCTGGGATGAGAGCACTGCAGGAAGATGACCCAGGGTCCCATGATGCTTCCCCAAGAAGGAGGAAGCTTCCTCCCTTCCTGGTCAGTTGCTTTTGCTGAGGTGGGCCTTCCTCTGGCCAATTCCTCCCCTTTTCACCTCCCTTTGAATTTCCATGAACCATGTCTTCCATTGTAGCAGCCCAAAGAAAGGCCCAGCATGGCACTGCCCTTCCATCCATCTCTCATAGGATTTGACTTGCTCCTCCACCTTTGCAAGCTCTAATACAAGTGGAAGTATCTTTCAGATCAGAACATACTGATTAGTTAAGTGGCTGTCCTAAAGTGATCCTGGACAAGTCTTTAGCTCTTTTCTCCCCTCTTCTTGGTGCTCCTCAACCAGTGGACTTTGGCTTCTGGCTGGCAACCTCCTGGCTCTGTTGGGCTGTTCAGGATGTGTGCTGTGCATCCCTAACTTTCCCTTTGGGAAACCAAGAGAAAACATTTGGCTTATTTTTCACTGTAGCTTATGTTTTATAAATAATTTCATAAGACGTTTCTTGAATTCTAAATATTACTCTTTCTAGATTTTTTGAAATCAAAAATTTCCAGTAAAAAAATATCTTACTTCATTTTACTACATTAATTAGTAAGAAATATAGGATTGTTTGCCATAGCCATATTAATGTCATAAATTTACAATAGCATTCTAAGAGCATAGTAGGGTTCTAGCATCCACCACCTGAAAGAGTGGCAAAATGTTTAAAGACAATCATCCAAATGTTGGAGATGTCATCAGATACCAGAGTCATACTATCCTATATGGTGGACATGTGTAGAAGAAAAAACATATTGGGCAAAAATGTGTATGTGGTTGGAGAAGATGATACAGCAACATGTTGCTCTAAAATCTCAAACATTTGTGTTGGGGATTTTACCAGAAAATTATAGTAAAAAATGTATATTTGATTATTCATATAATAAGTGAAGCTAGAATTGTATTTGCACAAAATTACAAAATTGAAGAGATCTCTGTAGATAAAATGTAATTAAAATGTGCAGAAATGAATAGATTAACAGTTGCAATTAAAGGAAAGGAAGAATCTGATTATATGGAAACTATTTTATCAATGGTTAGAGAATGAAAGCAATGTATTATAAAGTCAAATAAGTTAAGATAAATTCTATGACAGCACATATGTTAAATATTAATAGTAATATAAGAATAGATACAAATTATGATTATGGTGGTAAATTTTAATCAAGACACAAAACCAGACTATATCAGACAACACACTTATTAATGAAAGATGAAATGTTTGTACAAAAGAAAATAAAAAGCATTTCCAAAAATAAATAAATAAGTCGGGTTCTAGCATCCTGTGTAGTATCTTAAGGAATATTGTAAGAGTTATTTGTCTAAGATGAACTGCTTCTCATCTTGTTATTCAATTCCCATATACTGTATTGGTTTATTGCAAATTTGTACCTTCTGTCAAATTTCAAACTATTACAGATACAACTTTTTGACCAGCAACAAGTTTATTTTTTCTGTCAGTGTTGTCTCTCAGAAACCACAATGTATATAACATTTATGTAGCAATAAATATGCCACCCTTTTCTTTGAAAAATGTTTCTATATTTTTTAGGGAACTAATTTAGCTATTATAATATTTAACAATTGTCCAGTTATTTAAAATCACTATTCTTTGCATTTAATTAATAAAATAAACTAAGATTGTAAGATTACATTTAGGAAAAGGGAGAATGCATGGCTTGACAATACTTTGTGCTAAATATTGTAAAATAAATAAAATAATTCTAGCTCTATGCCAGTGATGGCGAACCTTTTTTCCCTCTGGTGCCGAAAGCGCTTGCACATGCACTATGCTGCATGCGTGAGTGCCTACTCCCATCATTCAATGCTTGGGGAGGGCAAAAACAGCTTCCGCCATCAACTGGAGGCCTTCTGGAAACCAGAAAGGGCCTATTTCCCAACTTCTGGTGGTTCCAGTAGGCTCATGTTTTGTCCTCCCCAGACTCCAAAGGCTTGCCTGGAGCCCGGGGAGAGTAAAAACACTCTCTCCCATCCCACCTTCCAGAGCCTCTGTGCAAGCCAAAATTCATGTTGAAGCTGAGCTAGGACAATGGCTTGCGTGTCAGTAGATATGGCTCTGGGTGCCACCTGTGGCACCTGTGCCATAGGTTCGCCAGCACTGTTCTATGCCATTACCATCAGTATATTTTTTATCTCATTATTCATTTACTACATTCCTTGTACCCCTTCTTTCAAGGCAAGACATTTTGTATATGTGAAGAAACAGCTTGTAGGTGAAGCTTTTCAATGTTTTCATTTGACTTGGTAAAACCACAATTTTATCTATTTATGCCAAATCAGTCATTTTGAGGATTCATATTTTATTCTCTCAGCAGATTGTATTGCTAACTAATACTCTAACCTGCAACATTCTAATGAGCCTGGCAGATAAAATATATGTATCTTGACCCTTAGCTATAGCATTTATGTGGGATTTTTTTCAGTTTTGAATGCCAATTTTTAAAATTCATCATGTTTTCTCGATAAGAATTCTGAAAGTTGTATTTTAATAATCTGTTTCAAGTGACTAATGTGTCTGCTTTTCCTAAAATTATAGGTTGTATGTATGAAAAAGGTCCAAGACAATTTTATGATGACACTTGTGTTGTTCCAGAAAAATTTGATGGTATGTTACATTTTTTTTCATCTATCCAGTCTTACTGAAGTAATTCAGTACGATGATGATACCCAGCTTTACATCTCCACCCCATGTCCATTCAACGAAGCAGTGGAAGTGATGTGCCGGTGTCTGGAGGCTGTTGGGGCCTGGATGGGTGTCAACAGACTCAAACTCAACCCGGATAAGACGGAGTGGCTGTGGGTTTTGCCTCCCAAGGACAATTCCATCTGTCCTTCCATTACCCTGGGGGGGGGGAATTATTGACCCCCTCGGAGAGGGTCCGCAACTTGGGCGTCCTCCTCGATCCACAGCTCACATTAGAGAACCATCTTTCAGCTGTGGCGAGGGGGGCGTTTGCCCAGGTTTGCCTGGTGCACCAGTTGCGGCCCTATCTGGACCAGGACTCACTGCTCACAGTCACTCATGCCCTCATCACCTCGAGGTTCGACTACTGTAATGCTCTCTACATGGGGCTACCTTTGAAAAGTGTTCGGAAACTTCAGATCGTGCAGAATGCAGCTGCGAGAGCAGCAGTCATGGGCTTACCTAGGTATGCCCATGTTTCACCAACACTCCGCAGTCTGCATTGGTTGCCGATCAACTTCCGGTCACAATTCAAAGTGTTGGTTATGACCTTTAAAGCTCTTCATGGCACTGGACCAGAATATTTCCGAGACCGCCTGCTGCCGCACGAATCCCAGCAACCGATTAGGTCCCACAGAGTGGACCTTCTCCGAGTCCCGTCAACTAAACAATGTCGGTTGGTGGGCCCCAGGGGAAGAGCCTTCTCTGTGGCGGCCCCGGCCCTCTGGAACCAACTCCCCCCGGAGATTAGAACTGCCCCTACCCTCCTTCCCTTTCGTAAGCTCCTTAATACCCACCTTTGTCGTCAGGCATGGGGGAATTGAGACATCTCCCCCGGGCATATACAATTTATGAATGGTATGTTTGTATGTATGTGTGTTTAGAAAATGGGGTCTTTTAAATATTTTTAAACAGTAATTTAGATTTGTTGTAAATTGTTTTCACTTTCTTGTGAGCTGCCCCGAGTCTGCGGAGAGGGGCGGCATACAAATCTAAATAATAAAATAAAATAAATAATAAATAAATTCTATGTAATGAAATCAAAAGAGAATAACGTTTTTTTTACTTGATAAAACAGTTATGATCCAATTGCAGAGAGATAGATATATAATTTGTCATTTATATGATTGACCCTTGCTTTTAGAAATCAAAATATGTTTTGCAATCATATCACTTCATTTGTGAAAGCAAGGAATCTAAATCCAGAACCAGGGCAATCTATTTTACTTCTAATTATTACTTCTAATTTATTCCAGTGAGTCATAGATAGATTTCAAATGCATTGATAATGACATAAAACCTGTTATTAGAGATTTAATGCAAACTGATCTCATAATTAACAAGCAGAACAGAATGCAGCTCTGTACTTATTAATAATCCAAACTCTTAATTTATTATTCTCTTAATTTATTTATTGAAGACATGAATTATACAGAGCATATCTGCTTTTCTACGTGTATCAACAATTTTGTTGATTGTTATAATTTCTTGTATTTCTTAAAACTGATGCCCAAAGAGTAGAATATATAATGTAATACCACATACTATCTTTAATATATATTTGATATAATAAAATATCAAACCAGTATGTATTCTGAAGAGAAATTACTAATAAGGTTAAGATTGGTTTTTGTAACCAAAGGAATTTGAGTGGGTATTTCATGTCATATTAAATTCTATGTCATATTAATTCAATTTTGCACATAATGAGGTGAAAGTTCTCTAAACTTTTAAGCTGTATGGTGGTGAGGAACTTACTATCAACAGGTTAAATAAATTTAATTGTCATATGATGTAGGGTTTTTTAAAAAAATATATTCATCAGTGTGGGAAATTCTGCTAAAAATAATTGCAATACTCAAAGGTGAATAAAATTAATAATTTCACTTATGAACTTTTATCTGACAATTGTATATTTTGAATATTTTATTCAATGTGGTTATTTTTTGAATCATGTAATTAATATTTTATGGGTTCTTGTGGGAAAAATATATCTTGTTAGATTATCTTTGAGCTTTAATATATGCATGCATACTTTCTCAACTAATAGTGCTTTTCAGATAATTGTGAATGAATAGCTCAGCAATGTGGAGTATTAAAAAGAAACTGATTGATCCATAAAATTTGAATACCATACAAAAAATCCTGTTAAATTTTATTCAGATACTGTTAATTTTTTTCATATAAGTATTTTCAGGCAATAGAAGATACATACACTGTTTTTCCTAATGAGAAATTATATCAAATATTACATACCATTTCCAAAGCTGGATCTTGCATAACTTTTGATAGCTACTTTCATACTGTTACTGTATGAATTGACTCTGGAATGAGTAACTAACATTGCATTCCCATAAGTTTGTAATTAGTATTTTCTGAAGAATTATCATGCCCTATGTTATCCCAAAATCCTGAATAGTATCCTATCTACCATTTCCTTTCTCTCTTCTCACTTACTACAATAGCATCTTTTTTTCTTTGTTGGTATTAAATTTATTCCATCCTTGGGTCCAATGAACTGAAATAAATGAACTCACATTTTCTTTTGCCTAGGTGACATTAAACAGGAGCCAGGAATGTATCGTGAGGGCCCCACATACCAGAGGCGTGGTTCCCTTCAGTTGTGGCAGTTTTTGGTAGCTCTTCTTGATGATCCGTCAAACTCTCATTTCATTGCTTGGACTGGCCGAGGTATGGAGTTCAAGCTGATTGAACCAGAAGAGGTAAGTAGGGCCACCAATATTAATCCGTTACTTTAAAACATTGCTTCAGTACCTTTTCTTCTTTATTTCTATATTGTCTTAAGAAAACTAAAAATTAATATGGTCTTATGCATAAGACCTTTGACGTCTTTAAATTTAACAGATAGGATTCTGTACATGTGTATGACTCCATACCCATCAAAGTTTGCAAGAATCGACTGCATTAGACTTGCAGTCTATCTAATCTACATGTTGCCACTTGTTCTCAACCCAACAGCACTAGGACTGCTTAGGGTGACCCACTCCCTTCTAAATCAGGGGGGACTTGGGGAGCCCTTGCAGGGCAGTGCCGAGGACTTTAATGCGTTTTTCGCTGATAAAATCCCTCAGATTCGGATGGACCTTTACTCTGATTGGAAGGCAGTATCGGCTGACAATGAGTCAGTCGAGGTGACTGGGGCCTGTCCTTGTCCATCTGTATGGGAGGAGTTTGACCTGGTGACATCTGATGAAGTGTACAAGACCATTGGACCTGTGAGTTCCGCCACCTGTTTGCTGGATCTGTATCCCTCCTGGCTAGTTTCGGCCAGCAAGGAGGTGACACAGAGCTGGGACCAGGAGATTGTCAATGATTCTTTGAGGGGGGCATCCTTCCTGGCTCCCTACAAGGAGGCACTTGTTTGCCCCCTCCTCAAGAAGCCTTTCCTAGACCCAGCCATATTTAATAACTACCGTCCAGTCTCCAACCTTCCCTTTAGGTTGTTGAGAAGGTGGTGTCGCTCGAGCAGTCATGGGCCTTCCCAGATATGCCCATGTTTTGTCAGCACTCCGCGACCTGCATTGGTTGCCAATTAGTTTCCGGACACAATTCAAAGTGTTTGTAATGACCTATAAACCCCAACATGGCATCGGACCAGAATACCTACAGGACCCCCTTCTGCCACATGAATCCCAGCGGCCGATTAGGTCCCACAGAGTTGGCCTTCTCCGGGTCCCGTCAACTAAACAATGTCATCTGGTGGGACCTAATAGAAGAGCCAACTCCCTCCAGAGATTCGAACCACCCCCACCATCCTCGCCTTCCACAAAACTCTGAAGACCTATTTATGTCGCCAGGCATGGGGTAATTAATATATCCCCTCTCTGGCTAGTAAGATTTATGTATGGTGATGATTGTGTAATTTTGATTGTTTTAATGATAGTGGGGTTTTAGCTATAGTTTTTAATTATTAGATTTGTATTGCATTGTTTATTGTTGTGAGCCGTCCTGAATCTTCGGAGAGGGGCGGCATACAAGTCTAATAAATTATTATTATTAAATTATTGATTATTGTGAAGAAAATAGGAGTGATCACTGTGTTCCTCACATTGAGCTACTGGAAGTAAAGTAGAATATAAATCCAATAAATAATCTTTATCTTTATCAGTAAATGGGGATAAGATGTGTCTATTGTACACATACCTTGGCTAAGATTTAATTCACACAATTTCAAGCATGATATTGTCTTGAAATTCATTTTTTAAATAATATAATTCTCTCACAACTCTTAATATCTGAACCGAGCCTATGTATCTTCTCTGTTAGTCTCCTTTTCTGTCTTTATATTGATTTTCATGTGATCTGTAATTCTTCACACCTTTTAGAGATTATACACATGCACCAGGAGTGGGTTGCTCTTGGTTTGGCCTGGTTCAACAAACTGATAGTGGTGGTGGCAGGAGGCTCACCCACTTGCCCCGGATACTTCTGTGCATGCATGAGCAAACTGGTAGCAACATGATTTATGACCCACTATTGATATACAGTACACCCTTTCATATCCATGCATGGATTTTCAGATTCTATCATACATTGGAGCACATTAAAATCTCCAAAAAGATGCAAAGATATTATTCTGTTTGAAATATTATTGTACCCTAAAAACAGAGGCTTAGAAGAACTCTTAAAAGGGCTGTTTGAAATTTAGAGGAGTATTGGTGTATTTGGAAGAAACTTAAGAATTGCGATCCTGAATAATATGATCCAAGTTGAGTTTGGGAAAATGATGACCAGATTTTTTTTATTTATTTATTTATTTATTTATTTATTTATTTATTTATTTATTTATTTATTTATTTATTTATTTATTTATTTATTTATTTATTTATTTATTTATTTATTTATTATTTAGATTTGTATGCCGCCCCTCTCCGAAGACTCGGGGCGGCTCACAACAAGATATGACAAATCATAAATAATTCAGATAGCTGTAAAATATTTAAAGATTTAAAAGAACCCCATATACTAACAGACACACACACAAGCATACCATGCATGAAAATTGAACAAGCCCGGGGGAGGTGTTTCAATTCCCCCATACCTGACAGCAAAGGTGGGTTTTAAGGAGTTTACGGAAGGCAGGAAGAGTAGGGGCAGTTCTAATCTCTGGCGGGAGTTGGTTCCAGAGGGCCGGTGCCACCACAGAGAAGGCTCTTCCCCTGGGGCCCGCCAACTGACATTGTTTAGTTGACGGGACCCGGAGAAGGCCCACTCTGTGGGACCTAATCGGTCGCTGGGATTCGTGCAGCAGGAGGCGGTCCCGGAGATATTCTGGTCCAGTGCCATGAAGGGCTTTAAAGGTCATAACCAACACTTTGAATTGTGACCGGAAATTGATCGGCAGCCAATGCAGACTGCGGAGTGATGGTGAAACATGGGCATACCTAGGGAAGCCCATGACTGCTCTCGCAGCTGCATTCTGCACGATCTGGAGTTTCTGAACACTTTTCAAAGGTAGCCCCATGTAGAGAGCATTACAGTAGTCGAACCTCGAGGTGATGAGGGCATGAGTGACTGTGAGCAATGAGTCCCGGTCCAGATAGGGCCACAATTGGCGCACCAGGCGAACCTGGGCAAACACCCCCCTCGCCACAGCTGAAAGATGGTTCTCTAATGTGAGCTGTGGATCGAGGAGGACGCCCAAGTTGCGGACCCTCTCTGAGGGGGTCAATAGTTCCCCCCCAGGGTAATGGACGGACAGGTGGGATTGTCCTTGGGAGGCAAAACCCACAGCCACTCCGTCTTATCCGGGTTGAGTTTGAGTCTGTTGGCACCCATCCAGGGCCCAACAGCCTCCAGGCACCGGCACATCACTTCCACCGCTTCGTTGACTGGACATGGGGTGGAGATGTAAAGCTGGGTATCATCAGCATATTGATGATACCTCACCCCATGTCCTTGGATGATCTCACCCAGCGGTTTCATGTAGATATTAAATAGCAGGGGGGAGAGGACCAACCCCTGAGGCACCCCACAAGGGAGAGACCTCGGAGCTGACCTCTGACCCCCCACTAACACCGACTGCAACCGGCCAGAGAGGTAGGAGGAGAACCACTGGAGAACAGTGCCTCCCACCCCCAACCCCTCCAGCCGGTGCAGAAGGATACCATGGTCGATGGTATCGAAAGCCGCTGAGAGGTCAAGGAGCACCAGGACAGAGGATAAACCCCTGTCCCGGGCCCGCCAGAGATCATCCATCAACGCGACCAAAAAAGTTTCCGTGCTGTAACCGGGCCTGAAACCAGACTGCCGGGGACCTAGATAATCGGCTTCTTCCAAGGACCGTTGGAGCTGGAGTGCCACCACCTTCTCAACAACCTTCCCCATAAAGGGAAGGTTGGAGACTGGACGATAGTTATTAAGTATGGCTGGGTCCAGGGAAGGCATCTTGAGGAGGGGGCGCACAAGCGCTTCTTTATAGAGTGTTGGAAAGACTCCCCTCCCCAAGGAAGCGTTGGTAATCTCCTGGGCCCAGCTCTGTGTCACCTCCCTGCTGGCCAAAACCAACCAGGAGGGAAACAGATCCAGTAAACAGGTGGCGGAACTCACAGCTCCAATGGCCTTGTCCACTTCATCAGGTGTCACCAGATCAAACTCTTCCCAGACAGGTGGACAAGTACGTGCCCCAGTCACCTCGACTGACTCATTGTCAGTCGACTCTGTTTTACAATTGGAGTCGAGGTCGGCCCGGATCTGAGCGACTTTATCAGTGAAAAACGTGTTAAAATCCTCGGCTCTACTCTGCAAGGGCTCCCCAACTCCCCCCTGGTTAAGAAGATACTTTGTGTAAGCATCTTTGTGTAAGAAGATACTTTGTGTAAACCAAAATAGGTAAACAATGAAAACTAAACAGCTTTTGTAAGCCTGAATGCCTACTTACATAGGTACATAGATAGTACCTTTAGTACTACAACAAGATCGAGAGAGGCCTCACATCAGTGTCATCATCTCAAAGCCGAGTGGAGCATGACCTAATAACCCTCTGTTCAACACCTAGTAAAAAGACATCAAAATGGCATGCCTCTTACGCTGAACAATTTTCCCAGGAGCCTATACTGGATTTAGATGGGCCTCCTCACTTTTAAAGAAGGCCAGATTTGAGCGTGATGACACCTCAATCCATTGCAACAACCCTACAAGCTGGTACTATTTTAGAGGTCTAAATTATCCTGATCCTCTGATAGATAAAGATATCATTTTGGTGCAAGAGACCTGGACCAAGGATGACCTTCTGTTAAATGGATATCATTTGCATAAGCTAGAAGCAAGGCCAGGCAGAGGCCCAGGAAGACTGAAGGGAGGGCTGGATATTTTCATTTCCACCAATTTGAGAGCAGAGCCCTTTCTTATTCCCCCATTAAAACATATGGTTATGACCCTTTTCCTCAAGATGGACTCTGTCCAGCTCTTAATAATTAATGTTTATCTTCTTCTATTGGTAAGAAATGCTGAAATCACAGCAGTGTAGATGGAGTTGGAATATTATATTAGTAAACATCACATAGACCATCCAAAAGCCAGAGTCTAACTGTGGGAAGATTTCAAGGCTAGATTGGGACCAGATTATTCTACATTATATACGAAATATCATCATTATCCACCAGTGTAGGTTCCCATAAGAACCAGCTCCTCCCTCATACAACTCTCTAAAGACAAGAGGATAAATTTTGTTGGCTTATGTCTTGCAAAGATGGTGAATAACTCAATCTTTATATGTCCAATGGCTCTTGGGCTGGCAACTACCCTGGCAAAACTACATTTATGTCAGGGTCCAAAAACACCACCATTGATTATATCCTAACATCTGTGGACTTATTACATCATGTAGAAAATTTTGAAGTCCTACCTTGCCTGGAAAATGACCATCTTTATGTATATATATATGAAGGCCTACACCTGGCAAATACCCTTCGGGGACCAATTTATTCCTGCAATTTATTCCTCTAGCAGGCCCATCAAGATGTAGGCTCAAATGTTCCGAACAACTTGACCAGAAGGTGAGAAGAGCTCTTTCAGAGGACAATATCCTCTGAAAACTTTGCTCAGCCTTTATTATAGCCAACCCTTCACAAAATTTACTGGAACCATAAAAACATATCTACATGTTCAATGTAGTTCATAAGCTACAACCAATATACATGACTAAGCTAAGAGGCTCTGTATCACCTCGAAACAATGGTTTGACAAGGATTATGTACAAGCCAAGAAAGCTTAACCTTGGCTTATAAGATGTACAAAAGTGAGGCTGTGAATGTTAATAAAACAAGTCTGAAACATTTTATTACCCTCAAAAACAATCTAAGCAACTGATTACTCTTAAGAAGAGACAAGACGTAAGGACCTCCTGGAACAGCTTAACGTGGCCACAAAGCAAAAGAACTCTCTATTCTGGCATCTAATAGCTAGACACTCGGACAGATTTCATACTCCATTAGATGTCCACAGAAGTCCTACAACCTGGGAACTTCACTTTTGGAGAATGTACGAAGACCTATCTAGTGAGAGTATAATGTCTACAATAGAGGACTTATCAAATTGGCCCCTAATTTCAGAGTCCAAAATCAAATCACTCATTGGCCGACTCAGGATTGTAAATTAAAGGCTTGAGGAGCTGACTCTTTTTACCACTTAATTTCTGAAGAACAATTCAGAGTGATGGCTATAGGTTTTTGCAGTGCTATTCAAGTGAATTGACTCCACTGGCTATGTTCCATAAGATTGGGGTTTGGCAATTGTCGTCCCAATTTTTAAAAAGGGAAAAAGATATGATGCAGTCAATTATAGACCAATAAATCTGCTAAATATGATCAGCAAACTTTACTCCAAACACCTCCAAGATAAACTAAAGGGGCAGCTGGATTCTGAGAATTTGATCCCTGAAGAGCAAGCCAGGTTTGGAGAGGTGAGAGGCACCATCAATCAGTGCTTAGTTCTTCATCAACCAATTGAAAAATGCATCTCAAATAGGCTTGTATCATTATGCACCAGCTTTATAGATCTCAAGAAAGCCTTTGATCAATTATTAGGACTAAGCAATGGGAGAAGCTGGAAATGGCCTCAATTGACCACAGGCTTCTTTATCTATTATGCGTCCTACATACCAAAACATCCCTCAAAGTGGGGTGTAATATGCAAGGGTCCCTCTCAAAGCCAGTTAAAACTCAAAAGGGGGTTAAACAGGAATGCATTTTGGGGGCCTGATACTCACTTTTACATATATGATGTGGTAAAATGGCTAAACAAACCAAATACCTCCCCCCCCCCAAATATGTGACCAAAGCATCACTCTCTAGTACTTTAATAACAATAAACTAGATCTAAATTATGAGAAAACAAATATTAAAAAGGCCAAAATTTTATTCATGGTATCTAAATGGACACAAAATAGAGCAGGTAACCATCTTCAAATACTGAGAGTGTCATTCAGGCCAATGGTTCAAAAAAAGCACATGGAGAATATGCAGCTATCTTGGGTCAAAGATCAGAGAGCACCATTCTTAATTTTTTCCACACAAAGGGAGGATATTATGTCCCTGCTGCTATTAAACTTTTTGTGGCCAAATCACTAGCTCAACTTCTTTATCAGACCATCAGCTTCATGTTTTACATCATTAGAAATAGTTCAATGCAAATTAATTAGATCAACTCTTCAGATGCTATCTTTTGTGTCAATTGCACTGGAGACAGGACTGATAAAAGTCTAAGCAAGAATCTGTATAGTATCTCTAAATGTTTGGCTAAAGATACTCCTCCAAGACAAATTCTCTTCCTTATGGATCAAGGCAGTCAAGCCCAATCTTGCCAACTTAAGTTTCTCAGCTTTAATTCTTGAGATGGATTATGATCTAACAAGACAACCTTGCGACAAAGGGTGGAGGATATCGAGAGGCAGGCAGACTTAGGGAAAACTCTGTTGTTTCTGGCTCCAGATGCCACTAGATGTGTTGTGTTTCTGCCAGCTATCTTAATCAGTTGGAATCAGCAATCCATCAAAAAACATTTGTGCTTGCACAATGCCATGTGTTTCCACTGTTCATTTTAAGTGGAAAGTATAAAAAAATATCATTCATGAAAAGACTTTGCCCCTGCAGCTCAGGAGAGGTGGAGACTGTGGGAAACATGCTCCTTATATGCTCCTTTTACGGAGATTAGGGAAAAAAACATATTCTGCCAATAATTGCAAGGTATCCGGCTGTTCTGACACTACCTAACTTCAATGCCTGCTTAAGGATGAACAGGACATAACTGTAGCACAAGTGGCCAGATTCTGCTCACTAGCAGCGGTGATTCACCGCAAATATGTGTCTTCTTCACTATAGGTTAGGGATTGCAACTGTTGTATAAATCAGACCATGTATAATGGATTTATTATAGATTTAGTTGTCATTTATTATTTTAAACTAGAAGTCTTAAATGTGTGTGCATGTGTGTGTGTGTACAAAAAGGTTGTATTTTTGTGTATTTTCATCTACAGTGTTCCCTCGATTTTCGCAGGGGATGCGTTCCAAGACCACCCGCGAAAGTCGAATTTCCGCGAAGTAGAGATGCGGAAGCAAATACACAATTTTTGGCTATGGACAGTATCACAAGCCTTCCCTTAACACTTTAAACCCCTACATTACAATTTCCCATTCCCTTAGCAACCATTTACTCACCATTATTACTGGTAGTCACCATTGAATAAGACATTAGTGTTCCTGATATTTATAAACATAATTATTTATTAACAATAATTATTTTTTTTGTTATTTATTTGCAAAAATTATTAGTTTGGTTATGATGTATGATGTCATCAGGTGGGAAAAACCGTGGTATAGAAAAAAACCATGAATTATTTTTTAATTAATATTTTTTGAAAAACTGTGGTATAGGCTATTCGCGAAGTTCGAACCCGCGAAAATCGAGGGAACACTGTATATCTCTTTACAAAGCTGTCCCCACATACACATTTTGCAAGCAATTTTTTCCAATGGAATTGGCTAATGTATGATATTTTCATTGCTACACGCAACTTAGAACTCTTGCTTTAAATAGTGAAGTAATCATGCTGTTTAGCTTAGTCTATGGTACCTTAGCTTTCCAAAGCTTTTGATTATTCCTTTCCCCAATATCAACTAGAAGTGATCCTGGAAAAAGGAAGAGACCCACATCAATGCCAAGTCTCCCATATCTGTAAGCCAGTCCAAATGATACCATGACAGAGGGCATCAAAAAGTACTGAGAGATCAAGGAGAGATCATAAGATATATCAAAGTTCAATCAATCAATGCAATCAATCATCTCCTTATTATGGGCTGGCCTAAATGTTGACAGGAAGGGATCAGATAAAGCCATTTTATCAAATTTATAAAACAAATTTTATAAAATATAACAGATGGGTGCTAATCTCTCTTGGTGACAGGTGGCACGCCGCTGGGGGATTCAAAAAAACAGACCAGCTATGAACTATGATAAACTTAGCCGTTCACTTCGTTATTATTATGAAAAGGGAATCATGCAAAAGGTGAGGAATTTGTAGTTTTTGTATTTCTGTGAAATATTGCATGTTAAATTATAAATTGGTTTAAAAATGCAAGTATTTCTAAACTGCGTATCCAGTATGACTAATATAAGGAAGTTCATTAAATGTCTAACTTTTAAATTTCCATACAAAACTTTCTCCCCATCCTATTATTTCAAAATCCATGACTTAGAACATGAACCTTGATGTAAATTGAAAAGTTATAGTACAGTTTTGGTCAATTTTGTACATTTTTCTGCACTATTAACAGATTGGCCTGTCTATTGCCTCTGCGTATTTTTCTCTTTCACATACCCTCATGTCAGGAAAAATGCAACCCTCTTTCAAAGTATGTTTTTAACTTCCTTCAAAACCTTTTAAGGAGCCACGACTCAAATCTGAGCAGATTACAGTAGTTTTCTTTAAAAGTTTAAAAAAATAAATAGAAAACTATTATCCTTGATTATATTTTTAAAAAAATCTCTATATGTATGGTTGTGTATGTGTTTGCGCATGCGCACATACATGCACACTTAACTAATTAAACTGGGTCCAATTTTTTGGGTGCATTTTAACACTAGCTGTTTTTATGATTGAAGCTATACGTGTCATTCTTATCCTATCATTTTATTTTTATAATAATTTCCTTAATTTATAAATTTGCTTAATTTATTGTTAATTAAGATAAATTGGAATAATAAATTTGATAAATCAATAAATAAAAGGTTAAGACTGCCAAGAGAAGGATTAAAAGATTTCATATGTTGCCAGATGATGGTATACATTAGATATACTACTTGAGGTTATTAAAGGAAATAGTTCTGTGATATCTGAAGGTCCCTGCTTTGAAAGGAAGACATACAGTGATTGGCATAAAATTATTTGATTTTAGTGACTTGTTGGCAATTTCAATTTTGTTTCCCCAACTTTATCCAGTACTTACACTAATAATCAGAATAACTATAGAAGTGTACTCAATATTCAGTATATCTACTATTTTTCTTAATCAAAACATAATTGTGCTGCCTTTTTAAAGCCAACCTTCCTCACTTGTTTAAAATAATCATTGTAAAAACCTAATTAACCAAAACACAAATAACTCAAATTAGCTCAAAGTGGGAAATAAAATCAAAATCTGATGAAAGCGGTATTTCATTAGGCCAATAGTACATTTGTGAATTAACAGTTTTTAAGCTTCCAAGAATGCTTTACCAGATAAGAAAACTATTTTCTCCAAAACAGAAGGGTCTGTGAGTAGGAAAATATATGGTTGGTGCTAACCAAGTCAGTATTAGATTAACCTCTTTGTGTTGCAAGAAAATACGCCAAACAGATCTTGCAGTGAAGGGAAAAAAAGCATGATGTGTTGTTTCAAGAACTTGCCTCAAAATTACGGGGATAAAAAAGAGACTGTCATTGAATGATACACAAACTTCCTGTTACAGTTTCTTTGGTAAAAGTAGCCATAATAAAATCCAGGCAGAGTGGTAAAAGTTCTGCCACTTTGCTGAAGTCAGGCACAAAAAATTGTGGTATTCAAAAGCCGTCAGCTTTTTTATACTTGTCTTAAATGACCAAAGCCTCTCTTTTCTGAGCTCTTGTGAAAATAACATCTTGATGGAGTCCATTATCAACTTACTTTCTTGAAGTTGAATGTTTTTCTGATCAAGTTTAGTCACCCCTCCACATCAAAATAGACTGATGGTATATAAATACTCAAAACTTCCAATATACTTTTCGTCCATCATAAAATAAAAAGAGAAAGCCAACCACATTTAGCTTAAAGAGCCAGGAATAACTAATACAGCATCAGCTGACGTGTTACAATCTAACCTCAATTGCTTCAAGCTTCAATATGGCTCAATAAAATTATATATGTATGCATGTATGTATGCATGTATACCTTCAATATGGCTCAAGAAAATTATGTATATAAATTATGTATATCTTCAATACGGTTCAAGAAAATTTATTATCAGCAAAAATATGTATGTATTTATGTATGCATGCATGCATGCATGCATATCTTCAATATGGCTCAAGAATACATATATGTATATGTGCATGTATGTATGTGTGTGCGTATAATATATACATATATGTATTCTTGAGCCATATTGAAGATATGCATGCATGCATGCATACATACATATTTTTGCTGATAATGAAAAGGAAGGGAGGCTAGTATAGATCTATTTCAAGCTCTTTTGCTCTTTTTTTGACATATATATAATATCTCTATATATGAGAAACGAATAAGACTGTCCTTGACCTGTCTAATCTTGTGGACACTTGTCTGGCAGTTTTCTCTTCCTTTATACCTCTTCTTTTCCTGCATTTGAGACAGCAGAAGCTTATTAATAATGAGTCATAGGTTGGATTGTTCATTTCAAATTAAAACAGTAAAGCAATTCAAAAGAATTCTTTATGTTGGGATTGTTTTTTAAAATCATGTTCCCTGAATCTTAGGGTCTTTTGTTTTTCTGGTTTTTTTTAAAAAATGTTGGGAGAGTTCCATGATAAAGGGAAAAGAAAAAAATCATGTAGACTCACCCAATTTTTCTATCACTAGAGCTTGCCTCTCGTCAACAGTTCTAGGATACTTTTTAAAATGAAGGTTCTACAGCCTGAAAAAGTTTGTAAATCCCTATTCAGTGTGATTATTTTTAAAAAATAGTAAAGCCATTAATCTTCTATGTCATTCATTATCATCTAATTTTTGCCCAGTTTTCCTTGTGCATCTTGTTTTCTGTGTTCCTGATGCACAAAATATTTTTTGATGCCCCTAATATGGCTGCAAAAGAAAATTGTACTTCCATCTCTTACAGCCTTTCTCTTTTCCACCCTTCTTCTTTAATATTACTCTTAAGGTTGCTGGAGAGAGATACGTGTACAAGTTTGTTTGTGACCCTGAAGCCCTCTTCTCCATGGCCTTTCCGGATAACCAGCGTCCCTTGCTGAAAACTGACGTCGAACGTCATATCAATGAAGAGGACACTGTCCCTCTGTCCCACTTTGATGAGAGTATGGTCTATATTCAAGAAGGAGGCTGCTGTAATACCCACCCTTATAATGAAGGATATGTATATTAATGGAGTGATAGAAGTGAAGCCCCTTTTTCATCCTAAGCTTTTCCCTCTTTCATGAGACCAAGACAAAAGCTGAATTCCCTTCAGTTGATTTTATAAGAATAAGGATTAAAAACTGTAAAAAGAATAAAAGAGTACTATAA
The DNA here is from genome assembly GCF_031021105.1 of Erythrolamprus reginae. NCBI lineage: Eukaryota > Metazoa > Chordata > Lepidosauria > Squamata > Dipsadidae > Erythrolamprus > Erythrolamprus reginae. The sequence goes on along the minus strand of NC_091963.1, from coordinate 39,415,873 downwards.
AGGGGTTTCTTCTGTTGTATTACTCCTGTAGTTTGACATGGACAGTGCACTTTATTTGAAAAGGGAAGTTTCGAATCTAATTGTTTATTCTTTGGAACAAGGGTGGAAAATACAGGTTTTAAGTACAACAAAGCTGTATCATGTCTGAGTTTGTTTCTTTCTTGGTTAAAAATAATGTACATGTTCTCTAATTACCCATAGTACAGTTAATTCTAGATGTGGTCAATAACCATTTGTACCCTACTTGGAGAACTATCTGTCATGGACACTTTCCTCTCTCTCCCCTTTTAACTATAGTCTAGCCATTTTTCTTGTCTTTTTTATTGCTAGACAGACATTATTTACGTTTTACAAAGATTGAGCTTTGCACGTTCAGAATATGTACTCCACCTTTAAGCTATGGACCAATAATAGAAGCTGGGTTTGAAGTTAGAATTAGATTTTTAGTTTTGTTCATTGAAAGACAGGTTCTACTTTTATTTTATTTCTTAAAAACATATCTATGTATCTTAAACACTACCTTGATTCTGTACAGAAGTCATTAAGGAAAGCATTCATTCTGGTCCAAAGAACACAGTTCTTGGTTTGTGATTATAAATTGCAAGGCTGTAGCTTCGCTTCTGATATCAAGTGCCATCTTGTTATGCAAATACATCAACATTTAATTGTTTTCAACTTTTCAATGTCCACCTGAGTGTAGTAATTGTTTAACTGAATCATTTTGCATATTCTTTTAACTTTATGTACAGGACTGTGATCGCAAAGGGTGAGACAGAATGCTATCCTTCCACTTTCTTTGATTCATAAATAGGTTATTTAATCAATAAGAATTAACTGTACTAGTTCTTATATCTCATTATGCTATTTTAGTCCAAGCAGTTTCTCCTTCAGCAAAACATCCAATATACAAATAAGTACTTTGGTAATTTTTAGACATGATATCCAATAATATGCATTTAAGCCTTTATACTGCTGTGTTATGTTCATAAGCATATATACATACTAGTTAATGCTATCGCTTCTGCTGCTGTCTTTATTCCTGTAATACTCTCTTTGCTGAATTTACTATGTTCTTTATAAGCAATGCTGTAACTACAGTTAGCATTCAGGACAAAATAGATGACTTGAACTGCTTGGAAAAATAGCTTATGCCATAGCTGTGCTATAAACAGCTTTAATGTGCATTGCGACATTGATAGGACTTTCCAGTTGCTAAAGAGGATCTCTGCTGAACCTTTTATAATGCTCTACTCCATGGAGCAGAGACCTCTGCATAATATAAAAAAAAATACTTATTTTCTTTTTCTTGTTTTGGGCTGTATCATGTAGTGCTGGCACTGATGCTTAACAATTTTGTTAGGAACACTAATTGCAAGTGTGATTAGTTAAGTTTGGGAAATCCTTCAGAAGTTGTATTAATTTGGGGGAAGGCAACATTGGAAAGAAGACAAGAATCTTATTCTTGAATTCAAATTAAATGAATAATATTTAAGAAGATTTAATTTTTTTTGCATTGGAAAAGGAAATAGAAAGCATATTTGAAGTTTGGAGAGAACATCCATCCCAATAGTCATATACATAGTTTGCCCAGAAATCATCAATTCTGAAATAGAGAAAGGGCAGATAGGAGTCCATAATTATTAGTTTCAAAAATAATCTTTCATTGTAAATGACATGATATCAGAGATGCCGGGATGTAGTTATTTACTTTGCACTCAATGTTAAGAATTAGTCAGGAACCCTATAAATCTATAAATGATTTATAATGCAATTCATTTCAAACTTAATGAGTATTAACCACTATAAACCACAGCTGTAACAAAGCACACTGGGTATGCATCTCTTTCATCCTAAAACATTAAGAGAGTTTCATGTGTGCATGTTAAAAATCCCATGGCATGTTAACCTTACAGAAATCTCTGCTAAAAGAGCTTCATCCCTGCCTTTGTTCGGTGGCAAAATTTCTCTAGCTGGCTATAAAATTTGTTTTGTGTTTTTGTTTTTGAAAAGCTACCATTGGGATAGAATCAGTGACTTTAATCATGATGCCTACAGATGTCTATTGACATTTCCTAGACGTCCCTCCTCACCTAATTTAAAAATGGGAGGCTAGTATTTTCAGAGTGTCAACTTCCAGCTGTCTTGAATCACAGTTCTGCTTAAAAAATAAAAATTCTACTCATTTAAGAAAACAGTTGGGGAATGTACACTTGCCATTTAAGAATATACCTAGGTAAATGAGGTGGTAAAAGTCCTGGGGATATATATTCATTTGTTATCTGGTAGATGGGTGATTTCTGTTTGGCTGCATCCATCATGGCAGTCATTTTATGAAGTCATCTCTATCAACCTTTTTTTTCTGAACGAGGAACTTAAAATTCCAAATATGTCCCCCAGTCTTAACAACAGAAGCATCTTTGTAGGAGTCAAGACCTCGAAAGTTGCAAGTGCAACATCACAGTTGAAGCCCCACCTCTTGTACTTACATACACACAAAAGGGCAGGGTATTGATGTGATTGCACATCTACCCTCTTGCCAATTTTGATCCTCCAACAAGAAACTAAAATAAGGTTTCTCCTTACCTTAATTGCTAAGTTAGGGTAGATGAGAAGAAACAGGCTTGTTTCTAAACAAGGCGTATTAAATAAACTGGCTCTGAAACAGAAGAGATGACAAGGTATGCATGCTAAAAGTCCTTACAGGAAGAAGCAAGTATGTTTACTAGAAGCCTAAACACATTCTGCTTAATGATAATTGTAGCTTTATTCTTTCAGGTAGCCAGACATTAAAGTATATTGAGCAGATTCGGGAGGCCAAGATTTTTATCTCCACTCCTCAAAGCCCTTCTTAATGAAAATATTAATCCACCACCCTTATTGATAGCCCCAAAGGTAGCATGTCATTTGATCTGGGATTATCAGTCTACTAGTCTCAGTCCACAGGATAACTGAGTACACCTGCAATCTCTTACATCATTTTTGAATTTTTAATGGGCAGGGTATACAGAAGATGTCACCTGATAGCAAAAAAGCAGAAAAAAATCCTGGTATTTGTTCTTAAAAGTATGGATTAATCCAGATTTACAGAGCCACTTTTAACTGACATAGATCCCCAATATACGTCTCCCTTAAATAAAAAGTTCTGTGGTTACTTTCGGTCCTGGTTTTATTGCAAGGAACAGTTATTTGAAAAGAAAATATTAGTTGAAAAAAAGAAAGCCTGAGTCAAATGTCTTAATATTTAATATATATCTATATCTATATCTATATGCTGTATATGGTAGTGATTCACTGAACAAAAAGATAATTCCCAGGGGGAAAATGGTATAAGAATTTGTTATCTGGAATTGTTGGATCCTTTTGAAATTGTACCTTTTAAAAAAGAGTTTATTTTAAGTTCTGTTTTTATTCCACATTTTTCCAGGTAGATTAATAAATCTGGCAGCTGATTTCTGAAAGATGGTTGTTTGAATGTCTAATGGTTTTATTTTTATTCTTTCAACATAATTGAAAAGTGTATTGGAACAAAACAAAGGTGACTCCATGCTGCATCTACAACATTACAGCAAGCAACTATCATAGTTTATGTGTAGCTTGCGGCTAAAAATCCCCCAAACGAAGGCAAACAAAATTTCTAAAAATAAAGAAAACCCATTTCTTTGAGCAATCACAATGGGTTATTACATTATTAAGTATCAATCTTACTTGGAAACATAGTACAAAATTACAATATTTCACATCAGGACAGGTATCTCTCCTCACTTTCTGAGTAGTAGCCTTATCACATATACTTGTTATGTATATATGTTTTCCATATATGGTTAAATATAAATAGCTTGTTATTTTTGAGATCTGGTCTATCCCTTTTCCTTTTGAAGGCATTTTCCTAAATAACTCACCCAGTGTTTTTCTGGGGAAGATAAATATGAAAATTACATCGGACATCAAAACCTGCCGCCATAGCCTCTTGTAATGGTATGTGGGGGATGACCTTGAAAGATAAGACAAAGAGCTACAGCCTAGACATGATCAGATAAATTAAATTTGATTCCAAAGGAAGAGAGGCGATGAAAGCATCCATGAAGGAAGCCTCCCCAATTTTCATGAGAGTAAGAATGAATGTCACAGTTTCTTTTTAGTAGATGAAAATCATTGGCTTCAAGGGTGCCAACAACTCAGGTCCCTAGGCAACACACACACAGAGATTACAACTCACTACTCATTCTTTCTTACTACTTTACTATTACTGCTTCCACTACTACTTCTTATGAGTCCTACTACTGGAGAAAAGTATTTTTATAACAATTTTAGGCTCTTTTGTACAGCTTTATTTCCATGAGAGAACATACACTTTCTTCCCTTCCTTCACATTACCCACTGCAGTTGTTTAACAACACAGTTTTGATAGTTGTAGTCCCTATTGCTAGCTGGAGGGAGGGCTGAAAGGAGCAAATGACAGCTGGCCAGGGGCTGACCATTTTCTAGCAAGCCTGCTCTCTAAAAGAAATTTTCAAACTTTCAAGAGACTTTTACTGGAATGTTACAATAAAAATGAAGTTGTTATCCCTGTTGTGTTTATAGTCTGGACTACCTCAAAAGGCAGCCCTTTTTGGCTGACAGCATGATGGACAGGAAGGTTGGTTTGGGGAGTATCAAAAAGGATGTTAGGACAGCCTCATCATTTTGCATACATCTTCCCCTAATAAAAATCCAATGTCTCTCCTCTGCTCCCAGGAGCAGGAAAAACAATGATTGTTTTGAATTGCCTGAATATGCTCAATGAGGAACAAATGCAAAATAGAGGAAATTAAAAAAAAAGAAAGAAAGAAAAAGAAAATTGTAGATTACACTCTAGACATCAACCCTTGGCTATACATCTAATACAAATCTGCCTTCATGAAGTTTACACTTGAATCTTTATTTTTGATTCACTGAAAGATGAGGATCACCTTAATCCCAATTTTCAAAGTTTTAACCAACAAGAAAAAATATTGCAGTTCTGTGCTAGCAAAAACTTCAGAAGAGAAGGATTATGGGGTAGTGATTTCTGACAGTCTCAAAATGGGTGAACAGTGCTGTCAGGCGGTAGGGAAAGCAAGTAGAATGCTTGGCTGCATAGCTAGAGGTATAACAAGCAGGAAGAGGGAGATTAGAATCCCACTGTATAGAGCGCTGGTGAGGCCACATTTGGAATACTGTGTTCAGTTTGGAAACCCCACCTACAAAAAGATATTGATAAAATTGAACGTGTCCAAAGACAAACTACAAAAATGGTGGAAAGTCTTAAGCATAACACTTATCAGGAAAGACTTAATGAACTCAATCTGTATAGTCTGGAGGACAGAAGGGAAAGGGGGGACATGATCGAAACATTTAAATATGTTAAAGGGTTGAATAAGGTTCAGGAGAGATGTGTTTTTAATAGGAAAGTGGACATAACAACAAGGGGGCACAATCTGAAGTTAGTTGGAAAGTTTAGAAGTAACGTGAGAAAATATTATTTTACTGAAAGTAGTAGATGCTTGTAACAAACTTCCAGTTGACGTGGTTGGTAAATCCACAGTAACTGAATTTAAACATGTCTGGAATAAACATACTGTATATCCATCCTAAGATAAAATTCAGAAAATAGTATAAGGGCAGACTACATGGACCATGAGGTCTTTTTCTGCCGTCAGTCTTCTATATTTCTATGTTTCTAAATGGTAAAGCTAGACAATTATGTTCACATATCTCCAATTTGGAAGGATTTGCCCATTTTGAGAGGGAATATGCTCATCATCAATTAGTTTCAGTGACTATTTAATGCAACACAATTGTTTAATAATAATAATAATAATAATAATAATAATAATAATAATAATAATAATAATAATAATAGCAACAACAGAGTTGGAAGGGACCTTGGAGGTCTTCTAGTTCAACTCCCTGCTTAGGCAGGAAGCCCTACACTACTTCAGACAGATGGTTATCCAAATTCTTCTTAAAAACTTCCAGTGTTGGGGCATTCACAACTTCTGGAGGCAAGCTGTTCTACTGATTAATTGTTCTAAATGTCAGGAAATGTCACCTCCGTTCTAAGTTACTTCTCTCCTTGTTTAGTTTCCACCATTTCTTCTTGTACTGTGTATCCTTATTTACTGGAGTTTGGGATCTACCTGAATATCTTGGATAAGGTTCACATTCAAGTTAAGAATAAAATACTTGAAACCAATAAGAGAGTGGAATTCTAAAATGTTTGGAGAGAATGTTAACTCCTCTGGAAGTAAAGAATGAGCTTGAGGTTTCTTATCAATAGCACACCAGTTAAATAGTTTTCCTTCCTGTATTGGGATTTTTATTGCTTTAAAAATATAACAATTATTTCTAAATTAACTTGTTAAAATATTATGAGACCCTGTATTTCTATTTAAAATATAACTTTGTAGGCATTTTTGAATCAAATTTAAAATATAACTTTGTAGGTATTTTTGAATCACAGTTCCCTTATCAGGGCCACACTTGATAAGGCCAGCAAGAATATGGTTTAGGTCTCTCTGATATTGTTTTTCATTGTTTGGCTAATTAGTTCCCTTTTTATAGTACTATACAGTGGGCCCCTATTTAAAATATTCTGAATTTACAGTTTTGCTTTTTAATTGACTTGGCTTTGTCCCTTATGCTTTGTGTGTGTGTGTGTGTGTGTGTGTGTGTGTGTCGGGGAGTTGTCTTGCTGTTTACAGTAATTCAGAATGTGCTTTTCCTGACCTGTTACCTTTTGATGGCTTCCACCTTTTCCATAGTCTCTAGTTGAAATGGTGAAACTTGTAACATAGCCTTTCTATAGGGCTGCAGGCTAGGAAAGGCTGGTTTACTCAAACCATCTGTGTGATTTTGGCTGCAGTTAAAAGTGCTAACAATATCTGAGTTTACTGTGTATGGTACTGACATACAATGCCTAAAGGCAAGTAACTAGTGATGGGCAAACCCAACGGTGTTCGGGTTCAGAGAGTTTGGATGAACTTCATGCAAAGTTCAGCTGAACGTGAACTCCGAACGGTCCGTGGTGTCAAAGCTCCGCCTCCGGAATCCCATCGTTTTTTATTTTTATGGATTTTTTATTTTTATTTATTTTTATTTTTACGAAAAGGGATGCCGCAGCGGTGCCGGAAGCAAAGGGAGGTCCTTACATGAAAGGACCTCCCTTTGTTTCAGTGCCGCTGCGGCGTCCTTTACGTAAAAAAAAATAAAAATTATTATTACATGACAAGACCTCCCTTGCTTGTGGCGCCGCAAGCAAAAGGAGCTGGGGAATCCCACGAAGAGATTCCGGGGGCAGAGCTTTGACATCAGATATACCGGCAGGTTGCTAAGGACGCCAAAGTGATCACTTCCTGGATTCCGGGAGCGGCACTAGAATAGTGGAGGGAGGATGGAATCCAGGAAGTGATCACCTTGGCGTCCTTAGCAATCTGCTGGTATACATGGGAATCATGGGATTCCCCAGCTCCTTTTGTGCCACCTGACCGGCCCACAGTTCCCCAGTGTTCGCCTTCCTCCGCTGCCACTGGCGCCCAGCTCCTTCTCCTCTTCTCAGTAGATGAGGAGGAGGCGGTGGCGCATCACGGTGCTTGGCACAAATGCTGAACCGGAGCACAAATTTTTAAAAAAAATCCGGGTTCGGGTTCGGTATGCCGAATACCGCAAAATTCGGTACGGACCCGAATTGTGCAGGTTTGTTTTGCACTACAAGTAACTATTGTCATAACATTTTTTTTTAAAAAAGTTGACGATAGTCTCTGTTTCTGACTTTTCATTAAAATCAGGGAGACTAATTTATATATGAAGTATAGTGCCATCTACATAACTATTTTTGGCACATACATGGTTTTCAAATTTATTATCTGAATATTTGATTATTCTTAGTGTGATAAAATAATGACTGTTTTGACTTGGAGTTGTTCATCCAGGCATCCATACACATCAAAAAGTATTACACATACGTAGAAACATAGCCAACTTACTTAATCAAATTGATCATCATTATACATGCTTTCATAACTTGTTTATAACATAGTCTTATAACAATAATTTTCTTTGAAATGACATAGATTATCTCATCAAGAAAAATATCAATGGGTTCAATGTGACTTATTCCTAGGAATCATTGTTTATGTAATCTAGATTAGCTACTTTTCTCTTCCTTTGCCACTGAAAATTAGAGTAGCATTTTATTTCTTAACATATGACCTATAAAGCCCTTCATGGCATCGGACCAGAATAACTCCGGGACCGCCTTCTGCCGCACGAATCCCAGTGACCGGTTAGGTCCCACAGAGTTGGCCTTCTCCGGGTCCCATCAACCAAACAATGTCTGGCGGGACCCAGGGGAAGAGCCTTCTCTGTGGCGGCCCCGACCCTCTGGAACCAGCTCCCCCCAGAGATTAGGATTGCCCCCACCCTTCTTAAAACTCACCTCTGCCGTCAAGCATGGGGAAATTGTGACATCTCCCCCTGGCCTATATAATTTATGCCTGGTATGTTTGTGTGTGTGTCCTGCTTTTTAAATAAGGGGTTTTTAGAGACTTTTTAATATTAGATTTGTGATACATTGTTTTTTATTATTGTTGTGAGCTGCCCCGAGTCTGCGGAGAGGGGCGGCATATAAATCTAATAAATAAGAATAATAAGAATAATAAGAATAATTTTGGTGCAATCATTTGGAAAGCCATAGTGCTGCTTGCTTATGAAGAAATGAGCATTTACCTATCCACGTAAAAGTGATTCACTTTCAAATTACAACTGAGAGATCTAGAATGCCCATGAGGGCTTCATTTGTGTCCCACTACAGAGACACAGCAATTGATACAGTTTCCATGCCATCCCCTGGTATGAATCCTAACTATTCTAATCCTTACTGCCCCGACTCTCCTGCCTTTTGCAAGGTATTGAAAACTTACCTCTGCCGGCAAGCCTGGGGCCATTGAACAGCTAGCTCTGGCCTGTAGTATGACTCTGGTGTGAGTGAGTAGGGTTGTATGATTTTAAATTTGGGGGTTTAGATTGTTTTAAATAATGGACTTTGAATTGGTTTTTGTATTTTTGTATGTTATAAGCTGCCCTGAGTCTTCAGAGAAATCAAACAAACAAACAAATACTGTATTTTTCAGAGTATAAGACACACTGGAGTATAAGATGCACCTTAGTTCTTGGGGAGGAAAATAGGGGAAAGAATCTGCTTACCAGATATTCATCTGGCTAGCATCCTTAGTCTAGTCAGTTTCAGCACATTATTTTATCCCCTGGTTAGGGCTTTAAAAAAAACTTATTTGGAGAGAGTAACAATGAAAGAGCTTGCAAGCCAGTAAGAACTGGGAACATTGTCAGCACCTGGTTAGGGCTGGAAAGAAACATTTGGAGCAAGTTAGAGCAATGAAAAAAACTCTACAAAGACTTAGAGCTTAGAAAACATTCTTTGCAGACAGTAACAATGATATAACCTGCAAGAGCTAGGAAGATCATTAGCACCTAGTTAGGGCTGGGGAAAAAAGCTTTGAATTTTCAGCCTCTTTTAGGGAGGAATGGTGAAACTTATACTCCAAAAAACACAGTAAATAAATAGGAAGAGATATAGATAATCCATTTCATTTGGAACTCCCAAAAAGGAAGATTGCTGACTGAATAGAAATTATTAAGATAACTTGAGTAATATGGTTGGAAGGCATCAATGCCTTCTTTGAGGCTGATGGTATCATGAACATATTTATTTATTTATTAGATTTGTATGTCGCCCCTCTCCGTAGACTCGGGGTGGCTAACAACAATAATAAAACAGCATATGACAAATCTAATATTTAAAATAACTAAAAACCCTTATTTAAAAATCAAACATACACACAAACATACCATGCACAAATTGTATAGGCCTGAAGGGAAAGGAATATCTCAATTCCCCCAAGCCTGACGGCAGAAGTGGGTTTTAAGGAGCTTACGAAAGGTGAGGAGGGTGGGGGCAATTCTGATCTCTGGAGGGAGCTGGTTCCAGAGGGTTGGGGCCGCCACAGAGAAGGCTCTTCCCCTGGTCCTGCCAAACGACATTGTTTAGTCGATGGGACCCGGAGAAGGCCAACTCTGTGGGACCTAACTGGTCGCTGGGATTTGTGCGGCAGAAGGCGGTCCTGGAGATATTCTGGTCTGATGCCATGAAGGGCTTTATAGGTCATAACCAACACTTTGAATTGTGACCGGAAACTGATCGGCAACCAATGCAGACTGCGAAGTTTTGGTGTAACATGGGCATACTTAGGGAATCCCAAGATTGCTCTCGCAGCTGCATTCTGCAGGATCTGAAGTTTCCGAACACTTTTCAAGGTAGCCCCATGTAGAGAGCATTACAGTAGTCGAGCCTCGATGTGATGAGGGCATGAGTGACTGTGAACAGTGACTCCCGGTCTAAATAGGGCCGCAACTGGTGCACCAGGCGAACCTGGGCAAACGCCCCCCTCGCCACAGCTGAAAGATGGTTCTCTAATGTGAGCTGTGGATCAAGAAGGATGCCCAAATTCCGGACCCTCTCTGATGATTTCCCCCCCCCAGGGTGATGGATGGACAGATGGAGTTGTCCCTGGGAGGCAAAACCCAAAACCCACAACCACTCTGTCTTATCAGTGTTGAGTTTGAGTCTGTTGACACCCATCCAGACCCCAACAGCCTCCAGGCACCGGCACATCACATCCACTGCTTCATTGACTGGACATGGAGTAGAGATGTACAACTGGGTATCATCCGCATACTGATGATACCTCATCCCATGCCCTTGGATGATCTTACCCAGCGGTTTCATGTAGATGTTAAATAGTAGGGAGGGAGAGGACCGATCCCTGAGCCACCCCACAAGGGAGAAGCCTAGAGGTTGACCTCTGACCCCCCACTAATACCGACTGTAACCTCCTCATCCAGGATTAAATCCTGGATGAGGAGAGCTTTATTTACCACCGACCTGGCATTGAGTAGCAGCATCCTGAGTCCAGGGCCAGAATTACACTCGTCACCAGTACCCTGGGTTGAGCTCATGGAGCTGGAAGAAGGGATTGCTATTAAGCAGCTAGCTCCATGGTTCCTGCCATATCTGCCTCTCCCCAGCAAGACCGGAATATTCTGACCCTCTGCCACCCCTGAGATAGTTGCCCCCTCCCCTCCTGCCTCTCCAACATCAGGTGTGCCAAGTATATCATTGCTACCATATCTATTCCCTTCATCCACACCATAGTCACACCCACCCACCCACCCCACCCACCCCCATTCTATCCACTCCATTCATTCCAGTAATCATAAGCATCAATCCTTAAAAGAACCCCCCAATAATTAATTAAAAATATAGACAGAATAATTATATTAAAATCCAATCCCGCTAAAATCATTTAAATTAATATAGCAATATGTTGACTTAATTAATGTAGCAATAAAGTGCAATAAAGAGACAGTTTGAATCAGTTTGCAGCACTGTCCTAGAGGCAGTTAAATCATAGTTTTTTTCCCCACAAGTAAGAAGTGTTTACAGTCTTACAACCTTTACTGTCTTTCAAGAGGGAAATGAGGGAACAGGACTGTCCTTCCGCAGGTGACAGTCCATGGGGGGGGGAGGGATGTCAATTCAACCTCCACCCTCAGCAGTCTCTTCTCCCCCCCATCTTTGCCACCTCCGTCTCCTGGTGCCAGATTCATCCACCTTTCTGTCCACTGATGCCATGAGGGAAGGGGGGGTGTCGGTCGTCGTTGGCTGGATCTTGATTTCCCAAGGGCCCTCTCTATAACTTACAGAGATACATCCTCTAGTACACAGCCTTGTTCAGATTGTGGTTCCACCCAAAATATTTCATTTTCACTAGGTTTTATTCTTGCTGTTTTCTCTACAACAATCATGGAGGAGTATGATCCTATTGCAATCAACCTATACTTAACACAACAGATCTTTCAGCTGTGGCGAGGGGGGCGTTTGCCCAGGTTCGCCTGGTGCACCAGTTGCGGCCCTATCTGGACCGGGACTCATTGCTCACAGTCACTCATGCCCTCATCACCTCGAGGTTCGACTACTGTAATGCTCTCTACATGGGGCTACCTTTGAAAAGTGTTCGGAAACTTCAGATCGTGCAAAATGCAGCTGCGAGAGCAGTCATGGGCCTACCTAGGTATGCCCATGTTTCACCATCACTCCGCAGTCTGCATTGGTTGCCGATCAATTTCCGGTCACAATTCAAAGTGTTGGTTATGACCTTTAAAGCCCTTCATGACATCGGACCAGAATATCTCCGAGACCGCCTCCTGCCGCACGAATCCCAGCGACCGATTAGGTCCCACAGAGTTGGCCTTCTCCGGGTCCCGTCAACTAAACAATGTCGGTTGGCGGGCCCCAGGGGAAGAGCCTTCTCTGTGGCGGCCCCGGCCCTCTGGAACCAACTCCCCCCGGAGATTAGAACTGCCCCTACTCTTCCTGCCTTCCGTAAACTCCTTAAAACCCACCTTTGCCGTCAGGCATGGGGGAACTGAAACATCTCCCCCTGGGCACGTTTAATTTATGCATGGTATGTCTGTGTGTGTGACTGTTAGCATATGGGGTTTTTTAAATATTTAAATATTTTAAATTTGTCTGATTGCTTATGATTTGTTTTTACATGTTGTGAGCCGCCCCGAGTCTTCGGAGAGGGGCGGCATACAAATCTAAGTAATAAATAAATAAATAAATAAATCTTAATGCAAGACTTTGCAGAATCTAGCACTTTAAATAATTTAACACCCAAACATTTGTCTGTGCTATAAAACCAACAGGGCAGTGGAGCCAAGTTTCTTATTAATTGATTGATTGATCATTTTATATGGCCACCCAGCTCACATGACTCTTCTCATATATCTTTTTCCCTGTAATGATCTGCTTCATCACACATTTTTTTGGCTTATTACTACCACTATATCCTAACTGTCCAGCTCTCTAAAGAGGACCTCTCCCAATGCCCATTCCTGCCACACCTGAGTGGGTGGTATGCTTTCTTCCAATAAGATAAATCTAAATGGATCACAGAATACCGTCTGATACTACATTTTCAACTCTTCTAATTAGGCCTCTACCTGATATTGCCTATGTCTCTCACTCCTGGAAATGCTCCTGCTTATCAACCCCCTTAATAATTAAGGCAGAGAACTTGTGACTCCATTATATTTCACAGCATCTTTTGTTATTGCATGCTAGCTAGCACTATTTATCATTTTGAGGCAACCAATACTTAGAAAGGAAACATTTTGCTTTTCTAATTAGATACATTTTATTCTAGAATCTGATAATGAGCAATAAACATTGTCTATGTCTATTTTCCTATGAATATGCTTATCCAGAGGTAGATTTTGGATATTTATTTTATTTTATTTATTTATTAGATTTGTATGCCGTCCTCTCCGAAGACTCGGGCGGCTCACAACAACAAAACAGTACAACTCCAATAATTAAAACAATTTAAAACCCTTAATATAAAAAACAATCATACCTCTCATACAAACCATACATAAAATGGCCCAGGGGAATCAATTTTCCCATGTCTGATGACAGAGATGGGTTTTAAGGAGTTTACGAAAGGCAAGGAGGGTGGGGGCAATCCTAATTTCTAGAGGGAGTTGATTCCAGAGGGTCTGGGCCACCACAGAGAAGGCTCTTCCCCTGGGTCCCGCCAGACGACATTGTTTCATCGATGGGACCCGGAGAAGGCCAAATATGTGGGACCTAACCGGTCGCTGGGATTTGTGCGGCAGAAGGCGGTCCCGAAGATATTCTGGTCCGATGCCATGAAGGGCTTTATAGGTCATAGCCAAATGGGTCCAGCTATAGTTTTATGTTCACTTTTGGCAACAGGCAGTAATAAAATATGAATAACTGGACTGTGGAGACCAAGACACATCCATGTCCTATTCATTCATAATGTTAGGACAGAGGTCAACTATTTAGGATGTGTTCTAATATAAATACTGAAGGAGAATTCTATATATATCTTCTTGACCTCTTGAAGCAATAGCAGAAACTAAAACATGGACATAAGCATTTTAGAGTATATTGCATTGTATTTCATATAATATATTTTGAAGATTTATTTCTTCTTTGTGTGATAATTAAGTGGAGATTAGTAACCTACTGGTTGATACACTTTTAATTTTTCATTGCTGTTTTTTTTGTTTTGCATTCATCATTTTTGGATATACTTTTATCAGAGAATACGAATAGTTCATCAATAGTTAATCTTTTTCTTCCTGTACTTTGCTTCTATATTTATCAATATGGAAATCTTCACAGCGGCTGCTTATTTAATTTAATTTTTGCTAGATATATAGCCCAACTTTCCACCAATAAAATTAAATAATAAAATTAATTAAACAATTGTGATCCAAAGATATATAAGAGTTTTGAACAGTATTAAACTTTTATTTGGCCAATAAAAAGATTTGATGCATTTCCTTCATTCCTGCTTGAAAATTGCATCTATTTGTTTTTTGTAAAAAATATTAATTAAAATTTTACAAAGTTTTAGCATTTAAAAGGAAATGAAGGGAAACGGAAAAAAATAGTGCAAATATAATTAAGAAATTGAAAAAAAAGAAGTTAAAAAGTGACTTGATCTTCTTACTACAGCTATAAAGAACCCTCTATTTCCTTAGTTATAGCACAGTTTCTTTCTTTCCATATTCCTTTCTAATCATATCCATAAATAATATGTTTACTTTTTTCTGTTTCCAGCAAAAAGTACACAATGTAAAGGACTTCCAGTCACTAATAAATGTAGGTAGTTTCTGCTTTTTTTAAATTAAGAAAGTCAATTTTGCCATCTCTGCCAATTCTGTCATCTTCACCAATACCTCCATTTTAGATATTACAAAGACTTTCCAAATTTGTGCTAATTGCGGTTACTATGTTCAAAATAATCACCCATAAGCCTTTCATTATCCCCAGCAAAAAAAAGAAGTTCTGATTTCAAATGTTTATTAGCCAAACAATTAAGGACTGTATTTCAAGTTGTCCCCTAAACAATGTACCCTCTAATTTTTTTTCGGTGTGGGCGGAAAAGTATAGTGTCTGAGCGACAGTCCCTTTGGGACTGGGCGGCATAGAACAAATAAATAAATAAACAAATAAGAAAAAATCCCTTCTTTTTTATTAAAAGAAATTAATAATTTAAAAAAACCAAAATCCATTACTATTAAAACTAAATCAACCAGCAAAACCAAAAACATAACTATTAATAAAAACAGGTGAGGGCTGGGTTTTTTTTCTCTGTTATTATTTAAGTGCTTTTACCATATGCTTTAAATCAAGAGTCACTTCTCTCTCTGTTTCTCTCTCTTTCCTGTCATTCTCTGCCTCAATCATTTTCTCATTTCTCTTATCTCCCCTTTTTTCTATCATTTCTCTCTATCTCTTCCTTCCACTCTTCTCTCTCTCTCTTGCTTTCTCTGTCTCTCTCTTGCTTTCTTCCTCTCTCTCTCTCTCTTCCTTCCTCTCTCATCTCTCTCTTTCTTTCTCTCTCTTTCTCTCTCTCTCCCCCTCTTGCTCTCTCTCTTTTTCTCACTTTCTCTTGTTTTCTTTCTCTCTCTTGCTTTCTCTCTCTCTCTCTCACTCTTTCTCTCTTGTTTTCTTTCCCACACTCTTTCTCTCTCTTGTTCTCTCTCTCTTGCTATCTCTTTCTCTCCCCCCTTTCTCTCTCTCTCTCTTTCTCACTTTCTCTCTATCTTGCTGTCTGTTGCTCTCACTCACTCTCGTTCTCTCTCCATTCTCAGCGGAGGCTGGCGAAGGTGATATTCAATGTCGGGGGCACGCGGGCGGTTGCGTGTGCTCCCTATCTCCATACCAGCCCACTCGGAACATTCAAAATAAGAAAAGCCTTCGCCAGCGAAGGTTTTTCTTATTTTGAATGTTCCGAGTGGGCTGGTATGCAGATAGGGAGCGTGCGCAACTGCGCGCATGCCCCCGACATTGAATATCATCTTCGGCGGCCTCCGCTGAAGAACACCTGCCCCGCCTCTCCTGCTATCCCCTTGCTGAGAGCCTGGGACGAAAGTGCTCTTGGCAAAGAGACTGTGAGACGGGCAGGGTGTGCGTTCCGGGTGCGGGAGGAGCTGCGCCCAAAGGCAGGAGGCGGCAGAGGAGCAGAGGGGGTGGATTGGGTGGGCGGGGGGGCAGCGTCGAAAGGCTGAGGGGGCCGGAGGCACCGTGGGGAGGCAGGGGCGGCCGCGGCTCCCTTCCCTTCTGCTGCCGGTGCATCCCTGCCCCCAGCATGGGCTGGCAGGGGGATGGGGAGCATGCAGCCGTGAAAAAGGGTACACGGGGGGGCACTTGGGGGGGCACGCAGCTTTCGGGGAATGGTGCCCCTAAATATAGTAGTTTAAAATGTGGCAGTTTTGACTAAAATAAAAACTGGTCAGGAACTTGTCTTACTTTTCATTGGTCATCTCCTCTCCCCCCCCCACCATGTCCAAGAAAAGTCCAATGCAATATTTGAAAACTTGATAACTTTAAGATATGCATGCTGGGGATTTCTGAGAGTGGGAAGTCAGTGGGATTCAAATTTTTTAACAACCAATTATATGGGCATGGCTTGGGGCATGGCTAGGTGGTCAGGTAACTGAGTGAATGTGGCTAGGTGGTCATGTAATTGGGTGAGTAGTGAAGGCAGACAAGCAAAGAAAGCAGGCAAGGAGTGGAGATCAGTAATATTCAGTTACTTTTAAGAGTGTCTGACACTATGGTTATTCAGTGTTGAACAGCTATTATGGAAGAGGAACAAGTTTCACCCGACAAAACTGAGCTGAAAGTGGACTTGAAAATGACAGCCTATAAGAATGACATACAAAAGATGTTACTCTCTCTCTGTGTGTGTGTGTGTGTGTGTGTGTGTGTGAGAGAGAGAGATATATATTTTCATAATTACAATTATGAGAAACTATTTAATTGAAAAATAAAATAAAATTAACAAATCAAGGGAGTTTGTTCTTTTGTGCCAATATTGCACAAAAATCTTTACTAGCCAATATTATTTTCCAGTAGCCCATATTTTACCTGGACCAACAGTCCCTAATTGAATGCTCTTTCCATAGAAGAGAGAGAAGCCAGTGGAAGCCACGTTTAGTTGCCTAAGCTTCTTAGACTTTTCATCTTAAAAATGTACTGAAGCCCCCTCCCCAATAGTAAAAAATCATCTTAAAAGTTAGATTAAGAATGAAATTCATAGGCACATTCACAGAGCAATACTGAATTTTTTTTCTGAAATGTATTTCTCAGTTTAAAAAACAGGAATATATGAATTAGGGCTCAGCTTGTACTCAAGTCAAGTAGCTATTCAAGAGTTAGTAGTGTCATGGCTAGGAAACATGGTCAAGTAACGTATAGATTTAAAACCAGAGATATTTGTGTACAGATAAACATAATAAAAGGAATGCATTTTTAATTTTACACATGTTAACAGTGGCTAGAATTATGTTTGCACAATAGTGGAAAACAAAGACATCCTATAGATGAAAATATAAAAACATGTTAGATTGTGCAGGGACTGATAGATTACAACACTTAAAATTAAGGAGAAAGAAGAAACTGAATACTTCTTGACAAGAGATTTCTTTTATCAACGACTAACAGAAGTCAGAATTATAAAAATATAAAAGATAAAACCAATTATTTAAGCAAAGTTCACTAAAATGGATAAACAATTATTATGAGTATGTGATTATTATTAATATTATGAAAAAATGCTATTATACATTACAAAAAATAACTGTACCCAAATGTACCAAGGCAAGCAAGAAAATTCAAAGAGACTTGCAGGCTAATCAGACTGATGGTGTTGAGCTGTGTGAAACAAGGCAGGAGATAAACTGGAGGCAATTTTTTAAAAAAATCCTTACATGGGGACCAAAAGGAAAGCTTCAGGGAAGGGAGTAGGGAAGGTAGGTAGGCAAGGCTAGAGATGGAGTGGGGGGGGGGCAATGCAGCAGCAGTGGCCTAGGCCAGGCCAGGAGTTGGCCCTCGACAGGGACTTTTCGCAGCAGCAGCAGGTCGGGTGACCCGGCCTGGGAATCTCTCAACCATGACAGTGGGGGCAGGTAGGATATCCCAGCTTGGAAGTTAACTTAGGAGGGGGGAGATCGCCTAGCTAACAAGGCTGGGCCCATGTGCTGTGTGAAATGGAAATATATCTCCCATGGTGCAGTTAGCAGGCAAGGCTGGGGATGGAGAGGGAATACCTAGTTATCTAGTCTGCATACCGCATAACATGGAAATGTGGTGGCGCCGGCAAGGCCGGGGATGGGGGGGGGCAGTGCAGCGGTGGTAGCTTAGGCTGGCCAGAGAGTCAGTACTCGACCAGGGCTTTCCACAGCAGTGGTGACAGGAGTTAAGCCAGCCTGGCCTGGGAGTTGACTTGACTGGGGCTTGTGACCCCTGACAGTGTACTGAACTGGAGCCTTCAGGCTCTCACTCAACCAGGGAAACCAGGGCCATGGTAGAAGGCAACTTAGCAATGGCAGACAAATAGCAATAGCATTAGCAACAGTATTTAGATTTATATACCTCTTCATAGTGCTTTTTACAGCCCTTTCTAAGTGCTTTACAGAACCAGCATATTACCTCCAACAATCTGGATCCTCATTTTACCCACCTTGGAAGAATGAATTCTATTATACGTTTATCCAGTGGACTCAGGGCAGCTTACAAAAAAAATCAATACAAAATACAAAATTTATGAAAACCAAATAAAGTCTAAATCTCAAAACCCCAGACAATTAAAACTATTACAAACAATTCATCCCAAACACAGTCATACTATCAGCTGGAGAAGAATGTCAGTGCTCAACGGCCCCAGGCTTGCCGGCACAAAGATGTGTTTTTAAAACCTTTCAAAAGGCCAGGAGGGTGGGGGCGGTTTAAATCTCCAGGGGGAGTTGATTCCAAAGGACCAGAGCAGCCACAAAGAAGGCCCTACCCCCAGGCCCTGCCAGGCATTATTGCTGATGGGGCCTGAAGAAGGCCGACTCTGTGGGATTTGGATAACAGAGTCGACTGACAACGAGTCAGCCGAGGTGACTGGGGCTCGTACTTGTCCATCTGTCTGGGAAGAGTTTGATCTGATGACACCTGATGAAGTGGACAAGGCCATTGGAGCTGTGAGTTCCGCCACCTGTTTAATGGATCTGTGTCCCTCCTGGCTGGTTTCGGCCAGCAGGGAGGTGACACGGAGCTGGGTCCAGGAGATTGTCAACGCTTCCTTGGGGAGGGGGTCCTTTCCGGCTTCTTATAAGGAGGCACTTGTTTGCCCCCTCCTCAAGAATCATTCCCTGGACACAGCCATTTTCAACAACTATAGTCCAGTCTCCAACCTTCCCTTTATGGGGAAGGTTGTTGAGAAGGTGGTGGCGCTCCAGCGGTCCTTGGAAGAAGCCAATTATCTAGGCCCTCAGCAGTCAGGATTCAGGCCCGGTTATAGCACGGAAACTGCTTTGGTCGCATTGATGGATGATCTCTGGAGGGTCCGGGACAGGGGTTTATCCTCTGTCCTGGTGCTTCTTGACCTCTCAATGGCTTTTGATACCATCGACCATGGTATCCTTTTGCGTCGGCTGGAGGGGTTGGGAGTCGGAGGCAGTGTTCTTCAGTGGTTCTGCTCCTACCTTTCTGGTCGGTCGCAGTCGGTGTTAGTGGGGGGTCAGAGGTCGACCTCGAGGCTTCTCCCTTGTGGGTGCCTCAGTGATCGGTCCTCTCCACCCTACTATTTAATATCTACATGAAACCGCTGGGCGAGATCGTCCTTCCTGGCCGGCTGAAACGTGGACTCCAGGAAGGATGTCTTCATGACGTCAAAGCTCCGCCCATGGAATTCCCTATTGGGATTCCCCACCTCCTTTCCAGCCTCCCAACCGGCCAGACAGCTCCACGGCTCTTTTGAAAAGTTAACAGCCGGGCGGCGGGGCTTCTCAACGTCCTCCTGAACCCGAACACCGACCCCGAACTTTTGCCAAACTTCCGGGTTCGGCGTTCGGGCGGCGGGTTCATAAGATGGAAAAAGTTCGGAAGAAGAGGCAAAAAAATTCTGAACCCCAGGTTCGTATCTTGGATTGTTCGTATGGCGAGGGGTTCATATTACTAGGTACCACTGTATATGTTACAATGTTTCTTATAGCTGAAACAACCAGTATTGTCCAAAGACATTTCTGTGGCCATATGGCCAGCATGATTCTATACTGAAGCATGCAGAATGCTATTGCCTTCCCACCAAAGTGGGGATCTATGACAATCTGCCACAGCCAACTCACTGTGAGGCAAGTTACTGTGGGACAATATTTACATTAATATCAAAGAAATGGTGGCATAGAATCATTTTAAAAAAGGATACAAAAGGAGAGAGATAATAAAATATGAATGTCAACTTTTAAAAAAAAAATTTTTTAAATAATTAAATTGAATTGTTAAGTTGTTCCGCAGTGAGTTGTTCCATGCAAGATGTCCTGCAGAGAACTAACTGTGGTGTGTATCTAGTCACACTTGCTGCTTTCAAACCTAGAACATAGAATTCTTTATTGGCCAAGTGTGTGATGGACACATAAGAAATTTGTCTTTGGTGCATAAGCTGTTGGTGTCAATAAAAGCTATGAGTTATAAATCATGATCATAGCCATCATAAAAATACATTCATCATAAATCATAAGAAAGAATTAGTGATAATTATAGGTTATTAAATAAGCAATCAATATAAATCATACTAGGAAACTAAATAAAACTAGTTAAATTGTAAGCAACAAAGTCATAATCATAAGTAGAAAAGGTGGTAGGTAATAGGAAAGTTGAGGATGAGGATGATGATGATGATGTGGGTTTTGCCTCCCAGGGACAATACAAACTGTCCGCCCATCACCCTGGGGAGAGTGTTTGCCCCCCTCAGAGAGGGTCTACAACTTGAGTGTCCTCTTCGATCCACAGCTGAGCTTAGAAGACCATCTCTTGGCTATGGCAGGGAGGCTTTTGCACAGGTACACCTTGTGCGCTAGTTGCAGCCCTATCTTCTCATATTCACTCACACCCTTAATACCTCAGGGTGCAATTACTACAATGTTCTCTACATGGGGCTGCCTCTGAAGAGTGTTCGGAGATTACAAATTGTGCAAAATGCAGCTGCGTGAGCTATAGTGGGCTATCAAGATCTGCCCACATTTCAACATTATTCCATGAGCTGCACTGGTTGCCAATTGGTCTCCGGGCAAAATTCAAAGTGCTAGTTATGATCTACAAATCCTACATGGCTTAGGAGCAGATTATCTATGGGACCGTCTTCTGCCTCATGTAACCCAGTGGCCGGTTAGGTCCCACAGAGTTGGCCTTCTCCAGGTCCTCTTGGCTAGATAATGTCAGCTGGTGGGGCCTAGGGGAAAAGCCTTCTCTGTGGTGACTCTGACCTTCTGAAATAAACTCCCCCTGGAGATACGTACCGCCCACTCCCTCCTGGTCTTTCGTAAAGTTCTTAAGACCTACCTCTGCTGGCGGGCATGGGGGCCATGAGTGATGAGATTGTCTCTGGCTGATACTATGTATGATTTAATTGGATGAATGTGTATGACTGTATGTGGGGTTTTTAATACTTTTAGTAATCTGTATATAGTAATATAGATTTCTTTACATATTATTGCATTTATAATATTGCATGCCGCCCCGAGTTGTCTCGAGAAGGGCGGCATAGAAATCTAATAAGTAAGTAAGTAAGTAAGTAAGTAAGTAAGTAAGTAAGTAAGTAAGTAAGTAAGTAAGTAAATAATAATACAAACTTACTAAATTGTTTAGCAGTGTTGTGGGAATTAAAAACCTGTTAGGTGGACATGGGTGTGGCCAGAGTGTGACACATCCAGCCCATGAATTTGACAGCCCTGGTCTACAGACATCATAAGCAGAATCAGGATTTTACCTTTTCTTCTCTTCTATACCCAAGCAGATGGCCTTAATAATTTTTTTGAGCCATAGTTATTTTATCTACAAATAATAGAGATTGGATTTTGCAAAAGAGAGACTTTACTGCTTATAAATGTTCCTCAAGTTTGCTTTGCCCTATCATTAGCAACAAATGGTGTTTGTTTTAGAAACATTATTTCTTGAATCATCTTAGAATCAGTGTTAGTACAATAAGTTATGTGAGGTGAAATGAACATCAATTGGTTAATATGCCTTCTGCAGTTTATTCCATGGTCAAAAAGAAATTCAGTCATTTTTATTGGATTTCAAAATGCCATTATCTGTGCAGTTTATTTTTTGTTTAAATGTAATATTTTTAAAAAAATAAAAAGAGTGTGCTTTCTTGTTACCTATCATTGTTTTTTCAGATCCTTTCACTTCAGCAGTTTAATTAACATATTATTAATGTTGCTTTTGAGATGTAAGAACACGCAGGGAATACCACATGCTTATTCCCTGTACTAATAACCTAATAATAGTATTAAATTGATGTGGTCTGAAGCAAGTTCAGAGCAGATCTAATTACCAAAAGATGATGTGCAGTAGGACTCCAATTATCTGAATCTCATTTAACAAAATTATATTTTTAATACAAATTAACAGTCTGTATCCTATGTAGCCCAGTGCTAAACTTGTTAATAGTACTGTCATCTAATTATTTATTTGTTTCCCTGGACAATTTATTAAATAAGGATAGGTTCTCTTCAACATATCAATTAGTGATGAGAGAAATGTTTTACACGTATTGTTACTTCCCTATTGGCAACTAGTGTTTTTACAATCAAAAGTCTGTTCAAACTATTTCAGACCAGCAAAGTGCACATTAGTTGTAAAAATGATGTCTCAAGAATAAAATGTTCAAACATGAGTAAAACAATAGCCCAATAGGTACTGCAAATAACATACAATTTTTAAGTCATACAAATGGCTTAAACTTTACAAGATTTTTGAAAAGCATACACCAGTGACAATGAGTGCACTCTTAGAATACCTAAGGTTAAAGTTTGGGAACAGATTGTCACAGGGGAAAAAAATGAAGTTGCTAAGTCGATAAAGATTTGATGGCACAATTAAATCAGGCAGTGCCCAAAGCAGGAGTATCTGCAAAGTATGATAAAAGAAATCAAGATAGTGGTTACAATAGTACATTTAAAGCTATACTGTATACCTATTTTTAAAAAGTTTATCATACGTGCAATGCACATTAAAAAAAACAGGAGGAATTTGCATCATCATGGCTACCACGTAGACTTTTTTAACTACACTTGTGGCTATGTCTAGCCTGAAATCTCCTAGTTGGGAATAATTTTATAGTGTGTATTTGTATTCATTAAAATAACTTTTAAAAGTAATAGAATAGGATCCTTCCTTGGACTGATATGAAACCTTAAAAAGACACCGCTACTTTAAAGATTAATAGAAACTATTGGACTTGTTCTCAAAAAAGTCAGATTATTTTCAACATTTGCTTAGCCAAATAGATTTGAGTTTGCAGTTTCACCAAGAATATCTATCCAAACAATGGATTGGTTTATTATTGTTTAAATGCTCTTCCCAGTTTTACATGATTTAATTGATAATGTTATTTTTAATTTGCTTTGGTATCTATTTTAATCTAATTATGGATTAAGGAATTATATGTCACTGATTGAAAGAGCCTGTAACTCCTACAAATAAAATAAATAGCCACAGGTCTATAGTAAAATATTTAATGAGAGTTTCCTCAGTAATTAGGTAGGTGAATCAAGAGTGCTTCAGAACCTTGTACTACAGTAGAAGAAACAATTGTGTCTTCACGCATCAAAATACATATCAAGATGAACAGAGAAGTGTTTGCATATAGCAGTGTATTAAAAAATCACATTTTCATAGTTATTGGAATATAAATTGAAATAATTTGTCCTTCCCACTTTACTATCCATGTGTATTTTTCACATTCCTTATTGACTAAAAAGGGACAAAGGGTTTTAATTTGCTGTCACTGAACTTGTCAAAAAAAACACAAAACCCCAAAACAACCTCTCTCAAACAGGCATTTATCACTTATAGATGTGAGTAATGTATCCAATTAGGCTATCCAAGATTTGCTTTCTTTACAAACTGATCTTGTTTGAAGTTAAAATTTATTTCTTGATTTATGATTGATGGTTTGCCAGCTCTGCCATTTAAAATGTAGCAAGCATAGGCAAAGGTGTTGGGATGACATTGACTATAATAAATAACATGAGATATGTGTTAAGAAAACTGTGAAATTAGATATTGAAGAGCATTGATGCTTGGGGTGGTAGATGTTCTTGATTTTGAACAGAAATTATAAACAAAAAGGAAAGTTGTGTTAAATTAAGCCCAAGAAATTTGCTTACTACCCTGTTTTCCCCAAAATAAGACATCCCCTGATAATAAGCCCAATCAGGCTTTTGAGTGCATGGCAATAAGGCCAAGCACTTATTTTAGGGTTCAAGAAATATAAAACAGGATCTTATTTTCAGGGAAACATGGTAGTCCCAATGGTGTAGCTACACAACTGTGTTACCAAAAGATTTCTTATGTTAAATACTTATTGTCCTTAATACTTAATCATAATTTCTGTTGTTTCTATGAAGAGAGAAAGAAAGGAAATAATGAGCTTTGAAATATAATTTCATCATCCTAAAATGTTTAGCATTGATTTCAAATTAATCCAGATGACAACTGTTGATTTCATTATGATTTCCTCTTAGGTTTAGACATTATTTTTGAAGATCAGTACAGTATATCTCTTTAACCTACATCAATTTATTCTAGACTATGAAAAATAGCATTGAAGGTAGTTACATGCAGGCATTAATGCTGATTAGGTCTTTTAGATTTTGAGAGCTACAGTGACAACACATCTCAACAGCTTCAAGTATCCATCCACCCACTCACACATAATGATGATGATAATAATAATAATAATAATAATAATAATAATAATAATAATAATAATAATAATTTATTAGATTTGTATGGCGCCACTTTTCAAAAACTTGGGGCACCTTACAACAATCATAAACAATGTACAAATCCAATGTTTAAAACCCTAACCCTTATAATAAAATAATCACACAACCTAATCAAACTATACATAAACCAAGTAGTTAGGGGAGGTGTTAATTTCCCCATGCCTGGCAGCACAAGTGAGTTTTCAACAACTTACGAAAGGCAAGGAAGGTGGGGGCAGTTCTGATCTCTGGGGGAGTTGGTTCCAGAGGGATGGGGCCACCACGTAGAAGGCTCTTCCCCTGGGCCCTGCCAGACGACATTGCTTAGTCGACGGGACCCAGAGAAGGCACATACATACATACATACATACATACATACATACATACATACATACATTTTATAGAGCTACACATCTCACAAGACTGAAACTGGGAAACTCATACAGTTTAAAAAGCTGTATCAATTCAATGGAGGAAGTACATAAACAAATGGAATCTTATTCTAATATTGTACTTAAAATTTCATTACCAGCAGTTAGCCAAATTTTGGGTCTCTTTCAGAACAAAATAGATTTTTCATACAAGTTGTTAGGGTAATGCCAGGCACACCAGGATTGGTGAACCTGAGCATCTGTGTTAAAAGGAAAATGTAAAATTTGACAAGCAAATTTTAGCTTCTTTTAAAATTATTTGTTATTTCAAGACTGAGGGAAACAACTAGCAGTCCAGAGAGGATACATGATACTAAGCCTTGTTAGGCAATATGATAAATTTGGATTTCTAATGGAAATAATAGTCACCAGAAGATAAGAAGGGGAGGAAGAAAGAGGAAGTCATCATGCGCAAAACATTTCTAGTTTCCTAAAGATTACTGCACTATAGTTTTCCTTGTTTCTTGTTCTGTCTGGGTCCCCCCAGACACCAACACCAACCAAAAAGAGTATCCAGACACACTGGTAAAAAGCAAAGGCAGTTTATATACTGGAAAGCAAACACAGGTAACAAAAACTGTTCTTACAGACAGGAACACGATGCAGTTTCACAGAGGTTTCACGAAGGCCAGGCAATAAAACAGGATTCTTGCTGGCAAAAACAACTCTGGAGATAATAAAACCCACGCCTCCCCCAAGTCTTCCAGGCTTCTAGGCCACAAGCCAAGATCAGAGATGCCAAGAATCGAAGCAAGGTCACAGGACTCCCAGTTGATAACTCTCCATGAGACTGTAAGGGCGGGCCTGTCTTTTCAACCCTGCTGAGGAGAACCACACCCAAACCCAGCTGTTGCGAATTCAGGGATGGAAATATCTTTCTAATTGGCCCCTTCTTTGAGCTGCATGTCTCTGCTGCATGTCTATTATAGCCTGTGCGTCTTCATCCAATGAATCTAGGCTACTAGCTGGGGAGAGCCCCCCCCCCGGGGGGTCTCAGGCTGCTCTCCCTCCTCCTCCTCCTGATGTGCCTCTCCCCCGTCTGCCTGGTCCTCCCCCTCCTGGTCACTGTCCTCCTCCTCTGGGCATGGATCCGGCAGAGCTCCAGCCGGTCCCTGAGGAGCCTCAGGCTGAATCACAACATTTCTGTAGTTTGTATTTGAAGTATATTCAGTGAAGAGAGATAATAGAGAGTGGTGGCTTAAGTGGGTTGATGTCAGATGTCAGTTTGGGGGGGGAGATAGCATTTCATGTATAATAAGAGTCTGATCTCCTTCACAGTGCTATGCCCAACTGTGGAAAAATATACCAATTTAAGTACAAAATAATGGCTTAGGGTTTTTCCAATGCTCACAATTCATCTGCAAGACTTTCCTTTGTGGAAATGTCCTCCTTTTCAGTTTTGTCTATACATCTATTGGTTTGTCTGGGACATAAAAAGGAGTTCCTTTGTCTTCCCAAATGATGAACACAAAATCAGAACAATAAGCTGTAAACAGAGTGTTGGTCCAATGTTAGATGCACAAGGTAGACGAGACCAGAAAACCAATTCCACAAAAAGACTGGAACTACACTTTTTTGACTTATACATCTTATTGTGTTTATTCTCACTTCCATCACATATGCCAAAGAATCAGGACAGCATTTTCCCAATCTCCTTCCAAATATTTTGTTTCCCAAGAATGTTTCAGTCCTCTTTGGCTAGATAATAATTCTTGCCAAATTATGTAATGGTCAGCTCCATTACTGTCTACAAATAACAATGGAGTTTAATGGAATTTTTAAAAAGGAGGTTCAACAAGGGTCCTGACATCGATTGAAACAAAATGTTTTGCTTATAAGAGCAACTAAGTATCCTGGATCTTGAAAGCTTAGAACTGCGACGCCTAAAACACGATTTAAGTATTGCCCACAAGATCATATGCTGCAATGTCCTTCCGGTCAATGACTACTTCAGCTTCAACAGCAACAACACAAGAGCAGGCAACAGATTCAAACTTAACATCAACCGCTCCAAACTTTACTGTAAAAAATATGACTTTAATAATCGAGTTGTCGAAGCATGGAACTCATTGCCAGACTCAGTGGTGTCAGCCCCCAGCCCCAAACATTTCTCCCTAAGACTCTCCACGATTGACCTCTCCAAGTTCCTAAGAGGCCAGTAAGGGGCGTACATAAGTACACTGATGTGCCTATCGTCCCCTGTCCAATCTTCTTTCCTTATCTCATATATCATACATTTTCTCTCCTTTCCTCCAACCTCTCTTCTTTCTTACTTTCTATCATTATATATATTACTTAATGTCTATTCTCCTTCATATGTATTGTACATTGGACAAAGAATAAATAAAAAAATAAAAAAATAAATAATAAATAACCATAGAAATGTAGTTATTGTGTTACTAAAATGTAAGGTTATAGCAAGTACTCAAAAGAGTTCCAGGTCTACACTGCTGAAGAGTAATTACTAGTTTATGATTGTAACCCCAACTCTTTTCAGTTCATGTGAAAATGGATTGTCTCTTCATCTTGCTTTGGTAAAATAAGAATATTATGGACCCTGGTTGTTCCCTTGAAAAGGAACTAAGAGATGTTTCCCATTGTGGAAGGGTATTTATCCAATCTGTTTTGAGATGCAACATCTCTTCATGCCAATTGTCATGAAAGAACAGCAGCAAGCCGCTGCATGCACAACTGTGAAATTCCCAAATAACAGCAATCATATCAGCTATCTGGAATTATGCAAAAAAAATGAACAGAGGTGACTATTCAGAAAACTTTAGATAAGTAATCATTTTCAACTTAAGATCCAATTTCATTTGTAAGAAAAGATATGAATGTGGTGTTAATAATAAAAAGAAGTATTATTAGAATAAGTGAAGCTTACATGCCATGCCTCTTAATGCTAAGGTAGCATAAAGCAACTTGAGTAGAATGCATCTTAATAAAAACTATGCAAAGATATGATTAGAGTCAGGTCCAGGCAAGGATATAGTATAGAGTGCACTTTATGGCATGTAACTTTGTAACTTAAATGTTAGGTAAGGCTCCCAAATAGATTTGACAACTTAATGTTTTTTTTAAGTTATTCTCATTTGAGAATGTGATATAGTGGCCAATTGCTCTTGCTCCAGGTTGAAATCACGCAATGAATTATTGCATGCTGTTTGGCCAGCAATGGCCTACAATAACTCTTGATCAGAAAAGTAGGAACGCTGCATGTTATTTGATCTTTTCAGAATGTGGATTTCAATATTAGAAACTGCATTGACAAAAGGGAATAGTTACTAAATTTAACTTGCTTTTGAGCAAAGCCAAGATCATATAACCAGAATGTCAGTGAATAATTAATGCAAAGGCTGATGAGATAAGAAAAGCGACATGAAAGCAGTTCATAAATAACATGCTATCTTAAGAAGAAACAATCATTTTAGCTCTCACCCATCAGGATCACCATTTATTTGGAAGCTCTATATAATAGAAATTTAGCATGCACAAAGTTCATTTTGCTAAAGAAAAAAGTGTTTTGCAGGAATTTGCTTGAAGAAAACTCAATGTTTATTGCATTCTCTAGCCTAAAATTAGGCTGGTCTCCTATCCCATTTGGTTAGCTATGATTGTAGATAATTAGCAGAATACTGTAGTTTCCTGAAATTTTCAGGAAAACTTTAGTGTAAGATTGTAAGATACCTAAATACTTAGGGGAAGCCTAAGCTTTTTCTCCACCCAGTAATTAACTGAAAAATTAGGTGATTGCCATGTGTGAAGCTTACATGCCATGTAAGCCCTTACATGCCCTGTCTCTATCTTTGTATCATTTTTCTTCCAACTGCAATTCAACAAACATTTGTAACAACTAAAAATAGTTTAAAAAGCTGTTTAAGAAATTATCCATCACATACTATTCAGACCATTAACTTTCTGAATAATACAGAGTATTTCTCTTTTTTTATTATAACTTTCTTCATATTTATTATATAAGACATGTATTTCTTTTTTGGGGGGGGTAGAAATTTTTTATTGTTTTTCACCCCCCTGCAGAGATTCCAATCCACTGCCGTTCTTAGTGTAATAATCTTCCCTAATCTATAAATTCCACTGCCAATCCCAGTGTAATTATCTTCCCTAATCTATGTGTCACTGTCATATCAGTGCAATAATCTTCCCTATTCTAATTATTTTCACTGCTAATTGCAGTGCAATAATCTTCCCTAATCTATATATTTCCCTAATTTTAAATATCTTCCACTATCAAATAATCAATAATCAATACTAATAATAATCAATACTAATTATTATCTCATATTAATCCTTCTCCTAATATTTATGTCCCTCTTCCCTTTTGTTTTCCACACTCCTCCTATTTTATTTATCACTATAAGTCAGGTAATCAGTTTATAATTCAATCAATCAGAAGAAAAAGAAAAAGAAAATATAAAAAATAATAATCATCCAGAAATAATCACAACCATTTTCCATTATCTCGTCCATATTAGCCACAATAATCATGTTTTCAATTTTCTCATCCATAAATCATTTAAATTTTCTCCCCTTGTATAGTTCTTCCATTTTAAAATTTTATATCTCTTGCTTATATATTTATATATATATGTATAAGATATATATATTTTTCAATAATAAACTCCAGTAAAATATTAATAATTCCAATTCTTCATGGATACTGATTTCCTTTTATAATTTATAACTTTTATAATTTATAACTTTATGAGAAAAGATCAATCCTCTTCTTCCTCTTTATAGTGCTGTCAACTTTTAGTATCTTCTGGGTTTTCTTAAAAGTGTTTAATTTCAAATTATATTATCCAATGTATTTTCAATCAAATCAGACAGTTCAATCAATTCAAATCAGTTCAGTCAATTTCATCTTGAATATTTTCTTCCTTCCATGCCATAGCTGATCCTTCTTCTCATAGCCAATCAGTGTGAAAGCCAAACAGATGTGTAAAAATCAAACAGATAAAGTATATTTTAACTGCGATGTCAAAGTCTTTAAACAAATAACAAGCTGCTATATTTCCTCCGGCCACGTGATGGCGCTAGATGACAAATTTTCCAGCTCTTTTCCAGCTCTTCCGGTTTTGATATCCTCTTCCAGTAATTTTATGTTCCTCTTTGTTTATAAATAAAAAAGAAAAATATAGCTTCCACAACAGAAATTTAAGGTTCCCGATTCAAAGGGGCAAGTTTTTAAAAAACCAATTAGGTAACTTAAAAGTCCAATCATAGGCAGTTTGCTACTTTCTAGAGCTTTCGCTGAATGCCCCCTTGCACAGATAGCTGCTTTCTATAATCTCCTGATGTTTTAGCTCCGTCCACAAACCAATCGAAAAACAAAAGTCCAAAATCCCTTTCAGGCACTCTCAGCTCACCACCAATGACTGGATATCCCTTCCTTCTCTGTAAGTACTCCTCCTGCAGCTCTTTCCAGATGTCATCATTCAGCTTCCATCCCGGCATTGCGTTGTCTCCGTGGCTGTGTCGACTCAGGCATGGCTGCCTGGCCGGATTCACCACAGCCAGTGTGAGACCAAGCCAGTTCGCCTGGCGGGGCATGCCGGCCCCTACCAGGCCTCTAGCAGCATCCCATGCTTCACCTTCCCTACAGGAAGAATCTGGTCTGGTCCAAAAGAACCAGAACCCCCGGGCAGTGGGAATTCGGAGTCATTCCTAAGGAGAGGAAAGAATCCTGCTGCCACGGCCATCAGACTGCGCCCCTCTTCTCAAGACATGTATTTCTATTCTTTTCTCTACAATTCTGTAACAAATATTCTTAAACTTAAGCAATGCATAGCAGTTATGTTGTTTTGGATCACTGTATTACCCATGACATAGCTTTATAAACTAATACTCTCTTGGGAATAACAGGATGAAATATTGACTTTGCTAATACAGTTGTTATAATTGCTTATGAAGATTGCTTCTGGTTAATAATTAATAAAATGGGTGTTGGTCTTACCTAATATGCCCCTTCTTGTAGGGTAGAGCTAACCTCCAAGAATGGGAAGAAACTATCCTTTCAGCTAAGGTCAAGCCCGATTTCTTTATATTTGTCCTTCATCCTATATTCCTCCTCTTTTGATGATGTTTAGACTCAGCAAGTTGACGTGATCAGTTTCCATGTACACAAACATAACAATAGTACAATGTCCTTAAGGCCAAATCAGACTAACTTTGGGTGGGATTGGAGGTTAGCTCCATCCTATGAGATGGGGCATATCAGGTAAGACCAATGCCCATTCTCCATAATGGGTGAAGCTAACATCCAGAAATGGAACTTACCAAAGCCGTCTCTTTGTTTAGAGGGCTAAGTCTGGCTGGCATCCCTTATGTCCTGCACCACTCTTTGCAGCATTCTGCGCCCAAATGCTACTTCAGCTAAGGCAAAGATGCCCATCTTGTAGTGATGAACAAAGAGGAGTGGAGAGGACCAGGCAGCCTCACGGCAAACCTCACCAATGGATGCCTGAGTAGACCAGGCAGAAATGGTAGTGGTGCTGCAAGTCGAGTGGGCTGTAATTTTGGCTGGTCAAGGCAGGGACTGCTGGTTGTAAGCCATTGGAATGCAACCAATGGCCCATTGTGAAGACATTTTCTGTCCCAATGAGGTGGGTTGGAAAACCCAAAGAGCACCTCAGTTCATCAAAGAGAGGAATTGCATTTTATGTGTATTTTAAATGCCCTCCTAACATCTAGTTTGTGCCATTGTCTCTCTAGACAACACAATGGATATGCATAGAAACTGGGGAGCACTAGCTCCTGGGCTTTATGGAAAAGGGAATTAATGTTTGGGACAAAGGTAGGATTAAGCATAGAATTGCCCTGTCCCTGTAAAAGCTACAAAGGTCCTCCCTTACCGACAGGACCTCCAATTCTGAAATTCACCTTGCAGAGGTGATGGCTACCCAAAAGGCAACCATGCACGTCGAATATCAAAATGAGGCAGTTCTCAATGGCTCATAGGGAACTCCAAGTAAGGAATTTAGTACCCTTGACAGTTTCCAAGATGGGTATCTGTGGACCATGGGGGGGGGGACAGCTGTTAAATAACCCTTTCAAGAATCTCGGGATCAAGGGATGCACTGATGGAGAAACCACCGAAAGATTGGACAGTAGTACCGTGGAAAGCACAGCCACCTGGTGGTGAAGCATGTTGGGGGATAGACTCTTGGCCAATCTTGTTGCAAGAATTGGAGGACATTAATAACTGACAAATCATCTGGGGAATACCCAGCCTGAGTACACCAGGAGCAGAAAGTTTTCCAAGTGGCTGAATAAATACGCTCTGTGGATGGCCTTCTGGAGGGCAGGAGAGTTTTCATGATGTCCTTTTGGACTTGGCAATGTTTTAGAGCACCCTGCTCAAGTGCCAGGCAATGCTGTAGCCAGCATGGGTCTGGATGCTGAGAGGCTCCAGGAAACTAGACCCTTGGCTATGGCTGGAGAAATCCACCACTGGAGTGGCTAGGATTCTGAAACAAGCCGGCGACGTTCTGAATCCTGACCTCTGAAATGGTGAGAGAAACCATTGCAATTCTCTGGAGTGCAGGTAAGCCCAAGGGGTGATATGAATGGACAAAATCATTTTGCCAAGAAGCGAGGAGAGCAGATTGAAGGGAACCTGAGGTTGAGCCTGGACTTGTTGAACCGGTTTGACAAGGCTGTGCCTGCACTCCTGGGAGAGGTATACCCTGCACTCGAGAGAGTCAATAATGGCCCCCAAGTGAGTGGTCCTAGTGGAAGGAGACAATTGGATTTTGGCCAGGTTGACAAGGAACCCATGGTGTCTGAGGGTGTTAAGGGCTACTTGGACATCTTTGTCTGCCTGGAGCTGAGCTGAGGATTGGATTAAGATATCGTCAAGGTAGCACTGGATGCACATGGGAATGGTCCTGAGGAAGGTGACTAATGCTGCCAGGACCTTAGTAAACATATGTGGCCCAAGGACAGGCCAAATGGGAGAGCCCTGTACTCATAATGAATGTCTGCAAACCAGACAGATTGGAGGATTAGGTCAGATGTAAAATTGGGCAGCTGCCAAGACTTTATTTAAGTTCTGTTGCACCTGGACATCAGAGACAGGCAGGTAGTCCTGGAGAGTGCTGAGCCATTTCACAGAGATATGACAGAAGAAAGAAGCCATGGTGGATGCCCTCATGGCCCAGGCAGCCAATTGTGCACTTGTTGAAGTGCAGTCTCTGTTCTGCAGTCCTCTAGCTGCAGGAGCTCATCAGAGTCATCGGGCAGGTGATTGTGAGAACGCAGTATCAGGACAGGGGCATCTACCGGAGGAGATGTTGGGCCAGAGGAGAGGCCACATTATAATACCATTTGTCTAGGGAGCTTGGTAGGGGCCCAGAGGTAAGGGACTGTTTTAGGATGTCATCTACAAATAGGTTTGGGGCTGGTATGACCTCAGTCTGAGAGGTTGCCTCCTTGAACAAGAGGTCTACCACATAACTTTTTGAGGTTCAGAGGAAGAAGAAGAAAGGTTGGTTGTATTTTTTGACTTATGGAGGAGGAACATAAAAAGTCTCTTGTGACAAGATGTTATTTCATGCACAGCTATAGATGGCCAGACCACACAGCCTCTAACAGCCAGTAACCATGATGACAGTAAATGACAGGACCTTGCTGAGCTGAAGCCCATAGTTAGCAATTTCGATGACAGGTAGCCACAGAGGAGAAACACAATTTTGAATTGAAGCAAAGAATTCTCATTTGCTGGAATAGCCTTCAAGGATGGGAACTGAAGACATACATCCTTACCCAAATGGCTGATTCAAAAGGACAGGATGAAGGACAAATATTAAGAAATCAAACTTAGTCCTTATTGGCTGAAGGACGATGTCTTCCCATTCTTGGAGGTTAGCCCCACCCACTATGGGGAAGATGTCAAATATCAGAAACATCTTGAGCAGATTAGAGTTATGGTGCTAAAGAAAACTGTTGGACATACTACTCTCCCACTTGATATTTCTAGAAAGCCATTTAATACATTTGTTTGCTATGACAGATTTCTTTTATTTATTAATTTTTATATCACTTAATGATTTTGGCAGATGACAAAACAACAGTACATTAATAAAACATCCATGTTAAATATACAAAATTAATTTAAAAATAAGATAGCACTAATAACAACAGATTCACCATGGCAGCCATATAGTCTGAATTACTTCTAAATCTGTCACCATCAATTACCAAAAATTCTCTGAAGAACACTTTATCAATTTTCAAAATGTCAACCCTCAGATGAAGTTGTTCCATATTGAAGGATCAGTTTCAGAAAAGTAGCATCCCGGTCTCTTTTCTTTTTGACTTCACAAACTTGGAAGATATTAACAATTATCAATGCCACATGCAATTTCTGGTAAATTATCAATGCAGCACAAAACTTTGAAGAACACAGTGGTCTTTTAATGATGATTTGACCATGAAAATACATTGCTGCTAGATAAGGAAAGGCACCTATTTAATCTAACATGCTGTAGATCATGCAGACACCAAACAAGTGCCTTCAGATGCCTTATCAAAAGGAAAGGAGTGCAAAAAGGGTCTCTTTTGTTATATTTCCCCACAGACATATTCATAATACTGTGCCTACAATTCAGAATATAGGATGGAACCATCATACTGTATATATCACAAAATCATCAGTTCATTTGTCTATTTACCATATAAAACTATATAAAACCCTATACCATTTGATGTCCATCACCATATCTAATGATGTAAATTCCTGATATTCTTACATTATGGTTGAAATTCAGGTTGTCAAATTTCAAGATCATTTTGCTCTATGTTCAAGTTTCCAAAATTAACAGAAAAGAGGGGCCTTAAAGTGCTATTCTATATGGAATAAAAGTGTCAGATCATTATACTTATAGCATAGTTTTTATTTAAATCCAGGAGAATATTATAGTTTATTTTTCACAGAAATATACAAAAACATAGAAAGGAAACTAAAGCATTGATAGAATAGTCCATAAGTAGCAATTATCCAGCTGCCTTGTGGCAAGTCTAGTCTGCTCAATGCTTAGCCTCCAACTTGATATGTGCAAATTGCTTTGCAGTCGTAATATATACATTCTTGATCAGAATAGGAAAAAATAAAATGAATTTGCACCTGATCATTAAAGTTAGTGATTGAGATAGCTGGATTGATAGAACAGTTTTGCTAAAACTGTTGTTCTCAGGAAGTCGATTTATGAACTGTAAATCTATCTTGATACACTAGTCATAGTTCCCTCTAAGCTGAGCAGTGAGCAATCGCTCACTTAAAAATCATCATCAACTCAGAGTTTTCCAAACCTGCCCAGAAGCCGAGAGGGAAATTTTATTATTATTTCTGTGCCGCCCAGTCCCCAAGGGACTGCCGCTCAGACACTATACTTTTCCGCCCACCCCCCAAAAAATTAGAGGGAACACTGACACTAGTATCTCTAGATTTTCTTTAAAAAGAAGGGGGGACATAATAATTTCTTAGCTATTTCCAAACTCTGAACTATACACAACTAAAATAAGTCATTAGTAACATGGAAATATATATAATTATTTATGATTTCTTTAAAAAGAGTGGCATTAAGTTTATTTATTATTATTATTAAACAAGTTTCATGGCATCCAACTCACACAAGATGACTCTAAGCAATACATAATATTAAAAATGTATAACATAAAAACTCTGCTTTTCCCCCGCTGCCCCCCCCAAACTCAATGGCAGCATCAAGTTGGCAAGTCAAAGTAGAGTTATTTTTCCTCAAAGACCAAAACTGTTGATTTTGTAAGAAATTCTTAGTCAAAAACTATTAAGCTATTTTTCATTCTGATAAAATAAATAGCCCCAAATATTTACTGCCCTTATCTCTAAATATATAAGATATCTAATATGTATGTTTGCATGCATGTGTGTGTGTGTGTGCAGTAATGGGCAGCCAAAATTTTTCACTGCCACACTGTGGGTGTGGCTTATTTTGTGGGTATGGCCTGATGGTCATGTGACTGGGTATGAGTGGCTTGAATTATCATCATCAAAATGGTATTGCCGCACGATGCCTTTTAATCTCAGCTGTGGGCAGAGTGAGGGCTTCACGAAGGGAAAAAAACCACAGCCCAGGCTGCTTCGGTGTGACACAGCTCTCCTGGCCTTGGGAGGTGGCCGCGTGAGGCTGGAGGGTTGCCGGGCAGGAGAGAGGGAAGCTCGTCCAAGGCCAGGAAGGAAGAAAGAGGAAAAAAGTGAGGAGCACACAGCAGCAGCAGCAGGGAAAGGAGAGCCGAGCTGAGACCAGCAATCCAGGAAGTTACTGCCGCTAGTCAGCTGGAGTTGAGCATGCAGCTTCATTTCTGCCAGTGGAATTGTGTTCCACTCCATCCTGCCTGCTGCCCACCCTTGAACATGTGTCTATCTATCTGTCTGTCTGTGTCTGTATATGTACAGTATATGTATATGTATGTGTACTGTATATTTATATCTACATCTATGCCTACACTTACACCTATATCTATATCAGTGAAGGGCTAGCAAAATATTTGCTACCACACTGTGGGTATGGCTTATTTTGTGGGTGTGGTTGATGGTCATATGACTGGGTAGGAGTGGCTTGCTGGCAATGTGACCAGGTGGAAGTGACTGGACAATCATGTGACTTGACCAAGGATTTTCAAAGAACCTCAAAACAATACTCATATCAATGGATCCAAAACAAGCAGGTTATCAAATTCACCACATCCTAGAAGTGAGCAGTGAATAAAATTCAATTTAAGGCATTATCTGTTCATTTTCCTCTCTTGGGGCTGTGGTGTTATCTTACAGCATTAATGAGTACTACCCTAGGACCAGCCCAGCCAACAAAAGAGTATGTACTGCCTAGAGAATAAAGTGGACCATATTTTGAGCAGATCCAGATAAATCCAGATATATAGATAAGGATATGTATGAATAAAGATAGCGTGCAGTTCAAGGACATCTGGAGCCAGATTGAAAGGTCAAAATGGCACCACCACTTTACTCAATTTAAAATCAAAGTGAGGGACTAGAAGATCCACTATTGAAACTATATCTTGTATTTCTTCTCTACTATATCCTCTATAACCTTCATTATGTATTATTGTGTATTGGACTAAATAAACAAACAAGTAAGTAAATAAATAAATAAACAAACACACAAACAAACAAATAACTGAGTGGGCCTGTTCATGTAAATGGTTGGGAGAGGGAGACAATAGAAATGACCCTGCTTAGACACTGTCATCATTTTACTATAGGAGGAAACTCAGAGCTAGCTTGCTTATGAACAATGACAATAAGGTCCAAAGGAAGGAGAAAGGATTGGTGGTTTAATGCAAGTGTACTTCAAGAACAGGAGCATAAATTAAAATTCTGCCAAGATTGCTGCTTTCTTCCATTACTTATATCATTGTTTCAACTCTTTTTTGTTGTTATTGTTGTTGCTCCTGGTAAGGGAGGGAGGGAGGGGAGAAGAGGGAGAGGGAGAGAGAAATATAATTGAAGGAAATAGCTATGATTGTAGCAATACCATTTCCATCCATCTTGGGCAGCTAATCTTTTATTCCCCAATAGGAAGAGCAAGAGTGCAGATATTACAGGACAGCATGAACTACACTGGATGAGCTAGTAAAATAGGATCTGGTTTGTTCATGCTTCTATGGTAAAAAGGTAAAAACAAAACTGTAAGCATAATCTGTCAGAAATGAATCTTGGGATTCCAAGTTAAGCGTATGCTCCCTAAACGACCTCCCTCCCTCTTTCTTTCTTTCTTTCTTTCTTTCTTTCTTTCTCTCTCCCTTTCTTTCTTTCTTTCTCTCTCCCTTTCTTTCTTTCTTTCTCTCTTTCTCTCTCTCTCTCCCTTTCTTTCTTTCTTTCTCTCCCTTTCTTTCTTTCTTTCTTTCTTTCTCTCTCTCCCTTTTCTTTCTTTCTTTTTCTCTCTCTCCCCCTTTCTTTCTCTCTCTCTCCCTTTCTTTCTCTCTCTCTCTCCCTTTCTTTCCTTCTTTCTTTCTCTCTCTCTCCCTTTCTTTCTTTCCTTCTTTCTCTCTCTCTCTCCCTTTCTTTTTTTCCTTCTTTCTCTCTCTCTCCCTTTCTTTCTTTCCTTCTTTCTCAATTCCCCATGATGACTGCATCATACTGTGTTGCTAGTGACTGAGGTGCTGCTTCACCTTCTGCAATGTTGCTTGATCTTTGATTTCCTGTGAAGCACAATGAATCTTACATTAGACTGTTCAAAGTCAGGTGGTGCACCATCTGTTCCCAGCCTTGGAAAACACTGAGTAACATAGATCAACAGAAAGCAAAGCAACAGCTTCACTGGATTCATCAGAATATTCATATTCACACAGTGACAAGGAGGCAGATGACTTCATTTTCCATCCTTGAAAGAGTGTGGGAGGGCTGCCTTTGCTTTTACAGCTTTTCTCTTAAACCTGTCCTGATGTTGTTACTATGTGTTTTGATTCTCTCTCTCAAAATTAAAATGCATTGGATATTTGATAAATACGAATAGTGTGATGAAATGTGTTAATGAATCTGGTAATATTTGGTTTACAGGATGCTATAGGGATCATTCAACTTATGGTGCAAAGAATTTTTCATGTGGTAGCCCTTAAGGATTAGCATGTGTGAGCTGCCACTGTAGAAATTGCTGACAAGGAAAACCATAGAAGATATAATAAACTCAAGTATAAGCAAGAGCCTGTTTAAATCTAGTTGTTCCTTTTCTTCTTGGTTTTAAGCTTTTCTTTTTGCTGAACTGCCCTGAGGACCAGCCCTACCATTATTTAGAGTTGTTGCTTTAGCAACTGATTTTGAATATGATAAAAACAAATCAATAACTGTATTGATTATTAATGATAAAATATATTTAATATCTCAGAATTTAAATGGTGTGCTTGAATGGTTGTGCTACAAACATGGGGATGTTCAGATCTTATTCACCGAGCACAGAATTAAATGCTCAGAATAAAAATATTTCAAGGATTCTGGGCTCTCCTGGAACACAATATAGCTAAGCACTTTTGAGATTTGCAACTAGAACATAGTCTGGGTCAATACTACAGCAGGGGCTGGTCAAATTCTTATTTGTTTTTGCTGAAACCCAGGATCTTGGGATAAAGCTATTATCAGGCACAGAGTTGCATTTCATCTGTGTTTTGGGAGAGGGAAGGTACATTTGCTATATAAATGTAAAGCTTGGAGTTTCAGTATCTTTTTTGGCAAGAATTTTGACCAGCAATTTATGTTTTCTCTTTACTCTTGTTTGCTTACCATCCATCAATGTAAGCTATCCCAAATAATATTTTCATTTTTAATTACATTCATTCAAAATAACATTGAACATTCATTCAAAATTACATTGAATGAATGTAATTAGTTTTGTTACATTCTCAGACTGAAGCACATAGACTTCAATCAGGTCCACCATTCTGCCTCTTCCATTCACCCTATCTAACACTGGCAATGAAAGTGGGATTGGAAGGCAGATAGGCCAACAAAGAGCTGACAACCTTGCAATCCATCCTGGGGCAGTAAGTGTTTGACAAACAGCCTTTCTAAAGTGCCAACTCA
Source organism: Erythrolamprus reginae (assembly GCF_031021105.1). Classification (NCBI taxonomy): domain Eukaryota; kingdom Metazoa; phylum Chordata; class Lepidosauria; order Squamata; family Dipsadidae; genus Erythrolamprus; species Erythrolamprus reginae. Next base: position 39,375,886 of record NC_091963.1, on the reverse strand, counting down.
GCTGACATGACAACACATGCCCCACTGAGTCACTTCAACCCAGCACAGAAAGACACCTACATGACTTGCTTCAAATGCTTCATGGAGTCAAACAATCTCCTTGGGCAAACTACAGCAAACAAGTGCTTTTCCTGAGCTACTGCAACATAGATGTGATAAAGACACATCTGTGATGTGTCACTGACTGAACCAAAAGCCAGTCCAGACAATTACCTGATCCACCCTACAGACAATGCTCAAGACCCATTATGCCTGGAACCAGAAGGAGGGGAAGTCCATTAATGAATACTTTGCAGCACTGCACAAGGCTGCTGTCTATTTTGAGTTGTGCAATCTAGGTGAGCTACTGCTTGACTGAGTGATCTGCAAAATTTAGAATATTCCATAGACTATTGTGACACGCAGGAGTGCATTTAAATATACGTGGCTCCAGTTTGGAGTTAACATAGCCTCTGGACTGTTCCAAAGTCTTGTGGAACATCTGTTATAAGGAATTACAGGGGTCTTGCCATATTTCAATGATACTCTAATTTTGTCCAAAGACAAAAAAACAATTATTTCAAAGACGGAGGACAGTGCTGACCTGAATTCATGACCAAAATCTGTGGCTTAAAAAGGGGAAATACCAGATTGGAGTGGACATGGTAGGGTACATAATTGACAGCTTTGGGATTCACCCTACAATTCAAAAATTAAGACAATTCAGGATGCCCCGACCCCTCAGAACCAGACTGAATTACAAGCATTCCTTGGGTTCCTTAACTTCTATAGCATTTCCCTCAAAAAGAAGGCTACGGTGGCTGAGCTGCTCCACAAGCTGTTGAGGAAAAGGGCAAAATGGACCTGGGGAAGGACTAAAGCAGCTGCCTTTGCAACTGTCCAATTTCTACTTACTGCAGACAGCTTCCTGATTCAATATAATCATACATTGCCACTTGTGTTGACTTGTGATGCTTCACCCTTTGGCATCAAGGCTGTCCTCAGCCATTACCTACCCAGTGGCACCGAGGCACCCATCACCTTCTATTCTGGGACTCACCACTGCGGAGTGCAATTACAGTCAGCTGGACAGAGAAATGCTGGTTGTGGCTGGAGTTGAGTGGTTTCATAACTATATGTATAGGTGGCAATTTGACTTGATCACTAACCATAAACTACTTTTCGGACTAATCACAGGCAACTGCCCTACGCCTGCTTCACTATCACTCAGGATGACTGTGTGGGCCATTTTTCTGGCCCCCTATATCTACCAACTAATTCATCAGCCTGGACAGATTTTGTAGCATACTGACGCCCTCAGCCACTGTCCCTTGCCAGAGCTACTGGAAGAACCACACCTGAGACACCTGTGCTTTTAATTGACTTCTTGGTCCTCAGAAGTGCCTGCACATAAATGGGAATAGCCAAAGGCACTCTGGTCCAGAGTGCACATTGACTTCTATTTGTGGGCAAACCTTTCTCTTAGTGGTTGGCACATACTCAAAGTGGTTAGAGATAGCTCTTATGGCCACCACCATGGCAAAGGCAGTCAAGGTACTATGGAGACTTTTCTCTATGCATGGCCTGATGTCCTGGTTTCAGACAACAGGCCCCAATTCACAGCCTTATTATTTGAAACCTATTTATCAGAGCAGGGGATCAGACACACACTTGGTTCACCATTCCAACCCTCTTGCAATGATCAAGTGGAGAGAATGGTGAGATCATCAAAAGAAGCCCTTTCACACATGGGCCCAGGTAATTGGCAAACCCAAATCAATAATTTTTTATTAGTGCAGCATATCACTCCTTCTCGCACCACTGGTAGAAGTCCTTCCAAACTTCAAATAGGTCACTGACTGCGATTCCACCTAGATCAGCTACACCTTAACTACTCTGCCAGCTGACTCCCATAGTCACTTTAGCATAGGGGATAAAGTATACACCCAGAACTATGTTGGGGGTCCTCTCTGGGTTTGTCTCTGGGTTCCTGCTATGGTCACAGAGATCCCCAGCCCTTGCTATTACTGAGTAGTGCTCAAGGACAGTAGAAGCTGGAGGTGACATTTTGACCAACTCTGATTCAGTTACTCCACTCATAGGCTGCCAGAACTAACTTCTGAGCCAACACCTAACCAATAGGAGCAGTCCCCCACTCCAAACAGAGATAAATCAACCCAACCAAGTCCAGAAGACTTACCTCATAACACTCATGCCAGGGGGCAGGCTCCAAGTGAACCAGTCTTTGAAGATCCAGCAATGTTCTGGGCCAAAATCCAGAAGCAACAGAAACTCACCCAACCTGACTACTCATCCAGCTCTGAAAGACAAACTAAGTGCCCTGCCTATCAGTGTGACTACGTCCCATGTGGGGTTAGCCCAACTAAGAGGGCAGGGATAGTACATAAGCTTCAGTCAGGTCATCCATTCTGGAGGGAAAGTATTGACTGCTGATTGGCTAGACTTTCTAGCCCTTACCTATAAAAGGGCTAGCTGTCAGACTGAGCCTTTGCTGGATTGTAAATAGTTGTCAAATAAAAAGCTGTTGTTTGAAGCCACTTCTGTCTGCCTCTTCCATTCACCCTATCTAACAAATTCTATCAATTATTCCCACTTTTATTTTATTTTATTTATTTTATTTGTTATTAGAGTTGATAGGGAATCTGCATGTCATCTAGTCCAAACCCCCTGCTCAAGCAGGAACCTTACACCACCCCAATCAGATGTCAGTCCAATTTCTTCTTGAATATGTCAAGGGTTGGGGCATTCACAACCTCCACTGGCAGGCCGTTCCATTGGTTGATCGCCCTAACCGTCAGAAAGTTCTTCCTTATTTCCAGGTTGAATCTCTCCTTGATCAGTTTCCCTCCATTGCTCCTGGTCTGGCCCACTGGCGCCCTAGAAAATAGTGTGACTTCCTCCTCTCTGTGGCAACCCCTCAAGTACCTGTATACTGCTATCATGTCCCCCCCTGGCCCTCCTTTTCGCTAGACTATCCATACCGTGTTCTAGCAACCTCTCTTTGTATGTCTTGGTTTCCAGTCCCTTTATCATTTTGGTTGCTCTCTTTTGTACCTTTTCCAGAGTTTCTATGTCCCTTGTGTAGTGAGGTGACCGGAATTGAATGTAGTACTCCCGGTGTGGTCTGACTAGGGCATTATATAGTAGTATTAGTGCTTCCCTGGTCTTGGAGTGTATCCCTCTGTTGATGCAGCTTAAGATTGTGTTGACTTTTTTAGATGCTGCTACACAATGCTGGCTCATATTTAGTTGGTTATCAACCAAGACTCCGAGATCTCTTTCACAGTTGCTACTGTTAAGTGTGGCTCCTCCCAGTTTGTATGTGTGTCTTGGGCTTTTTCTTGCCTAGGTGTAGGACTTCACTTTTCTCAATGTTGAACTTCCTTTTTTTTAGTTTGGGCCTACAGTGTTAGTCTATTGAGATCTTTCTGTATTTTGCGCTTATCCTCTGGGGTGTTGGATACCCCTGCTAGCTTGGTGTCATCTGCAAATTTGATTAGTTCCCCCTCTATTCCCTCATCTCGGTCATTAATGAAAATGTTGAAAAGCACTGGCCCTAGGATTGAACCCTGTGGTACCCCACCACCTACCTCTTTCCAAGTGGACTTGGAGCCATTGAGGACAACTTGGTGGGTGCGGTTGGTCAGCCAACTATTAATCTATCTACATATGTTGTAATCTACCCCATTTTTTTTCTAATTTGTGGAGTAGGAGATTATGATCTCCTTTATCAAAAGCTTTACTAAAGTACACGTATATTATGTCTACTAATATGGTTACGGTGTTGAAAAATGATATGAGATTGGTTTGGCATGATTTGTTCCTGACAAACCCATGTTGGCTACTGGTTATTATCTTGTTCGTTTCTAGGTAGTGGCAAAGCTGTTTTTTAAATTATTTTTTCCAGTATTTTTCAGGTATAGAAATCAGGTGTGGATCTGTTTTTTTCTTTTTTATAGATGGGAACTACATCGGCTCGTTTCCAATCTTCTGGTAGTTATCCTGTGTGCCAGGATTTTTGGTAGATAACAGTGATGGGCTACCAAAATTTTTACTACCACACTGTGGACGTGGATTATGCATTTTGTTTCAACATCTTTCAGTGCAAATTGCGTGTTCTGGGGTGGACTGTTTTCCTGACCGTTCCCATAGGAGCCCATCACTGGTAGATAAGGAGTAGTGATTCTGCAATGTTTGCCAGTTCTGAGTTTAGTCCATTTGGTCCTGGGGATTTGTACTCATTGAGTTCCCACAAATGGTTCCATACTGTGCTTTTATTTATGTTGAGTTCAGCTCTAAAGTAGTTTTTTGCGGCTGTGTTGCAGGTTGGTTCTTGAGGCCTTTCACTGGAGCATGCCCAGTAGATATAACCAGGAATGGGTAGCAGGCAGGACGGAGTGGAACACAGTTCCACCAGCGGAAATGAAGCTGTGTGCCCAGCTCCAGCTGACTATCCCCCCCCCCTTCCATCCTCCTCCTCTTTCTCAGAAAGCAGCAGGGAGACCAGCACCGGCAGGAGTTGCAGGGGGCCCTTTTCCTCCTGCCTCTTTTCTCAGCAGCTGATCAGCACCCATTTGCCTAGCTACCCAGCCTGAGGCAGGGGGCGATCCAGGAAGGAGAGTGCGGGAAACGTGAAGCAAATTGTCACCCCAGAGAGCGACACTGATGAGGTTGTAAGTCGAGGACTTAACAGTTCACTTGAATGATGATAATCGTTCAAGCCACTCCCACCTGGTCACATGGCCGGCAAGCCACTCCTACCCAGTCACATGACTATCAAGCCACACCCACAAAATAAGCCACACTCATAGTGTGGCAGTAAAAACTTTGGCTGCCCATTACTGGATACAACCAACCTATAAATTCCTATTCTTATATACACCCACAATAATTTAATTATTAAAAAATGCATACTTTCTGACTTTATATAAGCCCTTAATTTATAATTAAGCCTGTAACTTACTACCATACATGCCTGCATTCTGCTTTTTACATGATTTTATTTCTGATCTATTATTCTTCTTGTCTCTTTGTTCCCCAGAAACTTATTTTTTAAAATTTAATTTGATTATTCATTCCAAATTTATATGACATATATCTCATATTACAAGTTGGTATTTCCATTTAATGAATTTGTTACATGATTAATCCATAGGTATTGACTGCCATTCATGGTCATTGCTAGTTGAGACTTTCACATTATGGTCTTGAAATAATATAAAGTAGATACAAGCTAGTCTAACCCATTCTTATGCCATATCAGCATACTCTGCTAAGACTAAGGTCTTATCTTTATAACTTCACATAAAACTTTAACATAATGACTTGATGCTTATAGCCAATTTAACTAATAACTTCCTGCCTTTCTCAGTCAAGTTATTATAGTGAAATCCTTATATTGGAGAAATCACCTTCTTGCTAAAATAGTAGCATATTATAATTTCACCATTACAGTTTGTAAGAAAGGTTTTTCACTTCCATAGAGGTGAAGAAATATCAAGTTTTCCATGTAACATGCTGAGTTATTGTAATTTTTTCAAATAACTAGACAAATGCATACAATATTGGCAGGCATGTGGTGGTCATTTTTCCATTGAGTGAGGTGAGTTAAATTTTGTTTCAGTAAAATCTCTTCATTAGTTCAGAAATTAGGATTCTGATTAGATTATTTTTTTCTGGTTGGTCAGCTGAAGTTGATCATTAATAGGCTTGTGGCTATGTCCTCAGCAATGTGAGGTTGATAGCTCAGCAATTTGAGGTTGATAGCCTGGGGGTAACTATGATAGTGATCACAGTTACCTGCTGGCTTCAGGTTGACTATGGAAGGATTGAGAAGTAAAAGCAGACTGATGTGAGGGTAAGCTAAGTTATTATGTTTTTATTTTGATTTTTCAAAACTATCTTTCCTTCCTTCCTTCCTTCCTTCCTTCCTTCCTTCCTTCCTTCCTTCCTTCCTTCCTTCCTTCCTCCCTCCCTCCCTCCCTCCCTACCTACCCTTACATTTCCAACTCTTTCAGTTTGTCTGCTTTGAAGTTTCTAACTCTGATGTAGGATCCAGCTGTACTTAATACGTTGTCTCACTGCAGAATAAAATGGACACCCAAGTAGGCCAAGGACTACAGAAATAAAAGTTTGCTCTGATAGCAATTATTTTAAGAATGAGGACTGTTTTGCTCTGTCTTTTTGAAAATTCTGATATATACTTGGAGCTAAGCTAGCATTATAGAAACATAGAAGACTGACAGCAGAAAAAGACCTCATGGTCCATCTAGTCTGCCCTTATACTATTTCCCGTATTTTATCTTAGGATGGATATATGTTTATACCAGGCATGTTTAAATTCAGTTACTGTGGATTTACCAAACACGTCTGCTGGAAGTTTGTTCCAAGGATCTACTACTCTTTCAGTAAAATAATATTTTCTCACGTTGCTTTTGATCTTTCCCCCAACTAACTTCAGATTGTGCCATATATTATCCTCTTCATTTCTTATATCTTGGACTATGTATTGTGGCTCTAAATTCCAGCCTCAACTGTTATATTACTGTTATATGCAGATTTGTCTTACACATGAAAAGTGATGATAAAGTGCCATATATTTTAAACATTAAAGTAACTCTTTGAGCCCTTTGAAATGGAAGAAATTAGATGCACAACAATATTTAGTCTTCTTTGCATCAAATGAAGTTAAAAACCACTCTATTTCCAGTTTTGTCTCTAAAAATCAGTCCTAGACAAATAACAATGATTATATTGCATGTGTTCATGTGTGTGCATTAGACTGACAAGTGAATATACCAAATAAGCTTCAAGCAGTTTCCTTCTGGGCTGTTTGTATACTTCTTTAAGATAGACAAATGTTGCCAAAACTGGCAGTCTCCCCTTGGCACCTTCCAGTGTAGTAACAGCAAAAATGTTACTATTCACAAAACAAACTCCACACATCTCAAACTGATATTGTATAACTCAGCACATTCCCAACAGCATGTGGAACTGAGAGGTGTTGTATATTGTGCTGTGGATGTGTAGACACACTGTCTCTTTTCCTTGTTCCTCTCCCTCTTCCAAAAGAGATTTGACATATCTTGCAACTTGCTTTGAATATTTTTTAATTTGACTTTTGATGACAACTTAGCATAAGTAAAGCACAAATCACACACTTGTTGAGAATCAGGATGCTTCAACCGAGGTTCCAAAAGAAACTCAAAGGTCCATAAGAGTAGCCTTGTATCTTGGATGAAATGTTCAAATCTTCTCCAAGAATTGTTATCAAAATATAATTTTAAGAGTGAAATTATTGAATCAGTTAAGTTTAACATGAATAGTTCAAATGTATAAAATTCAATTAAATCAAACTTTTTTTCCATCCTTACTTGTTTGTTTTTCTTGGTCATACCTATTCCTGACATTATTTAAATGTAGAGTATAGTCCAGTGATGGTGAACCTTTTTGAGACCAAGTGCCCATACCACAAACCAACATCCATGTATTTATCTCTGAGTGCCAATAGGGCAAATTACCATATTTTTCAGACTACAAGACACACCAAGATTGTGAAGAGTTAAGTAAAAAAAAAACTTTTGTCCCCCCTGCCCCAACCTCAGAAGCACTTTGCAGGCCTCTCATTTGTTCTCATTTCTCTCTCACACTCTCTCCCTTTCATTTCTGTTTTTCTCTTCCCTCTCCCTCTCTTTTTCCTTCTCTCCCCTTCTCTCTCTCAATTTGTTTTTTTTTCTCTCCCTCGTTCTTTCCCTCCATTGTTTTCTAATTTTTCTCCTTTTCTCTCTCTCACATTCCCACCTTCTCTTACTTCACCCCTCTCTCTCTGCCTCCATCTCTCTATTTGCCTTTCTCTGTCTTGGCTTCCTCCCAAGGGGACCGCAGGGATGGTGGGCGCAGTCTCCCTGTGCCTCTTACTTCCCAGGCCAAGTGGGGGCTTGGTCTCCAGAGGCTGTGGCACCACCACCAAGAAAAGAGAGCGACTGGAGGACCAGCACAGGTGGACGTCGTACCCAGAGCTAAGAACGGGAGAAGCCCAGAAGAAGCTGAAGCTGCAGCAGTGGCTATCTTGGTGTGGAAAACCAGATAGGGAATGGCAGCTGAAACCTGACCACTACCATCAATCTCAGTGAAATCAGCCACAACGCCAAGCAAGCTGCCGCCTGCCTGGTTTGCGCCCCTTGGCCCCTGCTGACTCAGATCCATAGTGGGTCTGACATGGGCAAGTAGGGGCTGGGGGACGCAAGCTGGGCAGGTAGCAGCTTGCTTGGTGCGCAGCCAATTCCACTGCGATTGGCAGCACCTGGGGTGGAGAGGTTTTGGACACTATTCCCAGTCCAGCTTTCCACCCCAAAATAGTCGCTGCTGCAGCTTCAGCAGCCACACAGAGTGGCTGCCAGGAAGAAGGGGCGCAGGAGCAGGGTGCTGCTTGGTGGTGCACAGGGGATAATGCTGCAGCAGTGGAGATCTTGAGCACAGAGAGCTGGATCAGAAGTGGCAGCTGAAACCTCTGCACCCCATGCCCTGCCAATCCCAATGGAATTGACCATGTCACCAAGAAAACTGCTGCCCATCTGGCTTGTGCCCCCTCCGTCCCCTGCTGACTAACAGCCATAATGCGGCTGGTACAGGATTGACTGCATGTGGGTGCATCGGGATTGGCTGCACACAGGCACAGAGGTTTCAGCCGCCGCTTCTGACCCGGCTCTCTGTGCTCAAGATAGGCATTGCTATGGCTGTGCAGTAGCTAAAGCTGCAGCAGCAGCTATCTTGGAGTGGAAAGTCGAATCAAGACCAAAGGCCAAAACTTTTGCACCCCACGTGCTGCCAATCCTGGTTGCTAAGGATGCTAATAATGACAAACTGGATGTGCCTTTTTCCAAACTTCCGGTTTGTTCGTTGAGTGATTTCTTTTTGCCTCTAGAGCTTCAGGGAGCTTCCCTGAAGGGTGCGGAAGACGAAAGCCCTTTTTCAAGGCCAAAAGTCAGCTGGCCAATGCGCATGCGCACTGGAGCTGAAACCTGGCAAAGTGTTGCATGCCCTCTGATGTGGCTCCACGTGCCACCTGTGGCATGCATACCATAGGTTTACCATCACGGGTATAGTCCTTATTGTCTTTAAAAGTTATTCATCCCTTATTATTTTTTTCATGGGTTACTGCTTTTTTTAAACTGCCTGCACCCAGTCAGAAATGATAGAAGATGTGCAGACATTCCTCATAATTTTGACTGGCAGGTAACAGAGCCAAATCAGCCAATTTTCTTCAATAAAATTGTATATAGTTGACGTGCTGGTGGACATGCCCAAAAGCTAAAGAGCATAGTTCCCTCTAAGCTGAGCAGTGAGCAATCGCTCACTTAAAAATCATCATCAACTCAGAGTTTTCCAAACCTGCCCAGAAGCCGAGAGGGAAAGAGTGAGAGGGAAGGAGAGAGAGAGGAAGAGAGGAAGAGAGAAACAGATAGAAAAAAGAGAGGAAGGAAAAGAAAAAGAAAAAGAATGGGAGTAAGGAAGAGAGAAAGAAAATCAAAATCTAGTTTGAAACTAGCTCAACTATTTAAGTGGCATTTTGATATTGATAGAGTTGCCCTATTATGAGCTCACTGTTATAGACACACAGTACAGTACTGTATTTTATTTTGAAATTCTCTGAGGCAAAATAGGGTGGGCTTTTTAGTTTGTTTGTTTGTTTGTTTGTTTGTTTGTTTGTTTGTTTATTTATTTATTTATTTATTTATTTATTTATTTATTTATTTATTTATTTATTTATTATTTCTGTGCCGCCCAGTCCAGAAGGGACTGCCGCTCAGACACTATACTTTTCCGCCCACCCCCCCAAAAAATTAGAGAGAACACTGCTAAAGAGTATTGGAACATAATAGAAAAATGGCTGAGAGAAATAACTCAATTAGATATTAAGAAAGCACCAGAATTTTTTCTATTGGGCATATCAAATTATAAATACAAAAAAGATATATATTATTTAATAGTTCATATATTAGTAGCAGCTAGGTTAGTTTTTGCACAAAAATGGAAAGATAGTGAGATTCCAAAAGAAACAGATATTCTTAAGAAGATTTTAGACTGTGCCGAATTAGATATGATGACGAGACGGTTAAATAATCAAGAAGAATCAGAATTTTATGATATCTGGCAGAAAGTATATATCTGGTGGGAAACAAGGAATAAGAGATAAGCGTGTTGTTATATTATTTTGCATATTTGAATTTAGTATTAGAATTGTATGGTAATTATTAGTATAAATATAAATCTCTTTCATCTCTTTCCCCCCCCTTTTTTTCTCTTTGTTTTTTCATAAAACCTTTTTCTTTTTCATATATATCTTTATAAATTTTGATACAGACTTAGATTTACATTAAGATTGATATTTCTATTTTATATAACAGTATGTATTTTACAGATAAACTTTTTTACTTTTATATGAAGACTTCTACTTTGAGCGGAGCAACTGTAGCTCCATTAAGTGTTTTATGTTTTGTTTGTTGTGTTTGTTAACCAATAAAATATATTTTTTTAAAAAGAAAAGATAAACTTTTGTCTAAGAGACAAATATTATATTGTAGCATAAGCTGATATGTTGCTATGGCATGTGTTACTACTACTCTTCCTTGATAAACGTGAATGCAAAAAATGCAGATGAGAACCATGTGATTTATTAAGGGAACCTTAAAGCAAAACCAGCAGAAAAATCCTTCCAGTTTAGTCCTCCAGTCTCTACTAATCTATTCAAGTTTTACTTGTGGTTTTAATGCTTAATAGCATAGCTCATCATGAAACTTCTGGTTTAATTAGAGATCTGTAAGGAATGGATTCACTGGAGAGAAAACTCCTGTGCTCACTCCACCCACTAATTATCTGCCCTTTCTCTGACACAAATATTTAATAGTAGGAGTTATATTCTTGGAGGGAGGAAAAATAAGTACCTTTGATAAAATAGAACATAAAAAGAAACTGGTGAAAACATTTTTAGTTGGACTATATTAATCTGTGAACCAGAAGGATAAATAAAAAGAATTGCATAAAATGTATGCTGCCCATTCTCTAAAATCATAATATGAACGTCTGTTTATCAAACACGAGATCTTATGTTGAGAAACAACTGGATCTGTAGTTTCAACCTGGTTTATGTTTCAGCTAATGAGTTAAGCACTGATTGAACTCTTAATGGGGCTCTTAAACACCCAGAAACTAATTACTGCATATATCACAAATATAAAACAATTTTAAAAATTCTGCTTTGAACAATAAATACAGGTGGTCCTTGACTTATAACAGTTTGCTTAAAGTTACAACGGCACTGAAAAAAAAAGGGACAATTGTTCTCAATTTATGATCATTGCACATTTCCATGGTCACATTTTGATAAATAGAATAGATAGAATAGAATTCTTTATTGGTGAAATGTGGTTTGGCACACAAGGAATTTGTCTTTGGTGCATATGCTCTCAGTGTACATAAAAAAATATATACATTTGTCAAGAATCGTGAGGTACAATACTTAATGATTGTCATAGGGTACAAATAAGCAAGCAGGAAAAAATCCATATTAATACAAATCATAAGAATACAAGCAACAAGTTACATCATAAAAGCCGGGATGGCGCAGCAGGTAGAGTGCTGTACTGCAGGTCACAGAAGGTCACAGAAGCTGACTGTAGATCTGTCGGTCAAATCTCATCACCGGTTCAAGGTTGACTCAGCCTTCCATCCTTCTGAGGTGGGTAAAATGAGGACCTAGATTGTGGGGGCAATATGCTGGTTCTGTTAAAAAGTGCTATTGCTAACATGTTGTAAGCTGCCCTGAGTCTAAGGAGAAGGGCATTCGTTGTATGGCCATAGCATGGCGTTTTGGGCCGGCCGAAGCACAGCAAGATCAGTCATTGGGACACAGCTGTCTTTGGGCCATTGGGTAAAAGTCATCTGGATTGGATGAAGAGGCCTGCGTTGGGAGGGGCTCCTCCCTTTGCTCCTGGGTGGGTGCCACAATGTGGTTGCGCCCAGGTGGTTGGTCTTGCACCTTGGGGGCAATGAACTTTGTGTTCTAGGTGGCCTGGCAGTGATCTGTCAGGCCCGCAAGGACCTGTGGGTTCTTCATCTTGCTTGGCCGACAATGCAAGTGATCTGGTCTGAAATCCTTCCACGGATTTTTGGAGGGACGCCATCTCCCCCAAGGCCATTTATAGGGCTAGATGTAAGGTTAATAAGGTCATTGGCAAGTTTGTTAGAGAATTAGGTGGTGTAGTTATTCCCCATCCCACTATTACAGTTGATCAGCCATGGATTTATCGTGCAACGCCATTCACCTGTCAGAACAGGGGAACGCCATCTTTTTACAGGACCTGCAGAGGTCCCTACGTGAGCTGGTGCAGGTAGGGGGGAGTCAGGGGGCCAAGATAGAGATCTGCTCCCCCTCCTTGGCAGGTTAGGGGCGGAAATTGGGAGGTGGTTAGCAACTCGTGTTCTCCTTTGGGCATCTTTGGGGATGATTGGCAGACTCTCTCCAAGAGCTCATGGTGTCATAAGCCGCCTGAGCGATTGGGGAGAGGTTGCCTCTGGGTCTCGCCTCACCCAATTGCCTGTTTGGGATTGGACGGCGAGACCTCTCACATGCGTGGCATGGATTGGATACAGGAGAGGGCGTGGTCCCCTTCATCTGGATCAGCAAGGAGCTACACACATAGTTGTCCAGGAATTTTATTGACATCATTTCTGCCCCAAAATTCTTAGTTGATCTCTGCAGGTCGCAGTTTTATTGTTTGATTAAATAAAGTTATATTTATTTAATAAAAGTGACTCAATTAAAATCCAGCTCTGTAACCACGTTTTTACTTCGCTTCTGGCGCAAAGCAATCTGGGGAACAAGTCAAAAACAATGAACTAAACTTTTCTTATTTTGGTTATTGTTTATTACAGTTTAAGTGCACTATGGCAAATGTTAGGAACCAAAAATAGATGAAAAAGATATAACATACTTCTTCCTGAGGAAAAAAATATTGAAGACATTGAAAACAAGTACAACTTAGCAACATTCATGCAGTATTTTTGAGGATTTGGAAATCTGAAGTCATTCTAAAGACAGGTAGGCACCATTATTTTCAGTATTCGTTTTATTAGAGAAAAAGTGATTCTCTCAACAATGCACCCTTCCTTATGTATTTATTTATTTAACAATATTAATTGACTGCCTGAATCATTGAGAATTTGTGTGATCTATAAATATGCATATACGCAAGCCTGCTGTCTATTTGGCATTAAAAAGAAAGATGTGAATCTGCATGAGATGGGAAGATGAATATATGATTTGATAGCCAAAATGACATATGCTTGATGATGCAATAATACAAATGTTAGGACATCTGACTCAAGATGCAGCTTTTGCATGATTACATAATCATTCTCTCTCTCTCTTTTACATACAAACACACACACACACACAGAAAGAGAGAGCGCACGCGCACGAGAGAGAACATGACCCTTTATCTCCTGCAATCCCAATATATGATGGCGATGTAAAGAATCCCATTTTGATAATGGCTGAGACAAAATTTCATAGTTTTTTTTTAAACTATTTTAAAAAATAGTTTTATGCAAGTTTTATTAGTGAGAAAACCCTCATTAATATGTAGATCAGCGTTCCCAATGTGGGGCCCATGCCCCACAGGGGGCTATTTGATTTTTAATGGGGACAATTGGAACCTTGTTTAAACCCATTTAATGGCCTTCTAGGCTTGCTCCACATGAGTAGGAGTTACTTTTTGAATAATAAGTATTATATGTCATGGGAGGGGAGGATATCAGGATTTTAGATATGCTTAGGTGGGGCATGGCCAAAAAAGGGTTGGGAACTACTGATGTAGATACAGTTTATTATTTATTTATTTGTTGGTTGCTTTATCCGTGCTACTTCAATTATGATACACTCTTCTGGATTAAATAATGTTGCACACAATACATGGACTGCAAGACCTAGTTAGGCAAGAAAATTAAAAACTTATTTAAAAAGTAACAGATGAATCTAATTAATACAAACCATTCACTATACTACTACATCAAATTATCTTTACTTTCACAACAAATTTTTTTTAAAAATTAAATTCTTTCTGGGAATTTCCCGTATTTTTCAGTGTATAAGATGCACCAGTGTATAAGACGCATCTAGATTTTAGAGGAGGAAAACAAGGAAAAAAGTATTCTGAATCAAATGGTGTAGTATTATATTGTTTAATAAAATACTAATGTAGTATAATACTTTGTACAACCATGTATACTTTTTAAAACCATGTACACTTTTAAAAACCATGTTCACTTTTTACAAACTACAAACTTGACAGCTTCAAAACTTGTGGGCTTCAACTCCCAGAATTCCTCCACCAGTCATGCTAGCTCAGAAATGGGAGTTGAAGTCCAAAAGCCTTAAACTTGCCAGGTTTGAAGTCCTTTGCACCCCTAACCCCTAACCAACAGCTTCAAGGCTTGTGGACTTCAACTCCCAGAATTCCTCTGCTGCGAGGATCCACCTCCGAGAGAGACTTGCCACATTGCCAAATCACAAAGGCCTGGCTCTGCATCTCCGAAGGGCCATGGAGCTCATCCACTTCTCCCAGCTCCAGCTGAAAACTTGACTGCGGTGCTTCTCTGTCGCCCACCACTTTACGCACCTTTCACCCCAAATGACCCTCAATTCCTCCCCCCTCCCCCACCTCTGTTGCCCGTCCTTGCCTGCCACAGGTACCCTGTTCTCCTTCCCCCTGCCTCACAGACACTTTCCTTCACTGCCATCCCCACCCCGATCAGGATCTTCTCCAAAGCCCACAGCAGGAACATATTCTTCATTTTTCCCCTTCATACATGAGGGAGCACTGGAAGTGAGGGGAAAGGGGGGGGGAGAGAAGAGGACAAGCTGTGGTGTCCATTTCAGTAGCTAGAACCAACCTTTTTTTACTCCAGGTCACATATGACCCGGAAGACTACAGGTGTTCAAAATATATATATTTTTAATTTCATTATGTTCAGAAATGTTCAAATTAGTATGCCAATGCCAAAGATGGTCAAAAAATTCTGATTTGGCAGGCTATTCTATCTATAAATTGAAAAAAGTGCACACAGATGTGCGGGGAAGGCCCTTTTCTGAGCAAAATAAGCAAATAAGCATCAATTTTTTCCAGTTAATTTTCATTGTGTTCAGAAATGTTCAAATTAGTATTTCAATGCCAAAGATGTCAAAAAGGTAAGATTTTGCAGCCCAATTTAGATGAAAATGAACAAAATTTCACATAAACAAGGGGGTGGACTTTTCTGAGCAAAATAAACAAATAAGCATTAATTTTTTCATTTCAATTTTCATATCATTGTGTTCAGAAATGTTCAAATTAGTATATTAGTGAAAAAAGTATTCAAAAAGACCATTCCAATAGCTAGAACCAACTCTTTTATACGCCGGGTCTAAAAGGACACGGAGGGTAGCATTGGTAACTTTTTTTGCCCAGAAAAAACTATACAACACCCCCCCCCCAAAAAAAAAAAACCCCACCACCCTTAGAAAGAACCCCTCAAATGGGAATAAGTCATGGAATTTCAAGTTTCAGATATGCAGGGAAATTTTTTACAGGGTCTCAAACTTCATTTTGGGTCCTTTTAGACCCGAGGAGAATACCAGGGTTAAACCTTAATTTCATTCCACATATTTATCAACTCATCTTCATAAAAATTAAAACATATTAATTTAAATGTGTTGCAATCTTCCTATTTCATTTTTACTTCATAGCACTTAACTTATCTACTTTAATTCATTTCATTTGAAAATTCATGCTCTTCACAATTTACATTTGCTTATACTAAGACATGATTTCCCACATGATATGTGGACAAAAGGTGGTGGACAAGAAAATGGAAACACCTTGAAAAATCATCAAAATATCTTTTAATAAGGTGTTGGTCCACCTTTTGCGGCAAATACAGCCTCAATTCTCCGAGGTATTGATTCATACAAATTGTGAATTGTTTCCAAAGGAATTTTATCCCATTCTTCAGTTAAAGCACCCTCCAGTTCTTTTAGAGATGATGGTGGTGGAAATCGACTTCTTACTTGAATCTCTAAAATCAACCATAAATGCTCAATAATGTTGAGGTCTGGTGATTCTGGTGGCCAGATGAGATGCTGAACTTCATTAGAATGTTCCTCGTTCCATTCTTTAACAATTCTTGCTCTATGGATTGGTGCATTATCATCTTGAAAGATGGCATCCCCCTCTGGAAACAGTTCTTGAACCATAGGATGAATTTGGTTGGCCAATATTCCTAAATAGTGATGACTGTTAATTCTTCCATGAAGGGAAATCATTGGCCCTGCAGATTTCCAAGAAATAGCACTCCAGTTCATCACTGAACCTTCACCATGTTTGACGGTTGGGAGAAGGCAGTCTGGATGAAATGATTATTTTGGCTGTCTCCAAACGTAAACATGGTCGGAGGTCGGAAAAAGGGTAAACAATGATTTGTCAGAGAAAATCACATTTTGCCACTGTTCAAGGGACCATTTCTGGTGGTTTCTATACCACTCTAAATGCTTTGAAACATTTGTCTTTGAGAGCAGAGGTTTTCTAATTGCAGCTCTTCCATGGAATCCAGATTTGTGAAGCTCCCTTCGAACAGTTTTTGTGGAAACTGGGTTCTGCACGTGTCTATTGAGCTCTGCAGTGATTTTAGGAACTGTGGTCTTGTGATCCGCTGTAACAATTCACTTTAGAGTCCGATGATGTCTCTCAGATAACTTTGACTTTTGACCAGACCTGTGCTTGGCTAAGGACATTTTCCCTTCTCTTTTAAAAGCAGTCATCACTTTTGAGACATTAACTCTTGAAACGCCAAACATTTGGGCACTTTCTGTTACACTAGTGCCTGCCATTCGAGCACCAACAATTTGGCCTCTTTGAAAGTCTGAGAGGTCTGCCATTTCTAGAAGGTTATAACAATTTCCTTAAATTTCTGTAAAAAAAGGTAGTTTAAAAAACATCAAATAACGGATTTTTTTTAAAAAAACATTAAAATATGTCAAGTTTTGATTGATTTGAACATGTTCAAACATTATGATACCAAAAAGTCAAGTGTTTCCAGTTTTTTTGTCCACCCCATATCTATAGCTTTTTAATAATACCAACTTTAATTGTACTTGTGTATACTATACTCTAGTAACAACAAAGACAATGCTAATTAGTGGCTGTGGGTTTTGCCTCCCAGGGACAATTCCATCTGTCTGTCCATCACCCTGGGTGGGGAATCATTGACCCCCTCAAAGAGGGTCCGCAACTTGGGTGTCCTCCTCGATCCACAGCTCATGTTAGAGAAACATCTTTCAGCTGTGGCGAGGGGGGCATTTGCCCAGGTTCGCCTGATACACCAGTTGTGGCCCTACTTGGACCGGGAGTCACTGCTCACAGTCACTCATGCCCTCATCACCTCGAGGCTCGACTACTGTAATGCTCTCTACATGGGGCTACCTTTGAAGAGTGTTTGGAAAATTCAGATCATGCAGAATGCAGCTGCGAGAACAATCATGGGCTTCACTAGGTATGCCCATGTCACATCAACACTCCGCAGTCTGCATTGGTTGCTGATCAATTTCTGGTCACAATTCACAGTGTTGGTTATGACCTATAAAGCCCTTCATGGCATCGGACCAGAATATCTATTGGACCGCCTTCTGCCGCACGAATCCCAGTGACCAGTTAGGTCCCACAGAGTTGGCCTTCTCCGGGTCCCGTCGACTAAACAATGTTGTTTGGTGGGACCCAGGGGAAGAGCCTTCTCTGTGGTGGCCCCAACCCTCTGGAATCAGCTCTCCCCAGAGATCAGAATTACCCCCACTCTCCTTGCCTTTCGTAAGCTCCTCAAAACCCACCTCTGTTGTCAGGCATGGAGGAATTGAGATATTCATTCCCCCCAGGCCTATATAATTTATGCATGGTATATTTGTGTGTATGTTTGGTTTTTAATAATTAATAATTAATAAGGGTTTTTAGTTATTTTAAATATTAGATTTGTTATATGTTTGTTTTATTACTGTTGTTAGCCGCCCCGAGTCTACGGAGAGGGGCGGCATACAAATCAAATCAAATCAAATCAAATCAAATCAAATCAAATCAAATCAAATCAAATCAAATCAAATCAAATAAATAAATAAATAAATAAATAAATAAATAAACAAACAAACAAACAAACAAACAAACAAACAAACAAATAAATAAATAAATAAATAAATAAATAAATAAACAAACAAATAAACAAATAAACAAACAAACAAACAAACAAACAGTTTAGGTACATTCTGATCAATAAAACAGTAGTGCAGCCAAAAGGCAATTATGTCTAAGTCTGTACACACTATCACTAGTATGTAAATCATATATGTGCAGTGTATTGACATATATTCATGATAAATTATAGTATATTTTGTGTTTTATTTCCCTACCTGCCATATTCATACATATCTTTATATATTTCTAATATATTAAAACATTGTTCAGAAGAGATTTGCTTCAAATTTTTAATGAATGAATAGTCTGCGAGGCATCCAATGATGGAATATCAAGTTTGACAGGTTACCCATTAAACAAATACGGAACATTTCAAATATTATAGAAATTTTCATTAATTAGACTGTATTCTTGAAAATTAGTTGTCATTACAAACTATGTTTCTAATAGTGGCCACTTGCCAGTGCCTCAACTTTTTGTCTCTGAGTTGAAAAAGCAATTTGTGAGAAGCTACAATATATGGCCCTGGTCTGATTTGGGATAGCTTTCTTTCCCTAGTCTATTGAAAAGTGAGAAGCTTAATCAATATTGAAATAGCTTCTTCCAAAACAGTACAGATGTTCTGAATAATTTATCTTTATTTAACCAATATGTTTTCTTTTTCTAGGGGGTTTAATGTTCTAAAATTTCCATTGCCCGTCTGTAAATGACTTAGTTGTAATGCTAGAGTCAATGTAACTGTTTTATAAAATTATGCCTCTTTTGTTTGAGAAAATTAAAAAATGGTAACATTTCACCCCTCTCCCTCATTCACAGCTTTATGAAACTCTCGAAAGAGGATGATGATGTTTACTAGATCTGTGTTTTGAAGATGTTCTCCTACAGCCTTGTTATTTTCTTTCTTCTTGTGCTCCCATTTCTCTCCTCATGCCCTTAGATAAGCACTCAGAAAGAAAAGCCATGGCTGCTGTCTTATGCACATACAGCTGGAAATAATTTCTTTTGGAAAATATAAGGGTTACATTGAAGTAAACATAAAAGGATTTGGCTTAGATCTGAAAGATATGGGATTGTGTATGGGAAAATTAAGACTTAGAGAACTTTCTGGCAGAATTTTCCAGCTTAAAGCATACCAATAGCAGAGTGCTTTCTGATGATCTTGGTACTTCTAATATGTTTACTTGGTGGCAACAGGAACCAGACATTACTATCATCAGCAGCCACAGATATGTTTGGATTAAATAGATTCTCTGGACCCTTTTCTGCTGAGATTTTGGCTAGTGTTGCTAGTGCTTTGGTTACCTTTGTGGATTTCTCTACCACAGCAGATTGGAGGAATGTAGTCATTCTAATTCTCCAGGATTTTTCATTAGCTTTCAATGCAATCAACTATATTTATATTTCTGGGCTGAATAATCTTGCTCTTGTTGGGCTACTTTTTGAGATGCTGAATTACAGAGTTTTGTCTTTTCTTTTATGCTGTTAATATGTATGGAGGAGGATAGTATCAGTATGCTGAAAATACAGATTTAATATCCATGAGCATAAAATACCAGAAGAAACAATCGACATTAATCCTTGTGGGTTTAAACAAAATTGAAAGCTACTTTATTGAAGAAAAATAATTAAAATTTAAATGTGAATTCATTCATGAATGTATACATGTAAACATTCATACCTGTAATTTTAAGGTTACTATTTATGTCCAGAATGTTATGTAGAAGTACTATGTATTGAAGTACAGAAATCACAAAAGCTGTATGTAGATGCTGCAGTTTGATATAGGCATTAATTCCTATTTCATACATCATTTAAATATATACAGTTTCTATAAGTCAATTTTGAAGGTAATTATATAAAGGAACTGTTAAGCCAATACATCATGTTTTTTGTAATGAGAGTTTTAGTTTTGAAATGTCATTATGCCTGAATTATACTCTTCTTGAGTTGGTCTATATGTTATGAAATCAAGATTAGTGCAATTAAATCTGTTTTATGTTTTTATATATCCAACTATTGTTAGCTGATTTAGTTTAGTTAGAACAATGTGTAGTATGATGGTATTGAATGCTGAACTAAAGTCTACAAAACCTACATTGTGTAGGTCTTTGGAGATTCAAAATGTTATAGGATGCAGTGCAGAGTTATTTTGAAATATTAGTACAAACCCAAACATAAGAATTGAAAGAATAATCTAGTGTTAATATTACAATTGCAAAGAACAGTATAGTGTTTTCCATAGCAATATTGTATATAACAATATTGGTGTATCAAGTTACTTTTCCTTGGAAACATTTAAATGACGTATTGCACCGGATGCGGAGTTGGAACATTAAGACCATAGCTGGATTTAAAATAGATCACCTTATTAAGTTGAATAAAAACTTAATGAATTAAGCAACAAATAACTGGGACCTGCAGAGGTCACTAAAACTTTTTGCACAGAAATGTTTTAATAAAACATTCCTTGGCAACTATGCCTATAACTCCTTTCTGATCCAGGTGGACTATGCCCCCACCTGGATCCTAGCCATGCTACGCATGTGGGGAGGCTCACCGTCCAATCCCTGTCCAGTTATTAGATAGGGCGAGATCCAGGGGCATCCTCTCCCCAATCTCTGAGGCCAGTGAGACACCATGAGCTCCTGGAGAGAGTCTGCCCATCATCTTCAAAGATACCCAAAGGAGAACACGCAGTTGCTAACCACCGCCCAATTTCCGCCCCTACCCCAGTGACCAAAGGGAAACCAATTAAAGGATCATAAAACTATGTGTGCAGCACCCCTAACCAATCCATCCTGCACTGCAGTATGGAATAGGCGAAAAAATGGTCAAAAGCTAAAATGCCGTGGCCGCAAAAAAATCCTATTCAGCCCCATAGGGCAACCAAATGAAGCAAACTGAAAGATAGGGAGGGTGGGCAGGTGTTTGCTCTTCAGCAGCTGGGGTAAAAAGGATGCCAAAATGTGGTACAGCCCTATATATAGGGCTCTCCCAGCCCACCCCGGCTGCGTCATAGGCCAGTGCCATGACGCGCAAGGCCTGGGCTGGGCTATCACGAATTCTCATGTGATCCCAGCCCCCAAGATGGTGGCTACACTGGAGGCCACGTTCCTCCAGCCCCAGCACAAAATCCCATCCGGCTGGTAAGTCGGCCAACAGGCAATTGCACCGGATGAAGAGTGAGAACATGGAGACCATAGCTGGATTTAAAATGGGTCATTTTATTAAGTTGAATAAAAACTTAATTAATTAAACAACAAATAACTGGGACCTGTAGAGGTCACTAAAACTTTTGGGGTTGAAATTACTTAATAAAACATTCCTTGGCAACTATGGGCATAGCTCCTTGCTGATCCAGGTGAAGGGGATCATGCCCTCACCTGGATCCTAGCCATGCTACGCATATGGGGAGGCTTGCCATCCAATCCCCATCCAGTTATTGGATAGGGCGAGACCTAGGGGCACCCCTTCCCCAATCTCACAAGCCAGTGAGACACCATGAGCTCCTGGAGAGAGGCTGTCCATCATCTTCAAAGTTGCCCAAAGGAGAACACGCAGTTGCTAACCACTGTCCAATTTCTGCCCCTAACCTGCCAATGAGGGGGGCCAGATCTCTATCTTGGCCCCCTGACTCCCCCCTCAACCTGCGCCAGCTCCCACAGGTACCTCTCCAGGTCCTGCAGGAAGATGCGTAGCCTTCCTCAGACAGGTGAACACCATTGGCACGCTAAAGCCATGGCTTGTCAATGCTAATACGGGGATGTGGAACAATAGTGCCCCCTAACTCTAAAACAATTTTGCCTATGGCCTTACTCTCCTTCCTTCTCAGCTTGTGAATAACCCTCGGGAAGAGGTAAGATTTCAGACCATATCACTTGCGTGGACCGCCAGACATCTCAGAGAGCCCATAGGTCCTCATGGGCCTGACAGATGACTGTCAGGCCCCCTAAAACACACAGGTCATTGCCACCAAGGTGCAATAACAACAATTTGGGAGCCGCCATAGAGTGGCGCTTGCCCAAAATCAAAGGGAGGAGCCCCCTCCCAATGCAGGACCCTCCGCCCGGACCAGATGACATTGACCCAATGGCCAAGTGACAACTATGTCCCAACAGCTGACCTCGCTGCACTCCAACCGGTCCAGAATATCATGCTGTGGCCACACAGCAGTGCCATTGGCTTCTTCCCGATTGGTCTATCTAGAAGGTAGAAAGGAAGGTTAGTCATGTCCGGTAGCTGGATTCCCTTACACAGGGAACATAAGTCCTGAAGGCTGCTGACCTCCAACCGAGGTGGCAGCCACGGTGGCGGCTCTCATACAAAATGTATAGGTCCTATATAAAGAGGGATCAACCCCTATCTCCCTAAGAGCCCTCACTGTTATGGTCCCAAACTGGTACCTAGTCAAAGGGGACCTGTCAGCATGACAATAAAGGTAACCCCTGTAATTACCTCTAAAAGTACTGTACAGAAAAAAGATAGGACTGGCACTGAGCAGACTGTCTGGTCAGAGGTGGGCGCTAGTAGGACCCTTGTTCCCTTACCTAGCTGGTCCGTCTTGGATCTCCTAACCTGCAGGGACTCCCCGGGCTCCTCAAAGGTCACATCAGAAAACTGCAAGGTGCGGAGCGACCCGTCTGACCGGGAGGAGGTGAGACCCTCACTTACTCAGTGTGCACCGAAAAACATTATGATAGCCATGGCATGAAACAGGTGGGCCTCATGAGGTACAAAGCCTAGCCCAGGCCCTGCTAATGTCAGAAAGTTGCTGAAGGAACAAAGCTTGCCTGCTGTGTGCAAAGGTGCACGGCTGCTCTCTTTGCCAACCCTCTAACATTCTCCTAATATGGAAATCTGATGAAGTGTCATGAAACCCCTGGACCTTGGCAATAAATGCCAGGCCAGCCAGTTTGCTCTGGATGGTCTTAGTTGAAAGACTACATTGCTTAAGCAAAACGCAGAACTCCATAAGGTGTTTGACCGGGATAGGCCATAGATGAACATAGTCTTTAGCCTAGTGAAAATCCCAAAACTCCTTACCTGAGTTATAGTAGTCCCGCTGGGTACTGGGGGCTAGTGAGAGGCTCACGGCCCTGCCTACCTCGATCTTCCAATGTTTGGAAGGCCCCCCCCCCCAGGCTCCATAAATGTTGTGGCAAGGCGTCTGGCAACTCTCGTGCCCCCGGATCCAGCATCCGGAACCTGGATAATTGACCATGTGACAGGGCATCAGCCACACCATTCTCCAGCCCAGGGACATGGTGGGCCAAAAACAGAATGTTGAGAACCAATCATCTGCTAATAAAATAGTGGACCAGGCACATAACATGGTCATTTTTCTATGTCAGCAAGCTGACCATGTGAACCACAGCAATATTGTCGCACCAAAAGTGCACAGTCTTGTTTCTGAATTCCTCCCCCCATAATTCCAAGGCTACCACTAGGAGGAAAAACTCCAGAAGCATAAAGTGCTTTCTAATGGTGGAGGCCATCCACTCCGAAGGCCACGTCGAGTGACACCACCTATCTCCCAAAGTAACACCGAAGCCATGGGCACCAGCGGTCCAGGAGCATAATTGTAATTCTGCCTCTAAGAGAAGCTCTTGTCTCCAGAAAGACACACCATTGAAATGGTCCAAAAACGCTTGCCACGTGCGGAGGTCGCTCTTGACCCCATGCGTAAGTGAGTCCAAGGATGGGGTAAACAAAGCCCCTTCATGGCCATGTATAAACAGCACAGAAAGGCCCTGCCAGGTGAAACCACCCTACAGGTGAAATTCAGTAAATCTACCAACTCTTGCAGTTGACTGGGTGCAACCTGCTCACCTGTTAAATTTGGCATGATCCCAGGGGCTCTTGTGGTGGCCTGGCCGTCCCAGTCATTGCAATGGAGGCAGGTGCCACACTGGGTCCTGATTGAGACTCTGGTTCATTTGGGGGCCTGCCAAGCAAGGCAGAGGCCCAGGGAGGTATGCCCCATTAACTTTGACTGTAGACGGAGCACCAGCGGGCATTCAGCTCATCCAAGCGCTCGATGATCTTAGACCAGGAATGAGCAGGTAATGTTAGGTCATGCCAACCTGGACCACTAGGCCTCCCTTCCACCCTCTTGGCCGCTTGATCCTGGGCCGCTTCGTCAGCCTGTCTGGCCCTCGCTAGGGGCCTCACTGCCCTCCTAGGCCTGGAGGCCAGCTCTGGGGATACCGGAGTAGCTTTTTGCTTCCTGCATTCACTTGAAACTACATCAAACTTCATTGTTTTAAATACAAATTTGCTCAGTCAGAACTCCTTCAATGCTTCATATAAAGTGCTCTCTCCCTTTAATCTTGATTAAAGAGCAGTCCAAGCAATCTATAAGAAGTATCAGGCTTGAGTGATAGACAGATGGTGGCTCTTGTGATGTCAGGAAGTGTCAAATATTATGGTTGGCTGTAGAATGATGGATAGCTTCCAAACAGATTGAGCAACAGACAGAAAGAGCAAGAGCACCATTTGTTGAAGTTATAGACATTGTGAACAGAAGGAAACAAGGCAGGGCACACTTTGACAGATCTTTTCCCCTCTATACAAAAATAATTTAAAGCTTGTTATATTGCATTAGCCCTTTTGTTTTACAAATACAATATCCAGAATGAATGAGTGCATTAATCCCTTAAAACTCTGCTTCTTCTATCTCTCAGCCCTCCTACAACTTGATTTTGTATTAGTATGTGGGAAATGGGGTAAAGAGATGATGCCTAGGGTTACGTCAGTTAACAGACAGCTTAGGACATAGCTGCATAGTGAGTGGAACAAGAGACTCAAGAGGGATTCCTTCCTTCCTTCCTTCCCTCCCCCCTCCCTCTCTCCTATCTATCTGTCTGTCTGTCTGTCTGTCTGTCTGTCTTCTATCTATCTATCTATCTATCTATCTATCTATCTATCTATCTATCTTCTATCTATCTATCTATCTATCTTCTATCTATCTATCTATCTATCTATCTATCATGCATATAATTAGAAAGTATATATAATGTATGGATATATAAGAATTACAATATATAGGAAGTACAAAAAATGAATATGTAAGAAGTTTAAGCATGGTTTTGAGTACAAGATATTTTACAAATACTTGGGAACTTTAGGACAGGGATGGTAGCAGGGCTGGGCTGCCCATGATATGTCTGGGGTCGCCATTACAGTAGCGGAAACAGCAATGCTTATGCATCTGCATGTCCCCACCGCACCCCTGCGCACCCCCGTGCACCCCTCACAGACCCATGCGAGATTTGGCTTCTGTACATGTGCAGAAGCAATGAAATTGGTGAAAATTGCCAAAATCTCATGCAAGGATGCCTGCATGCGTGAGACTTTGGCGATTTTCAGCCTTTCTTTGCTTCTGCGCATGTGCAGAAGCAAAGAAATAGGCAAAAATTGCCACAATGACCAAACTGATCAGCAAAGAAAACTTATTTATGAAGTCTTCTAACTAGAAATTTGCCAGGTAAAAGATTGTTACCTATTTGTATCTGAATGTTGGTTTGTCTGTATAGTAATGGGCTGGTAACATGGTAATATATATTATTCTGTGCAAGTATCTCTTTCAAAGAAAGAATGCACGAATCTCAAAATTATCCTACACCAAATTAGTGATCTATTTCACTGCTTTGACTAGTAGATTTGATTTTGAAAAACTCATATTCCAAAAAGAGCAGGGATACAGAAATGGAGGTACCAAATTGATGAGAAATGTAAATACATACTTATTGTCAGTATATCATCAAATGCCAATTTACCTTTGCTGGACACATCTTATTAAATGCAGTTAGGAATGGTACATTGGTTGACAAAGTCATATAATACAAGTACAACCCAACAAAGCTTAGATATCTATTTGAACTGGGTCCAGCTTTCTCATCTACTAATTTGTTTTAATACATGGGGGGGAAATCAAGTGAGAAAATATAACATGAAGAGAAAACAAGAAATGGACTAGAATCCATTTGGAACAGATATTTCGGCTGCTTATTTGTATGTGCTTTGTGTTTATTAAATATTTTATTTTGTTACTTCTACATAGACTTTCATTCTTCTCATTGCTTGATTGCTTGGTCTATTTGTTTCCTAAAGTTATGTATGTTTTCAGATGGAAAAATATTTATATTTCATAAATATTCTAATAAATAAATATATCTCATGAATGTATTTATCTAGCCCTGTTCTTTCCCCCCTGTTGTTTCTCATTGCTTTCCTCAGCTCCATTGTGGATTAGGTAGATATTTAGATCACCATACAAGGAATAGAATCTGAATGTCATTGAGATTCCACAAAGAATGTGTTTTAAACAAGATTTTTCTGCAAGAATTAAATATATTTCTGATGTAATTAAATGCAACCCCTAAAGAAAGGAAAACAGTATGCTTGAATGGAGAGAGTGATAGACATAAATATATCGCTTAATTTGCTAGTCTTCGTGCAAAGGAGGTTATCCATAGAAAAGGTATAGCTTCTTTCATCCATTTTGGTAATTTTCATAGCAGTCAAATCAGTATCTTTTGTTTGGCACACAAATCTTTAATGGTCCTCATTCTGCATACCTGTAAACCTGAACATTTGAGAATTTAGTTTGTGATGAATCAAAGGTCTGGGATATATAAATTCAATACAACTCACAATTGAAAAAAATATCTCAGATTCTTTAATTTTGTAAAAGTATGCAGCTTCTTGAATAGGCTCTATAAAGAAAGCATAGTATTTAACTCCGGAGTGGTTTTTTCTTCATCTTGTTTAAAATTTATAGAGAGTACAGGAGGACAGCTGTGTAGTACATAGTACATAGCATTTATTTCACTGAATATTGCTGCATTTCCTTTGACCAATTCATTGACTAAAACTAATTTCTAGAATGTATAGCTCTGTTATAACAGTATGGATTTGTCCCCAATGCCTGAGAGCTTTGAAGCATAACTTCATCTTAAACCTGAACAAGATTGATGATGATGGAGCAGGAAGAAAAGATCAATATTAAAATACTTTTCAGAACTAGAACCTGGAAGGTTTGGCAAATAAGTCAACCCTATCAACCTTATTTTGTTAGCTAAAGCTATATTGAACATGCTTGCTTGAGTTAATTCTACTAGAGGCCATACACTTCTGAGTTGACATGCATAATGTCCTGTAAATCAACTTCAGTAAAAAATGATCCCTTGTTATATGCCTTTGAACATAAATTTAGCACTCTTCTGGAATTCTGCCAAACCTGCATTCAAAATGAACATGACTTTCTGCTGACAGGTATGGAGAGAGCTGCATCATGAAGTAGCAAAAAGGTCCCATGTTGGTCTAGCCAGCTGTCAAAACTCCTCATTTGCCCAACTCCATTTCTAATCCATTTTAAGGAAAGTGATTAGTGATTGTTTTCCCACTGTTTCCTAACATCTGGTAGCAGGGGAGGAAAACAAAGCCAGTAAAATCCACTAGGTTTTTATTTAAATCTGCCCATGAACCATAACTATGTACAGCATCATTTGGTAGCCTCATATTATATTGGCAGTGAGATTAATGTCCCTTTAACTTGGCCATGAGAAAAGCTCTTTAATTCAGCTATGAGAAAGAATCTTGACTTTGAACTTTGAATAACAGATATAATGAGCTAAAAGTTGTTATCATAACTACAGGTAGTCCTGAACTTACAACTACAATAGGAACCAGAAAATTTGTTTTTCAGTGGTACAGTTTTTAAGTAAGGCATCATGAGATCACACCCAACTTTTTGACTTTTGTGGCTATTAAGTGAATCACTGCAGCCATTGTGAGACATCACAAAACCATGACTTACAATCTTTCCTGCTGGCTTCCTATTGACATGCTTATTGGAAGCCAGCTGGCAATCATGTGACTGTGAGATGCTGCAATTGTCTGGTTGCCAAAATGTTTGCCAAGTACCGAGATCATGATTCCATGATCAAAGGGATACTGAAACTGTTGTACATGTGAGAACCCATCACTTTTTTAGTAATAATTTTGGTCACTAAAGCAATAGTTGTAAGTCTGTAGCCAGAATGTCCTTTTCTGTTGTTTTGATTAGACATAGCATCTTAATATTTCTTTTAATTTTTTTTTTTACCCTGAGGTCTCTATGGAATATCCATACAAATTCAAACAGCATTTTTCCCAGTTCCTTTAAGTTAACTTTGAATGAAATGATGGCAAAGAACTATTTCATCCATAAGAGAAACTTACTTCAAGGTTACGTCAATGAATTAAGATTTTATTTTTATATCACCTGCTTAACAAACTTCAAATCTTTCTAACTCCTTTGCTCTTATTTTCCTCTTTCTGAAATCATCTTTATTTATCTTTTATTAACTAATATATATTGATTCGACACAAAATGTAACCCTTCCCTGGTACAGAGCTGAAGGGATTGGATACTGTAGCCTAGAGGATAATTCTCTGCCTTACAAGGCAAAGGTTGCAGGTTCAAGTCCCAGTGGGTATGGCTAGCTGATGAGGCCAAAATAAGGCCGAAATAGATCTATCCTAGTCTCCCTTAATTTTCAAATTCAGCTTAAACATGTGACATATATATATATATATATATATATATATATATATATATATATATGTATTAGAAATTGGAATTTAATCGGAAACTAGATGTAAGATTTACTACTATAATATATGATATAAATGGTAATAATAAGAATACTGTTTATCTACAAAGCTTGAGAAATATAATATTGATGTAAAGAACTTCATGTATTACTATGTATAACACTACCATTTTTCCAAACTCCTTGATTTTGTATCCTCTCCCCTTACCCTTTTTTCTTTCTGTTCATACTTCCCTCCCCCCTTTTTTGTATTCATAAATAAATTATATTTAAAAAAAAGATTTTATTTTTAAAAAGTGAAATGTTTGTGTTTTCTAAATAATTGTAATTTTCACTATTTTCCATGTAAAGATGGTGCCAATGCCAATATATTTTGTATAATGTTGGCCATGTTACTTCATGAAGGAGTTTCAAGTGGGATGCTTTGCATTTATGCATTTATTTTTCCCCAGTCCTTTGTGCAGAAACAGCTACTTTTAGTTATTTTGCAAAAGCTGGACCCGTTGTATTGTTTAACATGAAGGTGTGATTAAAAACAATGTTTAGTGCAATCTACCTTCAACATAATAAAGCCTTCAGCAAGAAAAATCAAGGAGTGTGATTTTTATCTGATATTTATGTTTGATTCAAAGCAATTTTCTATAATAAAAGAAAAAGGGAAGTAAATCAACTGGCTGTTTAATTCTCCATGGATAATTTCAGTGAGAAGAAAAAAGAAAAAAATATTTTGTTATACATTATACATTAGAAAATATATACTGGAAACTGTTATTCTATGCTTGGAAACCATTGGATATTTCTTTAATGATGAATATATATGACATTTGCAAAGATGATTTAAAACAAAGTTTACTTGCGACTTGAAACTTGAGACCACTGGGAGTGATACCCCTGTTTTATTATCTTAATAGCACTGAGTTGGTCGACAGATATTTCATCCTACAAATTTTCTCTGTTACGAAAATGCACAATGTTAATCTCTGCAATACTTTATAAACTGACCATAAACCAATGTTTATGGTCAGTTAATCATTGTATTACTTTGCTTTAGGTAATTTAGTACATTACCATAATGCAACAACCTACTTAATATAAATTTTAAAGTGAGCCCTGACAAAGTTGCAGGGCATTAATATATTATGTCTTTTAACCAGAAGCTCAAAAACAAAGTGAAGTTTGAGTATGCCTCAGCTTTTCTTTGATGGAACTTAATTTTATTATGAAGGGCAAAGTGCCAAAGTGCTAGAGTTATTTATTATCTGTACTGCAGTACAGCCTACTGGCCTCCGTCAGAATCATATCATCCTTGTGCAAGGTACTGGGTAATGGTTTTCAAAAGGGTGTCTTCTATGGAATTCAAGCTGAAATTTCATTTCCCAAGAGTCCCATAAGCAATGCATTCATAAAAGGTCAGCTTGCTAACAACTTTGCTTTTGAAATCAGTATGATTGCCAGTTATACGGATTGATAAAAATAAATAAAATAACACAATAACGCAATATTATGTAGAGATTCTCAGTCACTCAGTCATGATTGTCCCAAAGGTGCTTTTTAGGACAAAAATGTCCAGTTACCCCCTGAAAAAGTATATTTGGACAATCAGCATAATATGGTTCCAAATCTGCCCTTTGGTTAAATAAATGAATTCTGCATAGATAAACCTCAATTTACAACCACAACTAGGACAAGAATTTCTGTTGCTAACCAAGACAATTGTTGAGTGAATCATTTTATGACTTTTTTTTAACCAAGGCTAAGAGATACACTGCAATTGTTAAATGAATCATGCACTATTAAGAAATCCAACTTCCTTCATTAAATCTGCTTGTTGGAAGCCAGCTGGAAATGTTGCAGATGGTGATCATATTACCTGGGATGCTTCAACCATTGTAACTGCATGCCAGTTGCCAAGCACCCAAATTTTAATCATGTGATTAGGGGCCAGGCTGCTGTGACAGTCATACATGTGAAAACTGGTTGTAAGTTACAATTTTCATAGTTTAGTGTAAATAGTCACTAAAGAAATGCTTGTAAGTTAAGAGCTATCTGTATAGGTTTATCACATAGAGTTTTTAAACGTTTTTTTTTTAACCCTGCTGTTCTGTTCCTGGAATGGTGCCTCTTCTACTGTTCCCTGGTCAATATGACCTGGACTAAAAATGATTTATTTTAGGTACTTAAATTTGATCTTTTTAAAAACGTTTTTACTGGGATACTAATTTGAACACTTCTGAACACAATGAAATGAAAATTGAAATGAAAAAGTTAATGCTTAGTTTTTATTTTGCTCATAAAAGCTCCCCCCCCCCATTTTTGTGCAATTTTATTCATTTGTATCTAGATTAGGCTGTTTGGCACACAAAAGGAAAGAGAAAAAGGAAAGAAGAAAAAGAATAAGAAAAAAAGAAAGAAAATTTATATCTATTTATATAGGTACTGTATTTATTGTCAACCTATCCATTGACTATCTTACCCTATAACTTCTTAGTAACTTACTATAAATTTTCTTGATGTTGTGTAGTTTGCATACTTGATCTGGATTAATTCACTATTTAGTTTATTTGTTTTTATTTTTTTCCAAGAGAGATTGATTTTATTCTCGTAATGAATAGTACTTGTTTTTATCATCTTTCTTTTCTTGTTTTTATCATTCTTTTCTTGTTTTTATCATTTTTCTTTTTTTGAACTTTTTTATAGATTAATAGACTCCATAAATCTCTATATGAGTCTTTCAGATTTTGAAATTCATGTTGTATTTCTATATTCTTTTTACCCAAACAGCTATACCATTTGCCCCATGATTTCTAGAATTCTGTTTCTTCTTTGTCCTTTAGTTCAAAGGTCATTTTTGTCAGTTCAGCACATTCTGTTGTTTTGTTAATAAATGTGACCAGATTTTTACATTGCTAAAGAGGGACACCATTGACTGGGGGTGGTGGGGGGTTTGGCAGTGGTGCATCTTGATTAAAAATTTGGTGTATATGGAGCAAAGAAAAATTCTTTTTCTTTTTTTCTCTCTCTCTCTTCCTCCCTCCCTTTCTCTCTCTTTCTCCATCCCTCTTTCCTTCTCTCTCGTTCTTTCTCTCTGTTCCTTTCTTCCTTTCTATCCTCTCTCTCTCTATCTATGTATCTTCCTCTCTCATTTTACAAATTAATTTGCCTTAGCTAATTTACTGAACAATGCTAATGAATAAAAACAGTTTTTTTTATTTTTAAAACTAACAAAATACTAATATATTAATAATACTTCTTTGCTATTAGAAAATAACTTGCAGCCTAGGATTGCTGGAGTCCCAGAAATCTGGATCTCACACATCTGTTATGTTCAGGAAAATGAATAGAAGTGGAGAAGGAAAAAATGAGCATGAAAAATCAGATATATTCAGTATATTCTATCAGTACTGATCTGTTAAGATAGATGGCAGAGTTTTTTAAATAAATAAAACTGTATAAATGTTATATTGCAGTTCAGTGGGTTATAAGAAGCAGAATTTTTTTTTAAATGCTTTACGGTTCAACTCTCTGCTGTCTTCCAGAAAGTCAGTCTTTCTTTATAGGCTTCAGGCCAGTGTTGGATACCAATGATTTTCCAGCTCGAAATTATAAAGGTTAGATGTTCAGAACATTATGCCAAGGAAGAAGAGGGAGGCTTCTTGCTAGACTGCTGTTGATACATGCAACAAAAACTCTCAAAAAGTGTGCATAGGCTCCTTTCCTCAAAGCCAAACTAGGTACAATGTCATTCAGACAAATGATAACTTTTGTAATTAAAAAAAAAACAAAACAAAACAACAAACCCAAGGATTTGTTCTGGATTAGATTTCTCTTCTAATTTCTATTCACATTGGGTACCTGCCACTTTATGCTTTTAGAAAACCACAAACACAATTGTTAATTACATTTAGTTCAGGTGCTCATAACCCCCTCCCCAAAAGTCAGTTACAAATCAGGCTACTCATAATTTCTAAGGACTGGCGACAGCTGTAGATGACCACACTATGCCGCCACCCTGCCTTTCTCCAGCCTAAAAGCAAGCACTGAGAGGTGAATCAAAGGAAGCGTGGTGGTGGTGGGGTGTACAGATGGTGTTTGTCCTTTTCGGTTCTTTTTCCAGCTCAGGGGATGGCAGCGGGAAAGAGCAGAAACGTGCTTACATTAAATTAAAACCATAACAGAGTGAAGGAGTTTGGACAGGATTGAGGCAAGCGGACAGGTTTTCTCTGGAGTTTGAAGGGACTCGTTACCTCCTCTTCCAGAAGTAAAAGAAATTTGTACAAATTTGATATTATTTGTTTATCGGGGCCAAACAGGAGTTTATCTAGGATGTTTGTTTTTTGAAAGCTTGTTTTGTCTTTACTATATCTCGGTTTGATTTGAAAATATTGCAGTCTAAGTAAATACCTTTGTGTTGTAGAATCTCTTTGAACGTTAGTTGGTTCTTTTCATCCAGTAGTATCTCATATGTTATAATTTTGCTTGGGCGTAAGGCATTTGGGTATATTTCTGCCTCTACAGGGGCAAACCATCTGGGCATTTGGATACAATGGTAATTTCTTATTTTTATCCATAAGTCCATAAGACTTTTTCTAATATAGTAGTGCCTAAAATGAGTGTATTTTTTGTCTCTGTCCACCATTAAAGATGTATGCCATTCCAATTGCACATCAAAACCCTCTAACATTAACATCCTTTTATCTCATAGAAGTATCCATTCTCTTATCAAGCTTAGAGATGTGGTTTTATAATAAATTTCCCAATTTGGAAGTCTCAACCCACCCTCGTTCTGTGATTCTGCATTAATTTGAATTTAATTCTTGCTTTTCTTTTTAGCCATATGAATTTATGAGTTATTCTATTAAGATTAATGAAAAATGTTTTATTAAATTTGATCGGAATAGTCTGAAACATAAAAAGTAACTTTGATAAAATGTTCATTTTAATTTCAGATATTTTGCCCATTAGAGATAGCTGTAATTTAGACCATCAATCTAGGCTCTTAGTTA
Organism: Erythrolamprus reginae; assembly: GCF_031021105.1. Lineage (NCBI taxonomy): Eukaryota > Metazoa > Chordata > Lepidosauria > Squamata > Dipsadidae > Erythrolamprus > Erythrolamprus reginae. Next base: position 39,342,013 of record NC_091963.1, on the reverse strand, counting down.
TTTTTGGGATTAATATGTCATAATTATCTTTTTTTAATGAGCTACATCTTGTCGATACTGTAATTCCTAGATATCTTATCTTTTGAGCTGTATTAATGTCAAGTAGGTCTTCTAGTTTTGAATTTGAAGTAGTAGACATATTCTTTGTTATTATTTTTGTTTTTTCCTTACTGTTTTTCAGACTTGCAACTTTCCCAAATCTTTCAATTTCTTTTATTAAAATATGAGCTGAAATTATAGGCTCTTCAACAATAAATGCCATATCATCGGCAAATGCTAAGACTTTATATTCCTCCTTCTTTAAACCTCTAATTATTGGATTATTTCTTATGTTTCTTAATGATGTTTCCAGAGCTGAAATGAAAATTAATAGTGCCGGTGGGCAGCCTTGCCAAACTCCTTTTTAAATATTTATTTTATCTATAAGATCCCTGTTTATTACAATTTTGGCAGTCTGTTGAGCATAAATACCTTTGATTATTCTAATATTTTTTTTGCCAAAGTCCATCATTTCTAATTGTTTAATAAAATTGTGCCAATTTAGATTATCAAAGGCTTTTTGCGCATCAATAAAGAAGAATGCTACCTGTTTGACAATGTGGATATCATAGTATTATATTGCATTCATTAGTTTTCTCGTATTATTCCTAATGTGATGATGTGGTAGAAAGCCATTTTAGTTTCGATGAATGAATTTATTTAATATTCTTTTTAATCTTTCTGCAAATGTGGCTGCAAATATTTTATAATCTTATTGAGAAGGGATATGGGTCTGGAGTTCTGTATTTGGCCTTTGTTTTGTTTATCTTTGGGAATAAGTGTTATGTGGTATGTCTTTCCAAGTTTCAGTTATATTTCCTTTCTACATTATCTCATTGAACATTTCTAGTATCAAATCAAATAGTTTTTAATTTTTTTATACATTTCAAAGGGTATGCCATCTGTCCCGGGAATTTTATTATTATTATTTGTTTATCTATTGCCTTTTTAAATTCTGTTAGTGTGATTTTATGGTTTAATACTTTATTATCCTTCTCTGAAATAGTCGGGAGATTGCTTTGGCTTAGATAGTCCCTAATTGAGTCTTTGTTTATTTCTTCCTGATTATATAGTTTGGTATAAAATTTATGGACTACATCTTTTTTCTTTTTAGTAGTCAGTTGTCTTTCTCCTTTTGAATCTATTAGAATGTCTATATTTCTATTCAGTTTTTGTTTTGCTATTTTGTGCATTAGCCTGGTTTATTTGCCGACTGAAAGAAATTCTGTTTTATCCCTTTTAGTTTTTGCCTAGTTCTTTGTGGGTCAATAGGTTAATTTTATGTTTCACTATATTTAAATCTTCTAGTGTTCTTGTATCAAAAGGATTTTCTTGCAATTTGCTTTCTAGTTTGTTTAATTCTTGGGTCAAAATATCTATTTTCCTCCTTTTTTCTTTGTTACGTTTGGCTAGATAAGCAATTGATATTCCTCTAATGAATGGTTTTAAGGTATCCCATGCATTTTGAATGGTTGTTGATTTATCATGATTAATCTGAAGGAATACTTCTATATCTTTTTTCATCATGGTGATAAATTCTTTTTCTTTAACCATTAGTTGGTTCATTGATCATCTTTTATTCACCGGACTGTCTTGTTCCTTCCATTTTAGCCACAATGGGCTATGATCAGCCCAAGTGTTAAATAATAATAATAATAATAATAATAATAATAATAATAATAATAATAATAATTTATTAGATTTGTATGCCGCCCCTCTCCGAAGACTCGGGGCGGCTCACAACAAGCGATAAAACAATATTGTACAGGCACAAATCTAATATTAAGAAAAAACTAAAAACGCTATCAATTAAAAAAAACAAAAACAAAAAAAACAAACAGCACATACATACCAAACATAAATTATAATAAGCCTGGGGGAAAGGTGTCTCAAATCCCCCATGCTTGGCGGTATAGATGGGTCTTAAGTAGTTTATGGAAGACAAGGAGGGTGGGAGCAGTTCTAATCTCCGGGGGGAGTTGATTCCAGAGGGCCGGGGCCACCACAGAGAAGGCTCTTCCCCTGGGGCCCGCCAGACGACATTGTTTAGTCGACGGGACCCGGAGAAGGCCAACTCTGTGGGACCTTATCGGCCGCTGGGATTCGTGCGGTAGTAGGCGGTTCCGGAGGTATTCTGGTCCAATGCCATGTAGGGCTTTAAAGGTCATGACCAACACTTTGAATTGTGACCGGAAACTGATCGGCAGCCAATGCAGGCCACGGAGTGTTGTAGAAACGTGAGCGAATCTGGGAAGCCCCACGATGGCTCTCGCGGCTGCATTCTGCACGATCTGAAGTTTCCGAACACTTTTCAGAGGTAGCCCCATGTAGAGAGCGTTGCAGTAATCGAACCTCGAGGTGATAAGGGCATGAGTGACTGTGAGCAATGACTCCCTGTCCAAATAGGGCCGCAACTGGTACACCAGGCGAACCTGGGCAAACGCCCTCCTCGCCACAGCCGAAAGATGATGTTCCAATGTCAGCTGTGGGTCGAGGAGGACGCCCAAGTTGCGCACCCTCTCTGAGGGGGTCAGTAGTTCCCCCCCCAGGGTAATGGACGGACAGATGGAATTGTCCTTGGGAGGCAACACCCACAGCCACTCCGTCTTGTCTGGATTGAGTTTGAGTTTGTTGACACCCATCCAGTCCCCAACAGCCTCCAGGTACCGGCACATCACTTCCACTGCTTCGCTGACTGGACATGGGGTGGAGATGTACAACTGGGTATCATCCGCATATTGATGATACCTCACCCCATGCCCTTGGATGATCTCACCCAGCGGTTTCATGTAGATATTAAATAGCAGGGGGGAGAGGACCGACCCCTGAGGTACCCCACAAGGGAGAAACCTAGAGGTCGACCTCTGACCCCCCACTAACACCGACTGCGACCGACCAGAGAGGTAGGAGGAGAACCACTGGAGAACAGTGCCTCCCACTCGCAACCCCTCCAGTCGGCGCAGAAGGATACCATGGTCGATGGTATCAAAAGCCGCTGAGAGGTCAAGAAGCACCAGGACAGAGGACAAGCCCCTGTCCCGGGCCCGCCAGAGATCATCCATCAACGCGACCAAAGCAGTTTCCATGCTGTAACCAGGCCTGAAACCCGACTGTTGAGGACCTAGATAAGCGCCATCACCTTCTCAACAACCTTCCCCATAAAGGAAAGGTTGGAGACTGGACGGTGGTTATTAAGCACGGCTGGGTCCAGGGAAGGCTTCTTGAGGAGGAGGCGCACAAGTACCTCCTTATAAGGATCCGGGAAGGCCCCCCTCCCCAAGGAGGCGGTGACAATCTCCTGGACCCAGCTCCGTGTCACCTCTCGACTGGCCGAAACCAACCAAGAGGGACACGGATCCAGTAAGCAGGTGGCAGAACTCACAGCTCCAATGGCCTTGTCCACGTCATCAGGTGTCACCAAGTCAAACTCCTCCCAGACAGATGGACAAAGACGTTTAGCCCCAGTCACCTCGACTGACTCATTGTCAGCCGATACTGCTATGCAATTGGAGTCGAGTTCCGCTCGGATCCGAGCGACTTTATCAGCGAAAAATGAGTTAAATTCCTCAGCACTGCCCTGCAAGGGTTCCCCAACTCCCCCCTTGATTTAGAAGGGAGCGGGTCACCCTAAACAGGGCAGCCGGGCGGGATTCCGCTGATGCAATCAAGGCGGCATGGTACGCGCATCTTGCCGCCTTGAGCGCCACTTTGTAAGTCTTAATAAAAGCTCTTACAAGTGTTCGGTCGGATTCGGACGTACTCTTCCTCCATCGCTTCTCTAGACGTCTCTTCTGGTGTTTCAACTCCCAGAGCTCCTCGTTGAACCATGGAGCTCTACGGGGTCTAGTGCCACAGAGAGGTCGCAGTGGCGCAATTCGGTCAAGAGCCTCCGCTGCAACCTTGTTCCAGGCCTCAGCAAGAGACTCTGCTGAGCTGTGGACGAGTGACTCTGGTAAAATCCCAAGCGCCTTCTGAAAGCCCTCTGGGTCCATCAGGCGTCTGGGGCGGAACCTCCTAATCAGTTCCGCTTCCCTGCGGGGGAGGATTGGAGCCAGGAAGTTGAGCCGCAGTAGAAAATGGTCTGACCATGACAAAGGCAATGCTTCTAAGCCCCTTAGTCTCAGACCACTATTCAATTGCTCCGAGAGGAATACCATGTCGGGTGTGTATCCACCCTCGTGAGTTGGACCCTGAACTACTTGAGTCAGGTCTATGGCTGTCATGGTGGCCATGAACTCCTGTGCTAATCCTGAGGAACCGCCGAGTGACGGCAGATTGAAATCCCCCAGGACAATGAGTCCGGGGAACTCCACCGCCAGCCCGGCCACCTCTTCGAGCAGCACAGGCAGGGCTGTTGACACGCAGCTGGGAGGCAGGTACGTGAGTAACAAGCCCACCTGAACCCCTAAGTCCAACTTCACAAGGAGTGACTCACAACCCGCGATCTCAGGAGCAACGAGTCTACGCATATGGAGGCTCTCCCTGGCTACAATAGCCACTCCTCCCCCCTTTCCCTGGGGTCGAGGCTGGTGCCATATCTGAAACCCGGCTGGACATATTTCCGAGAGAGGCACCCTTCCCTCTGGGCCTAGCCAGGTTTCAGTAACACATGCCAGATCGGCCTCCTCATCCAGGATCAGATCCCGGATGAGGAGAGCTTTATTCACGACCGATCTGGCATTGAGTAGCAGCAGCTTGAGCCCAGGGCCCGGATTACACTCATCACCAGGGCTCCGGTTTGAGCTCACGGGACCGGAACAAGGGATCGCTATTAAGCAGCGATCTCTTTTTCCTCCAGAACGGCTAGCCCCGTGACTCCCGCCATATCTACCTCTCCCCAGCAGGACCGGGACATTTCAGATTCTAACTGATTGGTTTGAAAGTCAGCATTGGCCCAAGCCACATCAATTCTCGACCAGGACTTTTGCGGTTGTGACAAAAAGATATAAATTTTGTTATTGGCACCAAACATCCTTCAGTTGAAATTCATCCACCATCCGGTACAAGTTTTCTTGCTTTTTATTTATATCTTTATAGTCAAGTTTTCTGCCTTCGGTTGCATTGAAGTCACCAATAAGTAAAATTGGATTTCCTTTTCAAGTGTTCTATACAGATAGGCAACTTCCATATCTCAGATTTCCTGGCTATTGACTATGTTTGTACTTTTATCTGAAGAGACTGAATTGTTTGTCTAAAATAAAGTTAAGCAAAAACAAAAACAAAATAGAATATCTCCACTAACAACAAAAAATTAAAATCCCAAAAATACTAGAAGAAACAACTGGCATAAGTTTTATTTTGAAAAAAAAAATCATTTCTAGATACTTCATTGCTTAGATTTAGGTAAATCTATAAATGTATGAATTTAGACATTGCCCATAAAATGTCTCTGCATTCCTTTTACACTTATTGTGACCATATTGTTCTTGAATTACGGCCAAATCAATTTTTCATGAATATCTGCCCTAAAGAATTGCACCTAAAGCCAGTTCAGGTCTCTAGAGAACTGAAAAAAATCCAGTAAGAAGTAACACCTTAGGAAAAAGAAACAGGGTTTTTAATTGCTTTGTGCACTCTATAATTGAAGGCAGGCACCTTCTTGAGGCACTCACTGCCTAGGGGAGTGTGACTCCACTTGGCCTTGCCTAATTAATCCTGTGATACAAACCTTCTGGCTTCAATTTTCACATTTCTGACTCTTTTTAGAGGTGATAATAAAACTAAAAAATTATGTAGCTACTGTATGACTATAACGGTGCTAGTGGAACACAAATAAAATCATATGGATGGAAGACTTCCTTTTCAGGGTTGGCTTCCTCTGACTTGTAAAGGAACAGGAGACACAGATTTGGTGAACGTGGTGAAGCAGAGCAACCAAATCTAGAACCACAATGGAAGGCTGGGCAGATACATTTTTGTGGTGGTAGTGGCTTTGCTATGGGCACATGCTGAAATACAATGGGAGAATCTCAGTGTGATGCTTACCTGCAGAGATTTGCAATAGTTCTTAATGAAAGATAAATTGGGCACTTTAAATCATTAATAGCTTTCCTTATATATTGTTAAGAAAGCAAAACCTCTTCTAGTAACCACTCCAGAAGGACATAGAAGCATACATTTTTCACTGTAATGTAACTTCTCCCTCTACACTTTTCTTGCATATTATCTAGTGCTTTAAATAATGGTTTTGAAGATATAAGATAAAATAAGCACTAAGTCACATTGTATTGAATGAAATATTTCTGGAGCAATGAACTTAACATTATTTTTTGAGAGCTCATTGGCTCATTTGATGTATGAGATATAATTAGGATGATATCCCCCCAGATGTTTTGAGACTTTAGCCTACTTATCCCTTAGAAGGAGCAATTACAGTGATCCCCCGGGTATCGCGATCCCGATCATTGCGAACGGGCTAAATCGCGATTTTTCAACCCGGAAGTCAAAACACCATCTGCGCATGCGCGCCCTTTTTTATGGCCACGCATGCGTAGATGGCGCCGGGCAGATCAGCTGCTGGGCGGCTTCCCTGGGTCTTCCCCCTCTTGCTGGCGGGAGGGCGAGCGGGAGTTTCCCCACCGCCCATGCAAACTCCTTGCTGCCGCTCGCCCGCCCTTCGCCCGCCCACGCCGTTCGCTCGCGCCGCTTCCCAGCTGAGTCCTGAAGCGAATTGGCTTCAGGACTCAGCTGGGAAGCGGCGCGAGCGAGCGGTGCGAGCGAGCGGCACGAGCAAACGGCTTGTCCGCCGCCTGCCTGCCCGCACGCACGCCGCTCACCCGCCCACGCCGTTTGCTCACGCCGCTTCCCAGCTGAGTCCTGAAGCGAATTGGCTTCAGGACTCAGCTGGGAAGCGGTGCGAGCGAGCGGCGCGAGCGAACGGCTTGTCCGCCGCCTGCCTGCCTGTGCGCCCGCCGCTCGCCCACCCACGCCGTTCACTCACGCCGCTTCCCAGCTGAGTCCTGAAGCGAATTGGCTTCAGGACTCAGCTGGGAAGCGGCGTGAGCGAGCGGTGCGAGCGAACGGCTTGTCCGCCGCCTGCCTGCCCGCACGCACGCCGCTTGCCCGCCCATGCCGTTCGCTCGCGCCGCTTCCCAGCTGAGTCCTGAAGCGAATTGGCTTCAGGACTCAGCTGGGAAGCGGCGCGAGCGAGCGGCGCGAGCGAACGGCTTGTCCGCCACCTGCCTGCCCGCGCACCCGCCGCTCGCCCGCCCACACCGTTCGCTCGCGCCGCTTCCCAGCTGAGTCCTGAAGCGAATTGGCTTCAGGACTCAGCTGGGAAGCGGTGTGAGTGAGCGGCGCGAGCGAACGGCTTGTCCGCTGCCTGCCTGCCCGCGCACCCCGCCGCTCGCCCACCCACACCGTTCGCTCGCGCCGCTTCCCAGCTGAGTCCTGAAGTGAATTGGCTTCAGGACTCAGCTGGGAAGCGGCGTGAGCGAGCGGCGCGAGCGAACGGCTTGTCCGCCGCCTGCCTGCCCGCGCGCCCGTGGCTCGCCCACCCTTCGCCCGCCCACGCCGTTCGCTCGCGCCGCTTCCCAGCTGAGTCCTGAAGCGAATTGGCTTGCGCATGCGCAGATGGTGTTTTTACTTCCGCAGCGCTACTTCGCGCAAAACCGATCATTGCGAGGGGTCCTGGAACGGAACCCTCGCAATGATCGGGGGATTACTGTATAAGACATAGGTGGCACTTTGACAACAGAGGCACCTCTCTCTCCCTCCCCCTCTCTCTCTGATTTAGTAATACTCCCACTTTTCCAGCCCACCCGTTGAAGTGATGGGAATGAGAATGCCAGATCTTTCCAGGAACTCCTCAGATGTTGATAAGAACATCAAAAGAAAATCATGCTTGAACTTGGGAACTTCATCTTCCAACCTACCATCTCACAACATCAAACTGACATCTGCCAGACCACCATCCTGCAACAACAAATGGACATCCCTACCACCTCAAACAAAGAATAGGAAAGCACACACCTTACTTCCTCTAACCACCCCAAAACCAATCCCCAACCAAGACCAATCTAAAATGTAAACTATTAAATGCTAGAAGTGTAATCAACAAGATGTCTGAATTCCTCCTTCTACTAGAAACCTCCAACTTCAATATAATTTTTATCTGCGAAACATAGATAAATGCTTCCTACCCAGACCCAGACCCACTCATCAAAAAACTACCATGTTTTCTTTTCCGTGAATCGCACAGAAGAGGCAAAGTAGCTATATTCTACAAAAAAATTGCTGAATCTAAAAAACATCAAAGTTGCACAGGATCTATTGCTCCCTGAAACTATTGTCTGTGATTTATCCCTAAATATCACAATGCTCTTCTTACTCTGCTACAGAGCTCCGGACTACGACATCGCACATGCAAACAAATTAACTGCACTACTAACATGGGCTACCCACTGCCCATATCCCATTATCTTCCTCAGAGACCTCAACACATTAACTGGACCATAAATGAATGTAGCATGGAACCCATCCATTCTACTATATATAACACCGTCACCTGTCTGGGACTCTACCAACTAGTAATTAACAATACAAGATTAGATAACTGTCTGGATCACATCTTCTGCAACAGCAAAAGTGCAATATTTGTCTTACAAATAAAAGAACAATTTTCCAATAGTGACCACAACATGAAACGTTTTGGTCTCAACCTAAGCCACACTAAGAACTATGGATAGGAAAACATTACTTGTAAACCCTACTTGTAAATAGGATTTTAAACTAGTTTTTTTTTTTTTCCCAATTTTTTTTTATTATTTTTTTCATAAAAACAGACAAATACATACAAACAATAAACATAAAGTGGGGGTATATTTCCCCCGCTTCTTATGAAAGTATACATTCAAATATAGAAAAAGAATACATAATTAAATATATGTTAACTATTATAGTAAAAAAAGTTAATAAATTTGAGTTAAAGTTTACCTTTAATATAATCCTAATTACTATAGTAAAATAGTGTCAAACCTTCAATCCAAACAATAAAGCTAAATTCAACTATTATACATCGAAGATCTTGGTATATTGCTTATACTTATACATACATACACTACTATATCATAATCGTCAAAAAGTCCTTTTAAACTAATATTAATATTATTATCACCTAGGTAAAAACTAATACAAAAAAAAAACAACTAAAGATATATCTTATTTTTTCTTATCTATCCATTTATAGACATTGTTCCATGTTTCATAAAATTTAGTATCCTCTTGATCGTTTAATCTTCTTGTCATCATATCCATTTCAGCGCAATCTAATATTTTAGCTATGACCTCTTCTTCCTTGGGGATTTCCTCCCCTTTCCAATTTTGCGCATATATTATTCTAGCCGCAGTTAATATGTGTATAATTAAATAAAAAAATTCTTTCTTGTAGGTCTGATTTGTAACACCTAGTAAGTAAAATTCCGGGGTATTATCTATATCTTGCTTTATTATTTCTTTTAATATTTTTTCAATCATTTTCCAATATATTTTTGCTTTACCACATGTCCACCATTGATGATAATAAGTTCCTATATCCTTCTTACATTTCCAACATATTGGGGATGTTTTGGGAAACATTTTTGCTATCCTATTTGGTGGGAGATGCCATCTATAAAACATTTTGATTTGATTTTCTTTTAGGGAAACTGATTTAGTCATTTTCCAATTGTTAATCCATACTTTCTCCCATGTGTCTACATCTATTTCCTTGCCAATATTTCTACACCATCTTATCATAGTATCTTTTAAAGTCAACTCTATATTTTTATGAGCGATAAGTAGTTTATATATTTTCCCTATCATTTTTGTTGAATTAGTGGTAATTAAAGTAGTTAAAGGGTTCTTACTTTTATTAAAAATGTAAAGAGTTTTATCCTTCTGATATCTAGATCGGATCTGGGCGTAGTGCCACCAATCTATTATTATCCCTTCTTCTTGTAATTCAATTCTAGATTTAAGCTTCATCTGATCATTTAATAGTTCTTTATATCTATAAGTTATTTTCTTATCTTTTATAGACTTTGGATGTGTTATTGCTTCTAAAGGAGCTAGCCAGTCTGGGATGCTTAAAAAATGATTTTTCTTTATGTCTTTCCATACTTCTAATAAGTATTTCCTTAATGTATGCCTTTTAAAATATGAATGGTTTTTGTCCTTATCATACCATAAAAATGCGTGCCATCCAAGCATTAAGTCATGTCCTTCTAGGTCAAGTGTTCTTTTGTTATCTAAAATTATCCAATCTCTAAGCCATGTTAATGCAGCGGCCTGATAATATAGTTTCCAATTTGGAAGGCCAAATCCACCTCTTTCTTTAATATCTTCTAAACAATTCATTTTTATCCTTGCTTTTTTACCTTGCCATATAAATTTTTTAACTAAGTTTGTTAAAGTTTTTAAAAAGATACCCCCTGGGTTTATTGGTATTGTCTGAAAAAGAAATAAGACCTTGGGTAAAATGTTCATCTTGATTGTTGCAATTCTTCCTAAGAAAGATATTTTCAAATTATTCCAGATTGCTAAGTCTTTTTTAATTTCTGCTAGTAATTTCATATAATTATCATTTTTTAATGTTATTGTTTTCGCTGTTAAATTTATTCCTAAATATTTTACCTTTTTTACAGTCTTTATTCCAGAAATACTTTCTAATTTAGTTTCTAGTGTTTTATTCATATTTTTGGTCAAGTAATGTGTTTTGCTTTTGTTTATCTTTAAACCTGCTACGTTTCCATATTGTTCAATGGTTTGTAGTAAGGTAGGAACTGTTGTGGTCGGCTCTTCAATTATAAACATTAGATCGTCTGCAAAGGCCTGGAGTTTGTAGGTTTCATCTCCTACGGTTAAACCTTTTATTTTGGGGTCCGCTCTTATTTTAATTAATAAGGTTTCAAGGGTCATAATAAATAGCAATGGTGATATAGGACATCCTTGGCGAACTCCCTTATTTATGTCAAGTATTGGTAATTGACTGTTATTCAATATTATATTCGTTGTTTGTTTTGAATATATGGTATCTATTAGGTTAACAAATTTTGGGCCAAATCTCATTTTATTTAATTGCATTTTTATAAATATCCAATTAACGTTGTCGAAGGCTTTTTGAGCGTCCAAAAACATTAAAGATGCCGTCTTGTCTGGGTGTTGTTCATAGTACTCTAGTATATTTATTACAGTTCTAATATTATTTTTAATTTGTCTCCCTGGAAGAAACCCATTTTGGTCTTGGTGTATTATTCCATTTATAACTCTTTTGAGTCTCTCTGCATAAATGGCAATAAAGATCTTATAATCTACATTTAATAGTGATATAGGCCTATAATTTTTAATTTTTTCTGGTTCTGTACCCTGTTTATGTATTAAGGTTGTCAGTGATTCTGACCAAGATTTGGGGATTTTTCCCTCAAGTCTACATAAATTAAAAGTTTCTAACATGTGGTTTCTTATTGTTTCGTTGTCTATCTTGTACCATTCTGCAGGTATGGCATCTGGGCCTGTAGCCTTGTTGCTTTTCTGTTTTTTAATTGTTATTAAGAGTTCCTCCATTGTTATTGGTCGTCCATGGTGGCCTGTTGATCTTCTGTTATTTGTGGTAAATTTGAAGCCTCTAAATAGTTAAAAACTTCATCTTCAATAACATGATCTTTAGCATATAATTCTTTATAAAAATTATACACAATGTCTGCCTTACCTTCTGTGTCATATTTTATTTTACCATCTTTATCTTCTAATTTTTGGATTAATTTTGATTGACTCTGTTTTCTAAGTTTATACGCTAGCCATCTGCCAGGTTTATTTGCATGTTCAAAATAATGTTGCTTTGCTCTTTTGATCTTTTCAGTTAGTTGGTTTTGTTCTATAACTCTAATTTTATGTTTAATTACATTTATTTCTGTCTTTAGATCTCTGTTCTTAATATGTTGCTGCGATAAGGATTCTAATTGTTTTAGTTCATTTGTTAATTGTAAGTATTCTAATTTCTTTTCCTTATTGTGTTTTGCTGTATAGGATATTGTTAAACCTCTTATATACGCTTTAACTGTATCCCATAAGTTCTGTGGAGTAGTGTCTGATGTTTTATTAATTTCAAAAAATATTTTTAATTCCTTTTCAATCCAATCCTTATATTTCTTGTCATTTAATATATACCTATTCATCCGCCAGTTGTTCTGTTTATTGTTCATCGTCATATAGACCACTATTGGGTTATGATCAGCCCATGTATTAACGTCTATCTCAACCTCTCTTATTTGTTCTGCCACCGTTTTTGGTGCCCATAACATGTCAATTCTCGTCCAAATTTTGTGAGGATTGGAGTAAAAGGTAAATTGCCTTTTGTGAGGGTGTCTTTCCCTCCAAATGTCGCTTAGTAATAATTCCGCTTTCATTTTTTGAAAAGTACTAGGTAGCAAATTTCTTCTTGTTTTTTTACCTTTTCCCCTTTTTTTATTACCTCCCCCTCCTGAGTGGTCTAATTGTCTATTCGCGATAGCATTGAAATCACCTATTATCAATAAATTATCAATAGCTAAATCTATTATTGTTTGGTGTAAATTTTTATAAAATATCATTTGGTCTTCATTGGGAGCATAAATAGAAACAACCACTAGAGGTCTAGGTTCAATATCTACTTGTACAATCAATATCCTACCCTCTTTATCCTTATATATTTGTTTGGAATTTATAGAATTCTTGACATACATCACTACACCTCTTTTTTTTTGGTCTGCTAATGCAGCATACATTTTTCCAATTTTGGGATTCAACAGTAATTTTTGGTTATCTTTTTTAATATGAACTTCTTGTAGTATTGCAATCTGAACATTTTGGTTTCTAATTTTAGAAAAAATTTGCTTCCTTTTTCTTGGTTCGTTAAGTCCATTAACATTTACAGAAAAGATTTTTAAGTCTTTATTCGTTGTCATTTAATGGGTTTTTTGGTTTCTCGCTGAGGTTGAACTCTTCTAGCACCTTGGTCCTGCTCTATTACTTGAGCAGTTGCCCCCAAGTTTTCTTCTTGCTGAGTTGGTAATTTTTCCCCTGGTTGCTGTTGAACTAGTTGTAGTTGGACCACTTGTTGCTTACTTGCGTAGTCGGAGTGGCCCAAACCGCTCTGTTCAAGAAAGTACATGGCTTGTTCTACGTTTTCCAGTTTGTACCTTGTAGAACGCCATGTCAGAGAAAGTCCTTGTGGAATAAGCCAACGGTAAGTAATGTTTTCTTTGATCAAAATTTTAGTTAGAAAGTGATAATCTCTTCTGTTTTCTCTGACACTTCTTGGAACTTGCTTTAGTATCTTTATTTCTACTCCCTGACGTTGGGGCGGGGAGTTTCTTGAATAATGAAGTATCTCATCTCGCAACGCCTTTCTTGTAAACTTAATATGTATCTCTCTTGGGAGGTTGTGCCGACGGATATAGCTATTCGAGATTCTGTAAACTTCATCGATTTCTCTCTGTAAAGCTATGGGGTCCTCTTGAAGTATAGCTCCAATAATTTCCGCCATAGTCGCTTTTAAGTCTTCATCTTTTTCCTCTTTTATATTCTGAAATCGAAGTCCGTACGAAGCTCGTTGCATCTCCAGCTGGATAATAGATTCATCATATCTTCTGTATCTCTCATCGGCTCTCCCTTCAAGATAATCCATTCTTTTCTCATTTTTATCAGATTGTTCTTCAACTTTTTTAACTCGGTCGTCACTTTCTTGAAGTGTTTGTTAGATCTGCTTTATCTGGTCTTTCATCTCACCCATATCAGCTTTCATTTGGGCCATCTCCACTTTAAATTCTGCCAAGTCAGCTTTTATAGCTTCTCTTTGTTGTGTTGCCTCCTCCTTTATGGCTTCTCTTTGTTGTGTTGCCTCCTCCTTTATGGCCTCTCTTTGTTGAGTGGCATCTTCTTGTGATTTGACCATGAAGTCCTTCAAAGTGTTCAAAGTCTCATGTATAGTTGCAAGATTGGACTGCATTGTTTTGTCTTTGTCTTTGTCTTTGGTAGACATGGTTAACACTTGATGCGAAGGAGAAGAATGCGGTGACACTTGTGGAGATAGGGTAGTTGGTGTAGTTTGTTTTTTTGTTGTTTTAACAAGGGTTGAGGTGTGGGACATTATCAAATTAGAATCCACTATTTCAAATTTTAAGGTTAGTTTCAATTTTATATGTAGTGAAAAGGAAAAGAAATTACTATAAATTCCAAATCTGTTCAATGTATTTTGTTTCCCTTATAATATGGCTATACCAATTCAATAACAATTCAATTAATAACAGAATTCAAAAAAAAAGAAGGGAGAAGAAAGAGAAGGAAAAAGAAATATTATTATTTAGTGCCACAGAAAAGAAGAGCAGGTATTAGCCTTTTCAAGTAAAAGGAAGACAAAAAGTAAAAGAAGGGAAGGAATATCAACTATATGTAGAAAACAAAAGAAAAAAAATTGGAGGGGAAACTTTAGGAGGAGGGAAGAAAAAAGAGAAGGGAAAAAAAATGAAGTAAAAAGAGTTGTTCAAAAAGGAAGGAAAGGGGGGTAGTATTTTAATTCAACTATTTAGAATAGAGCAGGAACCCAAGGCTTTTTAACAATGCATATAGTTCAAACCAAGCTTCTTCTAGTAATAGAAATGTCCAAGAATAGGGAAGAAAGTCAAAGAAAAATCAGGGGAAAAAAAACAGATAATTATAATTATTCAAAGACACAATAACAGTATTGTATACTTAAGTTCTTCTTATAAATCCTGTAGTTTTGCTAGGAAGTAAAGATGAAAATCCAAATCTCAAAGGGTAAAGTTATATTTGATGTCAATTCAAAATTCAAAGAGTAAAACAAATCCAAAGCTTGCTTGTGTTCAAGATGAAGTCAGTTTATTTTCCAAATTCAAGACAGGAACAAAGAACAAAGAAACAGATCCCAAGATGGAGTCAAGTTAATTTCCGTGCAGCAGGCAGGTGTTAAACCAAAGAGTTCTCAGCAAATAATCCAAAAGGTGTCAGCAAATAATCCAAAAGGCTCAGCAAGTATTCCAAATAGGTTAATCCAACAATAAGTAATCCAAAAAAGAAGTGATTTCAATCTCTTCTAGATTCCATTTAGTTCATAGTTATTAAGTTATTTCATGTTGTAAAAAGGAGCAGCAGAAGAAAAAAAAAGGCAGCAAGACTGTATTCCTCCGCTTCAAAAATTAAGTCCAGAGCATTATGATTTTAAAAGTCTATCAACAACAAATTCTGATCATCACTAGGAATTTCCTTTGGCAGTTAAAATTTTCTAAATAGTCATGTTAAATTTAAACTATTTTGTTAAACCATAAAGTCAGAAAATTATTTTATAGGTTCCAAAGTTCACGTTCAAGATGGAAAAGTAAAAGTGAAAAAAAAAAATTAGGTCCGGCTGTTATTTGCGGATGGGTTTAAACAAGAAAAAACTTTCACTTTCGCCCTAGAGAAAAAAAACTTTTACTTAGAACTTTTACGATCTTCTGGCTTTAAACACGAAACACAATGGAGATTTTTACCTTAGGTCCTTTCTCTGCTATATTCTTTTTCAATGTAGATGTAAATATTTATACTTTCGCTTCTTTGATTCTGTTCTTCCCGCTGAGTGAGGGGAGAAAGCGCTGGCCGGTCCTCCTAATCAAGGAGGAGCGGTTCTCCCGTCTCCGAAGCTGCGGGGCGAACCGCTGCCTCCGGAGTCCTGGCGATGGGTCCTCGGGCAGAGGAGAGCCCCCTGTTCATGGATCGGGCCATCCGGGCCCGATCCGATCGCAAATGCGACCTCCGGAGGGGGTAGAAAGGATTCGCCTGGCAGAGCCCTGCCAGACACGTCCCGCCGCGATCTCCACCAAACCGGAAGCCCAGGATTTTAAACTAGTTTTTGAGGTAATGTTGTGAAGGAACATATTTTTTTTTAACAGTGAGGCACCTTTGTGACATAGGTTATGTGCCTAAACTAGAACCAGAACCTAAGTCCACCATTTCTTAACCACCACAGTACATAAAGCTGCTTAAAGTTATAAGCCGCCCCTTGCACAGGAAACTGTTCCCTAGTCATTGCTACTATGAAAAATATCATATCCAAAAAAATTTAAAGATTGGCTGGTATACTGTATGTTGAGAAAGACATTCCAACCAGGGCTTGTCTTAGAAATGGGCTTCATTTCTAAGACTCCAAAGTCAATGGTCATATCTTGAGAGAGGCTATGTGTTCTGACCCAGCTTTCCAAATACAACAACCCTTGTAGTTAAATCAATGATTCCCTTATTAGGAGCACTAGCATCCCTGGCAAAAAAGGTTTCTCTCTCACAGTAGGCTAACAAGTCTGTCTAGCAGGGAGACAAATATTTGTGTGCCACATTTCTTCATCTCCACCCCATGCCTTTTATCCCCAGAGCAGTGGAGGCTTTTCTGTCTCAAAGATTGGCCCACAGATTTCTACTGCTCTCTTCTCTTCTGTCTTCTGTGCATCTGCACACTGGACCCAGCTGTCCGTTCTCTTCCTCATCAGCTACCTCCAGACCTGCAGCTGTTGATTCTCCATCATATGACTGATGGATGGCTCGGGATCTGCCCCCAATCTCTTTATCAGCTCCACTTCCTCCTACCCCTCAGAGCTCTAAGGTTAAAAAAATATGTTCCTTCACAACATTACCTCAAAAACTAGTTTAAAATCCTATTTACAAGTAGGGTTTACAAGTAATGTTTTCCTATCCATAGTTCTTAGTGTGGCTTAGGTTGAGACCAAAACGTTTCATGTTGTGGTCACTATTGGACCAATGACCCTGACTCCATGCCTTCTCCTCTGATTTGGCCTCTAGAAGGACTGGTGGCTGATAGACCACAATGTTATGAAGTAAAATATTCCTTCGTCTGCCTTCTTAGCAACGGAGAGGGGCGGCAATCAAATAAATAAATAAATAAATAAATAAATTAATGAATAAATAAAAAAAAAATAAACAAATAAACAAATAAACAAATAAACAAATAAACAAATAAACAAATAAACAAATAAATAAATAACTATTTTAATAATTATAGAATAAAAATTCTATTAAGAATTCTATCAATATCATAGAATTAAATGTGATTTTATTTTAAGCAAATATTCAGCAGCTTGTGATCTATTGGATCATCATTTCAGAGATATTTCCTTATCTAAACATAGAATCATGGTTCTCTTCATGATTGGATAGCTGCGTTCTTGTCAAACAGACAACAAATATAGTGATACCTCATCTTACAAACTTAATTGGTTCCGGGATGAGGTTCTTAAGGTGAAAAGTTTGTAAGACGAAACAATGTTTCCCATAGGAATCAATGGAAAAGCAATTAATGCATGCAAGCCCAAAATTCACCCCTTTTGCCAGCCGAAGCGCCCGTTTTTGCACTGCTGGGATTCCCCTGAGGCTCCCCGCCATGGGAAACCCCACCTCCAGACTTCTGTGTTTTTGCAATGCTGCAGGGGAATCCCAGCAGGGGAATCCCAGTATCGCAAAAATGAGCGCTTCACTGGCCATGGAAGTCCGGAGGTGGGGGTTTTCCAGCCAAGGGAGCCTCAGTGAAATCGCAGCATCAGAAAAACACTGAATTCCTCAAAACCCCACCTCCAGACTTCTGTGTTTTTGCGATGCTGCGGTTTCACTGAGGCGCCCCTCACTGGGAGGAAAAAAACGGGTGCTTCGCTGGCAACGGAAGTCCAGAGGCAGGGCATCCCAGCGGTGGCGGTGGGTTTATAAGGTGAAAATAGTTTGTAAGAAGAGGCAAAAAAATCTTAAACCCCGGGTTTGTATCTGAAACAGTTTGTATGACGAGGCGTTTGTAAGACGAGGCATCACTGTAGTTGATATAAGGAATGCCCTATCAAATCCTGCACCTGTCAAGGCAGCATTCTAGGACCAGAATCTATGTTGCCTTTGATCTGATCTAAACATAGTTCATTAAATCATCTACCCAGTATCCTACTTGTCAATGAATATTTCAGCTTCAACCGCAACAACAACATACATAGAAAATAGATTCAAACTCAATGTAAAATGAAATTCTACTGCAGAAAATATGACTTCGGGAACAGAGAGATCAATGCATGGAATGCACTACCTGGCTGTGGTTTCTTTCCCAACCCCCCAAAACTTTAACCTTAAACTGTTTACAGTAGACCTCACCCCATTCCTAAGAGATCTATAAGGAGCATGCATAAGCGCACCATCATGTTCTACTGCCCTACTGTTCTCCACTGTTCCTTCTAAGCTGTGTGGTTACGTAGCCGCTTACCCAAAAACGAACTGCCATGCAATTTTATCCAATGCTGTGTAGTGATACCTGAGCTGCCAGGCAGGAGGACTGCTGCGGTCAGAGTGCCGGATCTGTGGAAGAGCGGGGAAGTGACTAAGGCAAGTGAAAGGGACAAAGAAAGCCCCCTTTACTTGGATGCAAGTAAATGGGGGGATTTACTCTCTCTCTCTCTCTTTTACACACACACACACACACACACACGGCAACAAAAATATTATTTTCCCTCCTGCCCTCTTCTTTGAGTCTTCAACTTCACAGCCACTGCTGCTTCTCAGCTCTCCTATCCTGGGAGTGGAGCCAGGCACCATTTCTCCCCGCTTGATAGCTGAAAGTGGCAGTGTCCAGTTCACCCCTCCCAAGACCGGCTTACTCACCACAGCACCCGCCCACCTTGCAGACCCTGGAGAGGTGCCAGGAGAGGCTTCTCCTGTAGCTGCTTTCTCCTTGGCGGGCATGCCACAGTCTATGGAGCTGCAGCCCACACATGCCCGCCATCCCCGCAGCCCCCCGGGGAGGAAACCCATCCAAGCACTCGGGCAGCTGTTGTACTCCAACCCTCTGTGAACATAATATAGTTGGGAGCAAATATACTGTATCTTTTAAATCTATTATTTCCACTCATAAATTAGTTTGGTTAACAAATAAGATATAAACAAAGTTAACATGGTTTTTTTCCCTTGCACATCGGCTCATCTAAGTTTGCCTATTGTTAGTCTTCTGTTCTTTAAATTATTGATCATGCTAATTTCACTTGGAATCTTTGTATGCTAGTGATGTCAATAATTAGGCAACCAGAATAACAGAATAACATAGTGGGAAGGGACCTTATTCTGCCCCAGCACCAAGCCCTAAATAATTACACAAGTTGTCTTGGGTGATATCTGTGAAAAAATATCAGGTGCTCAGGTGCTCTGAGTCTTCGGAGAGGGGCAGCATACAAATCTAATTAATAATAATAATAATAATAATATTAATAATAATAAAAATGTGCCACTCAGACACTATACTTTTCCGCTCACACCAAAAAAAATATTAGAGGGAACATCGCTGTCCTCTTGTCCAAATTTATGTTTATGCCATACCTATTATCTTGCATACATTTTGACAAATAAATAAATAAATAAATAAATAAATAAATAAGTAAATAAGTAAATACGTAAATAAGTAAATAAATAAAATAAACTTGTCAGAGAATTTTGAAAGTGAGGATCATGCAACAACAGCAGGCTTGCATGTGAGCACAACAACAGGCTTGCATGCTAAGGCAGCTACAACTTCTTGAAATGCAATTCCTTCAGGAGTCATGGTTTAATCCATTTAAGGTACTTCTGTTGAGAAAAATTTTCATATGATACATCATTTTGCCAATAAAAGCTTACAGACAATAGTTTTAGTAGTACATGGATGTAGAAAATTGAAAAGTGTGGTTACTTTTCTGATGGAAAAGTTGTAATGGATTAAGGAATAAAACTGCTTTTTCCCCCTTCGTGAATCCTCATCAACAAAGATACCAGGTAAAAAAAGAAGAAGTAAAAAAAGAATAAGAAATACTTGAGATCAATGAACACTCAGTACCAAATCTGAGTCTGGGTTTAAATGACAAGGTCAAAATAGCAAATGCAGAGCCTATAGCAACTGAAAGGCATTGAAATAGTTGATTCCGACAATAATAGTTGCAACCAACTGCAAGATATGTTGCTGTTGAAACGTCTCATTGTCCTTCGTTAATTCTAGTTGATTAATTAAAGAGGATGGAATAGCACAGCTAATCATGGCCTTTTTGACACTCTTAATCACATTTGAAGCGACTTTGACTGAATTGTTGAGCAAACTATTCAGATTGTTGCAAATAATCTGTTTATTTTTCCTAGAAAGGATTTCCTGTACTATTTTGTGGGTGGGATAAAGCATCATGATATCTGCCTTCTCTTAAAGCTATAGGATAGGATCAAGTGTATTTTGTAACAGGTTTGATTTGATACCAAATTCTGTATTCATAATTGTTTATATCTTGATTTAATTTTTTGTTAATGAAAGGGCTAACATTTTAATTAAAAAAACATTCAGTATGGGGTGAGAAAAATTTACTGATTAATCCTGCTGACTATTTAATTTTAATTTTAATAATTTTAATAATTTTAATAATTTTAATAATTTTAATAATTTTAATAATTTTAATAATTTTAATAATTTTAATAATTTTAATAATTTTAATAATTTTAATAATTTTAATAATTTTAATAATTTTAATAATTTTAATAATTTTAATAATTTTAATAATTTTAATAATTTTAATAATTTATTTTAATAATTTTAATAATTTTAATTTTAATTTTAATTTTAATAATTTTAATTTTAATTTTAATTTTAATTTTAATTTTAATAATTTTAATTTTAATTATTCTAATTTTGCCTTTACTTAAAGTAAAGACATTATAAAATCTGTTAGAACTTATTAATGTTCTGCAGACACTCGTTTTTCTTATAACAATTAGTATTTTACTTAATAGCACATTTTACAAATTATTGCTTGCAATGCCATAATTCATGGACTGATTGTATACTTTCACTAAAAAATGAAAAAGCCTTGAAGGAACTCTTTTTTTCTTCCACTCTAAGGAGCTCATTATACAGGTCATACCAATGCATAATGTGCAGACACATACTATTGGAAGGAAAACTATTTTTGCCTGATATTTCTAAAAAGAGAGAAACTTCAAGGAGAAAAAAAAATTCCTAACCCTTGTTGTATTTGCAATATTCGCAAACATTATATTTATTCTGTGAGCCGCCCTGAGTTTTCGGAGAGGGGCGACATACAAATCTAATAAATAATAATAATATTCATCTCAGAATTGTCCTCACCTATTTTTTTTTGCACCTTCCTTCTACAATGTTCAAAAAACATCCTCTGTTTTCAGCCCATGACTTGGAAGAGAGCCAGGTTTACCAAATCTTTTTGAACTACTAGGCTATCTGGAATTTTGAGACTCTGTGTTGAGGATCTCATAAAACAGTTGTTACACTAAATCAGTGCTTCTCAAAAAGTAGGCTGTGCCCCCCTTTGGGGTTTCTAAGCGATGCCAGGGGGCACATGACCCTGGGGAACAGGGTTTTTTTGACACAGGGACACGTGTCCTACCTGACACTTGTACCAGTACCTCCATCCTGTTCCTTGGCATTGTGTCCAGGGCAGCCCATTCTAAAAGAAAATGTCTCATGAGTTCAATCAAACTTCTTGAACTTGTGAGACATTTTCTTTTAGAATGGGCTACCTTGGACACAATGCCAAGGAACATGATGGAGGTACCAGAACAAGTGTCAGGTAGGGTGCACGTCTCACAGTGGGGCACAATTTGAGGATGGCAGGTTAGGAAAGTCACGAGAGCATGTTGGCAGAGAGTTGGGGAGCTTCTTCCTAGGGAGACATAACATAAAATAATTGAGAAGCACTGCATTAAGCCATGATTATTTCTAAAACATTTATTAGACTGGTCTAATGAGATTGTTCTCCATTAACATTTCAAAATTCTCTCTATCATTTAAATTTATTTTTGTGTTTCTTTCTGGACAGATAAGTACATCTTCCTAATATTAATGCTGATTCTGGGGTCAGCAACTAGTAGCTCTGGAGGTGCATGTGTCCCTTTCATCCCTTTGCTGTGGCTCCCTGTTGCCAGTCAGTTCCACAATTGATAGGCTTTTGGTTAGGACAGGTAGAGGAAAAAAGATGTTGCACTAGAAGAGACTCTATGGTGGGGGTACCGGACTTCCGGTCAGCAGAGGAAAAAGGATTCCACGCTAGGAGGAGACTCTATGGCAGGGGAACTAGATTTCCAGTTGGCTTCAAAATTGAACAAGAGGCTTCTGGTCAGGACCTTAGTGGTTCTTACAGTGTTCTAGGCATATGTGGAATGCAGAAAAGGAGTTCTGGAAATTTGCTTTGTAACATCCGACTTTCCTTTTTTTAAAAAAATATTTAACAATATTGTTTTTAAATAAATAAATTATATCAGATGCCAAGGGGGATGTTTAGGTTTCTGTGGATCACGAGTTATCACCTCAGGGAATGCTCGTGGACAATAGCTGCCCTCCAACAAGACATGAATGCTTGTTATTGTAATGTGGATTTAATAGCTCTGTCTCAGATCAAACTCCAAGTCTTCGGCAAATTCTCAAATATTGTATTTTTTGGAGTATATGACGCACCAAAGCATAAGACACATCTTTGTTTTGGGGGAGGAAAATAAGGGGGAAAGGCCTCTGTCTCTCTGTTTGCCAAACAGAAAACAGCACAGATGATATACACTGTCTGCTGTATATTTCTGTGTATGTATATCTGACCTATAGAAAAGCAAATAATTAGAGAAATGTACATTATGGTAATATATTAATGCCAGAAAGTTTTCTTAAATATAGTCATACTAACTCCTCCCAATTATTTAAATAGATCTACTCCAAACATGACTAACTCAGAGTTTAACTTGGTTACCTTATCTTAAGACTAAAAGGGACACTGTTACATTTCAGATTATACTTTTACAAATCATTAAATATGGTATGGCTTTCTGGAAGTATAGTTATTCCCTGCTATTAAAAAGAAGATACAATAGCACTGACTGGGCCTCTTCAGCTCAAGCATTTATTTTTAAAAACTTCTTCATTTTGTAAAGTTGTCTAAAACAATAATAAAACAGTCATTAAAAATAAATCTAATAATTTTAACATTCTTTAGACATTTATATTTATTGACTTACCTCTTTGCCGCCCCGAGTCTACGGAGAGGGGCGGCATACAAATCCAATAAGTAAGTAAGTAAGTAAGTAAGTAAGTAAGTAAGTAAGTAAGTAAGTAAGTAAGTAAGTAAGTAAGTACAGCATTGTCATCAGTCCACCTCAGAGCAATTTGACTCCTTGCAGGTAGTTTCACTTTCAATTCTAGCAGGTGGCTTGCCTGTTTCTGAATTAGCTGTTTGTTGAAGGCTAATACCCAACTGCCCATGCTAATCAGGCTCTGGGCTGCGCTGTTTGCTGCAAGGAAGTAAATTTGCAAGACAGAGACCAAAGCATTGGAGATGGCTGGGTGGGGCTACATTTGGTATATAAGACACACCCAAGGTTTCACCCTGTTTTGGGGAGTATAAAGGGCATCTTATACTCCAAAAAATACGGTAGGTTCCATATATAATTGGAAGAATGCTATGAGTGCTCACTCATTTCTAGAATTAATGGAATTAAATTAAATGCATCACATTTTATCAATGAAATGAATAGGAATTTATTAATAGAAATGTATCTTACATTTTAGATCTATTGTTCAGAGATATTTTTAAAACTGAAAATTGCATTGCACTCCATTGTTTAGCAAATGTATACAAATCAATACATTTCTGAAACTTATAGATCTAGCAGAAATAAGGGATGCATGAGAACCAGTGGTGTATTAATTAACCACTAAGTAGACTAAGCACGTGCTTCGGGCACCAGGCCTTTCAACCACAAAGTTGAAAACACCAGTATGTACAAAAGCATGTACAAAGGGGGCACCAGGTTTTGTCAGTGCTCAGGGCACCAGTGAGCCTTAATCCACCACTGATGAGAATAGTTTAATATGTCAAATATTTTATGTATTGAGACTGCATAATTAACACCAAAGTCCACTTTTAAGTTGGGAAAATGGAGACTGTTGATTGGTTCAGCTTTACATCTCCACCCCTTGTCCAGTCAGCGAAGCAGTGGAAGTGATGTGCCTGTGCCTGGAGGCTGTTGGGGCCTGGATGGGTGTCAACAGACTCAAGCTCAACCCGGATAAGACAGAGTGGCTGTGGATTTTGCCTCCCAAGGACAATTCCATCTGTCCGCCCATCACCCGGGGGGGGGGAGTCACTAACCCCCTCAGAGAGGGTTCGCAACTTGGGCGTCCTCCTCGATCCACAGCTCACATTAGAGAAACATCTTTCAGCTGTGGCGAGGGGGGCGTTTGCCCAGATCCACCTGATGCACCAGTTGTGGCCCTATTTGGACTGGAAGTCACTGCTCACAGTCACTCATGCCCTCATCACCTTGAGGCTCGACTACTGTAATGCTCTCTACATACCTTTGAAAAGTGTTCGGAAACTCCAGATCATGCAGAATACAGCTGCAAGAGCTATCATGGGCTTTCCCAAATATGCCCATGTCACACCAACACTCCGCAGTCTGCATTGGTTGCCGATCAGTTTCCGGTCACAATTCAAAGTGTTGGTTATGACCTATAAAGCCCTTCATGGCACTGGACCAGAATATATCCGGGACCGCCTTCTGCCGCACGAATCCCAGCGACCAGTTAGGTCCCACAGAGTTGGCCTTCTCCGGGTCCTGTCAACTAAACAATGTCGTTTGGCGGGACCCAGGGGAAGAGCCTTCCCTGTGGCGGCCCCGACCCTTTGGAACCAACTCCCCCCAGATATCAGAGTTGCCCCCACCCTCCTAGCCTTTCGTAAGCTCCTTAAAACCCACCTCTGTCGTCAGGCATGGGGGAATTGACATGTTCCCTCCCCCTAGCCTTATAAAATTTATGCATGGTACGTTAGTATGTATGATTGGTTTTAATTTGTGGTGTTTTTTAAATTAACTTAAATATTAGATTTGTTTTACATTGTATTGTTATTGCTGGAAGCCGCCCCGAGTCTGCGGAGAGGGGCGGCATACAAATCTGATTAAACTTAAACTTAAACTTAAAAGGGGAAGATGTCAGCTTGGCTCTCTGTTGGATCTTACTCACTGTTACAATAAAGAACTGTTGTTTAAGCCTGCCTCAAGTCTCTTCAGTCCCAGGATTTAACAAAATTGGTATGGTATCAGTGAAATACAGTGGTACCTCTACTTAAGAACTTAATTCGTTCCGTGACCAGATTCTTAAGTAGAAACGTTCTTAAGTAGAAGCAATTTTTCCCATAGGAATCAATGTAAAAGCAAATAATGTGTGCAAACCCATTAGGAAAGAAATAAAAGTTCAGAATTTAGGTGGGAGGAGGAGGAAGAAGAGGAGGAGGAGGAGGAGAATTGCTGCCGAAGGAAGGAGGTGAGGTGAGAGGAAATCCAAAACTTTAAGGCTTAAAAAAAGGGGGGGGACTCTGAGGCAGCGGGGAGGAGCACATGCCTCCAATACACCCCACACGAGGCTGCCTCCCATACACTGCCTCCCATACACTGGCTGCTGCTGCTGCTCCCTGATGCCTCTTCCTTCCCATGCTGAAGGGCTCCCCTCTCCTCTCACTCGCTCGCTTTGTAGCCGGTGCCTTTCCTTCGCTGTGGTGACTCCTTGGCAGCCCAAAGCGAAGGAAGCGTTTCTTTTCTCTGGATGCTGGCAGAGGTTTATTCCCTGTCCAAGTGCCCAGAGAAAGGAAAATGCTTCATTCACTCTGGATTGCCAAAGCCTCCTTAAGTGCCACCAAAAGGTTCCTCTGGCAGCCAAGATGGCTGGGATTAAAGAGGGGATGGCAGGAAACTGGGTGGACCTTTGTGCCTGTCTTAAATTTCCTGGGAAATTTTTCCAGGCTCGGGTCCTTAAGTAGAAAATGGTTCTTAAGTAGAGGCAAAAAAATCTTGAACACCTGGTTCTTATCTAGAAAAGTTCTTAAGTAGAGGCGTTCTTAAGTAGAGGTACCACTGTATCTGAAATGTATGATTTGGGGGAAATTAAGAACTTAATTCTTAATGTATGATTTGGGGGAAATTAAGAACTTAATTCAGTCCATGACCAGATTCTTAAGTAGAAACATTCTTAAGTAGAAGCAATATTTCCCATAGGAATCAATGTAAAAGCAAATAATGCGTGCAAGCCCATTAGGAAAAAAATAAAAGCTTGGAATTTGGGTGGGAAGAGGAGGAGGAAGAAGAGGACAGTCGCTGCCCAGAGTGGAGGGAGCATTTTTCTCCTCTGGGCGCTGGCAGATGTTCCTTAAGCACCACTGAAAGGCTCCTCTGGCAGCCCAGAAAAGCCCAAGATGGCCGGGATTAAAGATGGAATGGCAGGAAACTGGCTGGGCCTTTGTGCCGCTCTCAAATTTCCTGGGAAATTTTTTCAGGCTCGGGTTCTTAAGTAGAAAATGGTTCTTAAGTAGAGGCAAAAAAATCTTGAACATCTGGTTCTTATCTAGAAAAGTTCTTAAGTAGAGGCGTTCTTAAGTAGAGGTACCATTGTATCTGAAATGTATGATTAGGGGGAAATGCATTTTTTGTCATGGCTATAAGATGAAAATGATCCAACCTAGAGTGTAAAACAATGGATAGGATTAGAACTATCATTCTCTTTAATTATTTTTAAAATGGACAAAGACTGAAACTTTGTTTAGAGGAGTAAAATACTGTCATTTAAATGAAAGCTGCATGGATCAGAAGATGTGCTATAAGTACTGTAGAAACTAAAAATGTGGAAATACAAAAACATAGGGCAAAGAATAATTAAATCAGTGAGGTAATAATCAAAGAAAACTCAGGTTAATGGGACCCTTAGATATTAATAAGAAAAAAAGAAGAAAAACTTGCATTCTCCAGAAATGTATCATACTTTCAAGGTCTTATCACAGCGACTTAATGAGTAGGAATAAACAGAAGAAATGGTTTCTTTCTTTTTGTTTTAATTCATAGTTTGATTTCAGCATAGTTACATTTATATTATAATTTTGACAACAATCTTATGTACTAATTTATTTAATATATTTAAAGCTTATTGCATTTCTGAGAATGTCAGGCAATGGTATCAAACATTTAAAGCAAACAAAATAATACTTTAAAATCATAGGCTGCAAGATTAAAATAGTATCAAAAGGATTGCTTTCAAAACAGTGTAATTTGTGTAATTTTATAACTGTGAATCTCCACAGTGAATAAAATAGAAATGGTTAAATGTATTTTATTTAATAGCAATGTCTGCTCTCCAGGATTTTATTTTATTTGATCAATATGAAAAGGATAATGCAGGAATGTTTTTTTAATAAACAGCATTTGGCAGCGTAGTAAACTTTACTAAATATCTAGGGACTGAAAAATAATAAATCAGAATACATAGTCATGATAGGAACAAAAAAACCTTGATCAGTAGTCAAAGCATAAAAAAGAGTATCACCTAGCTTAAATAGTTTATTTTATTCTATTCTATTTTATTCTAAAATAGAGAGACTTTGTAGTTTAAGAACATTTTTGCATACAAAAGAATGTGAATGTCTGGATAGTCAATAATTTCAGTTGCAAATTCCAGGAAATGTAGAATATGAAAATTGAATTAGGAAGAGTTCACTGGATTATACAGCACCAAATGTTATTGAATTTCTTCACAAAACAACATTTAGACAGTAACCTAATAGACTGCCCTGTGTGCTTTGCTAAGTATTGCTAAAATAAATCTTTTGGATATGCAAAATATATTTTCCTATATTGAAAAGTCACTGAATAATTATATTTTATGTTTTCCCAACTACTCTCCAGGTAAGTAGAATTGGTTATATTTATTTATAAATATATATTTATAATTAGATTTGCAATTTCACAATTAAAATGCATTTCAATAGTAGCTTTCTGTTGTTTTAAACAATCAACTTTCTATGCTAGTAGAAAATTGGTTTCTATACAGTTGAGTTATGGTTCTGCTCTGAAAACCTGATAATACCGTAGCTATCCACTGCTGAGCTGTGCAATCAACCAAAGTATACAGGGAAGTGCGTCTAAACTGTTACGTTTACTTCATATATACAAAATTTCAAGTGGGGACATGTTTTAATATATATGTATCTCCCTCTCTCTCTACTCTGCATGCTGGAGGATTCCAGATCAAAAAAATAAATCCCTGTAGTCAACTTTACAATATCATGTATGTACATAATACATCATCTAATGCCATATGATTCTATAAATTATGTATCTCTGAATCAGAACAATTGAATTACAATGTATCTATGTTTTTTTATAAAGAGAGGGGAAGATGAGAAACAGGGGGAATAATTAGAAAATCTACCAAATCATTGAGATATGATTATGTTTATCATATCAATAGCAATAGCATTTAAACTTGTATACCGCTTCATAGTGCTTTTACAGCCCTCTCTAAGCTGTTTTTGCAGAAGCAGCCTCTTGCCCCCAACAATCCCCATTTTACCCATCTCTGAAGGATGGCAGGCTGAGTCAACCTTGAGCTGGTGGTGAGATTTTAACTGCTGAACAGCTAGCAGTTAGCCGAAGTAGCTGCACTCTAACCATTGTGCCACCAGGGCTCTAATTGTACTGTGGCTCATGTAGAGGTGAGGGAAACCATGTTATTCTAGGATGAATAGTAGCTGGAAGCAAAGCATTAATTAAACTCCCTATTCCTTAGATGAGGGAGCTGGGTGGAGCTATGAGGCTCCTATTCTCTGCTTGTTCTCGTTGTGCTGAGATTGCATTAGACATTTAAAAGGAATTAGAAATAAACACAATACCATGTAGACCCATCCTATCTCATATGAAGAGTAAAAGAAAGGTGAATATTCTTTGCAATAATATTTGGTGTTTTATTGACAACCGTAGGGGAGGGTTTACTATTTCTTTCTGGAATTTTTTTTTCTTGAGCTCAGCACTTTAGTATTTGTTGATGGTTTTCATTCCAATTAGTAATCAGGTCTGAGCTGATGTCATCAGATTGAATAAGGTCATCTTAAAACAATTCCCTAAGGAATGGCAGCAATTCATTTATCACTACTGCTGTAGACTTCTTTCAGATTATTCTTCTATTGCTGCATGGTGGAGGGGGGAGTCCATCACAATATTAATTGAAAACATTAATAGTCTATGAAAAGCTATGGATCAGGAAAAAGCAATATTATGCTTTTGCCTGGGAGGCCTATCTATCCATCGATTATTGAGTGATTGATTGATTGATTTGGTGATATTATTTTTAATGGCACAGCCATATGTCTCTCGACAGTTAACAAAAATAGGAATATAACACACTTAAACCTAACAATATAAAAATAAAACTAAAAGCTTAAAAGACCTAATATCTGACGTTCTTTTTCTAAACTGGAACAAGTGAGTTTCTTCATCATATATGTCATAATATAGGCTCCATCACTGAACATCTCCCCACCCACACAGAATTGTTAAATACAGTGGTACCTCTACCTATGAACGCCTCTACTTAAGAACTTTTCTAGATAAGAACCGGGTGTTCAAGGGGTTTTTGCCTCTTCTTAAGAACCATTTTCTACTTAAGAACCTGATTAAGGTCCTTCTATTCTGCCAATAATAGTTGGGAGTCTGGAGGCTTGGCTTTGACTGCAGGGACTGCTGGCTGAGATTGGTCTGACCCAAGAGGCTTTGGCTCCTTTGAGTGGCTCTTCTCTTTAAGGGGTAGAAGCATGATGCTCATGATTAGCTTTTGGTATCATCTTCCCATTTTATTGGGGGGGGGGTTCCATTTACCTAGCCATGCAAGCCCCAAAATGATTGTCTCTGACATCTTTGGGGCAACTATGAATTGGATGAGCTCATGGTGGTGCCCTATCTCCAAGTCCACTAATTCAGTGCTGCACATGACAGGGGGCTTCCAATCAGCAATCAGCAATCAGAGGATGGGGTTACTTTAAGCCTTAGTGCAAATCCCTAGACTCTCTAGCACAGATTTTCTGATTAAACATCATAAGCAGCCTATATCTATGACAGCTTCTACCACTCCCCCATCTCTGGCACTGTGATTTTCACTTTAATGATAAAAGGTCAGACAGCTTCACTCACCATTATGTTGTCTTTGCCACTGGCTCCTTTGTATAAGGATGGAGGGGGTTTCTCACCTGGCGATATTTCAGTTTTATCAGACAGATAATATCCTATTCTAAAAGAGAATATTTCCCTTGAAGGAGAAGATTAGAGACATGTTCTTAAAGACAGAAAGCAGCCCCAGTCTTCCTGCTATAGGAAACGCAGAAATCTGAAGAGGCTAATCTTTGGGAATGGACATTTTGTATCCATTCAGAAAACTGGTCCACTCTAATCATAAGCAAAGAGCAGCCAGAACTCCAAATGAGCAGCACAATAAGCAAAGATCTGACGCTGACAAGATTAACTCAGACAAACAAAGCACTTAGGATTTACATTTCTCCTTTTGCCTGTAGAGCACGCTTTGACCCATACATGACCCCCATAGGAATCTGGCAGCAGCCATTAAAACATGAAAAGACATATTCATGTCAATCACAAAGCCCTAAAGAATGTATAAATGTCCACTTACTCTCAACCCCATTTATTCAGCCACCCTAAAAACCAACAGTGAGTTGCTCCTGGTTCGACCCGTTTCTGCGTGCCAGTTGGAGGCTCTGCCCACCCACCCTCCACTCACCTGCCTAGGACACTTCTGTGCATGCGCAGAAGCTTTTGCACATGCATAGAAGTGCTATGTGAGCATGCAAGCACGTGCACACGCAAACCAGTAGCAACAGGTTATAGAACTCACTACTACTAGAAACATGCTTCTCTCACTGAAGTTTCTGACTACCAAATAAATGGAGATCATTTTTCCTATGGATGCCTCCATTTTATTTCTCCCAGATTGGAACTGGACCTGATTTTTCTTTAAACAGAATAAAGAAAAAGTTTAGCTTTAGCTTCTACCCAATTATAGTTCAAAGTGATCTCTAGTTGTTACATCTCTGGGGAAACTGGCCATTTGTTCAAGGACTGTTAAAATCCACTGATATTCTTGTTTATGACCACGGAGATCAATTATTGTTTTTACTGTTTTGAATAGAAGTGAGTAGAAGATAATAATCATATAATAGAATAAAATAACAGAGTTCGAAGGGACCTTGGATGTCTTCTAGTCTAACCCGCTGCTTAGGCAAGAAACCCTATGGCACTTCAGCCAAATGGTTAGCCAACATCTTTAATATTTTTAAATTTAATTTAATATTAATTACATGTAAAGAAAATGGAATACTGTCCATTTTTCATCCTCATCTTACTCATTTAATTTAATTTAATTTATTAGATTTGTATGCCGCCCCTCTCCGAAAATTCGGGGCGGAATAATATTTTGGATTGGGTCCCACATCATTTCAATGAAAGGTGATCCTTATTCTAGAAAAACTTGTACTTTTTCATATCCCAGTTTAAGAATGGAAAGAAAGAATACATTTTATACTTTTTCTGGGAACTAGACACTCCCTCTTGTGATTGCCTTTGTTTTCTGAACATTGAGCCTCTTCTATTCTGGGCTGCTACTTGAATCAAATGCATGGGGTTGTTAGAATGATACTATTCTGCTGATAAAGTATTGCAGAATGCTGTGGCAACAATCTAGGGCTCAGCAGGGAAGCCGTAAAGACAGCTATTTTTATAATGTTTAAAATTATACTAAATTAATAAAAAAAACTCCTGCTGAGCTTCCAGATTTAAAATAGCATATTGTTGTTGTATAATTGATCAGCGAATCAGGACTCGGTTAATTCACTACATAGTATAATGGGGAAAGATCATAGCATTTCTAAAGTTTAAGAATTTAACCAGTTACAATAGAGAATGATGAGTGTTGATAAATTAATCATAGAAATGAAAAGAATTTTAGGAAACGTACAAGGTTTTAAGTTATATTTTTGTTTAATTTTACAAATGCATAGAATGCATTCAACATTTAACTTTACAGTTATTACTATGGTTACTGCTGCTCTCTTTATGAGCAATTCTGGACAATGAAGAAAAGTATTGATTTAATCTGCTTTCCCAAATGAATCTCATGGTTAAGCTCTGTTAACTATTTGTGTGTCAATTCTGTCTCGCAGAAGCTTTTTCTACATAGATATTTTTCATTAAAGATATTACTCTCCTTTTTAAAAAAGTTCATAAATAATTTTAACCAATATATGTCTTCATCTATGATACTCAGTATTATGGGAGAAAGTTGTCATACTGCCTGCAACTTATCAGAATTTCTATCCAACCCATAGGAAGGTGCCAGAGTTTAAAAGTCTAGTCTGATTCAATAGGACTTACTAGATCTGATTCAACAGAGCCAAAGGGAAAAACAATTTTGCTGTTGCAATAAAATGCTCACCGACAGACAATGCTTGAAGCAAACAAATGAATCTTCTTTTTCTCTCCAGGGTTATGTTCCATCTTTGAAGAGGGTGGCAATGATGGATGAGGTCAGAACTCTTCAATTTCCTTCTTGCCATTGTCACTTTTCCTCCCTATCCTAGCTATCTTTCTCTACGTACAGGGAAGAGTCTGCCAGGGAAAGAGCGGTCTACTCCTTGCATGTTGAGTCAACCATGTGCAAAGGATGTTGACTACCAAGTCAATAACATCATAATTCTATCTCTTCATGGTGCTCACAGGAAATTAGAAGGTGAAGGAAAATGTGATCTGAAACAAGAATACATTTTTCAATACACAGCAGCTTTTCTGGGATTTTGAAATAGACTATAAATATAGATAAACTTCAAAAGCAACTCTTATTTCCACCTCATACAGGTGGTCTTTGACATACAATTTGTTTAGCAACTATTTGAAGTTACAATACCACCATAGCTTCCTGGAAGCATCCTCAATTATATGATCAAAATGTGGATGCTTGGCAACAAGCATATACTTATGATGGTTGCAGAATCCCAAGGTCATGTGATCACATTTGCTAGCCAGTTTTCAATAACTTAAGTCAATGGGAGAAGCCAGATACACTTAACAATTGTGTGATTTGCTTAACAACTGCAGTAATTTGCTTAACAATCAGAGCCAAAAATTAGTAAAATCAGGTGCAATTAATAAATATCTTGCTTAGCAAGGCTATAAGTCAAGAACTAACTGTACTTAATAAAACACCAAGAGATGTCTTCTAGTCCAACCCGCTGCTTAGGCAAGAAACCCTACACCACTTCAGCCAAATGGTTAGCCAACAGCTTTAATATTTTTAAATTTAATTTAATATTAATTACATGTATGTTGACTACCTGCCTTTGGGCAGGATAAGTTGAGCTCCATATATGTATTGAGAGACTATCCAGAGTAAATTTGATAAACTGTTACATAACAGGTGAAAATTATGTTCTGCTTCTTCCCTCTATATCCACATTTACATAACAAAAAGCATCCTGAAATACTGTTATATGGAAATGTCACAATTTAGTTTTTTTGTGTGTGACATTGGCATTTAACAGAATATTTTCCAATTTTTTAACATCTTTCTAATCTCAACCTCCTCTTACTCTAGAAGTTAAGATTCACTTTATCAATTTTTCTTTTTAAAATTCTGCTATTAATTACAGATGAGCCACTTCAGGCTTGACTACAGAATCCAGATTAAAAGAGTAAACAGTAACAGTTTATGTACTGCTGAGAGAGCTTCAGATGCCTTCCCCCATTTCTCTGTGTCCTTCACCGTTTTAACTCAGCAGCCTTGTCACCCCGCCCCCCACAAAACCATAGCCCAACTCCACTAATTGCCACTTCCACCCTTAAATCAGCAGTTCATGCTCTTTCTATGCAAACTACCCAACAGAATGGCAAGCAGAGAGACAAAGGAATCTTGAACTCTTGCAACCAATAATAATATAGTTTCTACTGTTAACAGTCAATCTTCTACAGAAACAAAAAGAAAGATGCAGATCTTAGATGGTAGGCATCATCTATCAGGACTACATTTTTAAAAATAAAGGATGCTAGTATAAGTTTTCAAACACAGATAATTATGCATTCCTGACCTAAAATAGTTTGTAAGCCAGGATTATATAGCAATAAATTCATTAAATGCAAAGAAAGAGCCAACAGTCAGTGTGCATACATTCAAAGGCACATCAGATAGGGACTTAAAGGCAGGGCTGAAATGCCCCCGGTTCACTCATGTCTGTCTTTTTTTTTTAATATATTTTTTTATTGATTTATAACAATTTAAAATCACACAACATAAAACAGTGCGTAGTGAATTGTGAATTGTGCCCACCACCCCGACATACACACATTCCCCACCACCAAATTGGGGGTATTTCTTGTATAATCCACTTAACCCAAGAGCAATATATCTGTCTACATATTATAGAGTGATTCCAGTTTATTTCTTGTAGTTTGGTCTCGGATTCTGCTCGTCATATATCGTCTTACCTTGTCCCACCGTCCCATCAGCTGTCCCAACTCAGTTTCATTATCCAAATTTATCCTTTTTTCCATAATTTCAAATTGAATATGGTCCACCATGTACCTATACCAATTTTGCATTGTCCATTTTGTCGCATCCTTCCAACCCAAAACTATTACTGCCTGAGCGCTTTCTATTGCTGCTTTTTTTATTTCTCTAAATTCTCCCATCGCATTACTTTTTACTAGTACTGCCATTTCCTTAGTGATTGTCCATTGTATATTTAACATTTTTTTTGATATCCTCTTTCACTTTTTGCCAAAATTCCTGCACTATCGGGCATTCCCAAAACATATGCATAAACACTCCTTTATCTTGACAACCATGCCAACAATTCCCCCTGACATTCTGCTGAAAATGTGCAAATTGAACGGGAGTAAAATACCACTTATGTAATATTTTCCTTCTCATTTCCCTAATTCTTGTATTTTTAATTTTCCTTATATCTTCTACTATATTTTCCATTTCTTGTACCTCTACTAATATCTCATTTTGCCACCATTTAGTCAATCCATCAATCGTATCCCCATCTGACTGCACTAGCAGTTTGTATATATTAGTTGCTTGCGCCTTTATCCCCTCACTTTTTTCTCTTATTATTTTCTCTAACCCTGTCTCCTCCCGCCATAATACTTCTTTATTCTCCCTTTCATTTAGATATTTACATATTGCATTTATTTGTAGCCACCTTCCCTTACCTAACCACCATTCTATACGATTTCTACTTGGCCTGCCATCCTTCTCGTATAACTGTTCTATCTTAGTTATCCCTCTTCCCTTCAACTCTCCTATAACCCTATTTAAGTTAATTTCGTTTTCTCTATTTATTACATAAAGCGATGACAGTTTAGATTTATATAATCCTATTTTCCCTTGCCATTTTTTCCAAATTTCCATAGTCCCTTTCATTGGGCCTATTAATTTACCTATATCACTCCTATTCCACTTCCTAAAAATTAATTCTCTATTGTTCATCCCGTTTATCTGTTTTTCCAATTTCGCCCATTTATTTTCACTTAATTGCAACTCCATTAACCTTTCCATTTGAAAAGCTTCCCTATACAGCTCCAAACATGGAACTCCCCATCCCCCCTCTTTTTCATTCACAATTAACCACTTTTTTCTTATTCCTGGTCTCTTATCTTCTTCAATCCAATAATTTAATTTTTTGTCCCACTCTTTAACCTTACATACCGATAACCCCCTCCCCCGACAGCACCTGAAATAGGTACATCATCTCATGTCTGTCTGTCATGTGATCAGAGTGTTCAGAGAACACATGTTCCCTTTGTTATAAAGTAAACATCAACCTAAGTTCTCCTAAAACCTAGTACACTGGAAATCTATTTGAGTATCCTATACTGTATGTCACTGATGGCGAATCTATGGCATGGGTGGCCATATCTGCTGGCATGTGATCCATTGCCCTAGCTCAGCTCCAGCGTGCATGTATGTGCTGGCCAACTGATTTTTGGCTTGCACAGAGGCTCTGGGAGGGCATTTTTGGCTTCCAGAGAGCCTCCTGGGGAATGGGGGGATATTTTTATCCTCCCCCAGCTCCAGGGAAGACTTTGGAGCCTGGAGAGGGTAAAGCATGAGCCAACTGGGCCCACCAGAAGTTGAGAGACAGGCAATTTCTGGCCTCCAGAGGGCCTCTGGAGGGGTGAAGCTGTTTTCATCCTCCCCAGGCATTGGATTATAGGGTGGGCACTCACGCATTGGTGATAGTGTGCGTGCATGCTCTTTCGGCACCTGAGAGGAAAAAAGGTTCGCCATCACTGCTATATGTTATTCTGGCCAATACATTATCTCAGAGCAGCACAGGTGGTCCTCAATTACAGTTACAATTGAGCACAAAATTTCCATTGCTAAATGAGTGGCATTAAGTGAATAATGTCTCATTCTACAACCTTTTTGCCACAATTGTTAAGAGAATCAATGCCAAGTGAATCATGAAGTCATTAAGCAAATCCAATTTCCCTCATTGACTTTGTTTGTTGGAAGCCATCGAGAAAGGTTTCAAATGATGATCACATGACCTTGGAACAATGCGACTGTCATAAATATATGCCAGTTGCCAAGTGCCTGAATTTTGATCATGGCCATAGGGATGCTGCAACAATTATAAGTCTGAAAATGGTCATAAGTCATTTTTTTTTCTCTGCTGTTGCTAACTTGAGTGGTCATAAAAGGGAATGGTTGTAAGTCACAGATTATCTGTAGTAGGATAGCAAAGAGTAGGTCTTATCTGAAGTTGTCCTCCATCAACTGAGTTGAAATAATATACCTACCCATCAGGAGTAATAGTTATTAAAAACATATCCTTCATAATCTAAACAGTCTACAATAATAAATTTTATAAGTTGACCTATTTTGTAGATTGAGCTGTTTTTCTAAGATTTATTGTTAACAATTGAATAAGAATTTCCTAATTTCCACTTTGTGAAAACTGAAAAATATTTATTTATCCACTTTTTGTACATAAGACTTTTATTCCTGGGTATCTTGTTTATATATTTTAGTATGTGAATCCAGAGCACTTCATCAGAACTGTAAACCTTAGAAAAAACCTGAAAAAAATTTGATCTATATAGTCACACTCAGATTTTCCCAAACTAGAATAATTGAATTAACAGACAGATTAGAACTCACCAAATTGTTCTGTTTATTGAATGTGGCAACACAATTCTCAGCAGTTTATACATATCAAAATACAAGTATGGCTTTGGAAAAAAAATACATATAATATACATTTAAAAAATGTTTTTAATGGTGATAATGGATGATGGATTAAGAAAAACCCCAGATTTAATATAGATGCAAAACAGGATGTGATTATAGATCAAGACTTTCAAAACTAGCCTACATTGAAAATAAATTCACTGTACCCTCTCATGGATTATCTTTTTTCTCCTTTAAAAAAGCTCAAAAGGCATTTTAAAAGGAAGTTACTCTTACATAAGCTGCTTTGAAAAATGGGGATAGATGAATAATAATACAAACATATATAGGTACTTATCCATATGTGGTTTTTCAAGAAAATCATAAGCGGCTTTGAAGGATCCTTTTTTCTCAAAGTGGAATTGGATTATTTTGATGGAGTTTGTGATTGCTTAGTGAGCTGGATTTATAGAGAAAATAGATATTGACAATATGATTAAATGGATTACTATCAGACTATCAAAACCCAAGAAAGACACTGAGTTACTGCCAAGCAGTTTCCTTTATTATTCCTCATGTGCAGACAAATATCCTGAAAAACTAAAGCAACTTCTTCCATCATTAATGATATGTTCTTACTGAGAACTTCTAGGATGAAGGTATCTTGACCTTCTTTCTCCCAACCAATTTTTCTAAACTTTACTGTCTCTTGAACCCCTGGAATACAGCCCTCCCTTCCCTTTGTCCTAGAAATCCAGACTATGTTCCACAACAGTTTATTTGCATCCAGAAAATAAGCAATGTGATATAGCTTTTTAAAATATTGAAGATATAGGATGGAGTCTTCTTAATTAGATCAGATTTCATTGTTTGGAGGAAAATTTAAAATTTGGGGGGTTATTGTAGGGCATGAGCAAAATAATTATAAATAATTATAAATTTTCATAGAAATGAAAATAAAACATTTGTTCAGATCAACAATTGGTCAGATTCCCATCACAATTATTAAATTATGTTGGAGTGTGTGTCTTTGAGAGCTGGAATTTCAGAATCAACTAGGTGGGTAAACATAAAAAAAAAGAGCCAGGTCCAATATCAACCACCTCTAGATGAGCCTGGAAAGATTACAATCTAAAATTCAGACATAAGGCAACATTTTTTGAACTGATAAAACTGTTCCAAATAGTTAATACACAAGGTAACATTTTTGGAACTGGTAAAACTGCATGAAATTTGAAATGTAAATTATAGGCACTCATATGAAAGAGTTGTTAATGAAAACATACTGATTGATAAAATGGCTGCCATACTGAGTGTACTCCACCACAATTTATCAAATTATTAGCAATCATGTTATAACAATCTCAATTCATTTCCTCAGATATCCTCTAAGAATTCTAATAATACAAATTTTATTCTGAGCAGGAATGTTGCATATCGGAACAAACTATAACCACCCACCATTTGGTGGACTGGTGCAATAAAAATAACCTAGTTTTGAATGTTAACAAAATAAAGGAGATCATTGTTGATTTCAGAAAGAGCCAGCATAGTCATACTCCATTTTGAATCAAGGATACAGCATGATTGCTAATAATTTGATAAATTGTGGTGTAGTACACTCAATATGGAAACCATTTTGTCAATCAGCATGTTTTCTTTAACAGCTCTTTCATATGAGTGCCTATAATTTATATTTCAAATTTCATGGTGGTCAATAGTATTAAGTATCTGGGGGCACAGATAACTAACAATCTGACTTCGTCTCTTCATGTTATCTTTAGTGAAGTCTGCAAACCAGTAGAAGGTCCATACAGAGTGGTAAGGACAGATTATAGGAACCTCAATTCCCGTTGTTCAGGATATTGTTTGTAAGCGCTATATGAAGTATTATTAGAGGACCTCACTCACAATCCTTGATGTGGGTCTGCGAGGATCCACTTCATTTTCTGGGAGGAGTTTATGAAATATCTATAACAGGACTATCAGATTCTGTAACTGCTTTGTTCTTTATGCCATCCATCTTGTAAAATTGCAGGATTCTTTCCCCACTCATGTATATTTATAAATCCAAACTAGGCTGTAATGTTTCTCTGTGTCATATATGTGTCTATGTGTCGGTATATGTATAATAGTTATCTTTTGAGAGTTGAATGCAACAAAATTTTATTTTAATATATGCTGATTAGTGTACATTTAAAGAGACAGTAAGATTTCTATTATGTTCTGTTCTATTCGTTTCGTTTCAATTTTCTATTCTATCCCAATTTTTTAAATTTTCTAAGCATGCCTATAGAGTCTATATCAGATAGGGTAGCATTTTTGTAAAGCCTGGTCCCTTACTTAGAAAGAAAATTAAATCAGGTAAGAAAGGAGTTTATGATTTCTATTCCAATTTAACCCATTGGCAGAAACATTTGGTCTCTGCTTACTCATTAGCAGATGTCTCCTTCCAATTCATTTTTCTCACTATAGCATTCTGTTCCACATGTGAATTCAGAGGGAGAAACAAGGATGACAAGGCAGCTTTAGAGGTTTTTTTAATTGAGATTGAAAAGTGGAAAAGATCTCAGAAATACTTTGGTTTACAGGTACAGCACCCCACTGCATTCCATTTATTTATTTATTTATTTATTTATTTATTTACTTACTTACTTACTTACTTACTTACTTACTTACTTACTTACTTACTTATTAGATTTGTATGCCGCCCCTTTCCGTAGACTTCTATGTGAATGTACTTACATTTAAATTTAAATATGTACTTTTAAATTCAAAACCACTTGTTTGGAGAGTTGTATGACATTCAGAATCAGTTGACAAGAGCAGCATAAGCCTTATAATCAAACCAAACCCTTCCAGGGTTCTTTTATTGTTTCCAGTCTTTTCCCCTTTCCTTTTGTCTTTAAGCCTGAATATTTTATTTCCCATGAAAACATTCTGATGATATATTGAATTCAGGAGTGGACTGCTGGTGGTTCGCAGAGGTCTCTAGCTAAGGTTCTGTGCAATTCAGAGAATCCTCAAATCCCACTCCTGGCTGGCACCGCACACCCCACCCCTTCACTCCCAGGAGTCACCATGCCACCCATTTTGGATGCAGGTTAGTACAGGTTACATGCAGAGGCTCAGGGACAGTGAAAAATTGACCTGCTAGAAGTTTGAGAAGGACAGAAACACAAACTTCTAACATGATGCAAATGGTAGGGAAGATAATTGGATCCCACCACTGCAATGCTTCCTTGGATCCTTGGTGATCCTCTCAGTGATCATCATTAAGAAGGTAAACAAAGGATAATAGTTGTCCTGGACTGTATATAGGAAAATCAATGGTTCTGTATAGAGCATTCAGTTCATTATATGCTTTAATTGCATAAGGAGTGGTGAGTCCACTACTTTTAAAACAATGTTTCTCACCTCAGCAATTTAAAGATATGTGGACTTCAAATTTTAGAATTTCCATTCAATGATTTTGGGACTTGAAATCCACACGCCTTAAAATTGCTAAAAATGGAGACTTCTACTGTCAAACCAATTACTATTTGAAGTGACTCGAGACAGCACGTAAAGAGACGGTTCGCTTTATTTCTCAGCTCTTTAGAAGTGACTACCAGCTGGAACGCGTCTCAGCTGGAGCCGGCAAAACCGGCTCTATTTATACACAAAGTTCCCGCTCAAACGCGAGCTGTCAGCGCCGCAGCCAATCAGGCGCAACCTATTTACATAGTCTGCCTAGAGACAGTTTACATGGCAATACTCTGAGGCAATACACTTAATATTCAACACCCCTCCCTTCCTAGACAAAAAAAACCATACAGATTATACAGAAAGCCATGTGACATATTCATCCAATCGGTGAGGTCTTTGGGTGTTTCTTGTGGACCTGCGCAATTCAGTTAGTCCTTCGTCGCAGGCATGGAAGGAGGTCGATTCGCTAGTACCTCCTCTGGACTCCGAAGGCCCTGGTTGCACTCCGAGGCCCAGAGTTGAGTGGGCTGGCACATCTCCGACCTCCGTTGACGAGGATGATTCCGGGAGGCTGGCCGAGCGGCTTCGGATGGGTGAGTCCAGATTTAAGTCCGTCCATGTTGGCGTTGCGTTGTTTTCCATCGGTGGGCCTGCGTGTGCAATCAGCGGGTTAACGGTAGCATTAGCCCCAGTTTCTGGGCACCTTCTCAAATGATCGATGTGCCTAGTCCATACTCGGCCATCGTTCAAAGAAATCAAATAAGTTTTTGGTGCTTTTTGTTGAATAACAGTGCCCTTAAACCACTTTGGCCCCCCATCAAAATTCCTTGCGAATACACATTGCCCCATATACATATGCCTCTCAACATTATCAACATTATCATTTACATAATTCTTTGTACAATACACAGGATTTAATCTGTCCAAGGTTGATCTGAGCTTCCTGCCCATTAAAATCTCTGCTGGGCTTCTATTTGTTCTTGAATTTGGAGTCATATGTTGTGCCAATAAAAATTCATCAAGGTGCTCTTGCACCTCCCCAGGGCCAGCCCTCTTCAATGCTTCCTTGGCAACTCTTACGTATCTCTCTGCCAATCCGTTCGCCCATGGCGAAAAAGGAGAAATGAGGGCATGCCTTACCCCTAACTGATCCAGGAAGAGTTCAAACTGTCTGGCTGTTAGTTGGGGCCCATTGTCTGAAACCAACACATCTGGGTAGCCATGCGTGGCAAAAAGGTGGCGTAACGCTTTAATAGTTGAGCATGTGGTGATGTTATGCATTAATATTATTTCGACCCACTTAGAATATGCGTCTACCACGATTAGAAAATATTTAGAATCAATGGGACCAGCAAAATCTATATGCAGCCTAGACCACGGGCCCTGGGGTGGCTCCCAGTCCATAGGTGTTGTTTTTGGGGGTTTAGGCCGTGACTCCTGGCAAGGGTCACACTTTGACACCCAACTCTCAATGTGGCCATCAAGCCCTGGCCACCAGAAATGGCCCCTTGCTAACCCCTTCATCCTCACGATGCCTGGATGGCCCACATGTAGCATGGTTAAAACCTTAGATTGCAGAGTTTCAGGGATTACAACCCGGTCGCCCCATAACAGGCAGCCCTTAACAACAGAGAGTTCTAACCTTTTACTTTTAAAATCAGACAAGTCTGTCCCCAAGTGTTCATTATTCCACCCTTTGAGAA
The DNA here is from genome assembly GCF_031021105.1 of Erythrolamprus reginae. NCBI lineage: Eukaryota > Metazoa > Chordata > Lepidosauria > Squamata > Dipsadidae > Erythrolamprus > Erythrolamprus reginae. The sequence goes on along the minus strand of NC_091963.1, from coordinate 39,299,731 downwards.
CACAATTTACAACTTTTATGAGAATGGGGTCTTTAGCTGTATGCTCGGCTACCTCCTTGGCAGTAGTCAGTGGGTTATCAGCCAACTCTATTAATAAGACATCAGCGGATGGGGCAGGATCCTCTACTAAGTCGGGAATGGGGCATCTGCTAAGGCCATCCGCATGGTTGATGGTTGTTCCTCCCTTATGAATTAGTTCATATTGATATCCTGCCAAGAATATTCCCCACCTTAGTAAGCGGGGGGACATAAAAGGTGGAGTTGGTCTGTCTGGGGCTAGAAGGCCTAACAAGGGTTTGTGATCTGTTACTAATTGGAATTTCCGACCAAAAATGTAATTGTGGAATTTCTTTACTCCTGAGACTAATGCTAACGCCTCCTTGTCTAGCTGACTGTAGTTCCTTTCTGTGCTAGACAGGGTCCTGGAGAAAAATGCGATAGGGGCCTCTGTACCGTTAGGCAGTACATGAGCCAGTACACTACCCACCCCGTAAGGGGAAGCATCGCACGTAAGACGTAGGGGAAGTAATGAACTGTACTGTACCACTACGCTTTTGGACGTTAATAGACTTTTTATTCGGGTAAATGCTTCACTCTCAATTTTCCCCCATTGCCAGGGAACTTCCTTCTGAAGCAGCCGGTGGAGGGGTTCCGCTGCTGTGGCCTTCTGCCTCAAAAAAACAGAGTAAAAATTAAGTAATCCCAAAAAAGCTTGTAATTCAGACTTATTTTTTGGCTCGGGAGCGTTTTGTATTGCCCTAACTTTCTCGCTAGTGGGATGAATCCCTTCGCCATCAACAGTGTATCCCAGAAAATTAACACTGCTGGTTCCCCATACACATTTCCCTGGTTTAACCCTAAGGCCTTTGTCCTGTAGCCTAGTTAGAACTTGTCTTATTCTAGCATTTAATTGGGCCTGATCCCTTCCAGAAATTAGAATGTCATCAAAGTAAGGTATAGTTCCTCCTATTCCAGTGAGGAGGCGTTCCATCAAACTCTGGAATATCCCCGGGGCTACACTGACCCCAAATTGCAATCGTGTGCAACGGAACGCTCCCCTATGGGTGACAATGGTTTGGAAATATGATGTAGGTTCGTCTACGGGAAGCTGTAGGTAAGCCTGGGCTAGGTCGATCTTTGCAAATACCTTCCCCTCCCCCAGGGAATGCAGTAAGTGTTGTACAACAGGTATGGGGTATGGGTGGTGTTGTAAGGCTCTGTTCAGGGTTGACTTGTAATCTGCGCACACACGTAAAGAGCCATCTGGTTTGAGGGGAGTGACAATTGGTGTTTCCCAGGGCGCTTGATCAATTGGCACTAGAATACCCTGATGGATGAGTTTGTCTAACTCAATATCTAGTTTGGGTAACAGAGGTAGAGGGACTCTCCGTGCTTTGAGCCGGATTGGAGGCACCTTAGGGTCTAGTGAGAAAGATATAGGTGGCCCTTTATACGTCCCTAGAGTTGGACTGAATACATTTGGAAACTCTTTGACAAAATCCGGATTGTCAGAATGTGTAATTGTGTGGATGCCAGAAATCCCTATTCCCAATGGGTCCATCCAATCTAAACCTAAAAGGGAATGAGTTTGCCCTGACACAATTAGTAATGGAAGGTCACCCTTAAAACATTTGTATACAATTGGTACATTTACAATGCCTAAAACAGGAATTAATTGCCCTTGAAAATCCTTAATACGTAAATCAGAATGCATTAAGTTATGTTTGTTAACATGAGGCATATACAGTTTAACCTTTGTCCAAGGCATAATGCTATAACGAGAACCAGTGTCCAGTTCCATCTGGCATGGTTTAGCATTTAACAGCAAAGAAATGTTAATTTTTGTTTTGTTGGTTGTTACCGTATTAATAGTGATGTTCTGAGTACCTCTTATGTAGTCGCGGTTATAGTTTGAGTGCTTGTTTCGGCCGAAGGAGCGGAAGCCTCTATTCCCTCGGGTTTGGTTGTTGAATCTGGCAGCCCTTGTAGAGGAGAAGGTGTCCTCAGGAGTTGGGGCTCTGCAAGCGGCCGCAATGTGCCCACGGCGGCCGCAACGGCGGCAATCGGCGTCCCGGAAGGGGCATTGATGGCGGGGATGGTTTCCGCGGCACCCGGAACAGGGAAGAATTTGACGTGGAGGTCTTGACGCTTGGAGGTGGTCTTGTCGAATTAGGAAGCAGTCGTCTTCGGGGTGTGGAGGTGTAGTTGCTTCGGAAGGAGAGTTGGCTTGTTGAGGAGGCGAATAGATGTGAGCCACGACTTCCTGTTTATCGTTTTGCTTGAGTTCTCGAGCAGCTGCTTCAGCGACTTCAGCTGTCTGGGCGAGTTTTATTACGTTTTGAAGTGAAGGCTCCTCTTCGGTCAGGAGCTTGTTTCTCACCGTAGAGTTTTTCATCCCGAAGATGAGGGCGTCAATTAAGCGCGCTTCCGGGTTTTCAAACCGGCACTTTGACAGCACGGCTCTGAGGCGCGTCGCGTATTGGTTGATAGACTCTCCCTCAAGTTGTCCCATTCTGGAGAACTGGTGGCGGTAGACGATCGGCGGCTTTGTCGGTTTGAAATGGTCGGAGAGCTTCGTCTTCAGGGAGTCCCAGGAAATGGAATTCACCGGAGTTGGGTCGGTCAACGTCTGGGCGAGATCGAACATTTCGGTGCCGCAGTAGTTTAAGAAGATTGCTCTCTTCCGATCGGCATCGGCGTTTCTCATGCCCGCAGCCTCGAGGAACACTTCGAATTTCGCTAGATAAGCGTCCCATGTAGTCTTCTCCGGGTTGAAGTAGTCTGGAGCTCTCCCGACCGGCAAGGGATCCATTGCGGCAGGCGCAGGCTCGTTCTTCCGTCGTCGCCAGGTGAAGTGACTCGAGACAGCACGTAAAGAGACGGTTCGCTTTATTTCTCAGCTCTTTAGAAGTGACTACCAGCTGGAACGCGTCTCAGCTGGAGCCGGCAAAACCGGCTCTATTTATACACAAAGTTCCCGCTCAAACGCGAGCTGTCAGCGCCGCAGCCAATCAGGCGCAACCTATTTACATAGTCTGCCTAGAGACAGTTTACATGGCAATACTCTGAGGCAATACACTTAATATTCAACACTATTCTTACTGCTAAAGTTTTGTCTAATACAGGGAGCTGTATGTGTCTCTTTCATCCCTCTGCTGCAACTCTCTGTCGTTCAAAATATGCGTCCCAACCGCAACATCCTGCGACACATGATTTATTGAGTTTTTTGACCCATCATCTTCCCCTCCGAAGTTCAAAATATTTTTGTTGCATGCAGAAATAAAAAATGTGTTTTCTCTATAGCATGCCTTTGATTTCATAAATAGTTTTTTTTATACATACCAAAAAGATAAAAAGTGATATATGCAGTGTTATCTTCATTTTATATGTCAAAAGGGTTTTGTGGCTCCCAGTATTTTCTTTTCTGTGAAAAAGGAGTACAAATGGCTCTTTACAAGCTTAAAGTTGCTGACCCCAGTCTAATAATACTTAGAAATGTGTGATATCTGTCCATTATGCCACATCTTCCGAGATGATAGAAAACAGATCTTGATCTTCTGAATGACATCCTGTTAGTATATATATATATTTCATATTTCAGTTTAAGTTCTTATCTTAGTGCTAAAAGTAATTCCTCAATCTTGCTTCCTGGGAGTTATATTTCTAGTTTCTGGATCATATCACTCACAGCTTCTGAGTAAGGAGAAGGGAATTATCAGAAAGTCTTTCTTTCTTTCTTTCTTTCTTTCTAGTTGGGTATGCACAAGAGGAAAGTATTAATGCATATCTGCAGATGGCACATCGGACGGCAAAAATGTATGTGAATACAAAGAAATGAATGTAGTATGAATGGAGTACTCGAAATGAAAATTATCATCAGAGTTCATGTACTTCTAACATGTACCAAAAACAAAACAAATAACCTCCCCATCTCAATAAGAAAATTACAAACAAGAAAAAAATATCTCTGAAGGAAAAACAAAAAAGGACAAGTTTCCAACTTCAAAAGCCGATATAAAAGCATTTGCAATCAAATAAAAGCAGAATGCTTAACTACTACAGCAAACAAGAGGAAAACCTCTTATGCACCAAATCTAATAGAGTTTTCTACAACTTTGTTAACAATAAACTCAAATACTCTAGACCTATCCCACCTCTCAAAGGACCCAACAACAAAGAATACCATGACGATTCATCCAAAGCCAACCTCTTCAACTCTTTCTTTGGTTATGTCTTTGTTAACAGCAATGGCTCATCCCCAAATTTCATCAATCGCACCTCAAACTCCCTCAACAACCTAACCCAAATAGACTTCACTGAAAACCGAGTTGAAAAAGCATTACGTGGCCTTAAACCTTCTCTATCAGTCAGACCAGATGGTCTATGGGCTTACTTCCTAAAAAAACTCTCTTCTGCAATAGCTGAACCACTAAGCATAATTTTCAAAAAATCCTTCAGAACCAGCACACTTCCTAAGCTATGGTCAAAAGCAATGGTCATCCCCATCTTCAAAAAAGGAGACCCCCTGTCTTGTTGATAACTACAGACCAATTTCACTATGCTGCATCCCATGCAAAGTCATGGAATCAATTATAAACCAATCAGTTACTCTCCATCTAGAAACTAATAATTTACTCTCTAACAAACAATTTGGTTTCAGAAAAAAACTATCCTGCAACCTGCAGCTCCTCCACTGCAAAAATATATGGACAACTCATCTAGATCAAGGGAAATCTATAGATGCAATTTATATCGGCTTCTGCAAAGCCTTTGATTCAGTGGTCCATGACAAACTACTCCTAAAACTCAAATCTTATGGCATCTCAGGATCCCTCCATAGCTGGATTACAGCATTCCTGTCAAACAGACAACAAGTGGTCAAAATAGGAAGCACCATATCCACCCCCATCCCAGTTAAAAGCGGTGTTCCCCAAGGTAATGTACTGGGACCAACGCACTTCATTCTCTACATCAATGACCTTTGCAATTACATCACAAGCAACTGTGTCCTCTTCACCGACGATGTAAAACTCTTCAACACCACCAATAACATAACTACTCTTCAAAAAGACCTGAACTCTGTTTCTGAGTGGTCTAACACATGGCAACTCCAAATCTCAACTAGCAAATGCTCTGTCCTACACATTGGGAAAAAGAATCTGAACTCCAAATACGAACTGAATAATCAAATTATCACAGATAATCCTCACTCAGTTAAAGACCTCAGTATACTAATAACAAAAGATTTAAGTGCCAAAGCCCACTGCAACAACATAGCCAAGAAGGCTTCAAGAGTTGTAAACCTAATCCTACATAACTTCTGCTTGGGCAATCTCACATTACTTACCAGACCTTACAAAACTTTTGCCAGACCCATCATATATATCTCCAACCAGGTAATACAGTCCAGTAACATCCTTTTCCAGTGATTTTTTTTCTCTATCATTCTGCTTCCTGATTAGAACTGAGCAGGATGTATCCTGTTTCCAAGGATTTTCCACCCCTTTATGCCCAATTTGGTTTACAAATGTAGGAACATTAGAAAGGGGAGCAAGAGGTATATAAAGAGTTTTAATGTAATAGTAGGTATATAAAAACACACACATATCAAATGCAACATAGAATTTGAAAGCAATTGGTGACGAAGATCCTGTTTTAAGCACCTGCATGTTTTTACCTGTCACCGGTGTAACATCTATGTAATATAGGTATGTAGAAACATGTGCATATTTTAATGCAATGATGTGTCAAAATGTCAATGAAATTGGTGAAGAACTTTTGGAAATTTAAGAGTTTGAACAAACGGACATTTATATTTGTTTTTATATAGATTAAGATTTTTTTCTAGAGCATGGTGGTAGTTGGATGTACCTGAACCACAACATCCAGGATTCTTCCCAAAAGAACCTAAAAATTAAGTTGTCCAGATTTGTAAGATATTAGGTCAATAAAAACAAACGATAAATTATGATTTAAAGTCTGGGTTTTAATGCTTGAGGAAATTTTGTTTAAAAAAGAATGTAATATGTAGTATCTATAGTATTTGAACAGGACTAACAAATGTGGACTGCAAAAATCTGTATTAAGACAGTTTCCTGTGTCTTTATGCTGCTACCTAGTGATCATCCAGAGTTTTATTTTTTCTTGTTTCAGTTATAGATTTTATGGGTGAGATTAACTTTTGCAAGCTGCTCTGAGATATATAGATATATATATATATAATTCTCTTTGAATCAGTAGATGGTGTAAAGTTGCATTTGATGACCTAATAAAAAAACTTCACTAAGGCTGACAATGAATAATCAATTTAGTATTTCCTACAAATGTAGGAAATATAGGAAAGGACCATGCAGGAATAGACTGCTGTACAATACTGATCCAAATTGGCTATTATGCTGGAGGAAAAACCCAAATCCACTAAACATAAGCAGGTAAAATTATACTTAGGAACACTAGACTGGTCATAAGATACAAATTCTTTTTCAAAAATAATTGGATATAAATCAGAGCTTCATAAAAAATTAAGGAAATTTCATTTGACCAACCCTCTTGAAGATTTAATAGGAACCATTAAATGGAAACAATATAGCCAGATAATGAAAGAAATACTGAAGTTATCATGCTATGTTGTGTCCTCCCAGGGTCCTTTTGTCCTTTGATTGCACTGGTAGATAATATTATTTCATTCCCAAGGAAATATGTCCCTTTGATTAGGTTGTAGATATTCTCTCATTTGTCACTGTTCTATCAAGCTCTGCCATATAACAGCAGGAACTCTTGATTATTTAATTGCTTGTAAGAACTCATTAAATCTTACTATCAATCATGGGACATATGGTAAATATCACCCAATGGTGCAAGAGATTGTTACAGAGATCTGTCACTTGGGCATTCCCTGTGTTTTCTATCATAAGCTTTCTGTTTAGTTGTTCAACCATTCAAAATCAGTGTTAATAAAGATTTACAGACAATAGTTCATATAGTACTGTATATACATGACTGAAAGAGATAGGAAGAACATATAAATTAATTTAAAATTGACTGTAGCAACAACGACAATCTGTGTCATGCTTTTAAAAATATCTGTTCAACTATAGTGACTACAAAATGAATTATGATTTACAAATTCATCACACTGATGAACAATCAGTAATTCCCAATGACAAACAAAGATAATAAGTGTCTAACTCTACAATATGTGGTCACTAGGAGTTGATAACAGTTTGATGGCACATAATCTATCCATCAGTTAACTAATCAAGTGAATGTATTGTATATTATGTACAGCATATGAGCCACTGGGTGAGATCATCCAAGGGCATGGGGTGAGGTATCATCAGTACGCTGATGATATCCAGCTCTACATCTCCACCCCATGTCCAGTCAATGAAGCAGTGGAAGTGATGTGCCGGTGTCTGGAGGCTGTTGGGGCCTGGATGGGTGTCAACAGACTCAAACTCAAACCGGATAAGACGGAGTGACTGTGGGTTTTGCCTCCCAAGGACAATTCCATCTGTCCTTCCATTACCCTGGGGGGGGACTATTGACCCCTCGGAGAGGGTCCGCAACTTGGGCGTCCTCCTCGATCCACAGCTCACATTAGAGAACCATCTTTCAGCTGTGGTGAGGGGGGCGTTTGCCCAGGTTCGCCTAGTGCACCAGTTGCAGCCCTATCTGGACTGGGACTCACTGCTCACAGTCACTCATGCCCTCATCACCTTGAGGTTCGACTACTGTAATGCTCTCTACATGGGGCTACCTTTGAAAAGTGTTCGGAAACTTCAGATCGTGCAGAATGCAGCTGCGAGAGCAGTCATGGGCCTACCTAGGTATGTCCATGTTTCACCAACACTCCGCAGTCTGCATTGGTTGCCGATCAACTTCCGGTCACAATTCAAAGTGTTGGTTATGACCTTTAAAGCCCTTCATGGCACTGGACCAGAATATCTGCAAGACCGCCTGTTGCCGCACGAATCCCAGCGACCGATTAGGTCCCACAGAGTGGGTCTTCTCCGGGTCCCGTCAACTAAACAATGTCAGTTGGCGGGCCCCAGGGGAAGAGCCTTCTCTGTGGCGGCCCTGGCCCTCTGGAACCAACACCCCCCGGAGATTAGAACTGCCCCTACTCTCCTTGCCTTTCGTAAGCTCCTTAAGACCCACCTGTGTCGTCAGGCATGGGGGAACTAAGACATCTCCCCCGGGAATATACAATTTATAAATGGTATGTGTGTACGTATGTGTGTTTAGAAAATGGGGGGTTTTAAATGTTTTTAGTAGAAATTTAGATTTGTTGTAAATTGTTTTTCACTTTGTTGTGAGCCGCCCCGAGTCTGCGGAGAGGGGCGGCATACAAATCTAAACAAACAAACAAACAAACAAACAAACAAACAAACACTGCTATATTTATTTGCTCCCCTTCCTCCTTAACAGCTGGACTTAGGTTCATAGTCGGAGAGGGGCGGCATACAAATCTAATAAATAAATAAAATAAATAAATAAATAAACTTATCTTCAGAGAAAATAAGCTTGTCAGTTGTCATACAGAAGCAGCACTAAAGAAAAATAAAACCAAGCAGGTTGCTTTGAAAAATAAGTTATTTTCTCTTCCCAGCTCTTAGTTCCCTTGGCTCTGGTTTCAGTTTTCAAAATTAAAGATATGGCATCCAAACCATAGTTCCCTCTAAGCTGAGCAGTGAGCAATCGCTCACTTAAAAATCATCATCAACTCAGAGTTTTCCAAACCTGCCCAGAAGCCAAGATGGAAAGAGTGAGAGGGAAGGAGAGAGAGAGGAAGAGAGGACGAGAGAGAAACAGATAGAAAAAAGAGAGGAAGGAAAAGAGAAAGAAAAAGAATGGGAGTAAGGAAGAGAGGAAGAAAATCAAAATCTAGTTTGAAACTAGCTCAACTATTTAAGTGGCATTTTGATATTGATAGAGTTGCCCTATTATGAGCTCACTGTTATAGACACACAGTACAGTATTTTATTTTGAAATTCTGAGGCAAAACAGGGTGGGTTTTTTGTTTGTTTGGTTGTTTATTTATTATTTCTGTGCCGCCCAGTCCCGAAGGGACTGCCGCTCAGACACTATACTTTTCCGCCCACCCCCCCAAAAAATTAGAGGGAACACTGAAACATGTCCTCTTGAAAATAACATAAATCCAACAAGCAAAGACAGGAAATAAAATGAGAAATACAGAGGTTAATAGTTTGATAATGAAGAAAGAGAAGGGAAAAAGAAACACTTGACACTAAACTTTCCCTTGCTATTTGTAAATATTGAATTAAAGTTTCAATGATTCCCTATCAAACTCCTTTCTGGGTTCAAACGTTAAGCACAATTGAAGAATAGCGCAGATTAGAGGACTGCAATCAAGCAATAATTGATTAGCACTGTGACATAAATATGATTTAGAGAAAGAGGGCGTCATAAAAATAGAAGAAAGGATGGCGGAAATGGGTACAATGGACATAGTCCCTTGAAAAATTGGAGGCCACAGGAAATTTACATGATGTATACAGTGAATGAATGTTTACAATGACTTCTTTCCCCCATCACATTACTTCAATGTTACTCTTTTCCACATTTACAGTCCAGGAGCATAAAATTCCTCATTATAAGGAATTCATTCAGGCAACCGATAGTATTTGCAGCTAGTTAGGTGATCAAGAGGTGTGGATCCATGTAGTAAATTTGAGGATTTTCAGTTCAAATACACTGGATGGGGAGCAGACTGAGGAAAGATGATGATTTATGTAATCAGTTCACTGATAGAATAATGTCTGCAGCCTTATAACCTTCTGTCATCAGCAGAGATATTAAACTAATCATTGGACATTAGGACTTGGCTTCAGAAAGGTTTCCTGCTCTGGTTTTCTCAATAGCAGCAAATGTACAGAACTAATTTGTTATTGAAGAATATTAGTATGTTGAGCAACTATTGGCTGTTTTGTATCTTTGTTTTATGCTTATTTCCCAATTACTAGAAATGGATAGTTACAAATATCAACCTCCAGTCCTCTCCCTCTTTACAGCATGTGGATCTGAGAGTGTCTAAAACTGAAAAGTTGTGGCAATACGATTTGTAGTTTTCAGTCAAAATAAAAAAATAGTATATAAACATTTCGCCTAATAATACAAAAACTTCCCAAATTATCCCAGCCATATACTTAAACCATGGAATATCCCAGTCCGCTCCAAAATTAATCACATCATAGCTTTGCCTAGATAACCATTGGCTGCAGAAAATCAAATAATCAATTAATATATGCATACACACATTAAAAAGCTTCTACATTAAAAAGTCTGAACCTGCTATAAATTACAGGTAAAGAACCTGTAACTTTGTAGATATTACTAAATTATCTGCAGACCCAGCCAGCATTACCAATCAAAGTTATGGCAAATGATTTTTGGAACAGCTATGGCATTTGACAACACAAGTTAAGAACTGATATTGAAAAGCTAAGTAGAGTCAAACTTAGTTCACACTTGAATAGAAGATTACTCAATGTTAGGGTGGAAAGTAAAACATTATGATGGGAAGAAGAGAATTTCCTTACTGTTGCCAATAATGGTTATCATGTAATAATGGAAACCGAAGGATCTGAAATAGGTTTGTTTGTTTGTTTGATTGATTGATTTTTATCCCGCCCTCTCCTTAGACTCAGGTACAACATGTTAGCAATAGCACTTTTTTAACAGAGCCAGCATATTGCCCCCACAATCTGGGTCCTCATTTTATCCACTTCGGAAGGATGGAAGGCTGAGTCAAACTTGAGCCGGTGATGAGATTTGAACCACTGACCTACAGATCTGCAGTTAGCTTCCGTGGCCTTAAGTCCAGCACTCTACCTGCTGCGCCACCCTGGCTCTTAAGGTTATATTTCAAAAGAATATTTTTTTCTTGTATTGATAGCCCTTGATTTATGATCATTTGTTTTGCAATCACTTGACATTAAAATGGTGATGAAAAATTGTCCTTGCACTTACAACTGTCACAGTGATGTTTGGCAAATAGATCACACTTTTCACAGTTGCACCATCCCAATTTCATATAATCACTTATTTGTGAGCTTCTCAGCTGGCTTCTAAGAAGCAAATGAAAGAACAATCAGAAGGGAAGATGATATAATGATGTACAACTTAACAATTTTTCTGGTTCCATCTGTAATTGTAAATTTAGAAGGCCACTATAACCTTGATCAATTTGGTTTAGGAGCAGAAGTGGATTCCTTCCAGTTTGGACTAGTTCACCTGAAGTGGTAACAACCTGCTGGTGACATCACAGAATTTTGAGTGATTAATAGACCCTTCAAAGAGACTTTTAATGAGCTCTTGGACTCCGGCCTGAAAAGGTCATTAGCCATAGACCACTGCCCAGTTCCTGATAATGTTCTGTTTGGTTGGTGCCGATCTGTGGGTGCCGCCATATTTTTATTTTATTTTTATTTTTTATTTCCCCCCCTGGGTTTTTCTTCTTCAGCACATGGGCAGAAGCCGTGTTTCTGGCACTGTGCATGTTCCTCCATCTTGTTTTAGGTTTTTTGGGTGGGGTGGGGGATTTTTTTTTGTGAACTTTTGGCAAATGTCACCCAAACACAGTGCAAAGTTCTTAGAGAACAAAGTTAACTGCCAAATACTCATAAGAACTTTTCCTTTACTGTGCAAGGACCAGGATTTGCTGCAGGCTCTAAGGTTGCAGGAGCCCAGGGAGGTTGGTGTTGGGACCAGTCCATGTCCTGCTCAGCTGATGATGGATTTCAACGATCGAGAGATAGATGCATTTGCTATCCTAGGCCAGTGTTCTTCGCACTTGAGACTGAAAGTGGAGAGGATGAGGAGTTAGAGACTGAAAGTCAACCAGAGACTGTGGGAGCCCCAGAGGTGTTAGTGAGTGACTCAGGAGATGATGAAGAACCACTTATAGATGCAAGAGTGCATCAAACTATGTCCAGACAGGATTATTACCGGTGTCAGCCGGTAATAGACCAAAAGAACAGAAAGTGATTAGAGTGGCCAGTGTTGGGGAGAAAGTGAACAAAGGAAGTGAACTGCCTAGGATTACCAAAGGCCAACCAGACTAGCATTAAGATATTGGCTTTGTCATCTCTTCCCCCCCCCCACTTCTATCTTCCCTATTCCCTTTTGGAGACCATCACTGAAGAAACAGTCGAGGTGAGTGGGGCTCATCTTTGTTCACCTGTCTAGGAAGAGTTTGACCTGGTGACACCTGATGAAATGGCCATTAGAGCTGTGAGGTCCGCAACCTGTTTATTGGATCCGTGTCCCTCCTGGTTGGTCTCGGCCAGCAGGGAGATGACACAGAGCTGGGTCCAGGAGATTGTCAATGCTTCTTTGGGGGCGAGGTCCTTCCCAGCTCCCTACAAGGAGGCGCTAGTGCGCCCCCTCCTCAAGAAACCTTCCCTGGACCCAGCTGTACTCAACAACTACCATCCAGTCTCCAACCTTCCCTTTATGGGAAAGGTTGTTAAGAAGGTGGTGTCGCTCCAGCTCCAGCTGCTAGAAGCCAATTATGTAGGCCCTCAACAGTCAGGATTTAGGCCCAATTACAGCATGAAAATTGCTTTGGTCGCAGTGATGGATGATCTCTATTGGGTCTGGGACAGGGGTTTATCCTCTGTCCTGGTGCTTCTTGACCTCTCAGCAGTTTCGATACCATCAAACATGGTATCCTTGTGAGACAGATAGAGGGGTTGGGAGTGGGAGGCACTGTTCTGCAGTGGTCATCTCCTACCTCTCTGGCTGATCACAGTCAACCTCTAGGTTTCTCACTTGTGGGGTGCCTCAGCGGTCAGTCCTCTCCCCCCTACTATTCAACATCTACATGAAACTGCTGAGTGAGATCATCCAAGGGCATGGGATGAGGTGTCATCAGTACACTGATGACACCCAGCTGTACATCTCCACTCCATGTCCAGTCAGTGAAGCAGTGGAAGTGATGTGTCAGTGCCTGGAGGCTGTTAGGGTCTGGATGGGTGTCAACTGGCTCAAACTCAACCCTGACAAGATGGAGTGACGGTGGGTTTTGTCTCACAAGGACAATTCCATCTATCTGTCCATCACAATGGGGAGAGAATTATTGACCTTCTCAGAGAGGGTCCACAACTTGGGCATCCTCCTCAATCCACAGCTAACATTAGAACACCATCTTTTGGCTGTGGCGAGGAAGGCATTTGCCCAGGTTTGCCTGGTGCACCAGTTGTGGCCCTATTTGGACCAGGAGTCACTGCTCACAGTCACTCATGCCCTCATCACCTCAAGGTTCAACTACTGCAACATTCTCTGCATGGGGCTACCTTTGAAAAGTGTTCAGAAACTTAAGATTGTGCAAAATGCGGCTGCGTGAGCATTCGTGGGCCTCCCTAGATATGCCCACATCTCGTCAACATTCTGCGGCTTACATTGGTTGCCGATCAGTTTCTGGTCACAATTCAAATTGTTGGTAATGACCTATAAATCCCTACATGGAATTGGACCAGAATACTTACGGGACTGCCTTCTGCCGCAGAAATCCCAGCGACCAATTGGTTCCCACAGAATTGGCCTTCTCCAGGTCCCGTCGACTAAACAATGCCGTCTGGCGGGACCTAGGGGTAGACCCTTCTCTGTGACGGCCCCGGCCCTATGGAATCAACTCCCCTCGAAGATTAAAATTGCCTCCCCCTCCTTGCCTTCCGCAAGATGTTAAAAACCCATTTATGCCACCAGGCATGGGGAGACTAATCATCCCCCCTATCTTTCTGACTCTAGCATTTGAGAATGGTGTGATTGTGTAGAATTGAATGTTTTTTTAGTAATAATGGGTTTTTAAATTAGTTTTAATATTGGATTTGTATCATATTGTATTTTTTTGCTGTTGTGAGCTGTTCCAAGTACTCAGACAGGGGCGGCATACAAATCTGATAAATTTTTTAAAATTAAAATTAAATTATTTGAGATGAAAGAGGTTTGGGTGTGAATAGCTCTATAGAACACTTGGCATGCCTGGTGACTATATAAGGGGAGGTCTCGCAAGGAATTAGTGAGAAGCACAACACTTCAGCAATGACAAAGTATGGACTCTGTGCTGGAGATATTCTATTTGCTTCAAGATAGCTTTAAATGGCCATAGACTGCTCATCAACATGCTGTGAGTTTTGAATGATTAATAGAACCTTCAAAGAGACTTTTAATGACCTCTTGGACTCCGGCCTGAAAAGGTCATTTGCCATGGACTGATGCCCAATTTCTGATAATGTTCCTTTTACTTTTTACTATTTAATGCTATGAACAATTTCTTCCAATATATTTTTACCATCTTATACCTTTCCGGCTGGTTGTGTGTGAACTCATTTTTATTTATTTATTTATTTTATTTATTCAATTTTTATGCCGCCCTTCTCTTTAGACTCAGGGTGGCTTACAACATGTTAGCAATAGCACTTTTTAACAGAGCCAGCCTATTGCCCCCACAACCCGGGTCCTCACCTAGACAGAACAGTGTGGGTGGGTGTGGGACACTGCCTAACTCCTCCCTCACTCTCAGAAGTTTTCCAACTCATCTGGAGAGGAGGGTTTTTTTTTAAAGAACCTCCCCCCAAAAGTTGCAATATCCAGATCTGACAGTCTCTGGTAAGATGTGCCGTGGGGTGGGGCACAATTTAGGGTATCACGTGGGGCAGGACATATGGCAGAAGAGCTGCAAGACACACATCTTAGTGTAGATTGCCAGCTAACCAGTCATCTTATGGGGCAATGGGTCAAAAGAAGAAAAAAATGAAGAAAGAAGCTGAATTACAAGGAGAGGAAGATTCATAGATTTCCAGTGGGACTTTGGTGGGGAAAGACAATGTCAGAGTAGAAAACAGGACAAATCTGTTGTATCAGGTGTGTGGCACAAAGATAAACATTGCCCAAAATCATTTGGGCTGGAAAACACCCCACCTCCACCCCATCTCTTTATCTACTGGAGTTGTCCTTCTGCTTCACCTGGTTGCTTCCCTGATTCCTGCACTGCAAAAAAAAAAAAACATTAAAAAATGAGAACAATTGGCTCTTTTTGCAGGAAGGGAAGGGATTGGAGAGTAGAAATACAGTATGTCAAAACCTCCCAGTTTTGAAGCCGTGCTGCTGTATTTCAAGAGAACTCTAGCTTTCAATTACCATCCTAAAATTATTAATAAAACTACTGAAAGTCTATTTGTTGGAAGCACTGCCATAAACCTCAAAAAGTATGAGGTTTAAATAAAATTAAAATGTTAGTCTACAAACCCAACCCCCAAAAATGGATGCCTGGGGCTAATCTGATACAATTTCATCCAATATAATGTAATACTATTACATTAACCTTGACTATACCTATATTACAAATTATTAATATAAGTCATACATCAAAACATTTCATGTTGTCTAAAATTCTGAGAAATTTATGGCTGGCAATACTACTTAAAAGTCAGTAATAGTGTATGGCTACTGGATGTGCTTTATTCTCTCATGTCAAATGGTTTGAACTAAAGAAGTTTTTAATATCTATTGCTGAGAACTTCTTGACATTATAGTAAAATTTCTACTTAATAAATCTAGGATACAGATGTTATTATAAGAGTAATGCATGCTATTTTACTGAAGCACAGGAGCAATTGTCTCTGGCTATATTTTGCTCAAGGTTTTTGAAAGAGGTAATGACATTATGCAATGAAGTACAGAAAATTTCCAGGCAGTAAACACATCTTGTGGTTGGTAAATGAGCAGACCCCATGAAAACCTCTTAAAGAAACATCTTAAAGACACATAAACTAGAGTCAGAAAATAAAAATACTAGTAACATATTCATCTCTTATAGTTGTTAAAAAACAAAATCTCCATTTATTAATTCAAAGTGCATGAAATGATACATTATTGTGACAAATATCTTCTGGAATGTCCCAAAAGCTATTAGCTTTGATAAATAATGTAGTACACTTTTTTGATTTGATAAACAATCATCATTTCACAGATGGTCTGCATTTCTTTAGGAAAACAAAATAACAAGCTGTAAGCTATATTGAACTAAGGCATAAGCTATAGCTAAGCAACTGCTAAATTTCCAAGTAAGGAAGAAAAGTAACACAAATTTACATTTTTTACCTGTTGCTATTTAATATTGACTTCCAAATCTGAAGCTGAAGAATCTTGGTGTGCGTGCGTGCGTGTGTGCGTGCGCATGTTCATGTATACGTACACATTTGTCATGTTTGGAGGTTTTCCAAATAACTTCTAATTCAGTTAGTAACAATTTATTTTTTCTGAAATGTCATGTTATTACCTTCCCACACTGGCAATATTAATTAGTTAATAATTAATTAATTATGCCTTATGTTAGATCACGTAACAAAGGGACTAGGAGTCATTGTAGCTAATTAACTTTTTATTAAAGGCTAGCTGTAGTGCATTCAAAATACCAGCCAGCTCCAAGGGAAGCCGCTTTTAAAGGGCTCGCTTGGAGGCAGCCGGCTGTGACAACCATCTGAATTTGCCTGTTGCGATTTGGCCAATTAACAACTGGCATGCAAATTTGGATCCTGTCCTCATGCACGTAACACTCCTCCCCCCTAAGTTCCCATTGTCAATCACATGTTGATCCATGTGACATAGCCCCTGAGGAAGATTGGTCATCTGGTAGTCCTACTGGATCTGCACACTTCAGTTCAGTTCCTGCGTGGATCTTGGCCTGTGAGGTCATCTCTGCTGTAGCTCCTCTGGAGGCCCCTGGAAAAATCTGGAACCGGCCTCCCCGCATTGAAGCTGCAGAACTGCTGCCTGCCTCAGGGTGGCCCGGAATATTGTTGGAGTCTCTGCGGAGATCAGGTAGCCCACTGGGTTTATTCATTTATTTATCAGATTTGTATGCTGCCCCTCTCTGAGGAGTCCTATTCATTGTTTCACCTCCTTTGTGTTGCATGTCAGCTGTTGCATGTTGGGCTACAGGATGAAGAATTTTCATGCCAGTCATTTTCCTCTGGTTTGTCATCTTGCTATTGTAGACTGGCAATGTCGTGTTGTCTCCAGAGTTGGTGCTTTCTCCATTCTCAGCCATCCTCCAGCTGGAGTTTATATGACTTCGGCCTGGTGACTTCTGTTCTAGTGGCTTTTTCCCACTAGGTTTTGCCAGTGTAACTTCTGGCAAATACCTTATCACCTACCCTTAATATTCTTTCTGGGCTTGATGGGATTGTGGGTTTTTCCATTGTGTAAGGCCTATCAGCCTATCTAATTGTGATCTGCCCTTATGACCCATCAATAGTTTAGCCGGACTTTTATTTGTTGTCCCGCTCAGGGTTATGTGTTTGGTAAGTAGGAACTGGTATAGTTGCTCCTGCCAGTCTCCCAGGCCCAACTTTGCTAGGGCTTCCATGGTCAGTCACATCATCCATTCGACTTGCCTATTGTTGGACAGACAAAAGAGTGCTATCAAGATGTGCCTGATCCCTAAGTTGGCTAAATATAACTCCATTTGTCATGCTATGAATTGGGGGGCATTTCTGAGACTAGGGTGTTGGGTAATCTGTGGGTGGCAAACAAAACTCCAAAACTCATAGTGACTGAACTCATGGGCACTACTTCCAACCATCTGGAATATGCGTCCACCACTATTAGGAATGACTGGCCCTTCAATTGGCACCACAAAATCCATGTGCACTCTTACCCATGGTCCCATGAGGACGTCCCATTCCACTGGTGTAGTTCTGGGGGAAGCTGCCCTTGATTCACATGTGGCCACCCATTCCTCGGTGTCCCTGTCTAGCCGTGGCCACCATAGATAGCTTTGAACTAGACTTTTCATTCTCACAATACCTGGGTGACCCTTGTGCAATATTTCCATGATCTGTTTCCTTAAAAGTTTTGGGTATGGTCACCCTTTCCCTCCAGAGTAAGCAATCCTTAATGACCAAAAGTTCTATTTGCTTACTCTTAAATATCCAGAATTCTTCCACCAGCAATTCTTTTGGCCACTCCCTCAACACCCTGTCCTTGATTTTCACAGGTACCTTATCATTTTGGGTTTGTTCAGAAACCTCTTTTACTGTTACTGTGCTGGATGGTTCAATGTCTACCAGTAAAATGTTTGTCACTGGTGCAGGGTCTTTTACAAGATCTGGGTCAGGGCAATGGCTCAAAGCATCTGTGTGACTAATGTCCTTGCCTGCTCTGTGGCAAATAATAATAATACTAGTAATACTAATACTAATACTAATACTAATAATAATAATTTATTAGATTTGTATGCCACCTCTCTCCGAAGACTCACAACAATAATAAAAACAATGTTACAATGGAACAAATCTAATATTAAAAGAGAAAAAACATGTAAAACCCCATCATTTAACACCAAACAACACATACATACCAAACATAAAATATAAAAGCCTGGGGGAGGTGTCTCAGTTCCCCCATGCCTGGTGATATAGGTGGGTCTTGAGTAATTTACGAAAGACAAGGAGGTTGGGGGCAGTTCTAATCTCCAGGGGGAGTTGATTCCAGAGGGCCAGGGCCGCCACAGAGAAGGCTCTTCCCCTGGGGCCCGCCAAACGACATTGTTTAGTCGACAGAACCCGGAGAAGGCTAACTCTGTGGGACCTTATCGGTCGCTGGGATTCGCGCGGTAGCAGGCGGTTCTGGAGGTACTCTGGTCCAATGCCATGTAGGGCTTTAAAGGTCATAACCAACACTTTGAATTGTGACCGGAAACTGATCGGCAGCCAGTGCAGGCCACGGAGTGTTGTAGAAACGTGGGTGAATTTGGGAAGCCCCATGATGGCTCTCGCGGTCGCATTCTGCACGATCTGAAGTTTCCGAACACTTTTCAAAGGTAGCTCCATGTAGAGAGTGTTGCAGTAATAGAACCTCAAGGTGATGAGGACATGAGCAACTGTGAGCAAAAGTCCAAATAGGGTCGCAACTGGTGCACCAGGCGAACCTGGGCAAACACCCTCCTCACCACGGCCGAAAGTGTATAACTGTATCCTGGGAGGATTTATTTATTTATTTATTTATTTATTATTTGGATTTGTATGCCGCCCCTCTCCGAAGACTCGGGGCGGCTCACAACAAGTGAAAAACAATCCAATACAATCCAATTAATTAAAATATTATAAACTTAAGAAATCCCCTATACTAACATACACACATACAGGCATACCATATATAACTTCAACGTGCCCAGGGGGAGATGTTTAGTTTCCCCATGCCTGACGGCAAAGGTGGGTTTTGAGGAGTTTACGGAAGGCAGGAAGAGTAGGGGCAGTTCTGATCTCCGGGGGGAGTTGGTTCCAGAGGGCCGGTACCGCCACAGAGAAGGCTCTCCCCCTGGGGCCCGCCAACCGGCATTGTTTAGTTGACGGGACCCGGAGGAGGCCCACTCTGTGGGACCGAATCGGTCGCTGGGATTCGTGCGGCAGAAGGCGGTCTCGGAGATATTCTGGTCCAGTGCCATGAAGGGCTTTAAAGGTCATAACCAACACTTTGAATTGTGACCGGAAACTGATCGGCAGCCAATGCAGACTGCGGAGTGATGGTGAAACATGGGCATACCTGGGTAAGCCCATGACTGCTCTCGCAGCTGCATTCTGCACGATCTGAAGTTTCCGAACACTTTTCAAAGGTAGCCCCATGTAGAGAGCATTACAGTAGTCGAACCTCGAGGTGATGAGGGCATGAGTGACTGTGAGCAATGAGTCCCGGTCCAGATAGGGCCGCAACTGGTGCACCAGGCGAACCTGGGCAAACGCCCCCCTCGCCACAGCTGAAAGGTGGTTCTCTAATGTGAGCTGTGGATCGAGGAGGACGCCCAAGTTGCGGACCCTCTCTGAGGGGGTCAATGATTCTCCCCCCAGGGTAATGGACGGACAGATGGGATTGTCCTTGGGAGGCAAAACCCACAGCCACTCCGTCTTATCCGGGTTGAGCTTGAGTCTGTTGACACCCATCCAGGCTCCAACAGCCTCCAGGCACCGGCACATCACTTCCACCGCTTCGTTGACTGGGCATGGGGTGGAGATGTAAAGCTGGGTATCATCGGCATATTGATGATACCTCACCCCATGTCCTTGGATGATCTCACCCAGCGGTTTCATGTAGATGTTAAATAGCAAGGGGGAGAGGACCGACCCCTGGGGTACTCCACAAGGGAGAGACCTCGGAGTCGACCTCTGACCCCCCACTAACACCGACTGCGACCGGCCAGAGAGGTAGGAGGAGAACCACTGAAGCACAGTGCCTCCCACCCCCAACCCCTCCAACCGGTGCAGAAGGATACCATGGTCGATGGTATCGAAAGCCGCTGAGAGATCGAGGAGCACCAGGACAGAGGGTAAACCCCTGTCCCGGGCCTGCCAGAGATCATCCATCAACGCGACCAAAGCGGTTTCCGTGCTGTAACCGGGCCTGAAACCCGACTGCTGGGGACCTAGATAATCGGCTTCTTCCAAGGACCACTGGAGCTGGAGCGCCACCACCTTCTCAACAACCTTCCCCATGAAGGGAAGGTTGGAGACTGGACGATAGTTGTTAAGTACTGCTGGGTCCAGGGAAGGCTTCTTGAGGAGGGGGCGCATAAGCGCTTCTTTATAGAGTGATGGAAAAACTCCCCTCCCCAAGGAAGCGTTGGTAATCTCCTGGGCCCAGCTCCGTGTCACCTCCCTGCTGGCCGAGACCAACCAGGAGGGACACGGATCCAGTAAACAGGTGGCGGAACTCACAGCTCCAATGGCCTTGTCCACTTCATCAGGTGTCACCAGATCAAACTCTTCCCAGACAGGTGGACAAGTACGTGCCCCAGTCACCTCGACTGACTCGTTGTCAGTCGACTCTGTTTTACAATTGGAGTCGAGGTTGGCCCGGATCTGAGCGACTTTATCAGCGAAAAACGTGTTAAACTCCTCAGCACTACTCTGCAAGGGCTCCCCAACTCCCCCCTGGTTAAGAAGGGAGCGGGTCACCCTAAACAGAGCGGCCGGGCGGGATTCCGCTGATGCAATCAAGGCGGCATGGTACGCGCATCTTGCCGCCTTGAGTGCCACTTTGTAAGTCTTAATAAAAGCTCTTACAAGTGTTCGATCAGATTCAGACCTACTCTTCCTCCATCGCTTCTCTAGACGTCTCTTCTGGCGTTTCAACTCCCGGAGCTCCTCGTTGAACCATGGGGCTCTACGGGGTCTAGCGCCACGGAGAGGTCGCAAAGGCGCAATCCGGTCGAGAGCCTCCGCAGCAGCCGTATTCCAGGCCTCCGCAAGAGACTCCGCCGAACTGTGGATGAGTGCCTCTGGAATAACCCCAAGCGCTGTCTGGAAACCCTCTGGATCCATTAGGCGTCTGGGGCGGAACATCTTCATTGGTTCCGCCTCCCTGCGGGGAAGGATTGGAGCCAGGAAGTCAAGCCGTAGTAGAAAATGGTCTGACCATGACAAAGGCACTGCTTCTAAGCCCCTTAGTCTCAGACCATTGCTCAATTGCTCGGAAAGGAATACCATGTCAGGTGCGTGCCCCCCCTCATGAGTCGGACCCCGTACTACTTGAGTCAGGTCCATGGCTGTCATGGTGGCCATGAACTCCTGTGCCAACCCCGAGGTTTCGCCGAGTGACGGCAAGTTGAAGTCCCCCAAGACAATAAGTCTGGGGAACTCCACCGCCAACCCGGCTACCTCCTCGAGTAGCACAGGCAGGGCTTTTGACACGCAGCTGGGAGGCAGGTACGTGAGAAATAAGCCCACCTGAACCCCTAAGTCCAACCTCATCAAGAGTGACTCGCAACCCGCAATTTCCGGAGCAATGAGTCCACGTAGGCAAAGGCTCTCCCTGGCTATAATAGCCACTCCTCCCCCCCTTCCCTGGGGTTGAGGTTGATGCCATATCTGAAACCCAGCTGGGCAAATTTCGGAGAGAGGAACACCTCCCTCTGGGCCCAGCCAGGTTTCAGTAATACATGCCAGGTCGGCCTCCTCATCCAGGATCAGATCCCGGATGAGGAGAGCTTTATTTACCACCGACCTGGCATTGAGCAGCAGCAACCTGAGTCCAGGGCCAGAGTTACACTCATCACCAGTACCCAAGATTGGGCTCACAGAGTTGGAACAAGGGACCGTTATTAAGCAACGGTCTCTCGTTCCCCTGGAACGGCTAACTCTGTGACCCCCGCCATATCTGCCTCTCCCCAGCAACACAGGGATATTCCGGCCCTCTGCCACCCCAGAGATCAATGCCCCTGCCTCCCCTGCCTCCCGAGCGTCAGGTGGGCCAATTCTGTCACTCATACTACTGTCACTCATCCCATCCATACCATATTCCCACCCACCCCAACCATCACACTCATACTCATTCATTCCATATACAACATTGAATCTACTCCAGTCATCCATTAATTAGAAACCCCCCCCAATATTAAAAGAAGATTAAATTAATAATAGATAAAAATGCTGATAGAATATAGCACAGTATAAATACATATAAATAGAATAAAAAAATTCACAAGATTAATAATTAATAATATAAAATGATGGATCAGCGGGTCATTCTTGAAGACATTAATTCAGGTGTCAATTTGTCCCCCACTAATAACCCCAGTACAAGTTTATGGTCAGTTATAAGTTCAAATGTCTGGCCATATAAGTAAGCATGAAACCTCTTTCTTCCCACAACTGCTGCTAATGCCTCCTTATCAATTGGCTATAGTTCCTCTCAGCAAGTCTTTGAATAGAAAGCAATTGGTGCCTCTGAGCCATCAGGAAATGTGTGATTCAATACTGTCCCTCCTCCAAAATGGGAAGTATTGATTGTATTGTTTTGGACAAGCATACTGTCTGAAGAGAGAAGGGTTTTTTTTACTGCTTGGACTGCGTTGTCTTCTTTGTTCCCCGAAGTCCACGTGGCCCCTTTTTCCAACAGTCTATGTAGGGATTCTGCAATGGTTGCCTACTGTTTTTTTAAAAAAATGCATAGAAATTTAGCAATCCCAGGAAGACTTGTAGGTTGCTTTTGTTTGTTGGTGTAGGGGCTTCTTTGATTGCTCTAATGTTTGCTTCTGTATGGTAAATACCTGATTCATCTGTCAATGCTAGGTACCCCTATGATACATTTGTCCCTCTTCACTTTGAGGCCCTTTTCCTGAAAACTTTTCAGGACTTCCTGGAGTTGTTCCCACAATTGAGATTTGGATGTCTCTGACATAAGGACATCATTGAAATATGGCACGATTCCCAGAATGCCTTGAACCAGTCTTTCCATTAGGCTTTGGAATACAGTGGAACCCCGACATAAGAGCTGCTCTACTTAAGAGCAACTCGAGATAAGAGCTGGGAGGGGAGAGATATTTTTGTTCTACTTACAAGCCCAAATTCGAGATACAAGCGCCAAGGAGCTGTCTCCTGAAGCCAAACGCTAACTTCCGCGTTCGGCTTCAGGAGACAGCTGCGAAGCGGCGCGCGTGTTTTAAAAGGTTGCAGCCGGCCTGGGGGGCTCGGGGGGGTGCTTGCAGCTTTCTTTCTTGCTCTTTTTCTTTCTCTCTTTTACCTTCCCTTCCTCTATTTCTTCTTTTCTTTCTCCTTCCCACCTTCTTCCCTCCCTCCCTCCCTTCACTCATTCCTCTCTTACTCTCCCCTTTCATAAGTTTCCTTGCTTCCTTCCTCTGTTCCTGTCCCTTCCCCCTTTCTTTCTTTCTTTCTTTCTTTCTTTCTTTCTTTCTTTCTTGCTCTTTTTCTTTCTCTCTTTTACCTTCCCTTCCTCTATTTCTTCTTTTCTTTCTCCTTCCCACCTTCTTCCCTCCCTCCCTCCCTTCACTCATTCCTCTCTTACTCTCCCCTTTCATAAGTTTCCTTGCTTCCTTCCTCTGTTCCTGTCCCTTCCCCCTTTCTTTCTTTCTTTCTTTCTTGCTCTTTTTCTTTCTCTCTTTTACCTTCCCTTCCTCTATTTCTTCTTTTCTTTCTCCTTCCCACCTTCTTCCCTCCCTCCCTCCCTTCACTCATTCCTCTCTTACTCTCCCCTTTCATAAGTTTCCTTGCTTCCTTCCTCTGTTCCTGTCCCTTCCCTCTTTCCTTCCTTCCTTCCCACCCTCCGTCCATTCATTCACCCATTCCTCTCTTGATCGCTTAAAGCCGGTCCCTGGTGCAAAAAGGGTTGGGGACCTCTGTCCTACAGGATTGGGTGGCAGAGAAGTTGAACATATGTAAATTTAAAAGTTTAAGAAAGTTTACAAGTTAAGTGAAAGAAACTTCATTATTCATTTATATGTACATGTACATTTCTTCATTAAAAACATGTCTTTCTGCATAATTTAGACTAACTTTGTGAGTTTTTTGAGGGCTGGAACCAATTAAAATTATTTACATTAATTCCTATGGGGAAAAGTCGTTCGAGATAAGAGCTGCTCGACTTAAGAGCCCAGGTCCGGAACGAATTAAACTCGTATCTCGAGATACCACTGTAGTCCTGGTGCCACACTGAAGACAAATTTCAGCTTAGTGCACCTGAATGCACCCCTGGGTGTGACAATGGTCTGTGCTTCAGCCACCTTGTCATCCTTTGGGAACTGCTGGGACACATGGGCTAAATCCAATTTCACAAATATTTTCCTGAGACCTAGTGAGTGTAGCAGGTGCTGAACTACAGTATTGGCACAGGGTATGCATTAAGCTGTAAAGCTTTATTAATGGTGGCTTGGTAGTCAGCGCAAATTCGGATTGTGCCATCTTGTTTCATAGGGATTACTAAAGGGCAGTGATGGCAAACCTTTTTCCCTTGGGTGCTGAAAACGTGTGCGCGCACACTATCGCATCTGGGTGAATGTCCACATCCATAATTCCATACCTGAGGAGGGCAAAAATTGTCTCCCCTGCCCAACTGGAGGTTTTCTGTAGGCCAGAAACAGCCCATTTCCCAACTTCTGTTGGGCCCAGTAGACTTGGGTTTCACCCTCCCCAAGCTCTGGAGCTGGTGGGAGTGGAAAAATGTCCTTCCCCATCACCCTACTGCCTTCCCGAAGCCTTTGGGTGCTTTGGAAAATAACTTGACCTCCCTATTTTCCCCTTTGGAAAATAGGAGCCCCTCGAATATTGGAATACTGCTATCATGTGTCTCCCAGTCCTTCTCTTCACTAGACTAGCCATGCCAAGTACTTGCAACAATTCATTGTATGTTATAGCTTCCAGTTCCCTAATCATTTTGGTTGGTGATTAGGAGGAGTTTCAATATCTTTTTTGTAGTATGGTATCAAAAATTGGATGCAATATTCTAGAGGTGGTCTTACTAAGGCTTTATAGAGTAGTGTTAGTACTTGATCTTGAGTGTATCCCTCTGTTAATGCAATTTAGGATTGCACTGACTTTTGTGGCTTGTATTTAATTGGTTTTCCACTAAGACTCCAAGATCCCTGACACAGTTACTTCTATTAAATCAGTCTATATATGTACTTTTGGATTTTCTTGCCTAATTATAAGAGTTTACTTTTCTCTACATTGAATTTCATTTTGTTAGGTAGGGCCCAATATTCAAGTCTGTCAAGATCCATCTGGATCTTGAATCGATCAGCTAGGATGTTGGCTATTCCTGTCAACTTAGTATCATCCACAAATTTGATAAGATTCCCTTCTATTCCCTCATCTAAGTCATTTATGAAGATGTTGAAAAGTATTGGGCCTAAGCACCTTCTGGTATTGCACTGCTTATTCCTCTCCATGTAGATTGTGCTTATATGAGGATTACACACTGGTCTATGATCAGTTATCTATACTCCCAAGATTTCTAGCAGAATGTACATGTTGTAGTCAATTCTTTTGTTTTTTAGCTTTAATATATTGTGAAAACATGAAGCAAGAGGTCAATGCTTACATCTTTTGGAAATAATTCTTCCTATTTCTGCCCTTCATAGCTCTATCAAGTTTTTCATGGAGACTGGTGATATTAATATGTCTGCAATTCAACTACTTAGCCTTTTTAAATATAATAATTAAAACAAAAGCATGGAATGAATATATGATATTGGGCAGCGATTTTAACAAGAAGGGTGACTGACCCCTCTGATGTTCATTGAAATGGACAGGGTGCTTATTCTACAATCTCCACATCTTCCCACATTTATATTAACAATCAAGGAAATCTTTCCAAGGAATCTTCTTGTTGTTATTCAGAAAGCATGGTAATTGAGGAAGGCACTTGGCAAATGAAATAGAGACAATATCATACAATATTAGTACCCTCTACTATCTTCTAACAGCAAAGTAATTATTGCAAAATATTACAAAAGAAAGTGAAAGAACATTGTGAACTATGCTCTAAATGGCATAGCCTCTTTTATGGCGGGGGGGCGGGGTGCATCGGAAACACTTGGAAATTTGAAGATAAATTTTAGGATATTTTATTTTATTTATTTATTTTATTTTATTTTATTTATTTATTTTGTCCAATACACAGTAATACACAATGAAGGTTATACAGGATATAGTAGAGAATAAATACGAGATATAGGAGAGATTATAGCACAGGGGACGGAAGGCACTCTAGTGCGCTTATGTACGCCCCTTACTGACCTCTTAGGAATCTGGAGAGGTCAATCATGGATAGTCTAAGGGTAAAATGTTGGGAGTTAGGGGATGATACTACAGAGTCCGGTAATGAGTTCCACGCTGCGACAACCCGATTACTAAAATCATATTTTGTACAGTCAAGTTTGGAGCGGTTAATATTAAGCTTGAATCTGTTGTGTGCTCTTGTGTTGTTGTGGTTGAAGCTGAAGTAGTCTTTGACAGGCCAGACATTGCACCATATGACCTTGTGGGCAATACTTAGATCATGTTTAAGACGTTGTAGTTCTAAGCTTTCAAGACCCAGGATTGTAAGTCTGGTTTCATAGGGTATTCTGTTTCGAGTGGAGGAATGAAGGGCTCTTCTTGTGAAGTATCTTTGAACATTTTCAAGGGTGTTAATGTCTGAGATGCGATATGGGTTCCAAACAGATGAGCTGTATTCGAGGATGGGTCTGGCGAAAGTATTGTAATCTCTGGTAAGTAGTGTGAGATTTCCAGAGCAGAAGCTACGTAGGATTAGATTAACAACTCTTGGGGTCTTCTTAGCGATGTTGTTACAGTGGGCTTTGGCACTTAGATCTTTAGTTATTAGTATTCCGAGGTCCTTGACTGAGTGGGGATTATCTGTGATAATTGTTTATTAAGTTTGTATTTGAAGTTCTGATTCTTTTTCCCGTTGTGTAGGACACATCGAACCACAAATGGGTGGATGCAAGTGAAACTCTGAGCAGATTTCATGCCTTATTGGTTTTAAGGGTATTTGCATGTCTTTATATTGTAACATTGCATCAACTGTTTCTATTTTACTGCCTGATTACAATTAGTGTAATTTCTCTTTCTATTGCAAGTAGGTTTCTTTGTCCTAACACACTCAATGCCAAATTTCCAGCACATGAAAAAGTCACCCTACTTGCTCAAATTCTGAAGTGGGAGGGGGGAATCTTCTGTATTCTCGGCCAGTTTTAAAATGTGTATTAACAAACACAAATAGGACTTGCCAGTGCAGCAAAAAATAAAGCTGCCTGTTACATGCACAGTGTATCTTTAATGAAGTTTAAAAATGAGCTAAACATTTCCTTGGGAATTCTAAAAACACTTATCTCTGAGGCAGTTATTTAGCTTCACAAGTCTTTGTTGTTTAACAAGCTAGAGAAATGGGTCATCTAATGTTATATTAATCAGCAAATTAATATTTTAATTTGCTTTTCTTTGTAGTTGAGATGCTTGCAGCATCTCCAGTGTTTTCTCTCTGTATATGCTGATGTTAAGTGGTGACATTATCATATTATACCTTGGAGTGATGAGATAAAAGAGTCCAGAGATAGTTTTATTCTTAGGAGAAAGGAAGGTTTATAATGACATGGGCATAATCTTAATTGTGCATGAGAACTCCTGTGAATCAATGGCTTTGCACATGACTTATAGACATGCATAAGGAGAAGAAGTAATTAGAAAAGGTAATTAGAAAAGGTGGTACCACGATCTGCTGGAATTGTGGTAATCCTGGTTGGCACTGGATTAAGAGTCTGGAACTGAAGCATATATGACAACATAAATATGAGTGTATCTTATCCTGCACAATGTTCCCAGGATACTAAACTGGAAGGGATGTGGGCAGACCATCTCCATTCATATGTTCCAAAAATATCTCATTTTAGAAAACAAATAGGAGGATGCTAATCAAGTTATATTTACTTGTGACTTTCCAGAACTGTCCAGAAAAATATACTGTAAAATTTGAAAGGATGTTTTACTATTGAAAGAGATATATTCAACCAATGCTTTGATTTTTTTCCATAGTAGGTAGACTCTCCAAGGATGGGTTGTCCCTGTCCATTAGTCAATCATGACTGAGTCTGAAAAAGTATAATTATCACCCCCTATCTTAAATTCCCCCTCTTTCGACTCAGTCCTAGTTCAGGACGCGTGCCTTTGCTTCCAAAGGAATTCCAATCAAAGAGTTTTCCATTTGTCATCTATCAATTGCTTGTGAGTGCCCTTTCCCCATGAGCTCCCAAACCATATCTGGCCTATTGTTGGGTTGAAGGCAGTATTGAGGATCAGCCCAGCTGTTGCTCAAACCTCTAAGCGAAGGCCTGTTAATTTCTATTGCTCATTAGCATACCAGCTCTCAGAAGTGGGGGAGGGGTGAAAATTGGTGTTGTGCTGACCTTTTGAGAGAATATATATGTTAAATCTGGTTGAAGCATTCTGTGAAGCATCTGGAATCAAATTATTAATTGGGCTGGATATTTTTGGGACTAGTTCACGTTCGACTCAGCTAGTCATGGATTTGAAAGACCAGTAGACAGATGAGTATTGGTATCCTAGGCCCGTGTTCTTGTCACCTGAATCCAAAAGTGAGAATGATGTGGAGTCAGAGACTGAGGATCAACTAGAGACTGTAGCATCCCCAGTTAAGGTATGGACTGAGTCAGAGGAGGAAGATGAATTAGAGGATGAGCCCATGTTAGACGCCAGAGTGAAGAGAACAATGTCCAGGCAAGAGTATTTGAAAAAAGGGGGTTCTGGTATTTGTAGCTTTAGGGAACATTTGGCCACACCTTGTCACTATATAAGGGACAGCCTGGTGGTGAACAACATTTGAAATCATAATCGTGTGTGAGCCTTGGAGTTCCAGGACAACTTTATGGTTCCAGATCGCTCAAGCTCATGAATTCTGCATATTTGAAAAGACTCCTGATAAACTGGAAGTTCAGTTGACAGACAGAATCACTTCAAAGGAATTTCCTCTAATAAGTTTGGCTTCCGGCCCAGAACTTGTGCTTATCTCAGGAACAGTGTCTCTGAGAGGCTAGAAACATTGCCAGCATAGACTAAAAATATTACCCTGTTTTATTCTGGACATTTTAATAGCAATGT
Source organism: Erythrolamprus reginae (assembly GCF_031021105.1). Lineage (NCBI taxonomy): Eukaryota > Metazoa > Chordata > Lepidosauria > Squamata > Dipsadidae > Erythrolamprus > Erythrolamprus reginae. The sequence continues at coordinate 39,270,296 of NC_091963.1, read as the reverse complement.
AATTTTATAGTTGATCCTCTGAGTGTGTATGTGTGGCTTTTATTCTGATTGGTCATTCCTACAGACAGAACAGATACTGCATTTTTTCACTACTGTCCTTGTCCTCAGAGCTGTGGGCCGCTGCTTGCAGCAGCCTGGCCTTCTGACTATCAGATGAGACCTCCTTCAGGAGGCCTATGCTTTCTGAGGCCTTCCTAGGCTACCTTATGTGCTGCCTCCTGTAATTGTTTACTGATCTGAGATTTGGCCCACTGCGCAACCTTCCCAGAGGCCCTCCTGACACATTTCTACTCACTGGGATGAGCAGAGCTCCACAATCGTTGTCTGTCTCTGCCTGTTAGGAGCTCTTCAGGCCACAACTTATCCCTTCAGCATGTGGCAGCTATTTCCCATGTGACTGATGGCCATTATGAGGGTCCTTGATAGTGGCCATATTGACCAAGTTGGTGATGGCCATTTTGAATGCCCCAAACCACCACTTTGAATTGAGTCCAGAAACCAGTTGGCAGCCAGTGCAGACCACAGAGTGTTGGAGAGATGTAGGCATACCTTAGCAGGCCCATGACTGCTTGCACAGCCATGTTCTGCACAATTTGAAGTTTTCAAACACTCTTCAAAGGTAGCCCCATGTAGAGAGCATTACAGTAGTCGAACCTCAAGGGGATAAGGGCATGAGCAACAGTGAGTAAAGACTCCCTGTGCAAATAGTGTTACAACTGGTGCAGCAGGCCTGGACAAACGCCCACCTCACCACAGTTGATAGATGATGTTCCAAGGTCAGCTGTGGGTCGCGGAGGACACTCAAGTTGCAGACCCTCTCTGAGGGGGTCAAAAGTTCTCCCCCAGGATAATGGACAGACAGATGGAAGTGTCCTTGGGAGGCAGAACCCACAGCCACTCCATCTTGTTGTGATTGAGCTTGAGCTTCTTAGCATCCATGCAGACCCCAACAGCCTCCAGACACCGGAACATCAATTCCACTGCTTCACTAAGTGGACACGGGCTGGAGATGTATAGTTGAGTATCATCAGCATACTGATGGGAACTCACCCTATGCTCTCGGATGATCTCACCCAGTGGTTTCATGTAGATATTAAACAGCAAGAGGGAGAGGACTGACCCCACAAAGGAGGGGCCTAGGAGATGACCTCTGTCCCCCTGCTAGCACCGACTGTGACCAACCAGAGAGGTAGGACTGTTGGTTATGACCTATATAGCCCTTAACGGCTTCAGAATATCTCCGGGACCACCTTCTGCCGCACGAATCCCAGTGACCGGTTAGGTCCCACAGAGTTGGCCTTCTCCGTGGTCCCGTCGACGAAACAATGTCATCTGGTGGGACCCAGGGGGAGAACCTTCTCTCTGGCAGCCCCAACCCTCTGGAATCAACTCCCCCCAGAGATTAGGATTGCCCTTACCCTCCTTGTCTTTCGCAAACTTCTCAAAACCCACCTCTGTCGCCAGGCATGGGGAAATTGATTCCCCTGGGCCATGTCTGCTTTGTGTATGGTTTGTATGAAATGCATGAGTGGTTTTTATATTAAGGGTTTTAAAGTGTTTTTATATATTGGATCTGTACTGTTCTTGTTGTGAGCCGTTCCAAGTCTGCGGAAAGGGGCGGCATACAAATCAAATCAAATAAATAAGTAGGAGGAGAACCACTATAAAACAATGCCTCCCACTCTCAGCTCGTCCAGATGGCACAAAAGAATACCATGGTTGATGGTATCAAAAGCCATTGAGAAGTCAAGAAGCACCAGGATAGAGGATAAAACGCTATCATGGATCTGCCAGAGATCATCCATCAGCGCAAACAAAACAGGTTATGTGCTGTAGCTGGGCCTGAATCCTGACTGTTGAGGGCTCAGCTACTTGGCTTCATCCAAGGCCCATTGGAACTAGAACAAGGGAAGGTTGGAGACTGGACAATAGTTATTAAATACAGCTGAGTCCAGGGAAGTCTTCTTGAGGAGGAGGCACATAAGTGCCTCCTTGTAGGGAGCCAGAAAGGATCCCTTCCTCAAGGAAGCATTGACAATCTCCTGGACCCAGCTCGGTATTACCTCTCTGCTCGCTAAAACCAGCCAGGAGGTACAAGGGTCCAACAAACAATGTCAGAGCTCAAAACTCCATGGCCTTCATCAGGTGTTACTCTGTCAAACTTCTCCCAGATGGGCCCCTGTCACCTCGACTGACTTGTCATCCAACACTACATTCCAATTGGAGTCAAGGTCTGTATGGAGCTAAGTCATTTTATCCATGAAAACTTATTAAAGTGTTCAGCAGTATACTGCGAGGGTTCATCAACACACACACCGATTAAGGAGGAAGCGAGTCACCCTAAACAGGGCAGCTGGGTGGGATACCGCAGATGCAATTAGGGTGACATGATACATGTCATCTTGTCACCTAGAGCACCACTTGGTAAGTCTTAATATAAGCACTTAGCAGTGTTCAGTCAGATTCAGATTTACTTTTCTTCCAGTGCTCCAGAAGACAAACATCTGTTCTGGTGTTTCATCCCCTGGAGGTCCTCAGTAAACCAAAGAGATCTCCAGGGTCTATTGCCACAGAGATCACAAAGGCACAATCCGGTCAAGAGCCCCTGCTGCTGCCATATTCCAGGCCGCAGCAAGGGACTCTGCCGAACTGTGTACAAGCAATTCCAGTAAAAAAACAAGTGCCTTCTGAAAGCCCTCTGGGTCCATCAGGCACCTGGGGTGGAACTTCTTAATCGGATCCACCTCATTGTGGGAGAGAGTTGGAGCCTTAAAATCAATCCATAGCAGAAAATGCTAGGAGGTTTGACTCCTCCTTCACTCTGAAGGTGAACTCATATTTCCACCATGCATAGGAAATCATTCTCCCTTGTTTTTTTCCCTGCCAGTCCACTGACTTGGAGAGACAATGGCATAATCTCAATGTGAAATGAGCTTTGAACATATATCATACCTCCGACTTTTGCTGGAATGAGGCTGATTTCATCTCTTTTCTGGTTGCCTCCCTCGGGAAAAAGGTCTCTTCTCTCATGGTGGGGCGCTGGATTCATACGGTCATTTCCTTATGTTATGATCTCCTTGCCTTGCCTCGACCTGGGGAGGGGGTAAAGCTCGAGTTTTGATCAAAGTGGTCTGCCATATGGCCACTTGGGCCTCCCCAACTCCATTTGTCCACCACTATAAACTTGACTCTTTTGCTGTAGGCGAGATGGATTTTGGTAACCATGTCTTACTGCAAGTACGAGTGGGAAATCTGGGTTCCAACCAGATTTGATTGACCGTCCCTAGTCTTAGGCTGATTTGCATGTCCCATCCTTGAAAGTTAGCTTCACCTACTATGGAGAAGTGGCGTTGGTACTCACCTGATACACCCATTCTCGTAGGGTTGAGCTAGCCTCCAAGTCCTACTCTTTGTTTGGTCTGCCTGTGGGTAATTTTGGGCTGTTTGATCTATTCCTGACTGCCTACATAAGTTCATGTGATGCTTGCTGCCGTATTTTTTTTCTTGTTGTATAAAGTTTTTTTCTGTTATGGAAGCTGCACGCAGAGTCTCTTTTTAGTCCTTCATCGAAAGAGGGGGAATCTAAAATGGAGGGCAGTATTTATACTTTTTCAGACTCAGTCCTGATTGAGTCCTGACAAGGTCAACCCGGCCTTGGAGGCTAGCTCTACCCTACAAAAATGTGCATATCAGGTGAGTACCAACGGCCCTTCTATCAAGATTCTGAATCATGCAGATCATGATTGTCTTATATTTTTCCCCAAAAGACAAATGGACTTTCTTGGTGTTTTCTTTGAAAACATTTCTCATTCGAGAAGCTTCTTCTGTTACAAGTTATTCTATTTATTCTAATAAATATTGTTATTTATTGTTTTATAAAATATTATTTATCTTATAAATTATTTATCTTTCACATTATCTTATTCTTAGAATATTTAGTCTAACACAACCCCTAGGCTAGGACTGGCAGCAGGCCCTACAAGTTATAGTCATGCGTTCAAGAGTTCCCCCTCCTACTCTGCAGAAAAACTTCCCTCCACAAAGCTGTTCCCTGTCAACCCAAAGTTTTAGGGCCACTATTCTAAGTGAATTGTAAAAACATACCTGGACCAACCAGTAAATAATTTTGCACCACTTTATCACTTTGATCATTTCTGATCAATTCTATTGATTGTTAAAACAGCATTTTTCCTTTCCTATACTTTCATTTCACATTGCATGAGGGCTATGCACATTAACAGACAATTTGAAATGCCTGCCTTTCTTAAAGCAGGAGTCATTCTGTCTTTCAGCAATAATATGCCATCTACATAAGAAGATTGGCCAAAAATAAAGAACGAAAAAGCAATACATTGTTTTGAAAAGCTATTTTTAAAAAAATTACTGGGATTGTCTTGTTATTAAACATATATGGTACAGCATTTTAAGTAATTCCTAAAAATACCAGCTATATAATAGCAATAAGTAAGAGTATTAAATTAATCACTTGAATACTAAAGAAAAAGATTAAAATTACTCCAGCAAAGCTTAAAGCTTTCAAGTCAATTCTTATTGTCAAGTGTAATATGATGCAATAATGCGGTATAGAGGAATAGGAAGTATCTACACCAGATGTTGAAACAAACCAACAAATAAGTGAGTCATTTACCCTCATTTATTTAGCAGCCTTCAAGATGAGATCATCCAATATCCCAATAAAATCATATAATACACATTCCACTATAACAGTGCTCCAATTTGGGTGTTCAAATCAATGTTCCAAAAGGTTCCTGTATCTGCAGGAAAAAATAATAAAGTAGTGGAAAACATGCATTTTGAATTTCAGTTTTATGCTCAGCAGTTTGAACAGGATTTTGTAACATTTATGTAACATATATAATCATTCCTTTTGGACAAAATATATTTCACATATTTTGAGGGGATGGGGGTGGGGGACGATGGAATTTTTATTGTATTTTGTGTTTTATGATTGCTTCTACTAGAATTATCTAGTATCCCAACATTGGAGTTATCAAACCTATTGCTTGGCCCTTATGACCCAAGGAATGTTTATTACTTTTATGACCCAAAGAACCAGAGTAATACATCTAAAGGATAATTTTTTGTGTACTGAACAAAATTAATCCTACATGATATGCTCATGGTTCATTGTACCAGTAAACAATTGTTATACAATCAATTGATTACAATTAAACAGGTTTATTCAACAGTGAAAATGGAGAGATGAATCATATAAACTATGTAAACTCTATTTCCAAATACATGCAATTTGCTGGTTTATAAAAAGGTTCAGAAACTTTCACATACTTTTTGTTTTCCAAGCTGTTGTGCTCAACTAAAATGACAGCTGCTGTTTTTAACGTTTTGTTGTCTAGACTTACTTATTTATTAAATTTATATGCCACATATATATTCCAATTAAATATCTTGTTTTGTAAAACTGGCATTTTGCACATGTGTGAAAATTGTGGCTGCCGTCATATTTATGTCCCTTGTGCAACATCGGAATTTTGTAAGCCAGAAAATGAGCTTCTCATAATAAAATGCTTGCTCAAGTATAAAAATTTCTATAGAATAATGAATAGAGCATGGGTATCTTTCCAACTATATTATTTAGCTCTTTGGGCTATAAACCAATCAGACTGACCCTTCTAATGTTCAGAATGCTCAAGGGTTGAATATCCCCATCTGACGGAGGCTGGTGGCATTACTGCTGAAGCTTGCTAAGGTAACAGCTAATTCAACAACATAGCAGATAATGTGATAGCATCAGTGGCTCCTTTCTTACTTGTCCCTGGCTCCCTTGTGTCATTATTCCAATTTGACTTTTAGTCTGTTCCCTGTATACAGCCATTCCAAAAATTAAATAATAATGATAATAATAAGGCAGGAAACAAGGGGATCTCTGACCTCAAAAGGGTTATGTCTTTTGCCTTAATTCTTGGTATGGTGGAAGGTCTTAAGCATAAAACATATCAGGAAAGACTTAATTAACACAATCTGTATAGTCTGGAGGACAGAAGGAAAAGGGGGACATGATAGAAACATTTAAATATGTTAAAGGGTTAAATAAGGTTCAGGAGGGAAGTGTTTTTAATAGGAAAGTGAACAGAAGAACAAGGGAACACAATCTGAAGTTAGTTGGGGGAAAGCTCAAAAGCAACATGAGAAAATATTATTTTACTGAAAGAGTAGTAGATCCTTGGAACAAACTTCCAGCAGATGTGGTAGATAAATCCACAGTAACTGAATTTAAACATGCCTGGGATAAACATAGATCCATCCTAAGATAAAATACAGAAAATAGTATAAGGGCAGAATACATGGATCATGAGGTCTTTTTCTGCCGTCAGTCTTCTATGTTTCTATGTTTCTTCTATGTATGTTCTGTTTTTCAACCCCATTTTTTATATGATTAATTTTTAAGATTCTACCTCTGATCAAATAATAAAACTAAATTAATCAATAAAACAAATTTAAAAGAATGTATGTAGAACAACTCTTACTAAGAATCTGTTTAGAACACTAAAAACACCATTTGATTCTTTTAGAAATCTTGAGATTTCCCCCCTCAGAGATCAATTCCAAACCCATATAATGGGCCATAAGTGTTAAGTCCCATTACCTGGGGTGTGGTTGTGGTGGGAAGAGCACAGAGCAGTGCACAGAGCAGCACGCATTGGAGAGGGCGATTGCAGCAATGAGTGAGGCTGCGGTGGCGGCAGCAGCAGGATATGCCAGGGTGGCACTGCCCATCCGCAAATCAGCAGGTTGCTCTCCTGACTGGTTCCCACAAGTGGCACCGGCAGCAGGCAATGAGATAAGAGTGAGGAGGCAGCAAAAGAACCTCTGGTGACAGCGCTACACAGCTGCTCACCAGCTGCTCACCCCTGCAAGGAGCACAGCAGTGGATTCCCTGGTGATAATTGCAGAGGAGGGAGAAGAGACAGTGGTGAGAAAGTTCCAGGAAGGCGTTCCAGGAAACGGGTGGGGCCAATGGCCATGACGGCAGTGGACTTCCCCTTCACCTGTGGGCATGCTCCAAATCCCTGCCACCCATGGGTCCTGGTTCCCGTGGAACTGGACCAGATCCTCCCTGGAGGGGAAGTGAAGATGGGGTCACTGCTGGGGGTCTTGTTTGGGCTTGGCATAACCCCCAGATGAACTGGCTTGACCTCCACCAGTGGCGGTGCAAAATCGGCCAGGCTGCCATGCCTGAGCCAACCGAAGCTGTGGGGCCGACACCGCAATGCAAGAATTGGAGCAGCGAGGGAACACCTGGGAAAAGAACTCTAAGAACTTTGCTGGAGTTGATGGAGATGGAATTTTAAGCTGTGCTGCTGAGTGACATGGCCAAATAAAGATTGGAGACTGTTTTAGCTTGTTTTGGTTTTGGAGTAAAGAATAAAGTTACTGGAAATGGAAGGAAGCAGCTGTATCTGCGGTGAGGAGACAGTGAAAGCTTCTGGAACAGCAAGAGCCCAAAAGTGGATTTAACAAGTAAAGATATATAAATTAAATTATAGTAATATCCTAAAAAATTCTAAGAAGATTGATTTACTTTTTATTTTACCAAGAGATTTAAACTTTCAAGTAAGAAAATAAAGGAACTCTGTGGAATTTGCAAAACACCTCCACCTGCTGGTTGAAGGACTTACTACAAGATAAATTTTGAATTTATTTTCTGACAAATGCTGACTTTGTTTTTGGAACATCTTATCTACTATAGTGAAGTTATAAAGAACCTTCTTTGTTTACCTGTGAGGGGGGGGGAAGGAGTATATTAGTTGTTACTGTTGGATGATGAAAAAAACCTAGGAACTGTCTGAGTGAAGGGAATAGATTGAATATTTAACCATGCTACACATGCTGTTACACAAGGGACAAATGTGGTAAAGAAAGAAGAAGAAAGGAAGAAAGAAGATTTGGACAATGATGAAATTATAAAAGAATAATTGATTTGATAATTAGATGAATTCATGATTAATGTCTACTTGAAACTATATGACTCTTACAATATGTTGTTATGCAATTGGGAAATACAATGGAAGGAAGGGTAAAAGAAAAAGAAATATAAAGGCTGAATATCATCAAGATTTAAAAATCTATAATTTGAGCAGGATAATTGTTTTTGAGATGAATTTATGATTGATGCTACTTTGCATCAAAGTACTATTACTATACTTTTTTCTATATAATACTTTATTGCATGAATTAATGGGAAGAAAGGAAAGGGAAAGAAGAAGGATAATGAATTAAATGCTACTCTTGGGAATTACAGAATATTGATCATGATAATTAAAGATAAAAATTCATAAAGGTTTAATAAATTATTAAAATAAACAAAGATTTTTTAAGTTAATTTAGAAAATAATTTTAAAATAATTTAGAAAAAATATAAAGAATCAATTTATTGATGATGATGAAATATTGATATATAGTAATTATGGAATAAATGGAGTAAGAAAAGATACAGTGAAAAAATACAAATAGATCAGGGAAGATGATTACACTGGGTTTACAGTGAAAGAATATAAATAGATTAGGGAAGATGATTACACTGGGTTTGCAGTGGAAAAATATAAATAGCTTAGGGAAAATGATTACACTGGGTATACAGTAAAAACATAGAGTAGGGAAGATGACACTGAAGTATAAATAGAGTAGGGCATGACAATTATATTGGGTTGGCAGTGAAAGCACAATTAGAATTGTGAGAAATAGATAAAATGATAGATGAGTTGGGAATTTTATACTGATTTGGCGGATTGATAATTGAATACTATATTTCCATTAATGTTGTGGTTCCGTCTGAGGCCCCTCAGGGAACGGCTGATCTTCTGTCGGTTTCCAGCTCAGAGGGAGAGGATGAGGAACAGGAGGTGCAGGCAGACGAGGAGGAGGAATCCCAGGCTGAAGAAGAGGGAGGACAGCCAGAGTCCCCCCAGAGGGAGCTCTCCCCAGCAAGCAGCCTGGATTCCTTAGAGGAAAATGCACAAGCCATAATTGATCTGCGACAGAGAAGAGCTACACAGCGAAGGGACCAATTGGCTAGGTACTTTCAGCATTAAAGAGGCAACAGCTGGGTTTGGGTGTGGTGCTCTTTGGAAAGGCTAAAAGGCAGACCCACCCTTCCTGGCTTGTGGAGTTTTATCTTTGAGAGTCTTGGGACCTGGCTGTGAACTTTGGCGTCTTGGAATCCTGGTTTGTGCCTTTGACTACTGAAACCTTGGGGTGGGTGTGCCAGCAAGAAGCTTGCTGTATTGTCTGGACATCAGGACTCTGCTGTAAAGTATTATAGCCTGTCTGTTGGGAAGAACAGGTTTTCCTCTGTGTTTATTTTTTCCAGCTATAAAGTACTTTTGCTTTTACCAGCGTGTCTGGCTGTTTTTTCCAGTTGGTGTTGAGGTCTGGGGGAACCCAGACAGAACAATTAAGAACCGAATAAGGGTTTATTAAATTGATGGTGTTGATATATAATGATAAAAATGAAATAGATTTAATTGATATAATTTGGTTTCATTTCTTTCCTTGGGAATAATATGGTTATGATAATATCTTGTAAGATTTGGATGATAAAGTATGGATAATTAATATTTAAAATTAAATAACTTTTTTTAAAGGCAATTAGCATATGGTAAGGGTAAATAATTTTTAAGAGGTAAGTAAGGATGTATGATAATTGAAAATAATCACTTTGGCCTAAACATAATAAAATTTAATAGATAAGTGAAAACAAATAGATGAGATGTAATAGCAAATAGTACTGTAAGTTTGTATAATGATATTGAAAAAGTTTATATGAAAAATTTCCAGTTGATAAAAGTAAAGGAGGCAGCATATTGTTGGATGATAAATACAGAATATAAATGTAAATTAATTGTATTGCATTGAAGATTGAAGATATATGATATTGCACAGTTTAAAAGTGGATAAAAATAAAAAACTTTCACAAAAAAAGAAAGTTCCAGGCAGTGCCCTACAACAGTGAGGATGACAGTCTGGAGGAACCAATGGTAAGTTACCCCAACTGTCCTTTCATCATTCCCATCACTATAGTGGGACCTCAGTCAGCACAGAATGAGAGGTATGGGGAGCTGATAGACACAGGGTATACCTGGTGTCTCATCAGTCAAGTCATGTTTGCTGCATTAGGAATTTGGGTCTGGGAAATGCCAAGCCCATTAGGTTTCAGCAGGTGGATAGCTCACTGCAGGGGAGGGAGGCTCTTGCTACCCACTCCACATAATTGTGTGATTGGAGATAGGTGAGCTTAGGGAGGTATTTAGATTCATCATAGCAAAAATGACAGAGTCTGTTGTATTGGGCTTGTCATGGCTGGATAAGTGGGGGCCCATGGTCTGGTGGAAAGGGATAAAACAGAATGCCAATGAACCTTTGAAATACTAAAAACCCTATTTGCTAGGGACCGATCCTGAAACACCCCAACCCCAGGATACCATTTGTCATCCAGACCAGGGGTGGGTTCTAACTTACCTTGCTGCTGGCTTTCTTCCTCCTGCGCCACATTACCACACCTTATCGGTGCATGAATGCTTTATGCGTATCCACATGTGCAGTGTCAAACAATTTTTTTTTAAAAAAATGCCAAAAACAAGATGGTGACCATATGCACAGTGACAAAAACTCAACTTCAGTGCATGCTCAGAATAAAAAAAATAATAAAAAAAAATAAAAAATGGTGACACACATGGATTGGCACTGATTGAGCTGGTTCGGTGACATCATTGTGACATCATCAATGGGTGGCTACCAGTTCAGGTGGAACCTGAAGATCCAAGCTGATAATCGTCCTTTTGAGCAAGACCAGGTGCAGCCTTGCGCATATAAGTTCATGGAGACAGAATATGACTGGAGTATCTGGGAGAAGAAGGCTCTAGTTGTGGGGTAGATGTTGACAATGTGGCAGTATCTTTTGAAGGGGGTCAAAGATCCATTCAAGATCTAGACAGACCACAAACCTCAAAGCACTGCAGATGCCATGTCAGTTATCACCAGAACAGGTCTGGTGGCCACAGTAGTTCCAACAGTAACGTTTCACACTGAAATACATCCCGGTGGATAAGACCTTCCTGGCAGATGCCCTATCATGAATGCTGCAATATCATAGACTCCAGGAGGAAGTAATACATGCCATCGTACCTTCGCCCTGCAAGCAACACAAGTGACAGTTGGGCAGGAGATGAGGCAAGCACCCGGTGTGAAGAGCAAAGAGGCAATGGCAGCAATGGGACATCTAGTGAAAGTGCCATACAACCGCTCATCAGCTGATCATCCCTGTGTCTCTGTAGGTCCCTCTGGATGGGAGCCATGTGACCCGAAGCTTGTCTCCAGTCCAGATACACTGCTGTGGCTGGATGTTTGCCACAGGTGGCTGGGTGCTAAATGACCAGCAGGCTTTGCCTGCTGGAGGGTGTAGCCCAGGATAATAAAATGTGCTGGGAGGTGAGAACTCCCAGAATTGATTTTGTATGTAACATTATGTACCAAGGCTCTAGCCTATTGTTATGGATTAAAAGGGTTACTGAGCTGCATGGTTTCCTGTGGGTTTGCTTTGATCTTTACCTGGTCCAGGTCTGCACTGTTTGAGAATAAGGAAATATAAGTCCACCTAGTCCAAAGAGTCTATTCAAGGAGCCTCCTTAGCAGTCATTTCCTCCATGTCAAAAATATGTAGAAGATCCTACCCAAGATATATCAACGTTTAAAAATATTACATGGATCAATGCTTTCTATTCATAGTAATAAATTGCATCAATTAAAATAAAACCCAGGACTTTCTGAGTCTTAGAATTTACAATTATTTAAAATATGTACATAAAATTCTTCTAGTCAGAAGCTCTAAAAATAAATTGCAATGCTTAAAAACTAAGTTAAATAAATAATAAATGAATTTAAATAACAAAATTAATAGAAACAAGCATTAGAAATTATAATGCAGATATCAGCACCAATCTGACCTCCAAAAGAAAGTCATCCTGAACACAGCATGTACTACAAAAACGCCTTTTCTGCATTCCTTATAAAACATATCTCCTTATTCTGGAATGACAAGGTGTCCTCTTATTATCTTCCAGCCCACCTTATCAGGCATGCTGTCTTGAAATATCAAGTTCCAAAATCACCAATGTTTTTAAATATTCTGACTGCAAGTCTTACAGTCAGTGATATCTGTTGGGAAAGAATGTTCCAGATAACATTCTTACTATTGTGTTCGACACAAGCTGCATCTTCCAAGTTACTTTTGATAAAAACATGTACTTTCTGTTTCTAAAATATGCTACAGAGACTATAGCAGGCACTGATAAACAAACGCATTTAGGCATTGAGTGGAAAGATGAGTCAAGTATACACAAAAGTTATTACCGTATTTTTCAGAGTATAAGAAGCACCCTTTTCCTCCCTAAAAGAGGCTGAAAATTCAGGTGCATCTTATACTCTGAATGCAGCTTTTTTTGAAGCTTTTCTCCCCCAGCCCCAACTAGGTGCTAACAATCTTCCCAGCTCTTATCTTGCAGGTTCTTTTATTGTTACTGTCTGCAAAGAATGTTTTCCAAGCTCTAAGTCTTTGCAGAGTTTTTTTCATTACTCTAACTTGATCCAAGTAAGTTTCTTTCCAGCCCTAACCAGGTGCTAACAATGTTCCCAGCTGTTATCCACTTACAAGCTCTTTCACTATTACTCTTTGTGAATAATATTTTCAAAATCCTGTCTTTGTAGGTTTTTTATTGTTCTACTTGCTCCAAATGTTTCTTTCCAGCCTTAACCAGCCCGAACTAGGTGCTAACAATCTTCCCAGCTCTTATCTTGCAAGATCTTTTATTGTTACTCTCTGCTAAGAATTTTTTCCAAGCCCTAAGTCTTTACAGGGTTTTTTTTCATTGCTCTAACTTGCTCCAAATGTTTCTTTCCAGCTCTAACCAGGTGCTAACAATGTTCCCAGCTCTTATCAGCTTGCAAGGTCTTTCTTTGTTATTCTCTGTGAAGAATGTTTTCCAAGACCTAAGGCTTTCCGGGTTTTGTTTTTTTTTCATTGCTCTACTTGCTCTGAATTTTTTTTTCCAGCCCTAGCCAGGTTCTAACAATGTTCCCAGCTCCTACTGGCTTGCAAGTTCTTTCATTGTTACTCTCTCCAAATAAGGTGTTTTTAAAAAGCCCTAACCAGGGGATAAAATAATGTGCTGAAACTGACCAGACTAAGGATGCTAGCCAGATGAATATCTGGTAAGCAGATTATTTTCCCTATTTTTCTCCCCAAAAACTAAGGTGCATTTTATACTCTGGTGTGTCTTATACTCCGAAAAATACGCTAATCTTATCCTTCAAACAATATAGTACCATCTACATCTCTGTCTAATTCCTGGACTTATGAACTACCAACATGCAGTTTCTCTTCTTGACAATATTTAGTTTCAGTTTTATTGGTCCTTATTCAGATTACTGTCTGGACCACTTATTCCATGAAGTCAATGTATTGCAAAAAAACAAAAGATTACTCTTATGATAGTGCAAAGTAGAGTTAGTGTCCAATTCCATATCTCCTGATGATATTATTCAGCAACATGTTAAGCTTGTAGGGCCAAACAAAGCTCCATAAAGGAAATATAAAAATCACTGGGGAACACTACATCCAATTTTAGTCACAGATAGTTACTCAGCAAAAGTTCTATGGTTCATTATATCAAAAATATTTGGTCTTCCTGAACTGGCATCATCTCTTGAGAATTTCAAGCAAAAGTATTTTACCGAAATTGGGTTTGACATCTGCAAATCCAAATAAGCAAATGTTTACATTCCCTGTAAAAAGATCACAACTTTAGACAAAGGGTACTAATAAGATTGTAATGAGATTGCATAGTTCTTAACAGCTACATTTCCAAAGCACAGATGGAATATGATGGGAAGATCTTTGAATGGCTGCCAATAGGCAGTGGTAGGGCTGATGGATAAGTTGTCTGACCTTAGCATAAGGCAACTTCCTCAATTCAAATGAAGTATAAATAAAGTAATAAAAGCTGTGATATGTTTATGTACATTAACGACTCAGCAGGCTGATCTGAATAAATCTATTTCCTACAGCAGCTATTTGCTTCCTATAATATATATTATAGTAATAATTGGCATTGTATAAAGGAACATCTGCAGCATATGGACTCACTCCCAAGTCCAGATGGGAGAATCCACAAAAGGTTATGGAGAATAAAAATGCTAAAATCCTGTGGGACTTCTAGACAGACAGACAGGTCCTGGCCAATAGTAGTAGTCAAGGACCAGAAGATGTCAGTGGCGATAGTGATACCAATGACAGCAACAATAGGAAGAAAGAGTATAAGAAGTTCGAGCAGTACCAGAGCTTGAAGAAGAAACTAGAGCAAACCTTTGGGCTTTCAGGGACCGGTTCCATGGATAGAGTTTTATCCATGGACTGGAGTGGTTTCATGTACTGTCTGTAGGATGGATGGAGCTTCATTTGTTTGCATGGCCTGATTTCTGACATGCTGCAGCCCAGTGCTAATCCATGGACCAAGGATTGGAAACCCCTGAACTAGAGAGAATGTGGAATGATATGACAGTAGTGTTCCAACGTCTCAGGGGCGGCCACAAAGAACATGGAGTCAATCTATTCTCCAAAGTACATGAGGACAGGACAAGAAGCTAGTAATGGAAACTAATCAAAGAGAGAAGCAACTTCAACCTTAGGAAAAATTTCCTGAGAGTTAGAACAATTTATTGATGGAACAACTTGTCTCCAGAAATTGTGAATGCTCCAACACTGGAAGTTTTTAAGAAGAGATTGGATAATCATTTATCTGAAGGGGTGTAATGTTTCCTGCCTAAGCAGGAAGTTGGACTAGAAGACCTCCAAGGTCCCTTCCAACTCTGTGATTCTGTTCTGTTCTAGAAACTAAACAAGTAGTGGGAGGGACTGTGAGTTCCAAGCTTGGAGGCTGGCTCTAAAATATCTCATGAATAACAGAACTCTCTGTTCAGAACAAAACAATATTAGAAATGACCAAAATACTGTGCAGAACCCTCTGGAAAGGTGGGATGACACATCCCACCCATGGGGCAGAAGTAAATTTTAATGTATTCATATGTATAAACATAAGGTGACTAATAGATAGGTACTGGGATGCATAACACCAAACATATCATTAGAAGGCAAAATCACAAAACTGTGTCTCACTTATTTTGACCATGTCATGCAGGGGAAATTCATTGGAGAAAACAGTGTTTAGGTTAATGATGAAAGGAAACTAGGCTGTCGGAGAATACAGTGGCTGAATACCATCAAAACTGACACCAGTCAGAGTATAGAAACTTTCAAAGAAGTAGTTTAGGATCTGAAGATGTGGAGAGATGTAGCCCATAGATTTGTCAAGATTTGGACATGACTGAATAGATAGAATTATTATATCATCGTCAGAATCAACATCTGATATCATCTATCTATTTATCTATCTATCATCTATCTATCTATCTATCTATCTATCTATCTATCTCTATCCATCCATCCACCCACCCACCCACCCATCCATCCATCCATCCATCCATCTTGTTCGATCGAACTATCAATCGATCATGTATATGTGTAGGGTTTCCTACACTACCCACTAAGCAGGGGATTGGACTAGAAATTGTTGTTGTTGTTGTTGTTGTTATTATTATTATTATTTATTATTATTATTATCACCACCACCATCATCATCATCATCATACCTTAGAAGAATGTGTATCCCACTATAAAGTAATGCCTTTGATACAGGTAGTTATTTATGAAAGAGACTTAATAAGCCATGTCCATCGCATGTGTTTCCTTACCCAGAAAAAGTGCATGTGCACAGCGACTCACACCATTTAGGAGTCCAGAACATCATTTAAAGGCAATTACAAAACTCCAAGCAAGCATAAAAATGTTTGCTAGCCAGAATAATTTTAAAATACAACAAAAGGTTTCCGCATAGCTTTGCAGATTGATCGTGATTGTACTGGTGCTAGATTTTAAAAATATGCCTTAATTTTTATGCATCCATGCAATTAGAGATGGGTGAATAAGAATAATCCAAAGAGAATGAATTATTTTTTGTATAATCTTTGTAAAAACTCTTGGATCTTAATTGAATATGTTAAGTTCGATAAACTTTTTTCCTCATAGATTCTATTTTAGCACAGTCATAATATCATCTCAATGCCTATCAGATATAACATTAATTTGAAATGGAGGGCAACAATCATGGGTGAGATCATCCAAGGGCATGGGGTGAGGTATCATCAATATGCCGAAGATACCCAGTTATACATCTCCACCCCATGTCCAGTCAACGAAGCAGTGGAAGTGATGTGCCGGTGCCTGGAGGCTGTTGGGGCCTGGATGGGTGTCAACAAACTCAAACTCAACCCAGACAAGATGGAGTGGCTGTGGGTCTTGCCTCCCAAGGACAATTCCATCTGTCGGTCCATTACCCTGGGGGGAGAATCATTGACCCCCTCAGAGAGGGTTCGCAACTTGGGCATCCTCCTTGATCCACAGGTCACATTAGAGAAACATCTTTCAGCTGTGGCGAGGGGGGCGTTCGCCCAGGTTCGCCTGGTGCGCCAGTTGCGATCCTATTTGGATCAGGAGTCACTGCTCACAGTCACTCATGCCCTCATCACCTCGAGGCTCGACTACTGTAACGCTCTCTACATGGGGCTACCTTTGAAAAGTGTTCGGAAACTTCAGATCGTGCAGAATGCAGCTGTGAGAACAATCATGGGATTTCCCAAATATGCCCATGTTACACCAACACTCCACAGTCTGCATTGGTTGCTGATAAGTTTCCAGTCACGATTCAAAGTGTTGGTTATGACCTATAAAGCCCTTCATGGCACCAGACCAGATTATCTCAGGGACCGCCTTCTGCTGCACGAATCCCAGCGACCAGTTAGGTCCCACAGAGTGGGTCTTCTCCGGGTCCCGTCAACTAAACAATGTCACTTGGCAGGACCCAGGGCAAGAGCCTTCTCTATGGCGGCCCCGGCCCTCTGGAACCAACTCCCCCCAGAGATTAGAATTGCCCCCATCCTCCTTGCCTTTCGTAAGCTGCTTAAAACCCACCTCTGCCACCAGGCATGGGGGAATTGAGATACTCTTTCCCTCTAGGCCTTTACAATTTTATGCATGGTATGTCTGTATGTATGTTTGGTTTTTATAATAATGGGTTTTTAACTGTTTTTAGTATTGGATTATTATTATATGCTATTTTATTATTGTTGTTAGCCGCCCCGAGTCTCCGGAGAGGGGCGGCATACAAATCAAATAAATGAATGAATGAATGAATGAATGAATGAATGAATGAATAAATAAATAAATAAATAAATCAGCTCATCGATTGTGCCAAGTCAAAGAAAATCAATGAAATTCTTATAATAGTCAGATTCTTAGTTATAAGATGAATTGAGAATAGTGCTATATTATATTGTATAACACTTCTCTAGAAGTTTTCAAACATCTTGTCTTTATGCACTACAAATTTCAGAAAAAGTCTTTGAGACTTAATCTTTTTTGGATAAGGAGGATGGATGGTCAGAAAGAAATTGCATAATGAAAAGAAAAAGAAATAGAACAGCAATATCCTAACTCACTTCAAACCTCAAAAATTCCATGAGAATAAAATAGAAAAAAAGACGTTCAATGGCCGGGAGAAGAAATCTTTTAAGAATTCAGAGAGATTTCTGCACATAATTGTCATATAAATATTTACAAACAGCGACTTTTTGTAAGGATATTTATTATGCTAAAGTGACAGTTTGCAGTTTCAGTGTTAATGGCTGTTTAAATTTTAATACAGTACAGCTCCTAATAATATAATTACAGATGCAATGAAAGTTATTGTCAGGCTGAAGCCATCATTTTAAGTTGGAGACTTTGGCCTGCCACAAGTAGAATAGTACTGTGGAAATTGGGGAGAGGTTGTTGCATGAGAGGGAAAAATACTAGCAACAACAAATTATTTCCAAAGATTCAAGGTCATCCTTTGTTCAGCACCAGCCAGAAGTACATGGGAGGATCATAGACATTGAGAGGACCAGAGTGGCCCATGCGATAAACTTGTGGGTGTGGGGACGAGGGATGAACCTTAACCTGGGTGGAGAACTATAGGAAAAGTTAGTAGTTCATAGTCAACATGGCTCTATTAATAAATTGGAACTTGGAATAAGGCCAAAGTTTAGACTCTGATTTATTTCTCTGATGCTAATTGGAATGCTAACATTAACCGAATACTGACCAACTTTCATATCATCCAGCTATCCCAGTTGGGGCACTGTTCAGGGTCCTGAATCCCAACCACCATTCCCAGTATCAGGCAGTGGGAAGAGTCAGGTGTAATGGAGAGGAAAGAACAAGCTGAGGAACCAGCTATGGGAGGCACTTGATCCTCCTCCTCTGGAGGCAGCAGCAGATTTGGAGGCTACAGAGGGGGAGTGATTGGGGAGGCAGATGGAAATACCTGCCCCTGAATTCCTTTCCTGGGAAGAGCAGACCTTTCCAGTCATGCCCATGTCTCTCCAACACTCTGTGGTCTGCACTGGCTGCCAATTGGTTTCCAGACTCAATTCAAACTGTTGGTTATGACCTATAAAGCCCTACATGGCATCGGACCAGATTACTTGCGGGACCGCCTACTGCCACATGAATCCCAGTGACCGGTTAGGTCCTATAGAGTCCACCTTCTCCAGGTCCCGTCAACTAGACAATGTGATTTGGCAGGATCTAGGGGAAGAACTTTCTCTGTGGGGGCTCTGGCCCTCTGGAATCAGCTCCCCGTGGAGATCCGTACTGGCCCCACCCTATTCTGGGCCTGCCAGAGATCATCCACCAGCGTGACCAAAGCAGTTTCCATGCTGTAGCCAGGTCTGAATCCTGACTGTTGAGGGCGCAGATAATCGGCTTCATTCAAGGATAGTTGGAGCTGGAGCGACAGCACCTTCTCAACAACCTTCACTATAAAGGGAAGGTTGGAGACAGGATGATAGTTGTTAAATACAGTTGAGTCTAGGGAAGGCTTCTTGAGGAGGGGGTGCACATTAAGGAGGAAGAAGGGAGGTGAATGTCCTGATAGATACGGATTGCTTGAGATGCCTGATCAGCAAAAGAGCAGTAGCAAAATTGAGAATCAAGACAAGACCCTTAGCCAACCCCATCCAATTCCAACAAGTGGACGGGTCTCTAATTGGGGGGCCTCCAGCCATCCTCCTAACTGAGTTAGTAGATCTGGAGATGGGCCATCACCATGAATTCATCCAATTTATAGTCAACCCTAAAATGTCAGAAGCCTAGCCTGATTGGATAAATGGTGGGAAGATGGATACCAAAAGCTAATTCTGCATAGTGGCCCCAATCCTCCACCAGAAAACTGTGGGAAGAAGTGGCCCCCTCAAGACACAGCAGAGGCCCTTTCTGCCACTGCATGGAAGGCGGCCGTGCACCCGGGCCTCAAAAAGATGACACTTGAGTACTGGGACTTGGAAGGGGTATTTAGTGAGGAAGATTGCAATGAACTACCCCTCACCAGCCAAAAGATTTCACAGGGGTAACTCTCTCAAAACACAAAATATATTCCATGGAGGAACTGGAGGAACTGAGAAAATACATAAATACTTGTGTCAATAGGTGACACTGGAGCATGAACTTGAATTCTATACTTTTGATAAAAATGGACTATGAATCAAGAATACAATGCATTAGCCCTAACATGTTGTAATGTTTTGTTATAGTGAACTAATATAATTACCTCCTCTGGGAATCCTTACAATTTATAATAACTTTTTGAAGACAGGATTATATTATATTATATTGCCTAAGATGTGGGTAGTGGGGTGGAGAGGATGCTTTAAAACTCATGAAGTAGTTTATGGAAAGTTGCTTTATTTTTGCCCCATCGTTTGACCTTTTATAAAGCTTCAATTAATATTTATTTGCATCAAAAACTTAAAAGGATGCACAGTTTACATTTTTATGTCTTTGGTTACACAACACATAAAATATTCCCCCTTGAAATCTATGTGGATGAAGAAAGGCACACAGCTGACAGGTTTCTGCAAACAAGCAAGAATAAAATAGGAGGCTCGTGAAGAGAATGTTCTTTCGCTATCTTTAACTGAAGGTTAAAATGTGTGAGAGTAGACGAAGTCTGACTACTGACAACACGTTGTAGAATGCTGACATTCTCGTCAGCAGAAGGCAGGCAGCGTTGCATCTACACAATGTCTCTTGCTAACATGATGGGAAATGAATGGTGCAGTAGATATGCTAAAGAAACAGATGCAGGAGTACCGTACCTGAGAAACTTCATCTCCCAGAGTTACATTTTTCTTTTCTTCTGTGAGCGTTTGACAACTTCAACTGAATATTAAAAGCAAGGAATCTTACAGTTAGAAGATGGAGTAATATTATACAATAAAGAGAACAAAAGCGAGAAGCTCATTCCTTAAAAAAAACCCAATAAAATATAAAATAGCATTCAGTCAGGGTTCCAAAGAGATAATTAGATAAGTAAATATCATCTTCCTTCTGGAACTGTAAAACAGGAGGACTATTTAAGGCATCTTTTGAACTAAAAATAGAGGAATATTCATATTTTCTGCTAAGGAGTTTAACATTTTAATTTATAAATGTGGCTACTCTCCTATGGTTTAAGTCTAAAATGTGCAGCCAGGAGCCTTATGAAGGTGGCTAGTATCTCCTTTGCATTTTGGAGGTTTAGGGACAGGTTAAATGACAAGATTGGTACTTTAAGCCTGGGCCAGTGATCATTTTACAAGTATGTATGTATGTATGTATGTATGTATGTATGTATGTATGTATGTATGTATGTATGTATGTATGTATGTATGTATACATCTTAACAGCCTACACCCCAAAATACAGTTTACTATGGAAACAGAAATCAATGATCAACTTCCCTTTCTAGATGTACTGGTCTATAAAAAACCCAATGGCAGCCTAGGACACACTATCTACCAAAAGAAAACCCAGATTTTCACGGGTACAGGTATGACGGTCTTGGTATATTCGGGTTTCTTCCCATGTAGGATTTGGAAATTTATGGCGACGTTTCGACGAGGTCTCACTTGTCATCTTCAGGCTGGTGTTTCTGTCCTTGTTCTCAGGCGAACACTGCGAGACCTGAGCTGCCTTCCTTCTATAAATACTGGTGGCTGGGTTTGGTTTGATGGCTCAGCAATTGCCTGCTGTGTAGAAACTTCCTGGTGAGTCAGTGGGGTAACATCTGGGGTCATTGATGGAAGGAAGGCAGCTCAGGTCTCGCAGTGTTCGCCTTAGAACAAGGACAGTTAGAGGGGTTGGGAGTAGGTGGGACCGTTTTATGGTAGTTCTCCTCCTACTTATCTATTCAGTTACAGTTGGTGTTAGCAGGGGGTCAGAGGTTGACTCCTAGGTCTCTCCCTTATGGGATTCCTCAGGGGTTAGTCTTCTCCCCTCTGCTGTTTAATGTCTACATGAAATCACTGGGTGAGATCATCCGAGGGCATGGGGTGAGTTACCATTGGTATGCTGATGATACTCAGCTATAAATCTCCACCCTGTGTCCACTGAGTGAAGCAGTGGAGGTGATGTGCCAGTGTCTGGAGGCTGTTATGGTCTGGATGGGTGCTAACAGGCTCAAGTTCAACCCCGATAAGATGGAGTGGCTGTGGATTCTGCCTCCCAAGGACACTTCCATCTGTTTGTCCATTACCTGGGGTGGAGCTTTTGACCCCCTCAGAGAGGGTCCACAACTTGGGCATCCTCTTCAATCCACAGCTGACCTTGGAACATCATATGTCTGCTGTGGCAAGGAGGGTGTTTTCCCAGGTTTACCTGGTGCACCAGTTGCGGCCCTATCTGGATAGGGAGTCTTTACTCACAGTCACTTATTTCCTTTTCACCTCCTGGTTCGGCTACTGTAATGCTCTCTACATGGAGCTACATTTGAAGAGTGTTTGTGGAGGGCCCAGCTCTCTGGAATCAGCTCTCCCCAGAGATTCGTACTTCCCCCATCCTTCTCCCCTTTTGTAAGAGTCTGAAGACTCATTTATATCATCAGGTTTGAGCCAATTAGATCTTAGGCCCTGGCCAACGAATGATTGTGTGATAGTTGTAAGAATGGGTTTGACTGACTTTTAATCCATTGGGGATTTTAGATAGTCATGTAATTTTATATTAATTGAATTAATTTTATTTTATTGTAAATCACTGGTTTTTATATGCTGTAAGCCATCTCAAGTCTTCGGAGAGGGTTGGCATAGAAATCCAGCAAGCAAGCAAACAAACAAACCCTTCTATAAATAAATAAACCCAATCATGTTGGAAGGATACTCCAAAAAGTAAAACGATCTTAAAGAAAATCAAGTCCCAGGAATAAAAGTGTGAGGCGGGGGACACACACAGAGAGGCTTAGTCTACAGACAGAAACTTTGGGCATAAGGTTTGCAATGTAACAAGCTAACCTAGTGGCAATTTCTGAAAACACTTAAATCAGTTGGGCAATTACCGTGTTTCCCCGAAAGTAATTTTTCGGGGAAACCCCCAAAAGCCCCACTACGTCTTACTTTCGGGGTATGTCTTACATTGGAAAAAAATTGAAAGGGTCGCGTTCCCGAAGGCATCGCCCCAGAGTCCAGAAGGGCAGCCGCGGGACAGGAGCCTCATGAGCCCTTTTCCAAGTTCAACCTCAGGGCTCCAAGCGGCGTGCACGTGTGGAGCCGCAGATGTGTGTCGGGGAAGCATGTGTCTGGAGGAGAGGAGCCGCTCTGCACAGTTGGGCAGCCCCACCTGCCTGCCGGAAAGGAGGCGGGCGAAGGAGGGTGCAGCTCCAGCCGCTCGCCTCGGAGCCGGTTGGCCTCGCTGGCCGCTTGCAGCGGAGCCTCAGCAGGACTCGGTTGCTGGGACGAGCGCCTTCGCTGCAAGCCGCCGCCCGCTCGGCTCGCTTCGGACCAGCGTCGTCCTTCGCTTTGCCAAGCGGGGGAAGAGGCGGTGGCACCGCGGCGAAGGCGAGGGGCGCGTGGGGAGCTTGGAAGCGACGTCATCGGGCTCCCCCCCAGCAATACCCCCGTGTTTCCCCCGAAAGTAAAACATATGTCTTACTTTCGGGGTACGGCTTATATTAGCTGACCCCCCTGAAACCCCCGATACATCTTACAATCGGGGGTGTCTTACTATCGGGGAAACAGGGTATGATGAGGATTAAGGTAGAAATACAGACACACCAGAATGTTTCCTTCCTGCCTCTCTTGCAGGATTAGCCCTGTAAAGTGGGAAAAGATTTATTCCAACAACCAGTTCTTCGAACTTCTCAGAAAATTGACATCCAGTTCTGGAGAACTGTTGCAAATTGGTAGCAGCCCACTTCTGACTGTCCATTTTGAACACATAGCAGAAAGAGGAAACTTGAGTTCACAAGTTTGATACTATATGGAACAAAAGAGTGATTGAATCTATATGTTCTGCTTCAGATACAATGAATTCTCCTCCCAAAAGGTTAATAAGAAAACAGGTCATGAAGAGGATGTGTAGTGTCCCAGATAATCCCATGGACTCCGTTGAAGCATTGATTATGTGCTACATCCTGGATAGAGGAAAGTGAACTATCAATAATCTTTTGTGCCATCCTTACCACTCTCTACATTGCCTTACTGAAGCAGTAATATTTCTGAACCAGACTAATGCAAATGTAGGTAGGTAGGTAGGTACAAAGGAAGGAAGGAAGGAAGGAAGATGTATAGATAGATTCAAAGCTGGCTTGCCACCATTCCTTTAACACATATTTTAATGCATATTAATTAGAAGACAGTTTGGCAATTAAGTGCAGGGAAAATAATAGATAAAGCCTAAACAATGCATAAGGTTTTCTAGAACAGATTGGAAAATATAGTATTTACCTTGATTTCAAAGACGCCATAGCACAGCAAAAGGACAATACAGTATCTCAAAAATAACCAATAGCCTTTGCCTAGAAAGATTCTTAGTAGTTCCAATGAGACAAGCAGTCCTTGTGTAGAGCTGCTTCAAATATAGCACATGGGTTTGGACAATAAGTTATATAAACTATTGAATTAGATCTTTTTAAAAAGGCTTACTACTGTAAATGAAAGTGAAGCAGTGTCTTGCAAAATAAAACCTACTGATAAAGACTCATCTAAAAGTCATCTAAAGTTTTATAAGAAGTTCCTGGAATAATTTCTCTCTCTCTCTTTTTCCAATGTCATTTTGTTGATTTGCTTGTTTATAAGCCGCATATTTGTTTAGTATTTTCTCCCCTTTAAATTTTATTTTAGATGTCAAGATTTCATCTTAGTTTGATAAGAACCAGCTGTTTTCTTCAAAGATAATTTTCTGGAACTGTTGTTTGCCATAATTACATTGCAATTACAGAGTCATATCCATTAAAGAAGATGAGGATTTCTATGTGTCATTCTAGTTCATTTGAAGTCATAAAAATGATAGATGTAAGTTTATTATTGCTTGAGTATTGCCCTCCTTGGAAAGATGACAAACTATTTTTAGGTGGGTGGGCAAAAAGTTTGAGAAAATAACTTTTCAGAAGCAATTACATGCCCAAATGTGGGCATGGTGATACAAAAATACTGACATTTCAAATACTACGAAACTCTAAGTATTATTAAAGGATTTATGGTATATTTGTGTGTCTGATGTAGCTAGTCACAGTCAACAATGTGGTTTAAAAGCCTCTTCAGCCTGGAGGTTTGATTACCTCTTTGACAGCTCCAAGGAAGTCGAAAAGTTTTTCAGCTTTGAAATAATACATTGTGAACAATATTCATTTCTGCCATGAAGTGTTTGATTATGCTGAAACCCAATGGCACACTTACCAAGCACAAGACCACAACAGTGAAGCACCAAAATACCCCATTTTTTCTCTTTCTGATACAGATTCATGTCTTCCAAAATTGCAGTCCAATCACTTTTTATAAAACTATAGTGAACAGCATAAGAAGGAAGACAATGATATTTCCTTATATGAGAATTTTTGTGCTAAAATGCTAAAAGATGTAAAAGGGACTCCCTTTCTCATTTTTTCTCCTTCCATTCAATGGTGTCCAGTTCTCAGAGACTGCCTGGACAAGTCACTGCAGTTTTTGTGGTAAAGTTTTTCAGAAGTGAGAGAAAATGATTAACCTAAGGTCACCAAGCTGGTTTTATGCCTAAGACAGAACTCAAAACTCATGGTCTCCTAGTCTTTGGTCTGGTGCCTTAATCACTATACCAAACTGGCCCTCATATCAACATATAACAATGAAGGACTCTGTCTATGGAATAAGATAGCAACCATTTCTTCCATAAATAGTTTATCATAGCTACATGCTGATCCATAACACAGTAAATATCTAATCAGCCACATCATTGAAAAGAAGCAGTCAAGATGTTTTTTATAACATGGGATAGAAACATAGAAACATAGAAGTCTGACGGCAGAAAAAGACCTCATGGTCCATCTAGTCTGCCCTTATACTATTTTCTGTATTTTATCTTAGGATGGATATATGTTTATCCCAGGCATGTTTAAATTCAGTTACTGTGGATTTATCTACCACGTCTGCTGGAAGTTTGTTCCAAGGATCTACTACTCTTTCAGTAAAATAATATTTTCTCATGTTGCTTTTGATCTTTCCCCCAACTAATAAATTCATTTTCTTCCATTTTGCCCAGTAGGAAAGAAAGTGTTCTTTTTTCTTTCCTTTTTTGCTCACCTAGCTAAGGAAAGTTCTTTAGATAAGAATTTCACACTAAGGCCAGAGTTGTGGCAATAAACCAATAGTTTTTAAAATTAATTATTTGGATGTTCTTCTAAAATTAATAATACAGTGATACCTTGTCTTACAAACTTAACTGGTTCTGGGATGAGGTTCTTAAAGTGAAAAGTTTGTAAGATGAAACAATGTTTCCCATAGGAATCAATGGAAAAGCGATTAATGCGTGGAAGCCCAAAACTCACCCCTTTGGCCAGCTGAAGCGCCCGTTTTTGCACTGCTGGGATTCCCCTGAGGCTCCCCTCCATGGGAAACCCCACCTCCGGACTTCTGTGTTTTTGTGATGCTGCAGGGGAATTCCAGCATCACAAAAGCGAGCGCTTCGCTGGTAACGGAAGTCCGGAGGTGGGGTTTCCCAGCGAAGGGAGCATCAGTGAAATCGCAGCATCACAAAAACACCGAAGTCCTCGAAACCCCACCTCCGGACCTCTGTGTTTTTGTGATGCTGCAATTTTACTGAGGCTCCACTCGCTGGGAAACCCCACCTCTGGACTTCCGTTGCCAGCAAAGTGCCCATTTTTGCGCTGCTGGGATTCTCCTGCTGGGATTTCCCTGCAGCAACACAAAAACACGGAAGTCTGGAGGTGGTGTTTCCCATGGAGGGGAGCCTCAGGAGAATCCCAGCAGTGGAAAAACGGGTGCTTCGCTGGCAAAGGAAGTCCGGAGGCGGGGCATCCCAGCGGCGGCGGTGGGTTTGTAAGGTGAAAATAGTTTGTAAGAAGAGGCAAAAAAATCTTAAACCCCGGGTTTGTATCTCAAAAAGTTTGTATGATGAGGCGTTTGTAAGACGAGGTATCACTGTATACTGAAATCTGTCTTGTGGTTTCTTGTAATTTTTCTCCATTATAAGTGAGGCTTCTTTTCTTGTCTTATTCTCAGCTTGCTTGAGAATTTCTTTGGAATATCCCTTGTAGTATTTTTAGTTTTTACTCAATTATTATTGTTGGTGGTGGTACTCTTGTTGACATTTCCCCCTTGTTATTCCTTTTTCCCATTACTCAGAATGGTCCTTGGCTGTTTGAAAAATTAATTGAAAGAATTCCCTCATGGTGTCTTCTCTTAGGATTTAATTGAAGTCATGAAGGTGTAACTCACTGGAGATCTGATTATACAATGAAAGACAGAACACTGACACCCATCTCTCAGCTACCATATAATTAGAGAATGAAGTGCAAGACCCCTACCATGCACCATTCATAAGAATTTTTCAAAATTCTCCTTTCCTCTGAGAAAATTTTAAGAAGCATAAAATTGAATGGGAGTTATTAGAAAAAGGAATGCAAGATAATTTGTGTCCCTGATGCATTTTTGAAAGTCACATCTGGTTGGAAATGAAGTAGGTAAAGAAAATAGTTTGAATCTAGTTAATGCAATAAATATTCTTTGCTGGAGAAAGAATACAATTAAATTTGTCATTCTGCATTTTCAGAACATCTTGTAAGTTCTTAAATATTATGTTAACTTCTTTTGTCATCATCCTCTTGATAATCATTGTTTCAGGAAATTAAGTGTTAAGTATCTTGTTTAAATATATATTTTAATCCTAGACAAAAGTACAACACCCATCATTTCTAGTCAGCAGCCCAACACATCTGGACGACTGTTGTATATTATACAGCCATATGTTTTATATAAAGCCCTCATTTAGAACTGCCTGAAAAACCAGGAAAATCTTTCTAATTTAAAAGAATATTTGTGGATTTTGTCATAAAGCATCTGTTCTAGTGCTAATTTGACAATCATAATTAACAATGATTTTTTTAAAAGATTTTTTTTTTGCTATAAATGGAAGATCAAGTTATTCTGTGATAGAAGCTTGGTTTCCTGAGAAATACTGATTTTTTTCATGGGAATTGATTCTTGTTCTCAACTTTTGAGAAAAGTATTTTCTTAAAAAGAAACCTTTTATATTTAACTTTCTTAACCCTGGGCAATCGTTTTAATATTGCTTTAATCTGATTTTCTTATGATTATACTTTTATATTTTTATATGTAGTTCATTTATTTTGTAATATTTGAGAAACGGCAGTATTTAAAAATCATTCTTTATCTTAATACTATTATTTTAGTCCAGGTACAAACCAGATATTTTGGACTGTATTTCCAATAAGCCCTAGCATCGAGTATGCTTCTGGAAATGAATCAGTTTGTCAAAAAAAAAAAAGATAATATATTGAGCATTTTGCTTTCCTTTAAATCATTGATTTGAGTACAGTATTCATAATTTTGCACCATTTTCTATAGATTCCTTAGTTAAAACAAACAAACAACCTTTTAAATTCATTATAATTAACTTTTATAAACAAAGGACAGAATGTCCACCTTTGTTGTAAATCTCCAAAACTTCGTATTTATATAGTTTAGATATTTAAATTTATCCCCTTCTTTGGCAAATTTGGCTCTCATTGCATTTTGCAAAGCATGTTGCTATGACTCAGCCTTTTCCTTGAAAATGCTACATAACATAGGATTCTGAGGAAGAAATGGCAGGCTAAAGATTGCTTCATGAAAGACAAGTACAGTATCTGGGAAAATGACTTTTCCCCCCTTAAGTGGAACCACTATGAGAGATGTAGAATTGCTATAAGCTTGTCTGATGGCAAATAGACAGCATTTTTTGTTCAATTATTTGGAATATACCTTCTGCAAAAATGAAATACCTAGAATTTTCATTAACTTTTGGAAAGTTTAAAGCACATATTTTATATAGATGTTTTACTATTATTTTAACTATGAATTCTATTTGTTTAATTTCTATTAATAATGTCATTCTGTTTTTAAATTCTCATTTTGCAATTTATATTTATTATAAATTGTGAAAAGAATTTGGTAGCCAAATAAATAAATATCCATACAGCATTCATTTTATTATTTAATAAAATCCTGTGAAATGTAGAGAGTCAGGCAGAAAGAAAATAATCTTTGTTAGATTTGTGCATAAATGAAAAGGCGAGCTGCAGTGATTGTTCAGTGCTTTATTTTTCTCTAAGCTGTAGCAAGAGCAGAACTTCTGGCAGGCTTCAGGGAACTGACTTTTAAGGACTTCCCTGAAGTCTGATGGCCACTGACCATCATTCATAGTTCCCGCCAATTGATCAGCCAATCTGTGGCTAGTATGC
Organism: Erythrolamprus reginae; assembly: GCF_031021105.1. Lineage (NCBI taxonomy): Eukaryota > Metazoa > Chordata > Lepidosauria > Squamata > Dipsadidae > Erythrolamprus > Erythrolamprus reginae. The sequence continues at coordinate 39,241,344 of NC_091963.1, read as the reverse complement.
AAATCAGTGAACATCCATCTGTGCGTAACGCGTCTCCCCATAGATTTCTACATTGACCAATTCAGAGTTTGTAAAATTTGCAAAGTCATGCAGTCAAATAGGTCACTAGACAGTCGTACTGGGCCTGTGTGGATCAGTTCCTCTGGAGTCTTTGAGCTGAGTAGACATACCTGCTTCAGCTTCTCCAGCTTCCCTTGGAAAGATATGGAACCGGTCTCTAGGTATGGAGGCTTAAGCTAATGATCTGTTGTTTGCTGACCTGGGGTGACTCTGCTGGGCTCCAGGAACTGCTGGTAGGTGGTGGCACTCTCTCTCTGGGCTTGAGAATAGATTGTCTGAGTCTGGTTGTCCTTCAGTTAGGGCCTGGTTTTTCCGTTGGGGTCTGCACCATTTGGTTGTATGCCTCCCAGGGCAGAGACTTGCAAATGTTGTCACTTTCAATAGGGAATGCTTCCTGCTGTTGAAGTTGCAAGTCTTCTAAATGCCTTCTTAACTGGTCTATGTGTCTCCTCCATTTAGAGCCATCCTCTAATTATATTTTGTATGATTTGGGCCAGTAATGTCTGTGATCATGACTTTCACCCATTTGGGTTTGCCCATGTAGTTTTGGGTAAACACCAATTTCCTATCTTCAAGATTTGGGTTATTTTTTTGTTAGCCGCCCCGAGTCTATGCAGAGGGGTGGCATACAAATCTAATAAATAAATAAATAAAGTTTGTTGGTGTCTCAGACAAGACTCAGTTTGGGTTAAGCTTGTCTAGTCTTGATTGTAACTTCCTCCCCATGAATAGCTTGGCTGGGCTGCAGTTTGTTGCTGTGCATTGGGTTATATGTTGGGTTAACAGGAACTGGTCCATTTGTTCTTGCTAGTCTCTTGGGCCCATTCTGGAAAGTGTTTCTTTAGTCAAGTGAACCATGTGTTCTGCTTGCCCATTGCTGGGCAGACCAAGGTATGTCTAATGTCCAGGTCAGCTAGGAATATTGGCAATTGACTTAGGGTGTCAGCATGGGGAATGTCCAGTCAACGAAGCAGTGGAAGTGATATGCCAGTTCCTGGAGGCTGTTGGGGCCTGGATGGGTGTCAACAAACTCAGACTCAACCCAGACAAGACGGAGTGGCTGTGGGTCTTGCCTCCCAAGGACAATTTAATCTGTCTGTCCATTACCCTGGGGGGGGGGGAAACTACTGACCCCCTCAGAGAGGGTTCGCAACTTGGACGTCCTCCTCAATCCACAGCTGACATTGGAACATCATCTTTCGGCTGTGGCGAGGAGGGTGTTTGCCCAGGTTCGCCTGGTGCACCAGTTGCGGCCCTATTTGGACAGGGAGTCAATGCTCACAGTCACTCATGCCCTCATCACCTCGAGGTTCGATTACTGCAACCACTCTCTACATGGGGCTACCTTTGAAAAGTGTTCAGAAACTTCAGATCGTGCAGAATGCGGCCGCGAGAGCCATCGTGGGGCTCCCTAGCTTCGCCCACATTTCTGCAACACTCCATGGCCTGCACTGGCTGCTCACCCGGGCTTTCATTCTCACGATCTCTGGGTGTCCCATGTGCAATATCAGCATTACGCTTTTCCTTAAGATTTGGGGAATTATTTTTCTTTCCCCTTAGGATAGGCAGCCATTTAATAGAGAGAGCTCAACTTATTTAGTTTTAAATGTCCGGAATTCCTCTCCTTCTGCTTCCTACAGCCACCCACTCAACACCCAGCTTCTTATTTTAGACAGTATCTGGTCTTTTGCAATACTTTCTGTGATGTCTCCGGGACAGCCTTCTGCCACACTAATCCCAGCGACCGGTTAAGTCCCACAGAGTTGGTCTTCTCCGGGTCACGTCAACTAAACAATGTTGTTTGGTGGGACCCAGGAGAAGAGCCTTCTCTGTGGTGGCCCCGACCCTGTGGAACCAGCTACCCCCAGAGATCAGAACTGCCCCCACCCTCCTTGCCTTTCATAAAGTTCTTAAGATCCATCTCTGCCGTCAGGCATCGGGGAACTGAGACATCTCCCCCGGGCCTATACAGTTTATACATGGTATGTTTGTGTGTATGCTTGGTTTTAATAATGGGGGTTTTAGTATTTTTTAAATTATTAGATTTGTTCTTACATTGTCTTTGTTATTGTTGTGAGCCGCCCAGAGTCTATGGAGAAGGGCAGCATACAAATCTAATAAATAATAATAATAATAATAATAATAATAATAATAATAATAATGTCTCTGGAAGTGGATTCCTCAATATCTACTAGTAATTTTTTAGCTATGGGGGTTGGATCAGTGATGAGCTCTGGATCTGGGTAGTGACTTAGGGTGTCAGCATGGGGAATGACCTTCCCTAATCTATGGAGGAGGGTGTAACTGTACCCTGATAGGAAAATGGACCAGTAGGTTAATATTTGGAACATGTATTGTGGTGCCTGTCTGTCCCCTGTGAGGAGACCTAATAATGGTTTGTGATCTGTGACCAATATGAATTTGTATCCACAGAGATAATCATGGAACCTCTAATGCCTGCAACTGCTGTGAGTGACTCTTTGTCAAGCTGGCTGTAGTTTCTTTTCACTAGTGACAGGGTTTTCAAGTAGTAAGTGATGGGTCCTTCAGTTCCATTGGTGGCTGAGCACTGCCCCCGTTCCAAAAGGGGAAGCATTACACATAAGCATTAATGGCAGGGTGCTGCTATACTTCATGAAGATGCTGTCTGACAAGAGGAGGTTCTTCATAGCTGTAAATGCAGATGCCTCCCTTTGTCCCCAAGCCTATGTAGCCATCTTCCTCAGGAGTCTATGCAGGGATTCAGCAATGATTGCTTTCTGTTTCAAAAAAATAGCGTACAAATTCAACAACCCTAGAAATGCCTACAGCTCCACCTTATTCTTGGGGATTGGGGCTTTCTTTATTGGCTTAACTTTGACTCTGTTGGATTAATATCAGACCCGTCAATGCAGAACACTGCAGTTGCTTCATCTATTGGCAATTGCTAGAATGCTTGGGATAGGTCAAGTTTGGAAAACATTTTCCCAGGGAATTGCCCAGGGAATGGAGGAGGTACTCTACAAAAGGCACTGAGTAGACATTTGGTTGCAGGGCTTTATTAATGGTCACCTTATAATCAACACAAACCCTTATGGACCCTTCTGATTTCGTGGGAGTCACAATGGGTGTTTCCAAGGCTTTGTGGTTGACGGACTTCAGGATTCTTTGGGTGATTAATTTATCAAGCAGTTCATTGACCTTTGGGCAGAGTGCTAGGGGCACCCTGTGGGTTTGGAGTCTGACTGGTTATGCTAGGATCTACATTAAATGATATGGGCTTCCCCTTATGTTTACCAATGCTCTGGTGAAACAGCTTGGAATTTAGATGCCAGAAAGGTGGGTCAGTCCTGAGAGTGTAATGCCCAAGGGCTTCAGCCACTTGACACCTAGGAAAGTTGGTCTGAGGACATTGATGACTGTTAGGAAAAGCATGCCCTCAAACTCTTTGAACTCTGATAGGCACTTCTGGTCTGCCCATGATCCTGATCATATTTCCTGGGAATCTGTAAGAGTTACGTGGTGTGGCTTAAGTTATTGTCATGAGAGCCTTGGCATCAGAGTCCTTAGAGTGGACCAAGCCGTGATGGTAAAGGCAGACCCTGTGTCCACCTCCATCTTGCAGGACAAGCCTACCATTGATGGTAGGCTCAACATAAAATTTTCACCTTGCTCAGCTTCTGAGTGACCCACAGAATGGTGGATATACCTCAGATTCTGGTACTGTTCCTCATCCCTGCACCTCCCCCATTGGTCAATTGGTTTTGACTGGCCAATTGGTTTGTCTCCCAGATCCCAACTTTGCCCAGGGCTTGGTAGACTGGGTTGCCTTGCATGGCAGGCAACTGTGGCTTCCTGAAAGCTCCAGGTTGCTCAGGGTGTGATTCCCCATGCATCCAGAACAATGGCTTGCCTTTAGTTAAAGGGTTTTTGGCTTACCCTGTGATTCTGTTGGATACGGTGGAGGTTTTCATCCTCCTTGAAGTCTTCCTCATCAGTAGGGACTTTGATAATCCATTTGGGCTGTATTTGGGTGCAGTGAACCCCGGAGCTTGTTTTTGGACATTGCCAGCAGATATTTCTGAGGACTCGGCTGCCTTTGTCTCCTCCATGATGTCCTTAAATGTGGCTCTTCTGTGGATTAACAATTTCTTCTGGAGAATAATTCTGTCTTTCATCATCTCCTCTGAGTTCATGAACTCACACTTTTCTGCAATTTCCCAGAGGTTGGCCACAAAATCAGGAATGGTTTCCCCTTTCTGCTGGTGCCGGTGGTAGAACTTGTTGCAGCTGACTATTGGTGGGGCCAACAGTTTATAGTGTTCAGCAAGTTTTGCTTGCAGGGTGTTCCATGAAATGGATTCTATGTCTGTTGGTACCAAAAGTGTTTGGGCCATTTTGTAAATTTGGGGTCCACAGTAATTTCCTGTTGCCTGCCAAATCCTGAAAATTGTTTGCCTCCATGAAATTGTGGAATCTGGACATGTAGATCTTCCATTCTTCCATCTTGGGGTCAAAGAATGCTGGAGCTGGAATTGTTTGAATGGTCATCCTTCAAGGTTGTCTAGGCAGTTGATTTTTGATGCAAAAGGGCCATGGATGCCACAAGGTGCTTTTTGTCCTTGGTTCTTCTTCCAAAACCTTGGTCGCCAGTTTTAGATTTACATGTAAATTAAGACATGAGCCCCAGTGACCATTCAGTACTTTATTTTTCTCAAAGCTGTAGTGAGAGCAAAACTGTTGGCAGGCTTTGGGGGACTCACTTTAAAGGGCTTCTCTGAAGGTTGCAGGCCATTGATAGTGTTCATAGTGATCAGCCAATCAGCAGCTGGTATGTAAATCATACATAACAATCATTAATCTCAGTCCATTTTAGGATAGTTGATTCTGGAATTAGAAAATATGCAGGTGATGTGGCCACTTTTCACACCATTCTATAGATTTATAGAGGCACCAAAACTGACATGGATTATGGGATTACATATTTTGGTCTTGCTCCATCACAATTATAGGAACATTTTCAGAAAATGGTGTGCAACTGAAGTCAACTGTACGTAGTGTACATTCACCTATGAAATTTTGATATATTGATAGTCTAAAATTATAAGATTAGAGAGGTGTGACCATATTAAATATGGGAACAATGCCCCTTTCCTGTGATTGACAATAAGAATGACAAGAAAGTAAACTCTTCTTTCTCATATCTTTTGTGTATGCAGAGCAAGAATATCTAAATAGGACCTGTATTGAAATGATCTAAGACATTTCCTTCAGGGAGAAGGAAATAATAAATGTTATCTGACTTTAGCTCTAGGGAAAAAGAACATTGTATTCTGCACTGACATTTCAGCCCTAAACCTCAGTCAGAATGACCTTCTGGTAAAGTATATAACATTTACTTTTCAGTTTCAAAACAAAGTGCATTCTGAAACATTAGAAGGAAAATTATTAAAGGCCACTTGATGATTCATGTAATGCAAGAGAAATACATGGTTTTTAAAGTTAATGGAAGATCAAGTCACAAACTGTGGGTTTAATTAATTTCCTATAGCTATCATTCTTGCTTTGCTTTATGGTGCTCTATTTAAAAGCAAAACAAAAACCAGCTCTTTCATTGTTTAGTTTCCCTCTCCAAGGAACAAAGGTCAGATTTCAGTGAAAAAAATAACAATTAAATGTATATATATAATAAAGATAAGAGTACATTAATACATAATAAATAAAACAATATTGAGAATGAATTTACAATTGAAAGCGTAGATGAAAAGGAAGAGGAAGAAAATTTTGTATTTAAATATTTGGAATAACAGAATAATAGAGTTGGAAGGAATCTTGGGGTTCTTCTAATCCAATTTCCTACTTAAGCATGAAACCCTATACCATTTCAGACAATACTTGCCCAATCTCTTCTTAAAACCTCTAGTGTTGGAGCAGCCACAATTTCTAAAGGCAAGTTGTTTCACTGATTGTTCTAAGTGTCAGGAAATTTCTCCTTAGTGCTATTGTTTTTTTAAACCTTATTTTATTGATTTTCCATCAAAACGTTAGACCACCCCTTTCAAAATTAAAAGAAAGCACCCAGAAACAGAAGAATTATCAATAATAAATGTTAAGTTTTCTGACTCCATATATGTGGCCAGAAATAAACATTAGGATGGTGGTACATAAAAAGTTAGATAGTTACTACAGTATCTAACTTTTTATGTACCAAAAAAAGATGACTGGATTAAATATCGTGCAATATGCTTTATAATTCTGTTTCCTCAAAAGCTCTCAGAATTTTTGTATTGTATTACCCCTTATCAGCCCGGCAGCTAATGATTAATGTAACAAAGATTGTGGAGTAAAAATTAAGACAGGAAATAAAAATACTGAATGAAATACCTACCAAAAGATGTGATAAATATCAAATAAATCCAGGTAGATATAAGCAATATGGAAAATCAAGGAATTTCTACAATGCATGAAAAGCTTCCGCTGGACACAAAAAAAACACAAAATCCAAGAAAGAAATCCAAGAAAGAAAGAAAGAAAGAAAGAAAGAAAGAAAGAAAGAAAGAAAGAAAGAAAGAAAGAAAGAAAGAAAGAAAGAAAGAAAGAAAGAAAGAAAGAAAGAAAGAAAACAGTCCAGCTGTCATCAGGACAAGGCACGGAACAGGATATATTGCTCCAGCAACATTCAAGATCTCATAGTGGGATTAAGTTGAAAACACCAGTGCAGCCTTTCATGAGAGAGGAGGTTACCTTCTCATGAGTAATCTAGCTGTCCTGTGTTCTGCCTGTTTCCTCTCTGCTCTACCTGTTCTTGGATCAGGATTCATCTCATTGCTAATGGGCAGCAGCTGCTCTTGGTCCTCACCTGGAGCCTCCTGGCCAGTGAAGGGCTACTAAAATTTTTACTACCACACTCTGGGTATGGCTTATGCAGGACACCCTGCATTTTCTTTCAACATCTTTCAGTGCAAATTGGGTGCTCTGTGATGGAGCTCCATTTTCGCTACCCCACTGCATTCCCCCCTGTCCGGGCAGTAGCCCACCCCTGCTCCTGGCCAACTTGCTGAAGCTTTGCCTTGGCTCCCCCAGCATCAGTCTGTCACTGGTCACTGGTCCAATCAACCTATTAAAGTTGCTTCATCAGATTAGAATTCTTTGAGTCCTGATCTGACCAATAGTTAGCTCCACACTTTCCTCTGCAGACTCAAACTTACTCTCCTCCTCTGAACTTGTATCTGGAGAGAATTCCGAGAGTGGATCCCCAGATAAGACCCTATAACAGCGGTCCCCAAACTACAGCCTGCGGGATGGAAGCGGCCCGCTGAAGCCATTTATCTGGCCTGCGGGTGACTTCCAGCACCATTAACAGTCCATTGCTGGGGGCCGGGGACCACTGCAGTCAGAAGATTGCTGTCGGGGCAGCAAGGGCCCACTGACATCAAGCCAGCAAAGCCGGCCGCCCAGGGAAGCAGCGCACTTTTCAAACACATGCTTTTCAAACACGCTGCTTCCCTGGGCAACCAGCTTTGCTCGGCATTGCCGGGCTTGATATCAGCAGGCCCATGCTGCCACGACAGCAACCTCCTGACCACCGTGCTCACCTTGTGCCATGGGGGTGGGGCTGGAGCCGCTTGCAAGCCCGGGGAGGGCAATGGGGCATTGGGGCTGCTTCTAGGCTGGTCCCTCCGGTTAAATAAAACAAAACAAGCCATCAGGGGAGGGGACGGATGCCGGGGAATCCTGTCCTCCCCTCCCCCTTCGTGCCTTTTCGGCTGCGGAGCAAGAGAAGCGGAGACAGCCAAAAGGTGGACGTGCATGCCTAGTTCCCTTTGGAAGCTAACGAGCTGCCAGGGCTGCGCTGCCTGCAGAGGGAGCCCTCTGGTGGTCAGCCACGGCCACAGCAGCCCCCCTTGTGAGCCAGAGGCAAGAGAGATGCGCCTTTGCCCCTTTGTGCTGAGAGGGAAAGCGAACGGCTCTGCTGTGTCGAGAAAGGGGGGAGGGAGGAAGAGAGAGAGAAAAAGAAAGGGAGGGAGGGAGGGAAGGGAGGGAAAGAGAGAGAGAGAAGTGACACTTGATTTAAGCATATGGTAAAAAGCACCCAAGTAATAAAGAAAACCCCCCCCAGGCCTCACCTGTTTTTGTAAATGGTTCAAGAATTCACACACACACGGGGGAAGGAGACAGGGATGGAAAAAGAGAGAAGTGAGAGGGGGAAGGAATGAAAGAAAAAGGGAGGAAGAGGGAGAAATGAGAAACAAATGAGAGAGAAAAGGGGGAGAGACAGGAGAGGTACCCAAAAATGAAAACAGTGGTAGAAATTTGAGGACGGATGATTGATTATTAAATATGGATTGACTATGGAATATTGGTAAAAGATATATTTAAGTGTTGTTTAATATTAGGATGTATTAATTCATAAAATTGGGTTAGAATTTTAGAACTATAGAATTACAAAGGTAAAATTAATGGAAGATACATATGATAACTAAGGGTTTTATGATATGTACTGAATGATTTTATGAGTTTGCATTATGCATTTAAAATATACTTGAAAATGTAGAAGATTGATGAAAGTTAATAATAGTAAATGCTAAGTGCCTGAAAATTAATTGAGCTTGGAAATATTGAATGAAATTATAGAAAAGTGTAATTTATGGAAATATATTAATTCATGCATTATTTTCTATTGGTATTTTACTTTTTCATAGGTTTTTTTTATAGTCCAGCCCTCCAACAGTCTGAGGGACAGTGAACTGGCCCCCTGTGTAAAAGGTTTGGGGACCCCTGCCCTATAGCATTGTATATATGTAAACATCAATAGAAAAAAATATATATATAAAGATCAATAAAAAGCATTTTCAAACACTTGACTGATATTGAACTTTGTATTGCAGTCTGCACTTTAAAGGATATATTGTCACTAATTAGAATGCATTTTTCATTTGAAAAATCAATAAAAACACATTTTTAAAAAGAATAGAATATAATTCTTTATTGGCCAAGTGTGATTGGACACACAAGGAATTTGTCTTTGATGTATATGCTCTCAGTGTACATAAAAAGATAAGATACATTCATCAAGAATCATAAGATACAAAACTTAATGTTAGTTATAGGGTACAAATAAGCAATCAAATCATACTGGGAAACAATCAATATAAATCATAAGCATACAAGCAACAAAGTTACAATCATAAGTAGGAGGAGATGAGTGATAGGAACAATGAGAAGATTAATAGTAATAGTAATGCAGACTTAGTGAATATAGCATCATTTTGAGAATAAGAGTTGAAACAATTTATGCCCAGGTGTGAGGGTTCTGTAAATATTTTTACAGCTCTCTTTTTGACTTGTGCAGTGTACAGGCCCTCAATGGAAGGCAGGATGGTAGTACACTGGTACCTCTACCTAAGAACTTAATTCGTTCCGTGATCAGGTTCTTAAGTATAAACCTTCTTAAATAGAAGCAATTTTTCCCATAGGAATCAATGTAAAAGCAAATAATGGATTCTGAGGTGGCGAGGAGAAGCATGCACCTCCCATACACCTGGTGTGAGGCTGCCTCCCATACAGTGCGGCAGAGAGAGAAACCCAGGGAGAATGGCAGGAAACTAGCCAGGCCTTCGTGCCGCTCTCAAATTTCCTGGGAATTTTTTCTGGGCTCCGGTTCTTAAGTAGAAAATGGTTCTTAAGTAGAGGCAAAAAAAATCTTGAACACCTGGTTCTTATCTAGAAAAGTTCTTAAGTAGAGGGGTTCTTATATAGAGGTTCCACTGTAATTGTTTTTTCTGCAGTTTTAATTATTCTCTGATGTCTGTGTCTAGGTTGTTGGGTTGCAGAACCAAACCAGACAGTTATAGAGGTACAGGTGACAGACTCAATAATTCCTCTGTAGAACTGTATCAGAAGCTCCATGGGCAGTTTGAGCTACCTGAGTTGATGTAGAAAGAATACAGTGGTACCTCGTCTTACGAACTTAATTCGTGCCATGACCAGGTTCGTAAGTAGAAAAGTTCATAAGAAGAAGCAATTTTCCCCATAGGAATCAATGTAAAATAGTAATAATAATTTAATAATTTAAAATCTTGAACTCTTGGTTCGTATCTCAAAATGTTCGTATGAAAAGGCGTTTGTAAAACGAGGTACCACTATATTGCTGTTTTTTTCTGGTGACATTTTTGATATTAGGTGTCCATTTTAGACCTTGAGATATGAGAAAAAGTAGAAATTTGAAGATCTCTACTCTTAATACAGTACTGTGTTGTCTAGCATTGTAGGAAGTGGTAATATGGAAGCATTTCTCCTAAAAACAAGACCACTTTCAACAATTTAAAAGAGTTTGAATTTCATGGCAGCTTTAATCCTTAACTAATCCTTAATCCTTAAAATTCAGTACTATTCAGGAGTATCGCACAAATTTGTGCCTAAAATTTCTTTGTTTTCTCACAAGTCTACCAAGCATGCTAAGATCTCCCCTCAAACTTTTCACATTTCTAGCAATGGTTGGAAATATCTATATATTTTGATAATTTTCCTATTGTCATATACCATTTTTATAGAAATATTCTTAGATAATGACTATATGTATTTAATAGCAGTTACCTATATTTTCTCTTAAGTATATTTATCCTTCTCTATATTCAAAATTACCATCTCAATTTGCTATTTAAACCTTAACCTGTTCTTCATCATTTTACATGGCCACTCCAATTTTAATAATAAAAGGAAGAACTGGCAAGAAATGTTTTTAAATTTTAAGAATTTTAAAATTGACTGTTGAGCTTTTAATTGTGTGCATTTTGGGTGTAACTTTAAGTGTATGATTTAACTTTATTTTATACAATACATTTTTTACAGGTGCATATACATATTACACACAAAAACATATATATGAGGACAAGGCCTGGCGATGGGAAGAAGAAAGAAAATGGCTATTGGTTTTTTGGAAGAGAAATAGGAGGACCTAGCACCAGGGAAATTATCTAAGGGGAAGCTGCTATCCAGGTCAGACACCATCTAACATGTTGTTGAAATGGCTTTGAGGTTCCAAAATGGAACATTTCAAGCTCAACATGTTTCAGATTGCAAGTATTAAGACATTCTGAATTGTGAAATGCTAAAATTATCTGTAAATAAATCTGACTGGGTTGGAGGATGACTAGGTGAAGCATACTGTGTAAATAATGTGATACAATATAATCATGTACAGTTTTTGTTATTCTGTGAGTTGATTATTTACTTGCAGACATTTTCTTATCCAACCAAGTAATATCACTAATGATATTAGCTAGTTGGGAAATGAACATCTGCAAGCATGTTATTTTGCTGAAAGAGTAGTAGATCCTTGGAACAAACTTCCAGCAGACGTGGTAGATAAATCCACAGTAACTGAATTTAAACATGCCTGGGATAAACATATATCCATCCTAAGATAAAATACAGAAAATAGTATAAGGGCAGACTAGATGGATCATGAAGTCTTTTTCTGCTGTCAGTCTTCTATGTTTCTAAGCAAACAGCCACACTTATAGAACACCAAGGATTCCACAGTTCAATCTTGAGCCACAAATATATATTTTTATTGCAGCAGTATAATTCTGTATTTTCTTTTATACACTGATGAATTGCATTGAATTAAAGTTTCAAAGTGCTTTGCACTGTAGGAAGAGAGATATTTTAGACTATGGGGTAAAAGGTAGGATTTTGATAGCATTGTTCTTGACTTTGTTGTAAGTACAACATCTGCAGCTTCTGTGTCTCTTTATTTAAACAAAAGTTTCTGTCTTAAGCAGAAATGCTTGCCAGTTTCTTTATTCTGCATTGCTACACACAGTTGTAGCAGATGCCTGCTAGAAATTTGATATGGACTATATAGAATATTGAATGTGCTCGTTGAAGTACCAAAAATAGCATATGCTTTTACCATACTAAGTGTGGCAGAGCTTGCCCACTTTTTTAATGCCATAATTATCTAAGCAATTTCATTCTGAGTTTGAAGAAAGATTTAGAGTTGATACTTATGTTCAAGCACTCTGCATGAAGTTCATTCTAGCTTAGATTTTATATCCAAGGTTTGCTGTAGCATTACATTGGAACTTAACTTCCTGACTGTTTGACAAAAAGGGTGCAAATCCCACACCAAGTTAATCAGTGGCATAATGTGGCATTGAGCCGGGCATGTCATCCATTTGTTTGAGATGCTTTGTGCAAATAATTAAGTGTTACTAAGCCAAAACTCTGCTAAAACAGAGTGGGACAATAATTGTAAACTTGTAGATATCATTTGTCAGAATTCTGTCAAACACAAGACTAAAAAATGATCATTCATCGTAGAATTTTACTCTGTAACTTATCATTTAACATGTAAGGAACTGTTCATATTATCTGTGCCAATAAAGATGGGGTAGTTCCCCCATTTCAGAAACTTCGATTTGAGTTGTTATAGCTGTCACATTGTTTGCATTGTTGCTGGCTGCACTTTCCCTGGTGATGTCAAGCCAAGAGTATTCAGTTTGCTTCATTTAGAAAAGAATAAAAGTGTGTAAATAAGGTTTCAGGGCTGCCAAAGATTCACCACCAGACACTGGGAAAATTCATTGCTTGCCTCCATTTTTCCTCTTATAACCCCTTCCCTACGGGCAGCAGCACTGACATTTGTCTTCTAGTTGTTTTATAGACATCAGTCTGAAACGTACTTATGAATGCCTCATTGTGAAGTAGTCCAGGAAGCTCCCTTTGACTATACCAGGGGATTCTGACATGCCCTTCAAAGACATGTAGGGTGATAGGCAGAAGAATTGGATGCTTTGGAATACTACTTCTAGGCTTCTAGAGTGGTTAACCTGATCCTATGCAGCTTCTGCTCTGGCAATCTCACGCTACTCACCAAAGCCTACAAAACTTTTGCCAGACCCATCCTTGAATACAGTTCATCTGTCTGGAACCCATACCACATCTCGGAAATCAACACCCTTGTAAATGTCCAAAGATACTTCACCAGAAGAGCTCTTCACTCCTCCACTCAAAACAGAATACCCTATGAAAGCAGACTATCAATCCTAGGTCTAGAAAGCTTAGAACTATGTCGCCTAAAACACGATCTAAGTATTGCCCACAAGATCATATGCTGCAATGTTCTACCTGTCAATGACTACTTCAATTTCAATCGCAACAACACAAGAGCACGCAACAGATTCAAACTTAATATTAACCGCTCCAAACTTGACTTCAGCAACGAGCTGTTGAAGTGTGGAACTCATTACCTGACTCAGTAGTGTCAACCCCTAACCCCCAACATTTTTCCCTTAGACTATCCACGATTGACCTCTCCAGGTTCCTTAGAGGTCAGTAAGGGGTGTGCATAAGTGCATCAGGGTGCCTTCCGTCCCCTGTCCAATTGTCTCTCCTTATCTCATTTATCTTTTCTTCCTTTCAAAATACGTTCACCTATACTTTTATATCTTTTCTTCTATTCTTTTCTTTACTTATATTATTACATATCTTTCTCTTCAATGTGTATTATGTATTGGACAAAATAAATAAATAAATAAATAAATAAATATGTAATAAAGAGAATAATCTAGGAAGAATAATGAGGATTGAGCAGGGGGATCTTGGCCAATTCATCATCTATCTTGACCAGCCACTGGGGGTAGTTGCTTTCCTCACCATATTGACAGGCACAGCTCTAGTAGCAACATCAAGGAAGTGGACTCAGTAATGTGACATAAAAGTGAGAGCTTCTTTCCAGCTGGTGGATACAGAAATGGTCTGAGTCAGAATAGGCCAAGCTTCTTTTGTGCCTAGCGTCTTGCATCAAAATTATTTCACATGGCTGCTCCATGTCTGGCCTGTTACACAGAGACAGGATATTACACTAGCAGAAGTAATAGCTTATGCAATTATCCGAAAGGGGACCGGTTTTACTCATTTACACTCTAATACCTCCTACCCTCAATCTTGTTGATAAATGGCTACAGCATTTCCTCTGCTTCAACATTTGTTGTGTTTTATCTTTTATGAATAACATGAAAACCTTCTCATGAACCAAAAACTTCTGGCAAGATTCGTCCGTTATATTCTAAAGTTTTATACTGTATACTTTTTCTACCCCCATTTTGTCTTGTCCCCGATGCTCTTGAAGAGAGGAGGGAGGCAGGGAAAGAGAGAGAAAGAGGGAGAGGGGAGGGGGAGGGATGTTGGGCCTAGAGGCAAAAAGGAGCTGTGACGTTCCTTCAATATACCAGGGTGATCCGACATAAAAAAAACATATAGCCCCTCCCTGGTACAGAGCTGGAAGGGATCAGGTCTGATGGCGCAAGTGCTAATTCTCTGCCTTACAAGGCAGAGGCTATCAGATCGAATCCCAGTAAGGAAGGGTGTGGCTAGCTGATGAGGCCAGAACAAGGCCGAAATGGGACCATCCTAGTCTCCCTTAATTTTAAAATTCCAGCTAAAAACATTTGATACACACACACACACACACACACACACACACACACACATATATATATATATATATATATATATATATATATATATATATATATATATATATTTGTTTTCGTAAATTTTCACGGGTATATGTATGTAGATTGTTCTGAGTTCGGGTTTTGCCCTGTGTAATAGACATGCAAAATATTACACAGGACAAAACCCGAACTCAGAACAATCTACATATATATATATATATATATATATATATATATATATATATATATATATATATATTTGTTTTCGTAAATTTTCATGGGTATATGTATGTAGATTGTTCTGAGTTCGGGTTTTGCCCTGTGTAATATTTTGCATGTCTATGCGACGTTTCGGTGAAATCACATTCACCATCATCAGGCTGAAGTTCCAAGCTTCGTGTTGTTGTAAAATGTTTTACAACAACACGAAGCTTGGAACTTCAGCCTGATGATGGTGAATGTGATTTCACCGAAACGTCGCATAGACATGCAAAATATTACACAGGGCAAAACCTGAACTCAGAACAATCTACATATATATATATATATATATTTATGTCTTATATATAAATATATATACATTTAATTATGTCTTATAAGGTTCTTTTTTCACAGTGAACTTTCCATATTTACTATGGAGAAAATAACTTGGAGAGTTCAGTCCATATTTGTTGTCCTGTAATAGTCAAATTCTAGCTGCTTTTCCTCAAGATTTTTCCAATTCCCTTTGCAGCGTGTGTGTGTGTGTGTGTGTGTGTGTGTGTGTGTGTGTGTGCATGCATACATATTTTAAGAGGAGAAAATAGTTCACTATCTATATATTGTTTTTTCTGTGTGATCAGAACCTGTCTAGGATGCACTCAAAGAGAGTTCCATTACAGGAGGGGAAAAAAAGGTAGGGGAATTTCTGGGACCAGTAAAGCACCTCCAGCTTCATCCTCCAACATAGCTCTTTATCAGTAGGTAATAAGACAGATAATTTAACTGTACAAGCTCTAATTGGTCTAATTCACTAACTGACCTCTCACCACTTGATTCACTAGTACAATTGAGCTCTGATAAAGCCTTTAATTGTAAATTGCACACAGCTGTGAGCTGCTCCTCACGCTGGCAGAAAAACACTATCATCGGCTGTTTCATCTCTACGACCTGCTAATTTGGAGCATATGTAACTGTTTTTAATGCTGAAAGCTTGACATACCACAAACAGCAGATGTTGCAGCTGCCCCTGAGACGCTTTATTTAATTCAATTACGTCTTTTGGAGATATGTAAAAAAGCCAGGCGAGAGGCAAGAGGGCAAGAGATTTTTTTTTTATTTAAAAAAAGGGGGGAGCCCCTGATTGAGGCCCAGGTGGCTCGATAGGCAAATGATTGGGTGAATGTCTAAATGATCTTTTTAATTGAGTAGACTGACGGCTAATCAGGGTCATGAAGTGTTATCACACTGATGAGCAGAGTGGAGCCCTGGGCTGCTCTGCAATTAATGCTGCTTTTGTGAAAGAAAGTGGGGGGAGGGGGGTTGAAAGGGAAAGATAATGTTATACCATCTGGCAATTGTTTATGATAAAAGCAAGCAGTTTGCTACAAATTCAAGCTAAATGCTATTCAGAGCACTGTTTCTGTAGTTAATGCTATGCCTGTGGCTCAGAGAAAAATGTGGAGGCTAAGCCTTTGTCAAAGATTTGAGCCCATGTGACTCCATATTGACTTTGCTCCTTGAGAAGGGCAAAGTAGTGCCAGTGACACCAATAAAAGTTAAGCTAAGTCGGGAAAAGAATAAGTCTTGGTCATATGGTAGCTAGTGAGCAAATTCTTGGATGTAACTATTAACACTAAGTTTTAAAAAGCAGCAAGAGAAAGGAGTTGATAAAACTAAGCCACTCCCTGGGACACATACTCAATTGTACGTTTGTATGTTAGAAGTCTCTAAAGCAGGGGTCACGAACTGGTGGTTGCTACAGAGATTCTCCCCCTTTGGGTCTTTTTGTGCAGGTTGGAGGGGGGCAGAAATTCCAACTTTGGGTCTGCTTTGGCCTCCTGGTTCTGGGGCTTTGGGAAAGGCTGGAAGGAAGTGCCACTGGTGGTGAAGAGCCAGAGGGCCTTGTTCCAGTGGGACTTCTTCATGGCCTGGAACTGTCTGACCATCTCAGCCCACTGAACCGCCAGGCATTGGTATCTGGCCTTGCTCTCCTGCAGGTTTTCTCTCTGCTTGGAATGCCTGTGCTCATAGTCCTCAGTAAAGTGTTTCTATTGAACCTCCTTCTTGGTCAGATCTAATTTGAATGGACTGTTTTGCCAACTCTTTCTTGTGGTGGCTGCTTAGCTCCAACAACTGCTTACTATTGGGGCCCTAAGGATCCTGGGCATGGACACAAGGAGTGGCTGGGAGGGGATGGACAAGTAAAGGCCAGAGAGTTGCCCCTTGATGTAAGTGACAGTGAGTTGGCCACAACCACCAAGTCACATGATCATCTAGCCATGCCCACCCAGCTGGTCATTAGACAGATGATATTAGTGGTCTGCAGGATTTAAAATTATGAATTTAGTGGTCCCTGAGATCAGAAAAGTTGGTGACCCCTGAATTAAAGGTGAATTTGACCTCCAGTGATTTCACAAATTCTCACATAAACTAATTTTGGTGATTCTCTTTTATCCATTGGAAGATGAAAATTGTTTCTACAAATTCAACAAAGTTTATTAAAGTAGAATCCAAATAAACTTCTCACTGACTATGATTCTCAAAGCGGTAAGCACAAATATGAAAGGTTTTTTTAGCCTAAAGAGGATAATATCAGCTCTAGAATCACCAATTATTCTTGCTGAAAATATCTAATCATTATTGGAAAGCAAGCCAGTATCTCTTTTTCCAAACTTGGATTGATGTCTTGCTGGGCTGAAATTAAGAACTAAGATATACCTTAAAGACTTAACCTCTAACCATATGTATTATAAAATATACAGATAGGACTTGAGGTATGATAGGTCATTTAACAACCATTCAAAATTACATTTAACAACCATTCGAAATAGCAACGATCTCCCCAGATGTTACATACAACCCAATTTCAAAGTTATGACACATGCAATTCCCCAGAATAAAAACACACACCCCCGCCCTTATGACCACAGAGATGCTGCAGCATACCCCACCCACCTCCCACCTCTTCTTGCTACTGGGTCCACAGGCACTGGATTTACGATGTCACCAGGTTCCACAATTTATTCCCATACCAGTCACCATTCAGTCACTTTTTGAAGACATCCAAAACTCAGGAAATAGTGGTGGGGAAGTCTGCTCCATTGCTTTGCTGCATCACATGACACAATTAAAGAGAAGAAATCCAGCCAGTTTTGTTTTCTTCACTAGCCTTGATCCTCCAACATTAGCAGCATCTAGCGATGAAAACAAACCAGCAGTATTTCTTTTTCTTGATTGTGCCATGTGGCTCACTAACAGAGCAGCCTTTCTCCCTTCTCTACCCTAACTGCCTGAGCTTTGAAGATCTTCAAAAATAAATGTGTGGTTGTCATGGGATGAGATAGGAAGGAGGCTTTGAGGAATCCAATAGTAGGGAAGCAGAGCATGGGGAATCTCAGAGGTCTTGAGAGGCCTGATGTAGGTGGACATGACTGTACTAGTCATCCCAAGCTCTTCGCCACCTCTGAGTCACTCCTTGCTCTGTTTAGCTATCTTCACAAATGCATTGGGGAAAGCAGGGAAGGGAAGATCATTTATGAGATAGTTTGCTCAATATTTATCCCAATATCTGATAGACAGTCTCCCTTGCTGTCACAAGTCAAGACTACCTGTATATTATACTGTCAATTGCTCTTAGAAGTTTGTGGCATAGTGAAGATGAATAAACTTAAATTACTTTTGAGAATTTGAGGGAGCTTGGGTTATAAGACATGAAATAAAGCGACATGAAAAATGAAATAAAAGTCAAAGGGAAAAATGCAGTTATTTCATAGAGACAACTCAAAATTATTTATTTAACTATTTATTAAAAGTAAGGAGCAAATAATTATTTACAGACAATTAGGTCTTGTACAATAATATAAAATGGCCATTGTGACATGCCACCCACGCTAGCTGTATGACGATAAATTTTGTGTACAGTTGGGTCACCACACCTGAAAAAGAAAGAAAGGGAGGGAGGGAGAAGAATGTAGGGGAGGGAGGGAAGGAGGAAGGAAGGAAGGAATAAAAAGAAGGAAGAAAGAAAGAAAGAAAGAAAGAAAGAAAGAAAGATGAAATCTCCAAATGGTAGTTCAAAACAGTTCCTGGGACTCATATGGACAATAGGAGAATGAAAAAAATCAACACAACAATCATGAAATATATGGATAATATGCATAATGAGAATTTTTTCCCTTTCTCACACAGATAACTATTCATTAAAACTAAATGTAGGGAGATTTGGAACTGATAAAAAGTAACTTTTTAATAATCCACCCTTAGGCCCCTACTTTGTGGGGTTCCTCAGGGATCTCTCCTCTCCCCTCAACTATTTAACATTTACGCGAAACCACTAGGTGAGATCATCAGATGGCATGGGATGCAGTATCCTCAGTATGCTAATGATACCCAGTTATATATCTCCACCCCGTGCCAATTTAGTGAAGCAGTTGATATGATGTGCCAATGCCTGGAAGCTGAAAGGGTCTGTATGTGAGCAAACAGGCTGAAGCTCAACCCCGACAGTGGCTCTGGGCATTTCCTTAGAAGGACCATTCCATCTGTCCATCAGGTGTTCTGCCAGGGTAAGAAAATTCAAACCCCTCAGGAAGGGTCTGTAATTTTGGTATCCTCCTGGATCCACAACTGAGCCTTGACCACCATCTCTTGGCTGTGGCCAGGGGGACCTTTGGCCAGGTTCATCTGGTATACCAGTTGAGGTCCTATTTGGACCAGGAGGCTCTGTGCATGATCACTCAGGCCCTCATCATCTCCCATCTAGAATATTGCAATGCACTCTACACGGTTACCCTTGAAGAATGTTTGGAGACTACAGATAGTCCAGAATGCAGCCACTCAAGCTGTTATGGGTGTACCTAGAAACACCCACATAACACCAACACTCTGTGCATTGCATTGGCTGCCAATTGGCCTCCAGTCACAATTCAAGGTGTTGGTTATTAGCTATAAAGCCCTGCATGGCTTAAGACCAGACTATTTATGAGACCGTCTCCTGCCATTTACCTCCCAGAGACCTATTAGATCACAAGAAGTTGGCCTTCTCCAGGTCCCATCAACTTAACAATGCAAGTTGGCAGGGAAGGCCTTCTCTGTGGCTACCCCGATCTTATGGAAAAAGGTGCCCCCCGATGTCCGTACTGCTCCCACACTACTGTCCTTCTGAAAGGCCATGAAGACCTGGCTTTGCTGAATGTAATATTTTATCAGGGCCAAATTGTAACTGATTCTGTATGCATGTGTATTTGTTTGGATAGTTCATTGGGTTTACAGTGATCCCTCGATTTTCGCGGGTTCAAACTTCGCGAAATGGCTATACCACAGTTTTTCAAAAAATATTAATTAAAAAATACTCCGCTGTTTTTTTTCTATACCACGGTTTTTCCCACCCGATGACATCATATGTCATCACCAAGCGTCACTTCTCTCTCTCTTTCTCTCTTTCCTGTCATTCTCTGCTTCAATCATTTTCTCATTTCTCTTTTCTCTCCCCTTTTTTCTATCATTTCTCTCTCTCTCTCTACCTTCCAGTCTCCCCCCTCTTGCTCTCTCTCTCTCCCTTTCTCACTCTCTCTCTCACTCTCTCCTTTCTATCTCTCTCTGTCTGTTGCTGTCTCTCTGTGAGAACCCCTGCCCCGCCTCTCCTGCAGCCCCCTCGCTGACAGCTGGGACGAAAGCGCTCTCAGCTAAGGGACTGCGAGAGGGATGGTGTGGGCATTCTCAAAGCGCTCAGAGCGGCAAGCGGCCGAATGAGGAGGACGAGAAGCCGTAGCCGCCAGCGCTGCTGCAGGAGGACCCGTGCCCCAAGAAAGCTGGTGAGAGGGGTGGATCGGGCAGACAGGGGGTAGCGGCAAGGGGGCCGGAGGCGCTGGGGGGGCAGGGGGTGATATTCAAAACAATCTTTGCTGGCCTCTGTACTTTCGTCGCTCCCCACCCCCAACTTCAAGCCCGGCTCCTTGCGTGGCCTTGGAAAAGGGTGCGTGGGGGTAGTTTTTGGCTGCCCATAGCCAAAAATGGTGTTTTTACTTCCGCATCTCTACTTCGCGGAAATTCGACTTTCGCGGGCAGTCTGGGAACGCAACCCCCGCGAAAATCGAGGGATCACTGTATTATGATTTTACTGTTCTTTATTAACTAATATTTTAATTTTTGTTGTATGTATTATTTAATGTTATAAGCCTCCCTGAGTCCCATTGGGATTGGGTGGCATAGAAGTAAAATTAATTAAATTAAATTATATTAAAGTTAGATAATGCTTAGTTAAATTGCATAATTTGCAACTGTTATTGAAACAATAGTTATCAATATAGGCCAATGCTTCTCAAATTTCATACATTGCTAACTGGAAAATGCTGGGAGTTAAAGTCCAATCATCTTAAATTCGCAAAGACTGAGAAATATTGATTTAGACAGTTTTAAATAGCATAGTACAAAATCGTGGAGTGAGAGGCTACCCATAGTTCGTAGACATTTGTGATTTCTAATATGATTGCACAAGAAATCACTTCATGTCATCTTTTTCTTGTAATTCATGCTCAGAACCTGTACTGAAATTACTCTAATAATTTAATGTGCCTATTTATTTCCATTTTTCATCTCAACTGAGAAAAAAACGTTTCTCTCCCCTGCCCTCCACCCATGTGATATTTGTAATCTTATTTCAGTATGTTTACCTTTCCTACTATTGCAATTAATAGTTTTAAGATTAACATTCAAATTTTATTTATTTAATTTGTAAGACACATATTTTGATAAGAATAAAGGTCAAATAATGGCCATTCTCTGATGGTGACATATAATCTTTTATAATTATGCACCCATTGCTATCATAATCATGACAAAATATGTATTATGAAGCATATTGTATTCCACCCCCTCAAGAATGCCCAAGGAATGTGGACAGTTTGTAAATGACTTCAGCACTGTGTGGGGATGTTAGAAAGTCTCTGTAAGTCACTACTGGGAAAGTGGCCTGTATTGCAACATTTGCAGAAGTGTGAAATCTGCTGGGTAGTTAAATTGCAATCAGAATATTTGTGCGAAAAGTGCCCATCTGGTTATCTCAAATAAGAATTTGCAAAAAATCTTTAATCCTAACAGAAAGAAAGCTGATTTTACCTCTCTAGGAATGAAAAATAATAACAATATAAATTTAGCAAGAAGCCCAGCATATAGTCCTGTTGCCAAGACACTGAGGGAGATAGGCATCCTTCATTTTATTGCTCCTGTAGATTTAAATGTGGCATGTGTAGGTTGTATGGGTACATGTTTAATCTCCATTTATTTTCCTATTGGTGCAGCATGGATTCAATTAAAATAAAGGCTTAATAAAAAGTGATTCCTAAGTAATATGGAGACCAATTGCCATTCATTTCACTCGAAATGACAAACTTTAGGTAGGCAGTTAAAGGTAGGTAACTTAATTCAGGGCACAGGGCATCAACTGGTGGTCTGCGAGAAAATTTTGGTGGTCCGTGAAGAAATCTAGGCTGGATATGCCGAGAGCAATTAATCCAGTCCACAAGCGGGAACACATGGCTGTACTGCCCAATGCACTACATGCCAGCCCCCACCCTCAAGGCTAAGTGCAAAGCTCACCTTGAGTATAGCGGTGTGAGCCACATGAACTGGAACAGACCAAGAACTCACCGCATTCAGATGATTGGCTTCCTGGGGGGGTTGGGAAGAGGTTCAGCCACCCTTTGGGAACCACATCTTTCCTTCTGTGAGGTCTCTGGGAAGGAGACCTGAGAGAAAGCACATGCAAACTTTTGCCTTTTGAGCCTGGCTAAAGTTTCCCACACCACTTCAGCAAGTGCTCTTCAAAAGGTGAGTTTGCAGGGGCCAAGTTAGCACCCAAAATAGACTGCATCAGTCCAAAACTAGCTGTGTGGCACCCTTCTCTGTGCTGCTTCCCACTTCTTTCCCCACCTCTGAGGAGAAAGAAAAGGAAGGGAAAGGGGGGAGGGGGAGAAGGTCCGCTGCCCATCAGATGGGGCTCCTGATGGGAAGAGAGAAACATCTTGGGGGGCTGCAAGGACTCAGCCTGGAAAGAGAGGATGGAAAAGCTGACAATCTGTTCAGTGAAAGTTTAAAAGGAGGGGAGCTTCTTCAAATGCTGTTCTGCCATCTGTTCTGCCAGACAGATGGACAAGGACAGGCCCCAGTCACCTCTGTTATCCAATCAGAGTCGAGATCATTTTGAGTATACAGTGATGCCTTTCGGCCTCACAAAGGCCCAGGCTGCTTTCCAGCATTTGATGAATAATGTATTCAGGGACATGTTAGACCATTTTGTGGTCACATATCTGGATGACATTTTAGTGTACTCCCCCTCCAAGTCTTGTCATTTGGGGCATTTGCGCCGGGTTCTGCTCCCGTTGAGAGAGCAGCGTTTATATGCTAAGCTGGAGAAGTGTCACCATAGAATTTTTAGGTCATGTCATTTCTCCACGGGGCATAGCCATGGACCCGGGCAAGGTGTCAGCACTAAAAACCTGGCAACCCCCAAAGACAGTCAAGGATGTGCAGAGGTTGTTGGGGTTTGCAAACTACTATCACACATTCATATCAGGGTTTGCCCAGTTGACTGTGCCTCTCACTCGGTTGTTGCAAAAACAGGTCACGTTCCATTGGGGTGAGGAGGAGCAGCGGGCTTTTGAAGCTCTTAAGGATGCTTTCATGAAAGAGCCCTTCTTGCAGCATCCAGATCTGTGTCGGCCGTTTGTCGTTGAGACCGACGCCTCTGATGCTTCCGTCGGAGTTGTCCTTCTACAGGCACGTCCTGAAGGTGGCACCTTGTTTCCGTGTGTTTACCACTCCAGAAAACTCATGCCCTCGGAACGAAACTACATGATCTGGGAAAAAGAACTTTTGGCAGTCAAGTCAGTGTTCAAGATGTGGAGACATCATCTTGAGGGCGCCCGGCATCAGGTAGAGGTCAGGACTGACCATAAACTTTTGGGTTTTCCTTTTATTGTGAGGTGTGTGTCTTCCTGGAGTAATTACCTTGTAATTACAGGCGGTTGAGACACGCTGGTAGAACACCTGGAAATTAATCCTCTGCACATGATCAGTACTTTTTAAAAAAACACCTTCCACATTACAAATGAACCAAACAGCTGTGGAGCAGGAATTCAACCTGCTGCCCTCCTGATAATCTGGGTTTTGGAAGCAGTGATAAAAGTCAAGGGCTGGTGGGCAAGTCCACTTTTAGGGATAAAGAGAACCAATTCACTCTCAGCTTGGAGTCAGAGCTACTGATTTTACAGAACCGGTCCGAAACGGCAGCAACCCACCACTGAAATTCAATTGTGCAAATATCATGAAATACATTGCCTTTTTTATTTTGTTTTGAACTGTACTTTGTGAAGAAGAAGATCTGTGTAGGATTTACATGTGTGTTTTGATCTGAACACTTGGACTCCTGCTTCAGAATAAACTATGGCTGAAAAAAAAGGTTACGAGCTCTTTTCATTTATGCTAATCCACTACTTGACACTCAGAAAAAGGTCAGAGAGAAAACGGATCTTGACAGTATTGTAATGCAGCCAACTTGGCAAAGATACTTAGCTGGGCAAAGTATATATTGTGGAATAGATATCACTGTAAGCTAGGTAGAATGTTGTTTTAATAAACCTATCAATTGTGCTAAATGTTATCTCTAATTCACCAAGGACTTTAGCGTGTGATCAGATCATCAACAATCCCCCACTCTTTCTGTATTATTAAAAAAAATCCTAAAAGTATGTAAAAGTGGATTTTAATTCTCTCAATACAGCAAGACTACAAACCAGTTCTGTGCCCTACAAATATTTGTTTCAGAATGCGTATTTGTTTTCCTATGACTGTGGCTTGAACGTTGATTTTTGCACCGGATGCGGAATAAGAATGCAGACACAGAGAGCTGGAATTAATAGGTCACTTTATTAATTAACATATTAAAATTAACTGATTATTAACGAATAATCAGGACTTGCAGAGGCCAATCATAAAAACGGGGCAAAAATTCCTGATTGTAAACCTTCCTAGGCAACTATGGCCGTAGCTCCTTGCTGATCAAAGTGAGGAGTCAAACCCATCACCATGTTCTAGGCCATGCCCACAAAGCATGTAGGAGGGGCTCACTGTCCAATCCCCATCCGAGAATAGGGTTAGATGAATCCCAAGAGCATCCCCCCTCCAATGGCTCAGGCAGTTTGCCTCCCAGAGTTCCTGGTGAGGGGGCCATCCCTCACCTTCCAAAAGATGCCCTAAAGGAGAATGTACAGTTGTTATTGATCCCCATTTCCACCCCTTACCTGCCAAACCCCAATGACCAAAGCGATAAGCCAATTGTAACCAGATTGAAACTAATGTGCACCGCGCCTCCTAACCCAGCGGTCCCCAAACTACGGCCCAGGGGCTGCATGCGGCCCGCTGAGGCCATTTATCCGGCCCGTGGGTGAGCCTATCGGCCTGGAGAAAACCTTGTATAGCCAAACAGATGTTAACAAAAGAAAATTAAAAACAAAACATAAACTTTTGTGAATTTCAGACTTCCCACCCCCTCTAAATAGCACGTTCCCATTTTGTTTTTTACTTTAAAATAAGGTATGTGCAGTGTGCATAGGGATTTGTTCATTTTTTTTAATAGTCCAGCCCTCCAACAGTCCAAGGGACCGTGAACTGGCCCCCTGTGTAAAAAGTATGGGGACCCCTGTCCTAACCTGTTCAACCTTACTCTCCAGTGTGAAGTAGGTGAAAAAAATGGCCACAATAAAGGTTGAAACCATACAAAATTCCTACTTGGCCCCTATATGGTGACCCCTAGAAGCACACTGCAAAATAGAGGAGCATGGGTGGGTGTTCGCTCTTGCTGTGACAGCCAGGGCGAAAAGGAGGAGTCTCGCTGCACAGCCCTATTTATAGGGCCTGCAGCACATGTCTCGGGCTGTCAAATGGCCCCAGCCAGTTGCCAAGGCAACTGGGAGCCGGGGCAGAGCAAGAGCCTCACCACACAGCCCTTAGTAACAGGGCGCGAGGCCACGTTCCCAGCTGAAGAAGCATCGGCAGGTTGCCAAGGCAATGGGGGAGATTGAACGTTATCTCACACGATCTTGCCCCATATTGGTGACAGAGCCAGGAGCTGTGTTCCTGCCGGCTCCAGTGCAATTTCGACCCGCCGTTCATTTTTTACACTGAGAAATAAATTTACAATATTTCATTCTTCAATAACTTATCCCTGTAACCATAAACCATCCTTCTTCAAACTGAAGTCCTCCAAAGTAGAGATCTACACATTTTATATCTGGAACTTAATACTTCAATGAAATAATCCCTTCCAATTACGTATCTAAATCAAACTATCAGATTCAAGGTCTTGAACTGAGTCTGTCAATTTCAAATCCGTTTTAATATTCTGTAGACTTTTATCTGTGCATAGGCACACTTACATAGAATTGAACAGATGATTTAATTCACACATTCAAATCAAATTGAATTGATTCTTTGAAATCAACTGCAACAGGTCTCATAACTTTGTGTAGGGTTCATCTTTCACTTGCTACAATTTCACAGGAAATTGCATGGACTGAATTTTGGATCATCTGTACTTTACCACTAAGCCATGATGTCTCTGAGCGAAGTTCTATTATATGTTATCTGTTTTGCATCTGTTTCTGATGCTAATATCTCCTTATATACTTCCTACATAATGAAGCTTTCTCTTTGTTACTTTATTTGAAGTAACACTTTATTTGAAGAAGTCTTTCCTGCTCCTATGAGGAATGTCAATCAAAATGCCAATTTGCTAAGTTTTTCAAAGCATTGAGAGCTACTTCAGAATCTCCCAACACACTAAATTTTGAAGTTAGCAAAGCCATCATATTAAAAAATGAATTATGAACTTTCCCATTAAATCTTGTGGGTTTTTTTTTTAAAAAAAAACATCAGTAGCTATATGAATAGATTTTTTTTTATAAATGTGAATTTCACTGACCAGGATCATGGTTTTTCAATTATGTCTTTGTCAGTACAGCTTAAGAATGATATTCTTATTTTACTGAGCTGCAATCAAGCAAAACTTAACATTGCCCTGGGAGCAATGCAGAACTATAGCTATGATTTCAGGCAGGATTTGTATTTTTAGGACATTGATTGTCACTCCTCAGATTGCTAGGCAGGTTTCCACACTTTGTTTTTTAGTCCATGCATATACATCTTTTCCAAACTGGCTGATTCCCTTGTAGATATTCCAATCTGATTTCCTATTTGTTTTTAAAACAGATATTGCACAGCAATACAGTGGTACCTCTACTTAAGAACACCTCTACTTAATAACTTTTCTAGATAAAAACTGGGTGTTCAAGATTTCCCCCCCTCTACTTAAGAACCATTTTCTACTTAAGAACATGAGCCCAGAAAAAATTCCCAGGAAATTTAAGAGCAGCCCAAAGGCCTGGCCAGTTTCTTGCCACTCCCCCTTTAATTCCGGCCATCTTGGCTGCCAGAGGAGCCTTATCGAGGCTTTTGCAGTCCAGAGCGAACAAAGCATTTTCCTTTCTCTGGGCGCTTGGAGAGGGAATAAACCTCTGCCAGTGCCCAGAGAAAAGAAATGCTCCCTTCTCTCTGGGCAGCCAAGGAGTTACCACAGAGAAGGAAAGGTCCTGGCTACAAAGCGAGTGAGTAAAAGGGGAGGGGAGCCCTTCAGCATGGGAAGGAAGAGGAAGCAGGTAACAACAGCAGCAGCAGCAGCAGCCAGTGTATGGGAGGCAGTGTATGAGAGGCAGCTTTGTGTGCTTCTCCTTGCCACCTCAGAGTCCCTCTTTTTTTTTAAGCCTTAAAGTTTTGGATTTTTTTTATTCCACTCCCCTCATCTTCTTCCTTCAGCAGCGACTCTCCTCCTCTTCTTCTTCTTCCTCCTCCCACCCAAATTCCAAGCTTTTATTTCTTTCCTAATGGGTTTGCACTCATTATTTGCTTTTACATTGATTCCTATGGGAAAAAAATGCTTCTACATAAGAACGTTTCTACTTAAGAACCTGGTCACAGGGCGAATTAAGTTCTTAAGTAGAGGTACCACCGTATTAATGTGAAAACTTTAAAACCAGCAATCCAATCCTAGGATTGCAAGCATTAAAAGCAAGTCTAGGGACTTCTGGTGGTGACATGGGGTGCAGCAGGTGGAAGAGAGTGATCTCCGTTCTCTAAGGCTGCTTTATTTTCCATTTTTGGAGACCCTTCAAGGCATGGAAGGTCAAAGTGGGATAAGAGGAGCAATATAGGCAACAGCGGGGGTGAAGGCATTTACCTGCTGGAGCGGAGGGCATCCTCCCTATCCAAGAAGGAAACATCTGCCTGACTTGTCATGGCGGTCTGAAGCCGCACAGATCTATGCTAGAAGGAAGCTTTTATGAACCCAGGTGAATTGCATCGGAGAAGGATTTTAAAAATCTATCAATCTATTGCCAGAGAGACCTGTTTGCAGCAATGGGAGAAAACTCCAAAATCTGGAAAGTGGCGGCAATTCAAAGGAGGAGATTAGAAGACGCGTCAGAAAGACGGAAGCCCAAGATCGAAAGGAGACAGGCCGAGTGAAAGTGATTCTAAAGTAATCCAGGATCTCGGGTGGAGAAACTTCTATATGTGAGTGATTTAATCACTTCAAATTGCTGCAGATGGTACAGAAATACAGTTTTGTTCGGATTTTAAAATTAAAAATTCTAACAACTTCAATTTTTCCAGTTCAATTTTCATATCATTATGTTCAGAAATGTTCAAGCTACCAATCCCATACCAACTTTAGTAAAATAGAATGCATTTTTCAAGCAAAACTATCCATAAATTGAAAAAAAATTCACAAAAACGGGGGGGGGGCGTGCATTATATCCGCAAATTAAACCAATAAGATTTACTTTTTTCATTTCAATTTTCATATCATTGTGTGCAGAAATGTTCAGACTACTTTCCAAGTGAAAAAAGCTTTCAAAAAGACCAAACATAAGCACTGCAAATGAAGAGTTTTCGGTCCGGGTCAGGGTGACCCGGGAACAGAAGATTTGTTACTTTTCTTAAACAGAACAGCAGGGTTAAAGGAAAGAGGAATTGACTCAACAGAAAGAAAGACAGTGGACATCTTTAAGGGGAAAAGTAAATATTGAATAATTGCAAGACACAAGGAGATACGATCTTTTTGTTTTCATTAACTAAAGACCCTTCTAATTATCATTGACATTACTATATATTCAGGACATTACTATATATCTAGGACCAATATAAATTTCAAGTGACAGCAAAGAGGAAACTTGATACTTGCTAGATCTAAAGTAAACAAGCAACTATAAGGTATAGTTGTATAAGATTTGTATGCCGCCCCGAGTCTTCGGAGAGGGGCAGCATACAAATCTAATAAATTATTATTAATTATTATTATCCCAGCCTGCACTCTAACTCCACTGTTACTATATAACAGATTGCTCACTTACATAGATATTATAAACTGTAACCTCAATTGTAACCTGTACTATATGTAGTTAAGAATTCAGATATTACTATCATTATTAATTTAATATTGATTCTATATACAGTGATCCCTCAATTTTTGCAGTCTCGATTTTCACCAAACGCTATACCACGGTTTTTCAAAAAATATTAATTAAAAAATACTCCACGGTTTTTTTTGCTATACCACGGTTTTTCCCACCCGATGACATCATACGTCATCACCAAGAGTCACTTCTCTGTCTCTTTCTCTTTCTTTCCTGTCATTCTCTGCTTCAATCATTTTCTCATTTCTCTTTTTTTCTCCCCTTTTTTCTATCATTTCTCTCTCTCTTCCTTCCACTCTTCTCTCTCTCTCTTCCTTCCACTCTTTCTCTCTCTCTCTTTCTTCCTCTCTCTCACTCTCTTCCTTCCTTTCTCATCTTTCTTTCTCTCTCTCTTTCTCTATCTTGCTTCTTCCTCTCTCACACTCTCTTCCTCCCTCTCTCATCTCTTTCTTTCCTTCTCTCTCTTTCTCTATCTCTCCCCCTCTTGCTCTCAAGTGGCGAGCGAGCGGCCGGCCGGGCGGGTGAACGGGCGAGCGAGCGGCCAGGCGGGCGGGGTGAACGAGCGAGCGGGGCGGGCGGGTGAACGGGTGAGCGAGCGGCCGGGCGGGCGGGTGAATGGGCGAGCAAGCGGGCGGGCAGGCGGGGTGAACGGGTGAGCGAGCGGCCGGGCGGGCGGGTGAATGGGCGAGCGGCCGGGCGGGCGGGTGTTGGGAGGGCGGCGGCAGCCAACATTCAAAGCAATCTTTGTCAGCTTCCGCACTTTCGTCGCTCCCCGGCTCCACCATCTGCGCATGCGCGGCCATGGAAAAAGGGCGCGCATGCGCAGATGGTGTTTTTACTTCCGCACCACTATACCGTGGAAAATCGATTATCGCGGGAGGTCTTGGAACGTAACCCCCGCGATAATCGAGGGATCACTGTACTTCTATATATTTTCCTTCTTCCATGTTTTTTTATATATTTTCCATATACTTTCTGGAAACTTTCCTTTCTCTCCTTTTTCTCCTTTCCTCTCTCTTTAATTGCTATCCTTTAAGGTAAAACAATTCAATTACATATTTACAGAACTATACAAATACCAAGCTCATTACTTTGTTATTTATAGAGATTATATACTGAACAATTTATACTCCTATATCTATTTCTTATAATTTACAATATATAGTGTATAGATTATAGTATAGAATAGTTTTCATAGTTTCAATCAGTTAATAATTTTATTAGAAATATTTAATAGATTTAATAGAGTTGATTTATCTCATTTACTAAAAATATTTACTGAAGGTGTGTGACCATAAGAATTTACAATTTAACTTTTACTCTTTACTGGCATATATATCAGGAATCACCAGAAAAAAGGGAAGTATATGAATCTTTAATGGGCTATAAACATGAACTAAATTTATTAGACCAACAAGAATGTAGCCAAAATATTAAATTTGTCAGACAAACGTTTTTTGAGAATGCAAATAAACCGGGCAATTGGCTGGCATATAAAATTAAAAAGGAAAAGGAAATTAGAATGATACATCAATTAATCGATGCAAAAGGGAAATTACAACATAATGAACAAAAACTAAAAAAAATTATTTCAGAATACTATGAGAAATTATATACTAAAAAAAGGAACTCACAACAAACGCTGGAATAAAACATCAAGATATATAAAAATAGTTAAAGACAATATAGATAAAAACGTATACAGTGATCCCTCGATTTTCGCGATCTCGTTCTTCGCGAAACGCTATATCGCAATTTTTCCCACCCGATGATGTCACTTTCTTCCTTCCTTTCTCATCTTTCTTTCTCTCTCTCTTTCTCTATCTTGCTTCTTCCTCTCTCACACTCTCTTCCTCCCTCTCGCATCTCTTTCTTTCTTTCCTTCTCTCTCTTTCTCTATCTCTCCCCCTCTTGCTGGCGGGCGGCGGGCGGCGGGCGGGCGGGCGAGCGGGGGCATCAGCGAGGAAGACCCAGGAAAGGTTCCTTCGGCTGCCCAGCAGCTGATCTGCTCAGCAGCGCGGTAGCAGCGAGGAGCCGAATCGGGGTTTCCCCTTTGCGTGGGCGGCGGGGAAACCCCGATCTTCGTCTGCTCGCTGCTGCTGCGGCCGCCCAGCAGCTGATCTGCTCGGCAGCGTGGTAGCAGCGAGGAGCCGAATCGGGGTTTCCCCTTTGCGTGGGCAGCGGGGAAACCCCGATCTTCGTCTGCTCGCTGCTGCTGCGCTACCGAGCAGATCAGCTGCTGGGCGACCGCAGCAGCAGCGAGCAGACGAAGATCGGGGTTTCCTCGCCGCCCATGCAAAGGGGAAACCCCGATCTTCGTCTGCTCGCTGCTGCTGCGCTACCGAGCAGATCAGCTGCTGGGTGGCGGAAGGAACCTTCCCTGGGTCTTCCCCGCCGCCCACACAAACTCCACCATCTGCGCATGCGCGGCCATGAAAAAAAGGGCACGCATGCGCAGATGGTGTTTTTACTTCCGCAACCCTACATCGCGAAAAATCGATTATCGCGAGGGGTCTTGGAACGGAACCCTCGCGATAATCGAGGGATCACTGTATACAAGATGCTGATTCACCTGTAAATAAGACTATGTATTGTTTTAAAACTGGAAAAAAATTCATAAACATATTTATTAAAAAGATAAATAAAAGCCTGCCTAGCATTCTGACATCTCTCATTCAGTTCAAGTGAGATAGGAATTACAATTGGAAGGTCACAGATTCCCCACAGTTGATTTACAGTTGATTTGAAGTAAGCAAGAAAACCTCATTATTTACAGCTGTCTTAAATATAGTCAAAATGGACTCACTAACATTTCATCAAAGAAAATAAATTTCCTGATACATTTCAATCCCTCTATTGTTACATCAGCTTCCATTTCTTGCACACAGTATTTCAAACTGCTGAAAACATTTTTTTATTCCTCATAGTTTTGTGCTTAAAAATTTAAATCCATCATATGTTTGCAACCATGTAGCTGAAACTACAGAATTGTAGTTGTTTTAAAAAACTCAAACAGTTCAGGAAAGTCAATTTTAACAATTTCTGTACAAACTGAAGTTGATCATCACTGTGCATATTCTCTAAATTAGGTCCACTGGATTTTTTCCAATGTAATCCCACGTAAGTTAATGTTAAGAGCTTTGATGCAGGTCTTTTCCTTTGACACAAAAGTGGAAAAATGCCCAATTTATAAATATGTCATAATTTTTTCCTTTACAGGAAGGAAATGCTAAAATATAAAACGTTTGTATCCTTTCTTCCTTCATGTCAGAGTTCTTTTTTCAAAGTCTCCATTGAGAATTTTCCAGATGTATCTTTCTGTTTACAGTTTCTCTATTTGAAAAGTCAACTTTGTCCATTCAGCAACCCAAACATTCTGTTAACGCAACTATATTTTAATTTCAAACATTGTAAGCAATTATTCAAACTTTTTCCTCTTTTTGTAAGTTTAAAATAAAAATATCTTCCACTTGATTGTAATTATTATCAAGAGCCAGTTCTCTTATGAAGATGAAAATAACTACAATATTATTTTTTATTAATCTGCTCTGAACTTGTTACATACCAATTTATGGAGTACAAATATGCATAGCTGCTGCTGATTGGCTAATCTACTGGCAACAGAAATAAACTGCTGTCAATGGCTAACAAGCTTCAGGGAAGCCCTTACAAGTAGCATGTCCGCTCCAGTCTACGACTCCCAAGGAACTGAATCATGCAGGCCCAGTATCAAAAATAGATAAGGTTAACAAATGTGTTGCTAACCTAATAATTGCAGTGATTCATTTATCTGTGGCAAGAAAGATAATAAAATGCAGCAAAATTCCCTTATCAAATGTTTCAAATGAGGTCGTAACTCAAGGATTATTTGTATTAATATTTGGACATGGTCCCAGAGTATATATGTAGTCCTGATCCTGGAATAGTTTATTTAATGATCATAATTAATTAATCATTGTCCATGAAATACATCAGGAATAACAATAATTAAATCTGACGCTAGAGAATTATTCAAATTAACTTTTTATAAGTTTAAGTACGTCTTTCCTCATCATGGATTTTACTGGTAAATTCATGAGCTGACCCTATCACTAATAGCAGTAAAAGTACTGCTTTTAGTACTGTATGAAGTATGAAGTAAAATACTTTTATGTAATTAAAAACAATGAGAAACAGAAAAAATAGCATCTCAAATAGCAATCAATATAAATATCCTTTCTACAATTTAAAAAAACCCCCAGTTAAATTACCAAATTTATGTTAACTGAATAAATTTACTGGTAGGTGTAGTGTCAGTGTTCAAGACCATAATTATTATAGGGAGTTTAGTTGCATATTTTGGTTTCTCTGTTATATTAAGAAAAGTATAGAAGTTTAGAGCTCATTTTGAGCAAGCCTGCTTATTTTTCATTCATGCTTGCTGGACAAAGCAGAAGGGAGGGGGAATCCTCCCATAGCTTTTCCCTTTGTGAAGGTCTCCAACTTTTGATTTGTATCCTTGAGTCATATCCCAGCCAGCCAAGGTCAGGTTTTGCACTTGGCTAGCCATATCAGAGACACAAGGCCACGATGCCATATTTTGATAAAAATTGTGGGGTTGTTGTTAATTTGGAGTTTCTGAAAGAAACTATTATGTTAGGTAATGTTGAAAACTTGGTTACTCTTGAGGTAACTCTGTTGCAATTATTAAGCAGCTCCTGAGAGCCTGTAAGATTTGAGTTTTGCCTGGTATGTATGGTTTTTATTCTGTGCTATTAATTCTGTTTGCTTGAGCTATTATTAAATCTTAATAATCTTAAGGGGCGTTCATTGTCTTTAGATCCAACAGAACTACTGGTTCATTGCCCTGGTGACAAAAGTGAGATCTAGTGACAATGCCCTGGTTCTAGGCAAGGAAACCTGCTAGACAAGGTGATGGTGCCCAGAATGAAATCCCTAATTCTCCCAAAACAAGTGTCTGTGGGCCAGTGTCTCAAATATTGAACTGGGTGAGCTCACCATCAGGAATTGGCACAATTTGGAGGCTCCTCCCCCAATTCAATTTTTAAAAGTCAGTTATTGGGAGTGGGAGTGAAGGAACAGAAGTCAGTGGTTGGGTCAGGGTGGAGCTTTCTTAGCACGCTAAGGAGCATGCCTGGGAGCAATTAAATGGTCCTTGGAGAAAGATGCAGCTGTGGGCTGAAGAAATTACAGCTGATAAGGTTCACCAGGACCTCCTTAAAGCAGAACTGCAACGTACCCAAGAGACAGAGGAGCTGATATAGAAACGAGCTGTAACCATGGGTGCTTGGTTTTCAAATTTACTTAAGAAACAATCCATACCTAATGTTCGGGAAGTTAAAACTCTTATCTCGCCGCCTGAATGGATTCCAGAAACTCGGGAGGAAGGTATGTGGAATTCTGATGAAAAGGAGTCTAATTTGATGGAAGAGAAGGAAGGAGGTGAGAATATTTTGGCAACTAAAACAGAACCTTTGGTCACTAATAAATCTAAGGGGCCACTGGGCAAATCACAGTCAGCACAGACTGTCAGAAATTATACTTTGGGTGAATTAGAAGACATGTTTGAGACTAATAAGCAGAAGCCAGGAGAGAGGCTAAGCCAGTGGTTACTGAAAATGTGGGATAAAGGAGCTACTAGTCTTTATTTAACTGGAGAAGAGTTAGTTAAATTGAGGGCACTGTCTAATGACACCCTTATTAATCAATATTTCACTTTGCCTAATGTTGCTGCTGCTGTATACTTATTTGATTGGTGTATACTGGCCATACAATACAGATACCCGGCTGCTATCAAATGGGAGGAACAGATGCCTTTATGGCATTCCATTGATCAGTTAAGAGAAATGGCGATGAAAGAAGCAATTTATCAACAGGGGTTTGCAGGACCTGACGTTCAATGTCTCACAGATGGGATGAATGATAGTTTAATAAAAGGAGCCCCTTCCTACATGTGCCGTCCTTTGCTAACATTGCTGGGTCCTGCCCGAGGAATATCTGTGGGGGAGGCTGTAGTGCTAATAGAAAAATTAGAAGACTTTCAGAGAGAAAATGCTTCCAAGCCTCCAACCCCACCAGCTAAAGACAGAGACAGTTTTCAGAAAAGAAAATATAAAAACGGAATCTCACGAAAACAAATGCTCACGGAACTTCTTAAAGAAGGGGTGCCAAAAGCAGATTTATGCTGCCTTCCAAACTTAAAGTTGTATAAAATGTGGAAGAAAAAAGGTCCTACTGATAGAAAAAGGCCTCAAAAAAATAAACAAGTGAAGAAAACTATCCCAACTGTCACACTAGGAAGGCAATTGCACCATTCTCTTCCTAGAAGAAAAATTGGAGGGTGGAAGATGGCTCAGCCTGTAAAGGTTCGGAAGGTAACAAAGCAAATGAAGCCTAAAGACGAGCGCCCTTATTTATCCTTAACAATTTATTGGCCTGATAAGAAGCCACAACAAGTAATGGCCCTTGTTGACACAGGGTCAGATGTGACGCTCATATATGGAAATCCTGCAAAGTATTGTGGAAAAACTATTGTTATCAATGGATATGGAAATAGAGAAGAGCACGCCAAACAGGTGCAGATGAAGCTGGGTTTGGGAATGTCATCCCCCATTATGGCAAAAGTAATGATCTCTTCTGTGCATGAATATATCATTGGAATTGATTTACTGAAAGGACGTGAGTTTCATATAGAGAATGGCCATTTTGCTTTTGGAGTCTGAGCTATTATTTGAGAAGATCAAAACGAGAATTTTGAAAACAGCTCCACCTGAAGTGCTCGTAGATTTAAAATAATATCATGGGGGGAGGGAGGGGTGGATAAGGAGATATCTGAAACTACACAGGGGGTTTTGAACTGGAAAATTGAATGCCACAATCTTTCCTTTTAATTTTTCTTTTGAGGTTTTTGTTACAAAGGTATCACTCCACCTGAGTGTACCCCTGTTCATGGAAATCTTACAAGATTTCAAAAATCCACAACTTAAATAGATGGCTCTAGGGGTTTCAGTTCCCCAGAAATAGCATAGCAGCAACCTGAAAGAAATTATTTTAATCTGTTAAATTTCCAGGGATGGGGATTGGCTGCTTCCTAGTTAGTGTAAAAATAATTGTAGTAATTGGGCTGAATTTTAAGTTCTTTACCAGATTAACACTAGCATTTTTGTTACTCTTTTCCTATAGCTGTTACTATTAGGAAAGGTGATTATTTCTCTTGATAATAGTTTGCTAATTGCTTATCTGTTGTGTAGGCTATGAGAGTGCTTTGAACTCCATTTTTCACCAATCTGAACCCCTGTCTTGCAACAAGAAATCACTATTATCTCTAATGAAAGCACATTTTCTTTGATGGCAATAAATATGATTCATAAAGAAAAGAGGGGGGAGTATCTTCACACATCTTAATTTTTAACTCTACATAGATTAAGAGAAATGTCATGTTTTTTATTTGCATAAACATTGATAGAGCGTCCAGGGATAGATACGGTCTATTTTAAAAAGTTTTTAAAGCAGATTTAAAAACAGTTCAAGCATTGAATATGCTTATATTTCCTTCCACTCTGCTTTGCAAATTTTGATTTTGAAAAGTTATGGGGAATTAAACAGTATTTAAATGGGTTTTTAAGTTTAATTATATAATGTAATTTAAACAAAAATGCAATTAATGTTTATGTTTTGTCTCAAGATTGCTGTCAGACATTGTTATGATTATACTAATTTTGAAGATTTATCTTTACTGCAGAAGTAGACAACTTACCTCCAAACAAGTGTGTGTGAAATTAATCCTAATGAATCCAAGGACCAGATACTGGTAGGAAAAAAAATAGTCCTATGGTCACGACATAATTACACCATGGTTAAGAAGGTACAGCATTTTCCCCTTGTCTGAATAATAAAAAGAGAAGAGAATGGTATGAAATTGGAAGGAAGATTTTTCAGAAAGGTGAAACTTTCAGTTCAATAAGCTGTTCATAAGTGCAGAAATGTGGATTTCCTGTTGGAAAAATGATAGCTGATCTTTTACTACTACATGGAGGGAATCAGAGATGGGACAATAAGTGACAGAAACTTATCGAGACCATTCATATTCCTGGAAGAGGCTAATAACAAGCCCACTCATCCATCAATCTCTCAGCAAAATAGTGAATGTTGGGAAGAGGCATTTGATAAACTATCTTTGCCCGCCCCTTTATATACAATTCATATGTCCCTTGAAGACTTCACTTTGGCTTTATTATATATCTATCTATGGAAAAGCAATTGGGCTAGAACTCTGGACATTTAGAACTGTGGCCTGACTGCACCATGACTGGGTTGCCCTCAGGTCTCATCTGACTGTAAAGGTAATCCAGGTATTAAGCAGTATAAGAGAGACAGAATACAGAGGAGAATGCCCTATATAATAGAGCACAAGTATCTAACTTGCCATGTCACATTGCCATTTCCCATTTGCGGAGCTGGCGTGGGCCTGGCCCCATATATAGAGGGATGCTAGTTTACGGAGAGATGAAATTGACTTGCCCAGCTAATTCTAAAAAGTTTTTTTAATGCCCAGTAAAAGAAACAGCTAAACAAACAAACAAAATAACTTAAAGGATGGATTTACATCCAGAGGAAAGAAAGTACACAAAAACCAGAAGGAAGGTTAACAAAGAATTGCAAAGTAATAAGCCTATTGTTTCCAACTGATAAATTCTGCTTTAGAGCTTGCATGTTTGGCACTAACTTTTGTAGATCATAAGGGTCACAAAAACATGAGTATGCTTCAATAAATTATTGCTATAATTGTTGGATTTATTTTATTTTACCAGTATATAGGCATGAATGAATACTATCCATGTGGCCCTAAATCTAGAACCGCCACCTGCTACCAGCCGCTTAAGAAGAAACATGTGACTTTAAGCAAGAATGCTGAATATGTTCATCCTTCCTCCACAATTTAAGAAAACTAAGTTGCCATACATCAAGAAGTTGTTGAAGAAGTTTAATTAAGTATTTTTTTAGAATTGAACCCAACCAACTTGTCATAGCATCCAATAATTGATTTTTCATTACTATATTGTTTTGATATATATTTTGTATGTCGAAGTTGAATAATTATATGTCAGTGTAGAATTTATTATTTGAAAATCTGGAATTTATACTTGAAAATTATATGAAGGAAAATTGAAATATGTCAGGGGTAGAATTAGTGGTAATGCGGAAGACCATTGTTATTTCGAGGAGGTTAGAGACATATTTTGATTTTTCCTTCATTTTAAGAAAAGTTAAAAGTTTATAACTCATTCAAATGTTGCCTGCTTGTTTTTCTCTCTTTAGTGGCTAAACAAATGGTGGTGGTGGAGATGTTCATAGAGCTTTAAAGCAATTTATGTTTTCTAGTTCCCATTTCAGAGTCATATGCCAGCCAATGGAAGATCAAGTCTTGGAATTTCCCGACCATATTAGAGACATGAAGCTATGATGCTGCATTTTGATAAAAACTGCAAAAATGTTATTAGTAGAGAGAGCTTCTACAACAAAATCTGGTACATGGTATTGTTGAAAACTAGACACTCTTGAGGAAGCTCTGCTATAATCATTATTCCTGACAGCCTGTAAAGAGATTGTTTACTATATATTATGTTGCTTACTATATATTATATTTATCTTATATATTTAATTTTGTCTGAGTTAATAATAAATTGTAAAATATCTTTATTTACTGGTATGATGATTGTGTCTGGATTAGTCATGGGTTGCTGGCCACATGGGGGTGGGGGGGAATTATTATTATTATTATTATTATTATTATTATTATTTATTAGATTTGTATGCCGCCCCTTTCCGTAGACTCAGGGCGGAAATGCCGTGGGGGTAGGGAAAATGTACCTGCACATGCAGCTCCAGTCCTGGCAGTTGTGCAGGCACTGTGCATGTGTGCTACTGGTGAGATTCCAGTGAAAATTGCATTTATTTGCTTTTGCTTCTGCATGTGTGGAAGCAAAGAAACCAGTGATTTTCACTGAAATCTCGCTTGCACAAGGATGCTCGCACAAGATTTTTGTTGCTGTGCACATGCAACAACCAAATTTCACCACGGCACCTAGAGCAGCAAAACCCCAGCCTGCAGCAACAGCATCTGTGGTGGTGCCAAGCTCTGGCCACCCAGCCTTCTCCCCGTAGTGCAGAAGAGGGCAAAGGAGAAAGCAAGCAGCGGTTGCCTCTTCCCAAAGGTATAGAAAGAGACTGGGTGGCAGGAATGGGATGAAGATGGGAACCAAAGGGAACAGGCATGAGGGTAGCCGTGACGAGTGGTGGAAACATGGAGGGGAATTTTTCAAGTCAGGGGGCGGCCATAGGTTTGTTATCTGTGCAGGCAGGGGGCCGTGGGGGAGGACAAGGCTCTCCTCTTCCCTCTTCCCCTCCAAGCAGCAGTAATTTTTCACTGATTTTTGGCATTTTTTTGCTTCTGCACATGTGCAAAAGCAAAAATGCGAAAGAATTGGTGAAATCTTGTGCGTGTATAATTGCGCAAGATTCAGGTTTTGCACTTGCACATAAGCTGAATATCATGCTGGGAGTATGCATGCACGCATATGCTCACATGCAGCGGTGAGCAGCAGTCAGGATGGGGTGGAATGCAGTTCCACCAGAGAAAATTTATTTATTTATTTATTGGATTTGTATGCCACCCCTCTCCAAGGACTCGGGCTGGTTCACAACATAAATGAAGCTGTGTGCCCAGCTCCAGCTGACCATCCCACCCTCCCATCCTCCTCCTCCTCTTTGGAAAGCGGTGGGGAGTCCAGCACTGACAGGAGTTGCCAGAGGCCCATTTCCTCGCCCCTATTTTCTCAACAGCTGATTGGCACCCTCTACCCAACCTGAGGCAGGGGGTGACCCAGGAAGGAGAGCATGGGAAGCGCAAAACAAATTGTCACCCCAGAGAGCGACACTGGTTAGGTTGTAAGTCGATGATTTAACAGTTCACTTGAATGATGATGATCGTTCAAGCCACTCCCACCTGGTCACATGGCCAGAAAGCCACTCCTACCCAGTCACATGATCATCAAGTCAAACCCACAAAATAAGCCACACCTACAGTGTGGCAGTAAAAATTTTGGCTGCCCATTACTGCTCACATGGCATTCCAGTAGACCACCTTCATTGGTCTGGATCTAAAAGAACAGATTGTCTGGGCATCTGATCATTGCTTTGACCCTTGGTAGAACAGTAGATTGATTTATTTAAATAAATTTATATTCTTCCAATCACTGTTCCCTGTAAGCTACGCGCACACCCCAAAATACCCCCCATGCATCCTTTTCCAAGGGCACGCAAGGAGCCGGGTGTTGGAGTTGGGGGCGGGGAGCGATGAAAGTGCAGAAACGCCACACACGCTCCCTATCCCCCTGCCAGCCCGTGGGGGGGGGGCAGAGGCACCAGCAGTAGACATGGGTGGAAGGAAAGGGAGGCACGGCCGCCCCTGCCTCCCCATGTTGCCTCCGGCCCCCTCATGCCCCTGGCCTCTCGCCGCTGCCCCCCGATCTGCCCCCTCTTCATCTTTCTCCGCCTCCCGCCTTGGGGCGCGACTTCTCCCACGGTGGTGGTGGCTGCAGCTTCTCCTCCTCCTCATCCGCACTCCCAGCCAGGGGGCTGCAAGAGGGTTTTCTCTGCACGCTTCAGGAATGCCCGCCCTGCCCCTCTCACAGCCCCTTCGCTGGGAGCACTTTTATCCCAAGCTTTCAGCAAGGGGGCTGCAGGACAGGCAGGACAGGCATTCCCGAAGCGCTCGGAGAAAGCGCTCTCACAGCGCCCTCGCTGACAGAGAGAGAGCAACAGACAGAGCAAGATGGAAAGAGAGAGGGAGAGAGAAAGTAAGTGAGAAAGAGAGAGAGAGAGAAAGAGGAAGGAGAGAGAGAGATAGCAAGAGAGAGAA
The DNA here is from genome assembly GCF_031021105.1 of Erythrolamprus reginae. Taxonomy (NCBI): domain Eukaryota; kingdom Metazoa; phylum Chordata; class Lepidosauria; order Squamata; family Dipsadidae; genus Erythrolamprus; species Erythrolamprus reginae. The sequence goes on along the minus strand of NC_091963.1, from coordinate 39,200,194 downwards.
CAAGAGAGAGAAAGAAAGCAAGAGAGATAGAAAGAGTGAGAGAGAAAGAAAGCAATAGAGAGAAAGAAAACAAGAGAGAAAGAGAGAGAGAGAAAGAGAGAGCGAGCAACAGACAGAGCGAGATAGAAAGAGAGGGAGAGAGAAAGTGAGAAAAAGAGAGAGAGAGCGCAAGAGGGGGAGAGAGAAAGAGAGAAATGACTCTTGATTTAAAGCATATGGTAAAAAGTACCCAAATAATAACAGAGAAAAAAAAAACCAGCCTCATGTGTGTATGTGCGTGAACTTTTGAACCATTTCCAGTAGCCCTCATCTGTTATTGGAAATGGTTCAAGAGTTCACATACACACACACACACACAAGGGGGGAGGAGACATGGATGGAGAAAGAGGAGAAGATAGTAATAATAGTAATAGATTTTGTTTTTGTTTTTATTAATTTCTTTTAATAAAAAAGAAGGGAATTTTTTCTTATTTATTTATTTATTTATTTATTCATTCATTCATTCATTCATTCATTCATTTATTTATACTATGCTGCCCAGTCCCAAAGGGACTGCCGCTGAGACACTATACTTTTCCGCTCACACCGGAAAAAAATTAGAGGGAACATTGCTTCCAATATAGATGTATGTCAATAAGCTCCCCAATCTTTCTGGGAAGCTTATAGACATACAATTATAATATACTATAAAAAATCAAAACAATAAACAGCATTCTTAAAATTAAAATTGAGTTAAAATAAAGCTCATGCAAATGGAAAGTGAAGTAGCAAATTCTCCACCATAGACTGTTTTCTATTTCATTTGCACTTCCAAAAATGTGGGGTTTCAAGCTAGTTGGCCTAGCCAAGAATTTTTTAAAAAAAACATTCAAAAGAGTAAATGTAGGTCTCTTCTTGAGGTTAGATGATGTTATAGAGCAGGGGTCTCCAACTTTGGCAACTTTAAGACTTGTGGACTTCAGCTCCCAGAATTCCTCATCCAGGAATTCTGGGAGTTGAAGTCCACAAGTCTTAAAGTTGCCAAGGTTGAAGGCCCCTGTTATACAGAATGGAAGCCATGACAGAAAAGGTTCTTCCTCTAGATTTCATTTCATCCAGGACCTGGGAAGCTATCAAGCAACCACCTGTTCTACCATCTTTTAAAAAAAAAAGGGAATATGGGAGACTGTATGGAAATTGAAAAAATGCTTCTTTTTTTTTTTAAAGGAGAGAGAGAAATGGGACTACCTTTGAAGAGCCTTCAAAGACTTCACTTAGTCCAGAATGCAGCCGTGCGAGCTGTTATGGGTGTACCTAGATACACCCATATTACTCCAATACTTCACGTATTGCACTGGCTTCTGGTCAATCTCCAAGTGCAATTCAAAGTGTTGGTCATTACCTATAAAGCCTTACATGGCTTAGGACCAGATTACTTACAGCACCGTCTTCTGCCTCACATATCCCAGTGACCGATCAGATCCCACAGAGTTGGCCTCCTCTGGGCTCTGTCTGCTAAACAATGTTGGCTGGTGGGATCACAGGGGTGGGCCTTCTCTGTGGTGGCTCCAGCACTTTGGAACCAGGTTCCCCTGAAGATTTGCAGTGCCCCACTATCCTGGCCTTCAGAAAGGCCTTAAAAACACGGCTTTGCCAGCAAGCCTGGAGGAGGTCATTGAACACTAACATCTTGTTCAGGCCTAGTGATGAATGTGTGATGGATGAATGTTTTTATCATGGGTTTTTTAATTTGCATTCATTTTATTTCTTTATTTAGTTATTGGATTTGTATGCCGCCCCTCTCCGTAGACTCCATGGACTATTGTTGTTTGCAAGCCTGAGAATGGTGGCAAATAAATGTGACTAAACAAACAAGCAAACAAACAAACCAGGACCTCCTTAAAAGTTTCAGAAATGGCCCTACTCGCAGTGAGGGATTCATTGCTGCCTGTATCCATCTGGCTGTTACAGACTTTCACCAACCTGGAGGGACATAGATTTAATTGATAGGTGATTTTACTACAGCATTGAAAACCTGTCATTCATCAGGTTCAAAAGAATCAAACCGTTCCCAGGGGGGGGGTCAGAGGTCGACCTCTAGGTTTCTCCCTTGTGGGGTGCCTCAGGGGTCGGTCCTCACCCCCCTGCTATTTAACATCTACATGAAACCGCTGGGTGAGATCATCCAAGGGCATGGGGTGAGGTATCATCAATACGCCGATGATACCCAGCTATACATCTCCACCCCATGTCCAGTCAGCGAAGCAGTGGAAGTGAGGTGCCGGTGCCTGGAGGCTGTTGGGGCCTGGATGGGTGTCAACAAACTCAAACTCAACCCAGACAAGATGGAGTGGCTGTGGGTCCTGCCTCCCAAGGACAATTCCATCTGTCCGTCCATTACCCTGGGGGGAGAATCATTGACCCCCTCAGAGAGGGTTCGCAACTTGGGCGTCTTCCTCAATCTACAACTCACATTAGAGAAACATCTTTCAGCTGTGGCGAGGGGGGCCTTCGCCCAGGTTCGCCTGGTGCATCAGTTGCGACCCTATTTGGACCGGGAGTCACTGCTCACAGTCACTCATGCCCTCATCACCTCGAGGCTCGACTACTGTAACGCACTCTACATGGGGCTATCTTTGAAAAGTGTTCGGAAACTTCAGATCGTGCAGACTTCTTCTCCCCCTAGGCCGTTACAATTGTATGCATGGTATGTTTGTATGTATGTTTGGTTTTATATATTAAGGGGGTTTAATTTGCTTTTAGTATTGGATTATTATTGTATATTGTTCATGATTGTTGTTAGCTGTTTTCGGAGAGGGGCGGCATATAAATCCAATAAAACTTGAAACTAAACTTGAAACCAGGTAAGACCTTTTCCATAGGCATCTTAAATGGGTATCTTAAATGGGCCTGCCTCAGTTCTATGGGTTTCAACTGCGAATGAATGAATCTAAACAACTGTGGATCAGGTATTCAACAAATTCCTCTGTGTGGCTCTGAAGATGATCTGCCAAGCCCTTCTGTCCCAGGTAATCCTGAACAGAACTGCTGGGCAACTCTTTGCAAATGGAATAAGGCAGGTGAAATAATAGCAATATTAGTAGACTTTGATGGCTGCACTTAGTCATGTCCAGTTGGCTTCATACCAGTCCTCTGTGAACCATGGAGAGTGGCAGGAGGGATGCATCAAGAGTGGCTGCACAAGCATGATCCTATTCAAAGTCTCAGCTGCCCTTGGTTCCAGAACATGACCAAGATGTTATCAGGACTGGCAGTAAAGACCCCAGAATAGCCCCCACAGGACCTTCTTGAAATCATTTGGGTCAATCAATTGTTGTCCTCTTGAATTGGTCTGGCTTCCCTGCAGAGACGGACACTGAGCATGATCTGATCATGATTATAACGATAATGATAGAACCCCCTACCCCTTCACACACACACATGTTCATGCTGCCATTGTTCTAACAAGAATGTGTCTGGTGTGTATGGCCACTGCCCTTAGTCCGACCTAATATTCATCTGGGATAGGCTTAGAGCAATCATGGTAGCCATTAAATCCTGCATTACTTCCGAGGCCAAACAAGGATGGCAAGTTGGATAAGCTTAGATCAGGGATGATGAAACTTTTTTCCCTCAGGTGCTGAAAGTGTCGCTTGTGTGCGAGTGCCCCCACACATAATGCCATACCCCTCCAGCACATCCCACCCCTTGCATATGTGAGTGTGACCTACTGTGCATGCATGCGTGACCCCCCCCCCCAGTTTTAGCGTCCCATTCCAAAACAATGATGGGAGGGGGGAAGCCTCTTTCCTCAAATGGAGCTGGAAGGGGGGGGGATTTCTTCTCCCAAATGGTGTTGGAGGGGGAAAGCCTCTCTTCCACCAAATGGTGCTAGGAAGAGGGAAAAGTCTCTTTCCCCAAAATGAGCTGTGGGGGAAGGCCAATTTTCCCAAATGGAGCTTTGGGGGGGACCTTTTTCCCCAAACAGAACTGAGGGGAGGGATAAAAGCCACTTTCCTCAAACAGAGCTGGGAGGGGGAGAAAAGCTTCTTTCCCCAAATGGAGAGGAGATGGGGAAAGTCTTTTCCCAAATGGAGCTGGGAGAGGGGAAGCTATCTCACTGATTGATTGTCCTCACTGTTAGGAAATTTCTCCTTAGTTTTAGGTTGTTTTTCTCCTTGGTTAGTTTCCATCCATTGCTTGTATTTCCTCCGGTACTTTTAAAAATAAAATGACCATCTTTTCTTTGTAACAGCTCCAGAGGTGGTATTCAGCAGGTTCTGACAAACTCTGGAAAATTGGTAGCGGAAATGTTGAGTAGTTCGGAGAACCAGTAAATACCTTCTCTGACTGGCCCCGCCCCATCTATTCTCTGCCTCTGATTGGCCCCGCTGATTGGGATGAAATGGGGATTTTGCAGTCTCCTTCCTCTGCCATGCCCACCAAGCTATGGCCACCAGTCCACACCACACTCACCAAACCATGGCCACAGAACCAATATGAAAAAAAAAATGAATGTCACCACTGAACAGCTCCCTATATATTGGAACACTGCTTTAATTTCACCCCTTCATTCTACTTTTCACTAAAAGTCAGTGACAACCCTAGTGAACCCAGGACATTTCAAACATGAAAAAACAGTTCTAAGGCAAATGGAATCTACTGTTGGATCTTTAGAAGAGATATTCCTGAACCGAAATTCAACAAACAAACAAACAAACATCAAACACTTTTGAGTCCTCCTCCCACTTATTTTTTAGATAATACCTTGTGTTTTTAATTAACTTGCATAAGCTTATTATGGTATGGTTGTGTGTAATTCAAAGCCTTATCTGATAAAAGTTCTGAAAACATATTTGAATTAGCATAAAAAAATGGCAGATAGCTTGTAAAACACATCACAAAAATGCCTTCGTTAATGAAATACCTTTTTCAGATTTCTCTTTAAGCACATATACAAACCCAACCCAACTCCTCAGCCACTCACCAACCAACCAATAAACCAACTAACAAACAGAAAAACAACACCATTGATTTTGGAGTCACATTCTTTTATATATTAATCTCCTTAACATGAAATTTAACAAAAATCAACTAAATAGAGATTATGCAGATAACATAAAATTGATAATGCAAGATAATATAAGAGGGAGGTTTACTCTTGCTTTATTGACCACCATGGCTTTGATTGCATAGGTCATGTTACATATGATGGCTAAAGATGTGCTAGAACAACAGATAATTCTTCTGAGCCAATTACTATAAGAACAAACAAAGTTAGTCAGAACAGGAAAAGGAGTAAGCACAGATGTATGACTGTTTATCTTATAAAGTAAATATTGTACAAGGACTGGAATAAGTGATACAAAAATTCAAAATAGGAGGCTAAAACTCTTAACAATTTGACCGTGTGGGAGATACCATTAAAAAAAAAACATTGTTAAAAGTTACAACAAAACATTGACAAACACTAAGTATTAAAGAAACGAAAGTGATGTGCCAGAAAGTTATGATTTCTTGGGCTGAAGAATAGTTAGTTATAATAGTTATAAAAATAGTTAGTGTTCTAGAGTAGGAGATTAATCTCATGGATCAGTTGTCCATGCAATTATCAGAATTTGATACCATGATGCAATGGTACTATACCTAACACTTTTTTTTTGCTTCCATGGAACATGTGTTTCTGGATAACGAATGGGATTACAAATGTTTCCAAGGAACAAAACAAATCCAATTGTAATCCCTCATCGAAATAGCAACTCCTAAGAAAACTCATGTTTTAATCCCATAAAAATCTATATTTACTACATTTGTTCTCAAATGGCAGCTAAAAACAACATACTGTAAGGTTCTGTGCTCTTACATGTAGGGGCCCTGTTTAATCAAAGATAGATGTTCTATTTCCTTCTTCAGTAATACACTATGCATTATGATACCTCTAGAGAAATCATTCAGTAAAGACTTAAAACAATTCTTAATCATCTGTTAATACCCTCCAAAGGGCAATTCAATTCTGGAGTTGCAATGATTATCATTGCCCTAAATTATTAACAGGTTTATATCAAAGCACAGGCTTAAGTTGCTTTGGTTCTGAAAAAAAAAATTCTCTGATCTTTGGCAATCATAATTTATTTACAGCTTCCATACGTTCTATTCTCTGCAAAGAAACAGGGACATCTTTTAAATATGGCCAAAAGGCACTACATTTTTATATGCAGTGCTGTCACAATATTAAAAAGCACGCCAGCTTTCTGATGTGAAAGGCAGGTTATCTAAACATTTTCTTCCCCCAAGAGAGAGGTATTCATAATATTTATTCTAAAATACAAATATTGGGGCTTTTTGCTCCATGTGAATTGTCCTTAGGTATAGTAAATACAGTTCAGATTAAAATTAAATCAGTGTATAGGAATAACTAATGTTTACATTTAGAGAAAGGATATGCGATGAGAGTGATTTCAGGAATATGTCCTAGAATGCAATCACGGTATCTTTTGTAGCAAGTTAAAGCATCATCCCCCTGCCCACTTTTTATAAACTTTGAATTATTGCTAAAATTAACTGTAAATATTGGATTAAGTCAGTGTTTCTCAATTATTTTCTGTCCTCCCCCCCATGAAGAAGTAAACATTTCACCACCCCAACTCTCCGCAGGGATGATTTGCAATATTCAGCACATTTTTGCTGAAAAAACTCAAACGGCTTAGTGTGATTAGAATGATTAAAAAAAATGATGACTGTGCAGAAATGGATAGATTAACCCAAAAACATAACGATAAAGAAGAAACAAAATATTACGAAATCTGGAAGAAATTCTACAACTGGGTCGATATAAGAAGAGATAATAGTAGTAAATAAATTGGATGTTCTCAGAATCAATCCAATATATAAAATTAAGATCAAATTAATCTGACTTTAGATCAACTGAATTATAGAACAAATATTTGGTAACCGCTGATGACATAGGCTGTATAATGAAATTAAAAAAGATGAACTGTGTGCCCAACAGTTCAATTGGGAGGGAGGGGGAAGTACTGGCAGCTCTGTAGATTATTTTTCAGAATGTAAGTACAATATTTCAACAAATAATAATTATACTGTGAAATTATATAATATGTACGATCCTATATGTCTGCTTTTTAATCTTTGTATAATAAGAATATTTTAAAAAATAAAAATAGAATGTAATGTGTTTAAGTGATGCCTTAATTTATTTGGCTTCATGCTGACTGCTGTCAACATTTTTAGACACAGGAGGCATACTGGACTTTCTCCGTCTCCCACCGGAGTCACAGTGTAACCAAATGCTACATACGCTTCATCATATTTCCTCATCTTAGCTTTTGGGAGACTTACGTTTGTCACATTGTCTCCATCTCTCTCTTCCTTTCTTTTCACCCCTGTTAAATATTTTTCCATGGTGTCTCTTAAGGGTTTGTTATATGCATTTTATATTTCTTACTCTGTGCTGTGTGCTATTTTTTGGTGCAAATCCCCCTATTCCCTATGACAAAAAAAAAACAAGTTCCCCGGGGTCATGCACCCATTCTGGGTGCCCCCAGTGGGGCACCCCACTATTTGAGAAACACTGGATTATGTGTACATATAACATATTAATGTTTGTTGTGGCTATTTGCTCAAATGTTGATTCAGAACAGAAAGTAGTATTAAATATCAGAACAGAATTTCAATCCATAGTTGAATTTCTGTCCAATAATATTTGGCTGCCATGCAAGTTCTCCACATATGTTAAAAAGAGCCAGGTACCTGGCCACATTTCCAGCATTTTATTGATTTATTCTTAAACATTTTGTTGCTAACCTCTTTGGTGACATATGGCATCTATTTTTATACATATTCACTTTAAATGCTGCACAACCAGCAATCTTGCTAAAGAACTACCGGTAAGTTCCAGAGAAAGGAATAAGGAACTGAAGAACAGTAAAGGATGGTGATTGCATGGTATTTACAAACGTCTAAAATAGCTTAGGCCTGTCTATATATACATTATACATACACTTTGTTTTTAAAAATTAAATCCTTTTTCTGGACTGTGTCATTTAAATTTTTAATTGGAGAAACATACACTTAAGGGCTTCCTTTAATGGAATAATCAACAAACACCTGATACAACATAACAGAAGCTCAAGTTATGTAATCTGTGAGAGGTATTACCATTGGGTTTTCCAAGAGAGAGAAACAAAAACTCAGTTTGCATACTGTCATAAGAAGTTAGGGTGAAAGTAAAGTGACCAGATCATGAGTTAGGGAAGGAGGGACACCATCGGTGGGGAAATGGATGACTGACAAAACTGGAAATGCTCAAAAAAGCTTGCCTGTTCTTCCCAATGAAGACATAGCTGGCAGAGGGTGGTGGCTTTGATGGCGTCTGCAGGGCCCCTGTCTTGTAGGTCTCACTGGAGGGCTTGGTGGGCTGGAGGGAGACTGCAGTGGGAGTTTTGGGTCCCACAGCATCAGGACAGGTTGGCCTGTTGGTTTGGGGCACAGAGGTGGCTTGGGTCGGCTTGCCGGCTTGCAGCAAGCCCAGAAGTAGGAGGGCTGGACAGACGAGGGGCATCGCAACGGTGGCGGTGGGGCACTGCGGAGCCAGAGCGAACAAGCAAGCATGCTTCTGCAAACTGGCCACCCAGAAAAAGCGGGACTTCTTAAAAACAACGCAGGATGCCGGAAAAATTCCTAAAAAGTGGGACTGTCCCACTAAAAGCAGGACATCTGGTCACCTTAGGTGAAAGGCCATTCACAATTCTCCCAGCACCAATATCCTGAAAGATACAGTATTTTGAAGATCAGCCTTTTCATTTAAGCTTAAGCCTGCCTTAGGGAATTGACGTAATAAGGAGTCCTATTCATTTATGGGGAATTCCAGTTTGGATGTAAGACTAACTGACACGACTTAGCTTTTTTAAAATTATTATTATTAAATTTTTATTAACAAATATACAAAACATAAAATTCAAAACAGAAGACATTTAAGTCTTAGTATGTTGTAACAATTTATGAACATAGAAATTTATGCAAAGAGTAAAAAAGAAGGGAATAGAAAAAAGAGGGGAAAGGGTAGAAAAACAAAGGAGATAGAGAAAATAGAAAAGGTAAGGAAAGTAAAGGGGTTGGCGAATATCCAAGGGAGCTGTATTGAAAACGGGAACCAGTTCCTATTTTATTAGCTCATTCCCTAGTATCGGGTTAGTCATCTGGGTATTTAAGTGCAAGCGTTGAGTTAATCTAAACATAGAGATTATAAGATTTAATAATAAGTATTCTGTCAATATATATCTAAAGTCTCTTATCACTATAGCCAAAAATATGAGAAAGCTATATATCGGATTTGTATCGGGTTGAGTTTATAACCATCATTTCAATTATGTAACGTGGTGTTCTCTTTTTTTCTCTAGCCAACTGTAGAAAGGATCCCAACAATTGTTAAATGAGGATGTTGTTTCATTCCTAACTAGTATAGTTAATTTTGTCATCTCTGCACAGTATTTAATTTTTTTAATTATTGCGTCTTTCGGAGGTATATCCTCGTTTTTCCACCACTGTGCAAAGGTTAGTCTGGCTGCTGTAACTAAGTGGACAATTAAATGTATTTGGGTTTTAGTCAGATTTTGTCTAAGAATGCCTAGAAGGAAACCTTCAGGGGTTTTTTCAAATTTCAAATTTAATATTTCATCAATCCAGAGTCCAATTATGTTCCAGTACTTCTGTGCTTTTATGCATTGCCACCATAGGTGGAAATAGGTGCCTATCTCTTGGTGACACTTCCAACAGTATGGTGAAAGTTTATTGTTTAATTTTGTTAGTTTTATCGGAGTAATGTGCCACCTGTAGAACATTTTAACTAGGCTCTCTTTGTAAGACGTGGCTATGGTTAGTTTGAAATTTCTGCTCCAGAGTAATTGCCATTCATCTTCTTTGATCTCTTTTTTAAGGTCCAGATTCCACTGTTTTACGTTAATTTTTGTATTGATATTATCCAATTCGTTGAAATTTAAGTAGGAGACACGACTTAGCTTTTTATCCCTCCAGTTAACTAAGCCGCAGTAGAAGCCAAGAATTCAGTTATTATGGCCCATTAGCTTCATTGAAACTCAACTGGAATTTAGGTGTTCTAAGTGTTTTTGCTTATCAAGCTGTTACTGAATTAACAGAAAGTTCAATGGCCTTTTAATGTAAGAATAATCAACAACCGACTAAAGTTCTGATGTGTTATTTCTCTCTTGATAACCTGTTAAAGATCGCAGGCAGCATTTGAAAAGAACAGATGTTTCTTGCAAATGGGAGTGAGGATCAAATATATTTTACCTTCCAGACAAAATATTAGTCTTACATCCTCATCATTTGGTCTCACTTCTAATATTTCACTTTCAAGGAAAACAATTATTCCATTAAAAATATGATTGCAATTATTCTGGTATTTTGGTTGCAATCACCCAGACTAAAACATATCATTCCTTATTACTAGGCTACCACAATAGTTTCCAATATCAAAATTACTGATATTAATGTACAATTTCCTATGCAATTTAAAATGGTGCCTAAAACACGATTTAAGTATTGCCCACAAGATCATATGCTGCAACGTCCTACCGGTCAATGACTACTTCAGCTTCAAACGCAACAACACAAGAGCATGCAACAGATTCAAACTTAATACGAACCGCTCCAAACTTGACTATAAAAAATATGACTTTAACAATCGAGTTGTTGAAGCGTGGAACTCATTACCGGACTCAATAGTGTCAACCCCTAACCCCCAACATTTCTCCCTTAGACTATCCACGATTGACCTCTCCAGGTTTCTAAGTGGTCAGTAAGGGGCGTACATAAGTGCACTAGTGTGCCTTTCGTCCCCTGTCCAATTGTCTTTCCTTTATCTCATATATCATATATATTTTCTTCCTTTCATATATCTTCTCCTCTATTTTTACATATTATCTTTATATATATTACTTCCATATGTATTGTGTATTGGACAAATGAATAAATAAAAATAAAAATAAATAAAAATAAATAAATATATATAATAAATTTAGATTCCAAATGTGATGTCTGACATTAAGAATCTTCACTGTAAAATTGGGGTGTAATGAGGTTATTTTGAGGAACGCTCTATGCCACCAGAAAGCCAAACAAGGAATAATGGATGGAAACTGATCAAGGAAAAATTCAGCCTGGAAGTAAGGAGAAACTTTCTGATGGCGACAGCAATCAATCAGTGGAACAGCTTGCCAGCAGAGGTTGTAAGAGCCCCAATACTTGCGACCTTCAAGAAGAGTTTGGATTGCCATTTGTCTCAAATAACGTAGGAACTCCTGCTTGAGCAGGGGGTTGGACTAGATGACCTACAAGGTCCCTTCCAACTCTAATAATAAATTTAAATTAAAGAATAGCAACATACTATTTTATCTTTCCTATGCTTTCCCAGAGAAGCTTTTATTAAAATATTTTTAAAAAACTTCTTAACAAATTTATTTTCTATCTTAAACCTTACTACTAAACCTATGTTACTCCATACATACATACACCCCCCCACACACACACACCACATTAACATCTGCATCCAGATCTTACTTCAAAGAAGTATATTCTTCCTTATTGGTTCAATTTATACAAAAATCTTTGACCAACATTTAGCACCTTTGGCTACTAAAAGGTTATCTTGGCAATTTCTCAACTGGGCTGAAGTGAGAAAAAGGAGATTCTTTACTAAGTAGTTGTTAGTAAAGGTTCTATCTTATACCCAGTACCCAGTAAGACACAAGGTTCTGTCTTATCCCCAGTACTCTTCAATATCTTAATAAATGTCTTAGATGAGGGAATTGAAGGGGAACTCCTCAAATCTGCAGTTGACACTACACCAGAAGACAAGCTCAGGATCCAAAAAGATTTTGACAATCTTGAACCATGGGCCCTATCTAACAAAATAAATTTTAACATGGTGAAAAGCAAACTTTTATATTTAGGCAGGAAAAATCTAAAGTATAAGTACAGATTAAATTGGACCTAACCAAATAGAGTAATTGTGACCTTAGAGTCTTAGTCAATAATCACTTGAATATGATCCCGAAGTGTGCAGCAGCAGCAGCCAAAAAAGCTAATACAATCCTGAGTTGTATAAACAAAGGCATAGAACCAAGATCACGGGAAGTATTGGTATTGGTTTATAAAGCAAGTAATACTCCTAATAATACCTGGAATACAGCAACTAGCTTTGTCACCATACTACGGAAAAGATGTTGAGGCCTTGAAAAAAGTTCGGAGAAGAAAACTGAGATGATCAAAGGCCAGGAGGCTAAAACATATGAAGAACAGCTGCAGAATTTGGGTTTGTCTGGTCCAGTATTTTCTGTTATGCCCCCAATAGTAAGGTGACCAGATTTTAACTTTGGTAAAGCGGGACACCATTGACGGGTGGGGTGGGGTAGACGGGACGGGACGGACGACTGAAAAATCTCTACAGACTTTTACCACAGCATTTGTTTTTGTATATTGTTTCCAAATCCGACTTTTTTACCAGTAGAAAGTGATTGCATCTATCTATTTATTATCTTTCCCATTTGTTTGATGTCCTTGAATACTGGAGTTGTGTGTATGAGAGTGTGTGGGTGAGTGGAGGACCTAAATAAGCTGTCATGCACCATTTCATATAGCAGCCTTCTCCACCAACCTGCTTAGGTGCCTTGGACTTCAACTCCCATCATTCCCATTCAGCAAACCTGTTAAGCCGAGGTGGTAGAGGAGCGCTCCCTTCCCCGTTGCATTGCAAAAACACCACCTGGGGAAATGGGAGTTCTTACTTGCACTCCTGGGTTCTTCGTCGCAGGGAACGAGGATGTATGTGTGTGTGTGTATGTGAGGGTGCCACCTGAAGATGGCAGGAGGGGGGAGGCCCCACGTTCCTCAAACCTGATCTTTTCCTTGCCTCACACTCTTCCTCTCCTCCCCCTACACTTCCAATGCTGCACTGGAATGTCTTTCAAAGCTTTGGGGTGCCTGTGTTGTTTAGGCTCTCTCGCTCTCTTGCTGCGGCAACCCCTGAGCCCCCAGATCCTGTTGCAATCCTCTTTTCCCCAAAACGCCACAGCAGTGCACGCTCGGTCTCTTCTCCAACCTTCCTATCTCTCTCTCTTGCTCACTCACTGTTGGGCATCTGCAAAGCAACCCATAACCAATAGCGCCAAAGTTTCAGGCCACCGCTTTATTTTTTTTCTTTCTGCCCCTACCCATTTTGTTGGCTTCTTCACCCTCCTCATCCCTTCTTCTATCATCCCCGGGCTGAAGGAAACTTTGCTCTAAGCACTGCAGCTCAGTTTGCCCTTCTTCCCGATTCCCCCCCCCCAACATTGGTGAGTAGAATCAGCTGGAAAAAAATTTGGAAGCCACAAAGAAGGAAGCTCAGCTTCTGCACTACCCGAAATCAGCCACATCGGTTGATTTCAGGCAGTGCGGAAGCTGAGCTGCCTGCCGGGTGATCCCTTCAAGCCACTTGATCACCTGGCATCAAAGGATGAAAAGCCGGTCCTTTCAGCTCCAATGCAATCCCAACTGGTACTTCTTTCAAAAAATTGAGTCTTTGAGTCCATTTTTTTTGTCATCCACAGGCTCCATAGGCTTCAGTGTGCCCAGATTGTTGGGGGCAATATGCTGATTCTGTAAACTGCTTAGGGAGGGCTGTAAAAGCACTATGAAGCAGTATATAAGTCTAAATACTATTGCTATTGTTTTAAAATTATTATTTTTCAGTTTTGGGGTTGTTTTTACTTTCCAATCTAGGGAGCTGTCCTTGCATTTATCATTCAATAATTAACTTTATCTTTACAGGTAGAGTAATCTATTTGGAAATCTAAATTGAATGGCAATGAATTTTTGCATTTCTCATGACCTATTGACAGTTTAAGAATTTATTCTAACTACTATTTGTCTAAGTAATTATTGTTTGAGTTACTTCTTCTGCCTTTCTTCAAAGACACACTGATACAAAGCACCTGTGATTTGACTTTCTCTTGATAGAATGCACTTAGACAGGTACTAAGCTTTGTTGCAGAGCACAGACAACCATGAGTTGAGATCCCTAATTAGAAGCCTTGCTGGGAATCTTGTCATCCAGCTATTAGAACAGTCTCTGACAGAGATATATTTAAGACAGGTTGATGTGGTAGTAATTACTTCGGGAAAGGTGGCATAGAAATCAATCAATCAATCAATCAATCAATCAATCAATCAATCAATCAATCAATCAATTGAACAAACGAACCAACGAACAAACAAACAAACAAACAAAACAAATGTGGCTAGTTAGCTCCCTTGCAACAGTTGAAAATTCTGATTAATAATACCTTTAAAATCTTGGGCTTGGAGTACCTGACAAACCACCGTTGCCATTACTGATCACAAGATAAACTTCTGCTACTTATTTCAGGACCTGCAAAATGTCTCTTTGCGATTACTTCTGAGTGGGCTTTCTCTGTGGTCATGAAATTATCTTTCCCCTGAAGTCAATGAAGTATTTATTCCTATATCTACAGTATATAGTTTAAGAATCTGTTGAGCACTGTTTCAATATTTTCCATTCAAACCCCACACTGAGCAAATTCATCCAAATTCATCAATCTTTTAAATAATTTTAAAAATAATTTAAATACTTATTAAAAGAAACATTTTTATAATTCTTTAGAATATCATATTGTAATATTATTGTTTAAAAATATTAGTGCTATTTCTCATATAAACATACCAAAACCATCTTTTTTAAGGTACCTGGCCTCAATAAGTGTCAAAAGTAGTACTATAAAGCAGAAATAAAGGACAATAAAGAAAAGTGTTTACATCAACTTTTAATTTTTTGAAGTATAATGTGAATATTTTTAAAAGCAAGGGGAACATGGTTTTTTGAAATAAAACATATTGTTTAAAGTGATTAAAACCTCCTTTAGAAACATATTCTCGTTCTATAGCCTACTCAGAAGGAATTATCAGCTTGTTGGGTGAGATTTTAATCATTTTCATTTTTAACATAAATATTTGGCTAATAGATACAAAAGGTATTTATTTTTCCTACAGTTGGCTCTCTTTCTCTGGATTAGTATAACATGACAGATGGTTGATGTCATCTTTGCTTGGAAGAACTCAGCTGGCAGTAATAGCATGGTACATTTCTAGGGATTGTGATACTGTGCATAAAAAGCATGCTTTTGAACCAAAAAGGGAAGAAAAAAGAAAAACAAATGCCCAAAAGGGATTTCCCCAAAGTAAATATCTGTCTGTGCTAGCCTACTGTTCTTTGTTGATGTATAATAAACAGAAGGAAACCCAGCTAAAGAATCATGGAATCTATATAAAACTCTATCAATATTGACATTAGTTTTGAAGATGCATTGCAAATGCTACAGATTGCAAATGCTATGGATCTTTTGGCTCAACATCTTTTATTTTTGAATGAAAATAATGAAAACAGATGTTTCTTTCTTTTTCCTGCACAAAGGGAGAATGTTACAGGGATATATTTTGGGAGATCCCTAGTTATGGAGCTGTTTGAATAGAGAGTCTTCGGAGAGGGGCGGCATACAAATCTAATAAATTGAATTGAATTGAATTGAATTGAAAGAGAGGTCTTCATTTTCTTTATTTTATTATGCTTATAAATTAGCCAAAGGAGATAGAGGCAATTTTTCACATTCACCTATTGAATTTCAAAGTAGCAAAGAGATAAGACAGGTAAAAAGTTGTACAGTGATCCCTCGAGTATCGTGAGGGTTACGTTCCAAGACCCCTCGCGATACTCGATTTTTTGCAATATAGTGGTGCGGAAGTAAAAACACCATCTGCGCATGCGCGCCCGTTTTTCCATGGCCGTGCATGCGCAAATGGTGTTTTTACTTCAGCACCTGGGAAGACCCAGGAAAGGTTCCTTCCGCCGCCCAGCAGCTGATCTGCTCGGCAGCGCCGCAGCAGCGAGGAGCCGAAGTTCCGGGTTTCCCCGCCGCCCACGCAAAGGGGAAACCCCAATCTTCGGCTCCTCGCTGCTGCCGCGCCCGCTGCTTGTCCGCCCGCCGCTTGTCCGCCCACCACTTGTCCGCCCGCCGCTTGTCCGCCGCTTGTCCGCCCGCCGCTTGTCCACCCGCCGCTTGTCCACCGCTTGTCCGCCCGCCATTTGTCCGCCCGCCGTTTGTCCGCCCGCCGCTTGTCCGCCCGCCGCTTGTCCGCCCGCCGCTTGTCCGCCCGCCGCTTGTCCGCCGCCTGCCTGCCCGCCGCTTGTCCGCCCGCCGCTTGTCCACCGCTTGTCCGCCTGCCACTTGTCCGCCGCCTGCCTGCCTGCCCGCCCGCTGCTTGTCCGCCTGCTGCTTGTCCGCCGCCTGCCCGCCGCTTGTCCGCCACCTCGCTTGTCCGCCCGCCGCTTGTCCGCCGCCTGCCTGCCTGCAGCAGCAGCGAGCAGATGAAGATCCAGGTTTCCCCGCCGCCCACGCAAAGGGGAAACCCCAGCTCCTCGCTGATGCGCCCGCCCGCCCGCCAGCAAGAGGGGGAGAGATAGAGAAAGAGAGAGAAGGAAAGAAAGAGATGAGAGAGGGAGGAAGAGAGTGTGAGAGAGGAAGAAGCAAGATAGAGAAAGAGAGAGAGAAAGAAAGATGAGAAAGGAAGGAAGAGAGGGACGTCATCGGGTGGAAAAATCACGACATAGCGTTTCGCGAAGAACGAGATCGCGAAAATCGAGGGATCACTGTAGTCACATCTAGAGCCTCAAATAACTTTTCCAAAACTGACAGATCACACCTGATAAAAGCATCATGAATTCATTCCATTTGAGCTCAGTGTCAAACAAAAGGAAATATCCACACTTGAACCATTTCTAGTATAATCTATAAACAATTGATTCCTCTAATTCTTCCTGCCTCACATATACACACAATAAAAATGGTATGGAAAGCAAAAAGTCTTTGTCCCGCTCACGTTGTTTGTAGAGATCTGTTTACTGCACGGAGTTGTAAGTTATCTAAATCAAGAATTTCAAGTTTGGCGGAGTAAGGTATTTTGTTACAGCGGAAGCGGAGTAACAACGCAGACACAGAGCTGAATTTAAACTGGGTCAATTTATTAATTAAATAAACTTATTTTTAATTCAAACTAAAATGGGACCCGCAGAGGTCAACTAAGAAACATTTGGGATGGAAATGATGTAACAAAAACTTCCTGGGCAACTCGGGGCATAGCTCCATGCTGATCCAGGTGAAGGGGACCACGCCCTCACCTGGATCCCAGCCATGCAACGCATGTGGGAGGTCTCGCCGTCCAATCCCTGAAAGGCAATTGAAATGGGCAAACCCAGAGGCAACTTCTCCCCAATTGCTCAGGCTGGTTTAAAAGCCACCATGAGCTCTTGGAGAGAGTCTGCCAATCATCCCCAAAGATGCCCAATGGAGAACACGCAGTTGCTAGCACCTCCCAATTTCCGCCCCTAACTTGCCAAACCAATGGCCAAAGGTAAGCCAATTAGAACTAATCAATAACGAACACCCCCTATCAATCCATCCTGCACCGCAGTGTGGAATAGGCGAAAAAATGGTTGCAGGTAAATGCCGAGACTGCAAAAAATTCCTATTCGGCCCCCTAAGGGCGACCCCTGTAGCACACTGAAAGATAGGGAGGGCGGGCAGGTGTTCGCCTGCTCGTTGGTGGGGCGAAAAGGAGGCCCCAAGCCAGCACAGCCCTTTATAAAGGGCTGGCTGGCCATGCCCAGATGACCTCATCGGCCGGCGCGGATGACAGGCATGGCCGGGATCTCGTAAAATCTTGTGAGATCCTGGCCAAACGAGATGGCGGCTATGCCAGAGACCGCGTTTCCCCGGCCCTGCAGCAAATCCGTCTGGTGGTAAGTCGCCAGCTGGGCATTGTAGCAGAAGGATCTGGCACTGTAGATGCCGCCGCGGTCCCTTGGTCCGCCCCACCCGAAGCCGCCGCAGATGCCGTGGGGGCCTCGGCTGCCGCAGCGGCAGCAACAGGTGTAGCCCAAACCTGAGTACAGGTAAGGGCAGGGCAAACTGCGGTGTAGCTAGTGACCCCACTCCCCGAAGCTGGTGGCATGAAAACCTGCCCGGATACGGGGAGGGGCAGTGTGTAATGTGACTGCATAACTGCCTCACCTGACACCATGGCACCAGGTGTCCCTGAAGAAGAACCCACAGAGACTGTTCTGGATGCCACTGAAGCCTGCCCGGTCTGGGCCTCCGCATCACTCGGGGGTCTGCTGAGAACTGCAGGAGCTGAAGGCGCCACGCCTCCTGGCCCGTAAATAGACCGCCACCTGGCGTCCAACTTGTCCAAACGTTCAATTACCCTAGACCAGGAATGAACAGGTAAAGATGACTCCCCCACTGGTGTGTCCCGAGACCTACTCTCTGCCCTTCTGGCCCTATTCTGGGCCTCCTCATTGGCCAGCATAGCCCTAGCAGAGGGCCATAAAACCCTCCACGGCCTAGCCACCAGCTCAGGGGCGGGAGGCAAGGCCCTTTACTTTTTTGGAGCCATGGATATTCCTAATAAAACCAAGTACACTAAAACCTTTAACTCTCCCCTGAAAAGGGGTGAGCAAAGCTAGCTACCGCGCCTGTCCCCCAAAATCCACAGGGCCATAAAACCCTGTGCCAGGCCTGAAGACCTGTTCAATTCTACACCCCCCCATGAGCCTAAGCCGAAAAGGGGCAGCAGGCCTGCAAAGGGGCTGATCACTGCCAAAGGATCCCCCCAACACCAGTGGGGAAGAAACAAGGCTTTTCATGCAGCCCAAAGAAGCAAAGTGCAATCCTGCCCAGTAAAGGCCTGTAGGCCCAGTCCTCCCTGTGCCACGAGGCCACCCAAAAAAATGCCTCCAATCTTCAGTGAACACCGCTGGGTGTTTGCCTAAATGCACCCAACCGGCCCCAATACATGCCCCCCCATGAGGAAGCCTAGACCGGCAAGGCCCAATCCTTTTCACCCCCCTCAAAATGGCCGATGCCATGAGGCCGTCAAAATGGCCACTGAAGAGTCTTCAGCGAACACCAGCCGGGTGTTCGCCTGCTTGTCGATGGGGTGAAAAGGAGGCCCCAAGCCAGCACAGCCCTTTATAAAGGGCTGGCTGGCCACGCCCCAACGACATCATCGGCTGGCACCGATGACAGGCATGGCTGGGATCTCATGAAATCTCGCGAGATCCCGGTCAAACAAGATGGCTGCTGCGCCGGGGACCGCGTTTCCCCGGGCCCGCAGCAAATCCGGCTGGCGGTAAGTCGCCATCTGGGCATTGTGAGAAGAGGAGTGAAGGACTTTTCTTGTGAAATATTTCTGGACTCTCTCAATTGTGTTGATGTCAGATATGCAATGTGGGTTTCATACAGGTGAGCTGTATTCTAGGATTGGTCTGACAAATGTTTTGTAAGCTCTTATTAGCAGTTCAAAATTACCAGAGAAGAAGCTGCGAAGCTTTAGGTTAACAATTCTTAAAGCCTTTTTGGCAATGTTGTTGCAGTGGGCTCTAGGACCCAGGTCATTGGATATGAGTACTCCAAGGTCTTTGACAGATTGAGGGTTATCAATAAGTTCAATTCCTCCAAGTTTATATTTAGTATTCTGATTCTTTTTACCAATGTGTAAGACAGAGCATTTAGTGGTAGAGATTTGCGGTTGTCAGGTTTTATACCATTCTGCTACGTGGTCAAGGTCTTTTTGAAGGGTAGCAGTATTGTCGGTGGCATTAAATAGTTTGACATCATCTGCAAAGAGAACACAATTGCTAGTGATGCAATTGCAAAGATCATTTATATATAGTATGAATAGTGTTGGTCCTAAAACAGTACCTTGAGGGACACCACTGTTAACAGGAGCAGGAAGAGAAGTGGCACTTCCTATTTTGACCACTACATGGCACTGGACCAGAATACCTATGGAACCGCCTGCTACCGCATGAATCTCAGCAACTGATAAGGTTCCACAGAGTTGGCCTCCTCCAGGCCCCGTCGACTAAACAATGTTGTTTGGCGGGCCCCGGGGGAAGAGCCTTCTCTGTGGTGGCCCCGGCCCTCTGGAATCAACTCCCCCCAGAGATTAGAACTGCCCCCACACTCCTTGTCTTTCGTAAACTATTCAAGACCCACCTATACTGCCAGGCATGGGGGAGTTGAGACACCTTTCCCCCAGGCTCTTTATATTTTATGTTTGGTATGTATGTGCTGTTTGGTTTTTAAATATGATAGGGTTTTATATGCTTCTTTTTTAATATTAGATTTGTTTCCCTATAATATTGTTTTTTATTATTGTTGTGAGCCGCCCCGAGTCTTTGGAGAGGGGTGGCATACAAATCTAATAAATAATAATAATAAAAATTATTATTATTATTATTATTATTATTATTATTATTGTTGTTGTTGTTGTTGTTATTATTGTTATTATTATTATCTTACCAATATAGAATAGAGTATTTGTCTTGACTTCATAAAATGTAAAATATCAAAGAGATGAAGCTGAAATGTAAAATATCCAAACTGAGTTTTAAAATAATGCTGCTATAAATTGCTGAGAAACTCAATCCAAGATTTGAAGTTAATTTTTAAAAAAATGTATAGATTATTAAACTTCTTTAAATTACTTAGACAAAACTGTGTGCTTTAACATTCTGATTCAAAGATCATTGTTTAAGTCTATTATTGTAGGTGGCTATCACATTTAGCATTTTGGATTTTCCTCTACTGCAGGCAGGCTAAGGTCAGACCTTAATATGAAGAATTATCCCCAGTAACTGGATTTCTGCTATGCTTTTACTTTCCACTTCTCATGGTATAATATTGTCAGCCCTGTTTGCTACAACTTAACACAAAATGTTCTTTTAACTTTCTCTATCAAATTTGAAGGCCTTCTGTGGAAGAAGGAAAAATTCTCCAACGGCCTTTTAAGACTAAGGTATTTTCTACCCTAATAATTTATATCCCATTAGCAGTGGGAGGTTGCTCTCAGTTTGGTAGGTGATTGCCTACCTTTTTCTTTAATTTTTGGTCTTTTTTGTTTCCTGCGATTGTGCAGAAGCAAAATCTTGTGAGAGGATACGCGTGTATCCCCTCGCAAGATTTAGTGCATTTTTGCTTCTAGCGTATGCATGGAAGCAAAATCACACTGAGGACATGCACATGCATGTATAGCATGCACACACACGAGAATCTCCATGCTGTATGCGCAGCATACTGGTAGCAGCAGGTAAGAGCAACCCACCCCTGCTCAATATCAATATATAATCTGAGTAACAATACTGATATAAATATTAGCTCCATTTTTAGAGACAAGTAATTTCATTATGTTTTTTTCTTTTTGAACAAGTGAGGCATGTAGAGACAAGAAGGCTATAAACTGCTAAAGGGATTATTGTACAATAAGAATATTACAATTATATTGTAAGATAAAGAGACAGTAGCCAGCCCATAAAAAGGTTCAATATTGTCTTGTCATAGCAAATAATTTCTAAAGCAAACTATGTTTAGAGATAAAATGAAAAATGGTAGAAAAAAGATGCACCATTTCTCTGCTCAGTAATATTGCATCTTTACATATAGTGCTAATTTGAGAGACAGAAATTGTCATCAAGCATGAGTGGAGGCATACTGTGATTAGAAATTCTATGTGACTTGGCCAATGAGTTTGCTGTCACAAGTGGTTTCTATGCTGCCTATATCCTCATGATGTATGTATATGCAAGGGCCATCCTAGGTACCAACAAGAAAGCATATAAAATGTCAATTTCCTGCAAGTACGACAGACTCTAATGATGTATAATGGAGAACTCACACATGCAAATACTTGGCTACCAGAAAAACGTGGGCAGTAAGCAGCTTCAATCTTGTTTTCTGAAATATGTCCAGTCAAATTGAGAGGCACAGCAAAATATTAAGAGAGATCAGACATTGTTCAGAATAAGCGGTGGATGTGATGTGTCGGTGCCTGGAAGCTGTAAGGATCTGGATGAGGGCCAACAGATTCAAGCTCAACCAAGAAAAGACTGAGTAGCTATGGAGGAGGAGAGGACTTCTCAATCTGTCCATTGTTCGGGGGGAGGGCATTAACCTTCTCAGATAGGGTCCACAATTTGGGTGTCCTCCTGGACCCACAACTGAGTTTTGACCACCATCTTTCGGCTGTGGCCAGGGGAACCTTTGCCCAGGTTCGCCTGGTTTACCAGTTGCGGCCCTATTTGGAACAGGAGGCTCTACACACAGTTACTCAGGCCCTTATCACCTCCTGTCTCAATTATCATGATGTACTCTACATGGGGCTGCCCTTGAAGAGTGTTCGGAGACTGCAAATAGTCCAGAATGCAACTGCGTGAGCTGTCATGGAGGTACTTTGGTATGCCCATATAACACCTACACTCCGCAAGCTGCACTGGTTTCCTATTAGTCTCCAGGCACAATTCAAGGTGTTGGTTATTACCTATAAATCCCTACATGGTTCAGAGCCAGACTATTTATGGGACTGCCTCTTGCCACATACCTAAAATGACCAGATTTTAAGATTGGGAAAGAGGGAGGGGGAGCTAATTTTTTTTTTTGCAAAAAACAAATTCGCAAAAAAATATTTTTCCCTCTTACTCTCCCTCTTTCTTACTCTCTTCATCCCTTCCTCTCTCTTTTTTCTCTCTCTTTCTCTTCCTTCCTCCTTGTCTCTTTCTTTCTCTCTCCCTCCTTCCCTCCCTTTCGGTATCTTTATCTCTCCCTTCCTTTCCTTTTTTCTGTCTCTCTTCCTCCCTCCCTTTCTTTCTCTCTCTCCCCCCCTCTCTCTCTTGCTCTCTCTTGCTTTCTCTCTCTCTCTTGGTCTCTCTCTCTCTCTAGCTCTCCCTCTCTTTTTCTCCCTCCCTTCCTCTCCTTTTTTCTGTCTCTCTTCCTCCCTCCCTTTCTTTCTCTCTCTCCCCCCCTCTCTCTCTTGCTCTCTCTTGCTTTCTCTCTCTCTCTTGGTCTCTCTCTCTCTCTAGCTCTCCCTCTCTTTTTCTCCCTCCCTTCCTCTCCTTTTTTCTCTCTCTCTCTTCCTTCCTCTCTTTCTCTCTCTCCACCCACTCTCTTTCTCTCTCTCTCTTTATTTTTCTCTCTCTCTCTTTCTCTCTCCTACACCACATACAGATGTCGAAGTAGGAGTGAGAGGACGCCGGCAGCAGTGGCACTGGGCAGTAGCAAGGCGGCGGTGGGGCGGTCGGCTGCAAGCGGGAGCTCCAGGGCAGAGGCACTGACGGCGGCAGCTGGATGCTGTACATGCTGGCACTGAGCTAGGCATGGAGCCTGCCTCCGAAGCTGAAGGGCAGAAGCTCAGTGTCTCCCTGGAAGGGCCAAGCATGCATTTGCTCCAAACATTTTGCAAACTTTGCCAGGGGGGAGGGAAACCAGCTCCAAAATTGGGACATTTTTGAACCGATGAGGGAAAATAATTCAAAAGTGGGACTATCCCGCTGAAGGCAGGACGTCTGGTCACCTTACACATATCTCCCTTTATTGCCTTCCAATAAGGGCACACAGAGTTGGCCTATTCTGGGTCCCATCGACTAAGCAATGCAGGTTGGTCATACCACGGTGTGTGTGTGTGTGTGTGCTTCTCTGTGGCCACCCCAGCTCTGTGGAACCAACCACCCCCTGATGTCCGTACAAAGACTTTTCATTAGAAAGCTTTTCATCTCTTCCTTCTTCATATAATATTTGAGACAATGTCTATATTGGAACAATGCAAAACATGCACTTTTGTTGTAATGTAGGAAAGGTAAGTAGTACTGTACATGTATGATAGAAATATGTAGTCAATTTTGTAAGATTTGAATAGTTGAATAAATTATATATTGGTTATATGTTACATTTTACATTGATTCGTACAAATGGAATAAGTCTTCTATACATTAATATCTAGGCCATTTATTCAGTTAAGTGTAATATTTGTAAGTTGGAGAAAGTCTGCTTTTCTCCTGTATTAGCTCTCAAATGGCAGGTAATGACTATGTGATCCAGTGTCTGATTTGACCCACCACAGTCGTAATCAGGAGATAATACTCTGCCTTATTTAAACAGAGATTCTTGGCATATGCCATGCAAGATCTAGATCCTATTCAGAGTTTTCCAGCACTGAATATGTGTAATTGAAATCTGTATTTTTGTGTCAGATCTTTCCTCTAAGCTACGTGTTCTACTTCCTTTTATCAGCTGAGCCAGGGAGAGCTCCCTGCCATATTTATCAGTTCTTTGCAAATTTGGAAAATATGGTTTGGTGTTTGGATGGCCCCTGGAGTGGGGCTAAAAAAGCAAAAGGGATCAGTGAACTCCCTCCCATATTTGGGGGTGCTGGTGACTTGACAGAAAAACATGTAATCTTTACCTGGCTCAGCTGATAAAAGGGAGTAGAACCGATGGCTTAGAAGAAAGATCACTGCCAAGCAAGGCATAAGCAGCCGAGGTTCGAATCCGAGAAGGGTATGGCTGACTGATGAAAGTTAAAAAGCTTAAAATAGATCTATATCAGTCTCCTTTTATTTCTTTATCAGTTCTTTGCAAGTTTGCAAAAAATATTGTTTGGTGTCTGGAAGGCCCATGGAGTGGGGCTGAAAAGGCAAAATGGAGCAGTGAGCTCCCTCCCATATTTGGACATGCTGGGTAACTCAACAGAAAGACACATATACATATACATCATATACATATGCATATATATATACATGTATGCATACATACATGCACACACACACACACACACACACACGTGTATGTATGTATGTATTGTGTATGTATGTAACATATTTTTGCTGATAATGAAAAAGAAGGGACCCTCAATGAAATTGAATTTGACACCCCTGAAGTATACCTTTGGAACTTTTTTGTTCATCTGTTATTAAAGTGAAACTATTTTTTTTTTCATTTGCTCATGGTTGGGATGAGTCTCCAGTAGTATTGGGTGAACCCAACGAAGTTTGGGTTTGGCGAGTTCGGCCGAACTTTGCCGTGAAGTTCAGGTGAGTTCACTGAACCCGAACCTGAACTGGAACAGCAGCAGCGCCTTTTCTGTAAAAATAAACAAGGAATTCCCCACCTCCTTTTGCTTCCTTTTATTTTTATGGAAAAGGATGCCGCAGCTGCGCTGCAAGCAAAAGGAGGTGGGGAATCCCATGATGGGATTCTGGGGGCGGGGCTTTGAAGTCACGGAGACTCCTTCCTCCCCATTTCAGCTGGCCAGGAAGGAGTCTCCATGACGTCAAAACCCTGTCCCCAGAATCCCATCGTGGGATTCCTCACCTCCCTTTGTTTGTAGTGCTGCAAGCAAAAGGAGGTGGGGAATCCCACGATGGGATTCCCCACTCTCCTCCCAGGCAGCGGTACTTCGCAGTGTTCAAGCGAATGCTGAACCCGAACTTTTAAAAAAGTGTTCGCCCAACACTAGCTTTTAGATCTTCTGTGGGGGAATTGTCAACATCTTCCATATGTTCATCTTAAATTACCAGGACTAGGTAATCTATATAAGCAAATTTACCTATTAAGTAATCCCCCACTAATCAAATCTACCTTAAGTGTAACTCAAATCTGATATTAGGTTTATTAACACCAAGAAAGTTAGGTTCAAAAAGTGAAGAACTAAAATATATGAAAAAATATTACTAAATATTATTATGGCAGATTTTTATTGCTCCATATCCAATCTAAACAGATAACAATGGGGACTGAAGGAAATTCATTGGAAACACATTCAATATTTTAACATATTTTTTAAATAAGTGAAACACATGCATTTATCAGGATAGTTTGAATTTTACCTTTTGTCCCCAAATGTATTATAGTACAATGATAAATGTGTCAGGTCGATGCAAAAAAGAATAATATGTTAGACAAATATCTATGATTGTATTACTAATATCTCTTTCTATATCATTCCAAATTTGCAAACAACATATGGCTATGACATTTTGGAAGCTTTTATTTCTTCTCCTGTGTTTCTTAAACCTAGAGCATAACATGAAATATCTGCACATCCTTGCATTTAGGAAATTCTTTTGTGTGTGTGTATTGAATATAAATGCACAAAAATAATAAGCAATGCCAGATCTATTTTATTTATAAGTTTTTCTTATTAAAATTGTGACCATTCCATTAATCAATTTTAAACAGATCCACTTCATATTATGCAACATAGAATGGCTCAAATACCTTAACAGAATTGAGAGTTCTGCTAGGAAAACTTTTAGAGGTAGCGGTGGTTCTTGTTGCTATTATTATTATTAGTAGTAGTAGTAGTACCAGTAGTAGTATTACAAAGTTATCCTTCCCTGGTCTTGTGTACTTCTTTCAAAGTGTGATTAAATAATCACAAGAAATCCCTCCAAGGAATAATCTGCTTTATTTCCCAGATTTTCACCTTGGGGACATATTGTCCCTTGTCCCTGAAGCCTCAGGGACAGAAGGGGACGCCACAGGATGGCTCAGCAGGAAGCTGCGATCCTGATGAAACAGTGTTCAGTTAATGAAGGCATGGCCCATGGCCTCTGCTGGTATGCCATATGTTTGAAGAAATGCTAATGACTACAATTCAAATACCTTTTTCATCTTAACTATATGTAAATGTCTTTATAAATGCTTGCTTATAAATATACTATCACATTTTAAAAAGCTAAGTGCTAATGTTGCTTTCAACATCTATAATACACAATAATTAAAACTTTAGCAATTCTGCTTAATTATACCTTATGGGAAACTGTACAGTAATTTATAGAAATTAAGCAGAAAAAAACCTCAGAAGATCAACAGAAAGAAAGCAGGGGAGGAGAAATTGAATAATAAATCTCTTCCATCATTAATATACCTCCAAACATTGTTGGGAAAGAAATGACAGAAGGTCCGTTTGAGATATAGCTGAGAAGGATTAGCTAGGGAACTTATAGCATTCCTTGAAGAACAGTGTGCATCAGTGGTACCAGTTATTTTGCATATACACATAGAGAAACATTTTCAATAATTTCAGTAATTTTTTTCAGCATGGTATTCTTCTTTATAATGATTTATTTTATCTTTCCAAAATTTGTTTTTTTTTTAAATCTGGTTCTTCTTATGACAGTGATAGCAGTGATGTTGTTGGTGATGATGATAGAAATTACTTTAGTTAAGATCTTTGAGCCTTAACACACCAGGTTTGTGGTTTGGATATCAATGTCTAGAGATGAACAATAAAAAGAGCTTGTAAGATTATTGTCATATGTATCTTTCTTAATACTGACAAAATATTATTCAAATAGGTATAAGGCATTCTAGATAATAGAATGTATTAAATATTTTGATGCAGATGCTAAATATATATAGGTAACTTGTTGAACAGACTATCTAAGAAAATGCCCTAGAATCATTGGTCAGATATCTTCAATTAACCAGCAGCTGTCTAAATTACAGGAATAAATGATGCTGTATGCATGCAAAAGAGATGTTCTTCTTTTAAGCCAGGGATGGGGAACAATTGCCCCTTTATGAGGTCATCATTGTTCCATATGGCTGGCTCAGGAATTCTGGGAGTTGAAGTCCACAAGTCATGAAAGAGCCACTATTCCCGATCCTTGCTCAAAGCCAACATTTCTCTTTTTTTAAAAAATATATTTTTATTGATTTTTAACAAGTTTAATATACACACGACATAAAACAGTGCATGGTGAAAAATGCCCACCACCGCGACACACACACACATATCCCACCACCATATCGGGGGTGTTTCTTATATAACCCACTTTAAACCAAGAGCAAATTATCTATTTAAATATTATAGAGTGATTCCAATTTATTTCTTGTAGCTTGGTCTCGGATTCTACTTGTCATATATCTTCTTACTTTGTCCCACTGTCCCATCAGTTGTTTCAATTCAGTTTCATTATCCAAATTTATCCTTTTATCCCTCATTTCAAATTGAATATGGTCCACCATGTACCTGTACCAATTTTGCATTGTCCATTTTGTTGCATCCTTCCAATCCAAAACTATTACCGCCTGAGCGCTTTCTATTGTGGCTTGTTTTATTTCTCTAAATTCTCCCATCGCATTGCTTTTAACTAATACTGCCATTTCCTTCATGATTGTCCATTGTATATTTAACATTCTATTTATGTCCTCTTGCACTTTTTGCCAAAATTATACAAGTAGAGGTTGTTTGCGCCTTTATATCCTCACTTTTTTTCTCTTATTATTTTCTGTAACCCTGTCTCCTCCCTCAATACTACTTTTTTATTCTCCCTTTCATTAAGATATTTACATATTACATTTATTTGTAGCCATCTTTCCTTACCTAACCACCATTCTATACGATTTCTACTTGGCCTGCCATCCTTCTCATATAACTGTTCTATCTTGGTTATCTCTCTTCCCTTCAACTCTGTTATAACCCTATTCAAATTTGTTTCATTATCTCTTGTTGGCTCTCCTTGTCTTTTTGTATTTTTTCTTGGAGATGTTTTTGGATTCTTGTGTATCTGTTATTCTGTGGGGGAAGTTTAAGGGGGGGGAAATGGTTAAAGAAGTTAAAGAAGGAATTATCTAAAGGAGAAAGGAGGGTGGGAGGGGAATTGAGATGGCATATTCAAGGTAGTAGGGTCATAGTTTACAGGACGTCAATCTCCATTGGGGTGCTTGGCCCCGCTTCCTGCCAATGCTTTCAGGGCCTTTTAAATTTACTTAATAACTGCTTTATAAACCATACATAAAGTGTTATAGATTATTTAAATTACTTTAAATATTATTTCATTTAATATAACTAGTAGAATAAAACTAAAATTAGTTCCAGGGATTTTGAGTTACTAATACCTCAAAGGCATAACTTGGTTATACTCTATACCACTGGTGGCCTGCAAAATTTTGTGTGTGGCTGTAACCTGCCCACATATCATGTATATGTATGACTGGGCCCACTTGCTGCCCCTAGATGTTGGCACGCAATTGCGTGGTCCTACTGGCTCTTCTCTGCTTGAGTCGTGGCACTGTCCACTAATTTTGGGTACCCTGCGCTCCCAGCCTATGCCATGTGGCTGCTTACCACCGGCCCGTGTACACATACTCCCTGTTGATGGACTGGGCATCCTGTTGCTTTCTCGCTCCCCCCCCCCCACTGATGGGCAAGCTGTACACCGTTGCCGCTGTCCAGTCCTCCTGTGTTTCTGTCAGGACATCAGAATACTCTTTCTGAATTAAAATCACTGGAAAGGTCTGAAAATACACGCAAGTGGCCTTTGTTTGTTCACTCAAAATAATTGAGAGACAATTTATGAAGGCAAGCTAAGTCTCATGCCACTGTTTTCTTTAATGTAAGCAAATGGATTAGCTTTACCAATGTGACTTAATAAATTTAATAATAATTAATGGTACTATCATTAAACCATAACCTCCACATTAATAATGCTAATATCATTATCTACAATTATTATTCACTAACAAATAATTAATAGAGTGCTTAAATAAATCATACTAAGCTTAAACAGCTCAAGTATATTTGATTTGGGTGAGCTCAACCCGTTAGCAACCTTGCAAGCAGGTAAGCAAACTATACCTGTCGATGCTGCTCTAAGGGATTCTCTAACTACACAATAGCCGATTACCTGAAGCCAGACCTTATAGGAGGCCCTTTTCCTATGAATTTGCTACTTTGCTGATTGCCTTTTAATTCCATTTCTCATCAATAGTTTATTTAAAGTGAGCTTTACAAATTAATGGGAATATTTTGGGTACAATGGTCCTTGTTTTTGAATGTATTTATCCCCCTAAAGTAAATAACAATGAAGTGGATCTTTCACAAACAATCTAAAGGAGCTGAGATAAACTGGCTAATTGGTTCTTACCCATGAAGGGATTAGCCAGAGATTGGAAGACCTCCAATCTCAAGTCTACAGAGAGGAGTGGCATACAAATCCAATAAATAATAATAATAATAATAATAATAATAACAACAACAACAACAACAACAACAATAATAATAATAATAATAATAATAATAACCCTCAGAGAAGTCACGACATGAAGATCTGCAGGCCATAACCATGTTATTAATATTATCTTTCTGTTTTGCCTGTACAGAAAAGACCAGCTTCTAACTGCACAAATACTATTATAGCCCATCAGTACAATAGCTTTACATTACTTTATGAGTCTTCGAAGAGGGGTGGCATACAAATCTAATAAATTATTATTATTATTATTATTATTATTATTATTATTATTATTATTATTATTATTATTATTTGAAATAGGTGGAAAAAACTCAGAATATTAGTAACACCATTCATGTAAACATAATGATCCCAGTGTACAACTGTTTCAGGATCTGATAATGCAATGGAAATGCACAGGAGCTAGCACAGAGAAGTAATATTGAAATACTGTAAGTTATCCCTTAGTGCAATACAAAACCAATTAAGTATGGCCTTAGGACTAATAAAGATAATCCATAAGAATACAAGGCCGACATGTTCGACAAGGAGGGTTGCTATTAAGGCCAAATTAAAAAGGAAAAGGAAAACATACCAAGCAGGGATGGGTTCTAACTTACCTTACTGCCGGGTCGCTTCCTCAAGATGGCAACCACATGTACAGTCCAGAAACTCGGCTACTGCACATGACCAGAAGAAAAAAAAAAGAAAGCTGAAAAAAAGAAAGTTGACCACATGCACAGTGCTGGAAACTATACTTCTGTACATGCTCAGAAAAAAAATTTTTAAAAAAAATTCGGGGGGGGGGGATTGATTTTTTTTTTTAAAAGATGGTGATACCCATGGACTAGCACTGATCGATCCAGTTCAGTGATTCATTGTGACATCACAATGTCACAATGTCACAAACCAGGAGGAACCCACCCCTGTATTCATGTACCTATATTGGCAATATCTAAACATATGGAATTTTTAGGATTTACAGGCAATAGCCATGCTACTTGGAAATTTGGGGAGTTGAATTCTGAAAATCGTTAAAACTGGAAAACATTCCACTTGCAAGCATATAAGAAAAATGCATATTGGAAGAAGAATGGTAAATGAAGAAATGTTGGTACAATCTCATGATGTAAGCTCTGTTCTTTTTAGACTCACACTGTGAGGTTGCACGAATGGGTGTAAGGATAGTGTTGTGGTTCAGCCTAAGGCTGCTCAGGGACCGGCTGTGTCTCTGCTGGCTCCATGCCCGGAGGAGGTTGACAGTGAAGAGGAGGGGGCTGAACAGTTGGATGGGGGAGAGGAAAGTCAGGAATGGGATGAAGGAGAACAGCATGAGAGACCCAGGTGGGGGGGTCTCCCCAGCCAGTAGCTTGGAGTCATTAGGTGATGAAGCACAAGCCGTTATTGACATGCGACAGAGATGTTCAGATCAGAGAAAGGAGCAATTAAAGAAGTATTATCAGCACTGAATGAGGAACAGCTGGGCTTGGGTGTGGTCCTCCTTAGCAGGGTTTAAAAGGCAGGCAAGCCCTTGAAGCCATGTGGAGTGTTATGAGTTGGAGTTACGGTGTCCTGTTTTGTTCTCAACGTCTCTGTTCCTGGCTTGTGGCCCAGCAGTTTGGAAGACCCGTGGGAGGTGTAGGTCTGCTATCTACAGCCTCGTCTTGGCAGCAAGAATCCTGTATTGCTGCATGGACTTTTGCCTTTGTGGATATATATTTGAAGATACAGCATTTTCCTGTTTGTAAGGACATTTTCTGTTACCTGTGTTTTTCTTGAATTTTATAAACTGCCTTTGCCTTTTATCGGTGTGTCTGGCTTCTCTTTTTGGGTTGGTATTGGCTTCCGGAGTGACCCAGACAGAACAGATAGGAACATGTGTGATGACATCAAAACACATCTTTTAGCATCTTGAGCAAATCTCCAGTTGCTGAAGATCAACTGAGAAGAATGCCCTAGGACAGGGGTCCCCAAACTTGACAACTTTAAGACTTGTGGACTTCAGCTCCCAGAATTCTCCAGCCAGCCAGGATAGCTGGCCGGAGAATTGAAGGAACTGAAGTTCACAAATCTTAAAGCTGCCAAGTTTAAAGATCTCTGCTCTATGATATTGTGCTTTAGATTTTGATTGCGCAATTTGGAATAGTGGAAAAGCTAAATGTTTAAACAAGTTTGAAGTTTTAGATTTGGAACTGGTCAATTTTTATTGTATAATTTTCAAATGACAGCAGCTGAATGTCAGCACAAACAGTGAATCAAGAGTACAAAAAATAAAATTTTCCATCAGGATGAAGCCCTGATGGATTTGAAGCTGAGGTTTTTAATTGACAACTTCAGTTAAGATCCAGGAATCTAAAAAATACACATGAAACTTTCTTACCTATTAGGGTCCCCCTCACCCATGGAATAGACAGTCCAAAATGGGATTGGTACTACTTTTCATTGCAATGGAATTTCAGTCACGTAGAAATCCCATATTTACCACAGGACATGGGATATGATTTTTAACAAGTTAAAATGGAAGACAAACTAAAGTGTACGGAGAGGGGCGGCATACAAATCTAATAAATAAATAAATAAATAAATGAATGAATGAATGAATGAATGAATGAATGAATGAACGAACGAACGAACGAACGAACGAACGAACAAACAAACAAACAAACAAACAAACAAACAAATCCATAAATGACACATACATAATTGCACTTAATTCTTAATATGTCCATTGTTTTTGTATTGCCTATTCATATAAGATATTCAAGGAGGCTAACAAAAAAAAGATGACAACTTATAATGATTGTAGAGACACATTTAAAGAAAAGTAATAAACAGGGTAGGAGCATAAAGCCAGTGCATTATACAGAAGCTGCAGTAGAAATCAGCAATGGACAGTTATCGTAGCAGGCTCAAAGCCTGCCTAAACAAGAAAAGAAGCAAACCAGTTCAGAAAGGGAAAAAAAAGTATGAGCACAATTGTCCCAAAAGACCAGTCTTGCATTGCTGCCAAATAAACTTAAGACATTGGAGGCAAGAAAAGAGAGCAACTGCTGTTGAAGCAATAAATAACAAGCAATGAGCCAGTACATGTCATTCCTTATTCTCTTCTGTTTCTAAGAATAAAATAGACTAAAGTCAAGGGGAGACAGAAGCTTCAGAATGTATTGACTTAGTGGAGGACCCCTGACCTCTGCTTTCAAAGCTGCTTGCAGACTGCATTTCCTCAGCCCCAGCATATAGTATGAAAGCATTAGAGAGCCAGAGTTCTTTGCTCTAGAGGTACCCTGAAAGCTAATTATCTCCTGAGAACTTGCGAGAATCTTAAGGGTTATGCACAAGATGTTAACTAATCACACAGCTCCCAGATATTTGTAACATGCAGTGTGACTGTGAGGTTGCATTTAAATGAGCGCCAGGCATGATTACTGATGTGTTGTTTGTTAGTGCTGCACAGCAAGCAAAATGCTACATTACACGGTGCCAAATTCACAATAGTTGCTAGTTTATGCTTCAGAGAGGAAAGAAAGCATACAACGATTAATCAGGGTGCAGTGTTCCACAGGCGGTATTCAATAATAAGAATAATAAACTAAGGAGTACTTGAGGAGAAAATAGATGACAAAATTAATTACAAATTGCAAATATCATGCAAATGAATGCAAGACAAAGAGGTGAAATATGCATATTTTTATGTAAAAATATTATTCAAATCATTATCTTTTTTTAACTCACAGGAGCATCAATAACTAATAGGGCCAGGAGATACATAAGAATATTGATCTTTCATTTAAAATTTCTACATGTAACCAGCAGTAAGAGTAAATTAGTGTTTTTAAGTGAATGACCAAAAATATAGATTTTAAAATTTATCATAAACAAATGGATTTTAAAACAAATTGAAACTTTTAGATAGTTATTACATGCTTTGCAAAATTCTTGAAGAACTTCAACAGTATAAACCAACTTAAGGATTATTAGAATTTGAGTATTTGTGTATTTTGAAAATGGCAATGGTCTGTGCTACTCTGGACAAGGAACCAATGGATACATATTTTTGAATGAACATCTGAATAGGGAAGGCTTGTCTAAACTTTTAGGTGAATAGTGATTATATAATTTATTTATTTATTTATTTATTATTTGGATTTGTATGCCGCCCCTCTCCGAAGACTCATGCATATGCATAACTGGAGACATGTAGGATATGCAGAGCATAACAGTTCCTTGGTAATTTAAATTTATTTTTAAGCAATCTAATTGTCTCACAATTTTTTTTATTTTCAGTGAAAAAAAACCAAGAAACCATACTGTTCATCTGGTGTTGATTAAAATGATCAAGAGATAAGGTGAATATGTGGACATTTTATAATCTGCTATAGTCTCTCCCAGCATTACAAGGCCATTATCAATTATTTGTGGGAGGATTCAAAGAGTCAGGATGATCGGTACAGATTAGATGAGTCCTGTTATTACTGGAATGGTTTGATTCAAGTTTAGAAAATATTTGGTTAATTTCCCTTTTACGTCAAAATCCCTTTTGAATTTTTTTGCTTGAAACTAAAAAAAAAAAGAAATTTTAACCCGTGGATTTAATAATAGAATTGCTTACAATCATAAAAGTACCGTATTCTATGTATGCTATTGTTGTGATTGCGTCTGAGGCTCCTCAGGGAACGGCTGAACCTCTGCCGGCTCCCTGCTCAGAGGGGGAGGAGGAGGAACAGGAGGAGGAGGAGGAGGCCCAGGCAGAAGGGGAGGAGGAATATCAGGCCGAGGGAGAGGGAGAACAGCCAGAATCCCCTGGGGTGGAGCTCTCCCCAGCAAGCAGCCTGGAGTCCTTAGATGAAAATGCTCAAGCCATCATCGATCTCAGGCAGAGAAGAGCAGCACAACGAAGGGGACAATTAGCCAGGCATTTCCAGCCCTAAATAGGCAACAGCTGCGTTTGGGTGTGGTTCTCCCCAGAAAGGCTGAAAAGGCAGACCCACCCTTCCTGTATTGTGGAGTATTATCTTTGGGAGTCCTGGGACCTGGCTGTGATCTTTGGCGTCTCTGATTCTGGCTTGTGGCCTTGAAGGCTGAAACCTTGGGGAAAAAGGCGTGGGGGCTTATTCTCTACAGTGGTGTGTGTGCCAGCAAGAAGTCTGCTGTATTGTCTGGCCATCAGGACGTTGCTGTGAAGCCTCATAGCCTGCCTGTTGGGAAGAACAGGTTTTTCTCTGTGTTTATTTTTCAAACTATAAAGTGCTTTTGCTTTTACCAGCGTGTCTGGCTGCTTTTTCCAGTTGGTGTTGAAGTCTGGGGGCACCCAGACAGAACAGCTATGGTTTACTCTAACCCAAAATGTCATTATTTTGCAAGCTTGTATCTGAGGGGTCCTTGGCAGAGGTGAGCAGCAGGCAGGACGAGGTGGAACACAGTTCCACCGGCGGAAATGAAGCTGCATGCACAGCTCGAGCTGACCGGTGACAGTCACTCCCTGGATTACCGATGTCAGCTCGGCTCTCCTTTTTTTCTCTCCTGCTGCTGCTATGTTTGCACTCCTTTATTTTTTCCTCTTTCCTCCGTCTTGACCTTGGATGAGATTACCTCTCTCCTGCACGGCTCCCCTCCAGCCTCACGCAGCCACCTCCTTAGTCCAGAAGAAGGAAAGAGGAAAAAAGTAAGGAGCGCTCAGCAGCAGCAGCAGGGAGAAAAAGGAGAACTGAGGCGAGCCGTGCCGTGCCAAAATGATCTGGGCTGCGGTATTTTTCCTCTTGCGAAGCCCTCGCTCTGCCTGCAGCTGAGATGAAAAGGCATCATGCGGCAATAATAAACTTGTGACTCTCCCTTGGCTTTCTGATATTTTTAAATTCCCCCCTCCCATCCTCCTCCTCCTCCTCGGAAAGTGGCAGGGAGACCAGCACTGGCAGGAGTTGAAGGGGGACCTTTTCCTACCCCTCTTTTCTCAACAGCTTATCGGCACCCATTTGCCTAGCTACCCAGCCTGAGGCAGGGGGGTGAACCAGGAAGGAGAGCGTCGGAAACGCAAAGCAAAATGTCACCACAGCGAGCAACACTGGTGACGTTGTAAGTCAAGGACTTAACAGTTCACTTGAATGATGATGATTGTTCAAGCCACTCCAACCTGGGCACATGACTGGCAAGCCACTCCTACCCAGTTACATGACCATCAAGCCACAGCACAAAATAAGCCACACCCACAGTGTAGCAGTAAAAAAATTGCTGCCCATTACTGGTCCTTGGTGCTCTCTGAGCTTATTTTCTTTCAATTTTGAGCCTAGTAGGCCTCCCTTCAGTCTCCTGGGAGAAGAAACAGGCAGTGAAGGGGCCGTTTTCCACCTCCCTGGGTTCCAGAGGTTCTTTGGAGGCTGGAAATAGATTCATTTTATTTATTACTTTACTTTAAAGAATATCAAACTTTATTTTGTGGAATCCCTATAGATTCATCCTATGATTACTTTTCTAGTCTTTAGACTAAAAGCCAGGGTGGTTTAGAGTACAGCGCTATAGGCTATTTCAGCTAACTGATACCTGTAATTCAGCAGTTCAAATCTCACCACTGGCTCAAGGTTGACTCAGCCTTCCATCTTCCTGAGGTCGGTAAAATGAGGACCCAGGTTGTTAGGAGCAATATGATGATTCTGTAAACCACTTCGAAAGGGCTGTAAAAGCACTATAAAGTGGTATATAAGTCTAAATGCTAAATGCTATTAATATGCTAGAAGACTTAGAATCGTTGTGAGGAAAACAACAGCGGGTAAGAAGAATTCTGCTGTTGCAATTATTGTTTACGATAGCTAATCCTATTCTTTGATAAAACAAATTAAACTTGTGAAAATGAATGAAAAGGCCCTTGTTCAGAAAATCAATATATGGGGATTTGATGCTTGATTGTTCTTTTTAGTTTCTTCTTAATTTTAATCTTTAAAGCTTTACTGTTACCTGGCTTGATTCTGCGTAGAGAGATTATTTTCAAGGCCTTGTGTAAATGTGTAGTGTTCCATTCCCAAAAAATAGTTACGTAGAAAGAAGACACAGTCTGCTCAATTATTTATTTTCAAGCATTCATATGCAACTGTAAATAGATGAAAAGCAATAATATGTTTTGTATCCCACGTTAGTACTGAGCATCCAGTCGTAACAATATCTTGGCATTCACCTTGGAATCAAATTCCAAGGAGTAATTAGAGTACTTTCATAAAAATCCTTTTAAAAAAAATGCTATCCAGCACTTTACTTCAGCTATGAAATCCTTTTCTATTCCTATATACAAATCCTCTGTTAAAGGCAGTGCCATATAGAATTAGAAATCTACAGGGAGAATGATTTTAATAATTTGAGTGGAAAAAGAAAAGAGAAATAACAATTAGGAAGGTAGTAATGGGAGATAGGTGATAAGGTTGGTTTTTTCATCCAGGGGTGGGCTGCTAGGGGTTCACAGGAGTTTTTTTATTTTTTATTTTTTATTTTTTATTTTTTATTTTTTATTTTTTATTTTTTATTTTTTATTTTTTATTTTTTATTTTTTATTTTTTATTTTTTATTTTTTATTTTTTATTTTTTATTTTTTATTTTTTATTTTTTATTTTTTATTTTTTATTTTTTATTTTTTATTTTTTATTTTTTATTTTTTATTTTTTATTTTTTATTTTTTATTTTTTATTTTTTATTTTTTATTTTTTATTTTTTATTTTTTATTTTTTATTTTTTATTTTTTATTTTTTATTTTTTATTTTTTATTTTTTATTTTTTATTTTTTATTTTTTATTTTTTATTTTTTATTTTTTATTTTTTATTTTTTATTTTTTATTTTTTATTTTTTATTTTTTATTTTTTATTTTTTATTTTTTATTTTTTATTTTTTATTTTTTATTTTTTATTTTTTATTTTTTATTTTTTATTTTTTATTTTTTATTTTTTATTTTTTATTTTTTATTTTTTATTTTTTATTTTTTATTTTTTATTTTTTAT
Organism: Erythrolamprus reginae; assembly: GCF_031021105.1. Classification (NCBI taxonomy): domain Eukaryota; kingdom Metazoa; phylum Chordata; class Lepidosauria; order Squamata; family Dipsadidae; genus Erythrolamprus; species Erythrolamprus reginae. The sequence goes on along the minus strand of NC_091963.1, from coordinate 39,162,300 downwards.
TTTTTATTTTTTATTTTTTATTTTTTATTTTTTATTTTTTATTTTTTATTTTTTATTTTTTATTTTTTATTTTTTATTTTTTATTTTTTATTTTTTATTTTTTATTTTTTATTTTTTATTTATTATTTATTATTTATTATTTATTTATTATTATTTAGATTTGTATGTAATTTTAAAATTACAGTTTAAAAATACTTTAAAAACCCCATTTTCTAAACAAACATACATTCAGACATACCATTCATGAATTGTATATGCCCGGGGGGGATGTCTCAGTTCCCCCATGCCTGACGACAAAGGTGGGTCTTAAGGAGCTTACGAAAGGCAAGGAGAGTAGGGGCAGTTCTGATCTCCGGGGGGAGTTGGTTCCAGAGGGTCGGGGCCGCCACAGAGTAGGCTCTTCCCCTGGGGCCTGCCAACCGACATTGTTTAGTTGACGGGACCCAGAGAAGGCCCACTCTGTGGGACCTAATCGGTCACTGGGATTCATGCGACAGCAGGCGGTCTCGGAGATATTCTGGTCCAGTGCCATGAAGGGCTTTAAAGGTCATAACCAACATTTTGAATTGTGACCGGAAATTGATCGGCAACCAATGCAGACTGCGGAGTGTTGGTGAAACATGGGCATACCTAGGTAAACCCATGACTGCTCTCGCAGGTGCATTCTGCACAATCTGGAGTTTCCGAACACTTTTCAAAGGTAGGAGAGTGAACCACAGCCCATTACCGGTCTGCAGTCTATATGCAATTGGGAGAATATCTAGCTAAGATTCTGTGGAATTCAGACAAGCCCCAAATCCTACCCCTGGCTGACCTTACCTTCCCCATCCCACCCCTCCTAGTAATCCCCACGCAATCCATTTTGGATGCAGATAAGTGCAGGGCATGTGCGGAGGCTCAGGGAGGATGAAAATGGGCCTATCAGAAGTTCAGGAAGGCCAGAAATGGGCCTGTTTCTGCCTCCAAAGTGCCTCCAGAGCCTGGGGAGGCAGTTTTCATCCCTGCCCACATACTTTGGTGCAGGATGACCACATACATCATGGCCACACTCACCCAGCAGAGACCCCTTTGCTAAAAACTTTGAAGCCCATCACTGAGTTCAACCATGTCCAAGTTTCTTGTGGGAGGCAGCCTCAGAAACCACAGGTTCAAAATGAAAACTAGCAGGGGTTATTTGAGGGATGACTACTGTGTTAAAATACATGTGATCAAGAGGCCAATATGTGTCATTATGGCAATCTTTAATGTGTTATAAGGCTCAATGTCTGTTCTGAACTTTAAAAGGAAAGGTTTACAAGAATGGTGGAGGACAACTATGATAGCTATGGGGCATGTTAGTAGATCCTATTAGATAAACGTAGAGTGGTTGTTCATTGATGAATCAAACATCTCTCTTCTGAATGAATTGTTTAGATTGTGTGCCCATGACTCAGCTAGGTACTTGTAAAAAAAATCAAATCTCAAATCAATCATTCTAAGTGGCAGGACACATAGCAGAAGAACAGAAATTCAACATATTGATTTATCTTTCCTCATGTTAAATTGTCAACCTTTTAGTCTCAGAAGGGTAAATAGGACATTGTATAAATTATTCTTAGCAGTGCTGACAGCTGCTACCTCTTGTCTTTCAATGTAAGCAAAATTTGCAGATCCAGCTTCATTATTATTTAAGGAACCAACAAAAAGTTCATATTGTTTATGTCCCCTCTGAATAAGTTACATGCAGAAAATGAATGCTTTCTTATATTTTGTATACACACAAAGATGGTTTGTATATGAATATGTGCTTATTTGGATATTTATAGGCAGATAACCAACATGTATTCATATGGCTGAATATTTAATCTACAATTCAAAATTTACTTTCTGGACTTTAACAATGCAATAGTGGTTTGGTGTAAAATGTCCAGTTGATAATCCTGAAATAGGGCTTTCTTATAGCCCTTTAGATAACCATAAATAAATAATTTTTCCTTATGTCTAATGCAGCTTCCATCTCAAGATGCTATTTTTTCTTTGTCAATTTATTAGGAGTTTTCAGAGTAGGGAAGGTTGCTATAAAATAAAAATATTCAGTTTGGGCATTCAGATAAGGATATGGAGGATTCAAACTGTTCAAAAAGATCATTCATCTAGCCCTGCCCCACAGTGTTCCAGTTTTTTATTTTATTTATTTATTTTATTTATTTATTTGTTAAACAATTATAGGGTGATAGTTTGTACATATAAAACATTAGATAAGTAATGATAAAAAGTAGACAATAGGACAGGGACGGTAGGCACAATGGTGCGCTTATACACGCCTCTTATAGACCTCTTAGAAAGGAGGAGAGATCAATTGTAGATAGTCTAAGGTTAAAGGTTTTGGGGTTAGGAGTAGAAACCACAGAATCAGGTAGTGCATTCCAGGCGTTGATTACTCTGTTGCTGAAGTCATATTTTTTGCAGTCAAGTTTGGAGCAGTTGACCTTTAGTTTAAGTCGATTTCATGCTTGTGTTTTGTTGCGGTTGAAGGTGAAGTAGTCGTTAACAGGTAGGACATTTTGGAATATGATTTTATGAACTATAATTAAGTCGGAACAGAGACGATGGAGTCGTAAGTTGTCTAAACCAAGAATTTCAAGTCTGGCGGAGTAAGGTATTTTGTTGTGAGAAGAGGAATGAAGGACTCTTCTTGTGAAATATTTCTGGACTCTCTCCATTGTGTTGATGTCAGATATGCAATGTGGGTTCCATACAGGAGAGCTGTATTCTAGGATTGGTCTGACAAATGTTTTGTAAGCTTTTGTTAGCAGTTCAAAATTACCAGAGAAGAAGCTGCGAAGGATTAGGTTAACAACTCTTAAAGCCTTTTTGGCAATGTTGTTGCAGTGGGCTCTAGTACTTAGGTCATTGGATATGAGTACTCCAAGGTCTTTGACAGATTGAGGGTTATCAATAACTCCAATTCCTCTAAGTTTATATTCTATATTGTTTGATTAGATATCTGAAAAAACACATTCTGTTATGACTACAGGGATGTTTATTCAGTAAAATGTGTATTCAGGAAATGCTTTATTATGTTCTGGGCTTGGCTGAAGAGATATACTCAAATTCAAGCAAATGGTTTAGCAATTATGTTGACTGCTCAATGAGAGTTTGAAGGTTAGTAATGGAAAAGGTGAGGGCCTTATTACCTACTCAACTCTCTACTCAGTTTGAATGCCACAAGCTAACAATTTCCAACATTTTCAAAGAGAAAATGTATTGTTAAGAAAAGAGTAACAGATGGCATATGGTACATTTTATGGGTACCCATATTCACCCCATTTTTTCCTATCCTATTATCTACTATATATACTGTATGTGTATGCACATACACACACATACACAAATATACCTCTTCTAAAACTACACCTTCAATCTCACTTACTGCACATGGAAAAACACACTGAGTCCACTTTCTGCCACACATTTAACCATAACTTCTGAATATTAGAACATTAAACTTGCCTTCAGATGTTCTTCCCTAGCTTGCACATGACTGTTAGAGCCAGGACATGTCATGGATTGAGTAGAATGTGGTCAAACAACATTGCCTGTTGAGGTTGGACTTTGACTGACCAATCCCCCACCGCAGGGAGGCGGAACTGATGATGAGGTTCCGCCCCAGGTGCCTAATTGACCCGGATGTGTTTCAGGGGGAGCTTGGGGAAATTCCTGACTTGTTTGTCTGTAGTCCGGCTGAGTGTCTAGTGATGGCATAGAATAAGGCCGCATTGGGGGCTCTGGACTGGATTGCACCTGGGCGGCCTCTCTGAGGTAATAGACCCTGGAGAGCTCCTTGGTTCACTGAGGGATTCCGGGAGATAAAATGCCAGAAGAGATGCCTAGAGCAAGCATAGAGGGACAATAATTCTGAGTCTGACTTACGACAGGTAAGAGCCTACATTAGGGCTTACCTTGTGGAGATAGAGGTGGCAAAGTGAACTCAGCTTCTGCGCATGCTCAAGAGGAAAATAAAATAAAATAGAAAAGATGATGACCTCCATGGACCAGCACTGACCAATCTGGTTTGGTGATGTCATTGGTGGGTTGCTACCAGTCTGAACCAGGAAGAACCCACCTTTGATCTAGACCACTTCTAGTTAGGCGTGGGACAGCAACAGCATTGATTGCACTTGTTGATGTTGTCTGGTAAGAGTGGGATGAGAGTCTTTCATTCATCCTTGCTCTCTTTGATCTCTTAGCAGTCTTCAAAAATGGTATCATTTGGGGGTGGGCACTACAGTCCTATGCTGGTTTGGTTCCTTTCTCCGGGGTAATCAATATTGAGAGGTCCAACCCATGGCCACTGTTTTGTGGAAAGCGCATGGTTTACTACTCTCCACACCCCTTTTTAACATCTTATCCCCTGAGGTGAGGTTGGCTCCTACATTTCTGTATTTTGAGAGAGTCTGAAGACCTGACTCTGCCAATTGGCCTGGGACCCAAACAGGAGGTTATCAGTAGAAGTGTTTGATGAATTAAAAGAAAATCCCACTTCTCCCCCTGCACATCCTGCTCTCTCCTTCCCCATCTGTTAATTGCAATTTCATTTAGAAATGGTTATTTTTTAATTACTACATTATTGTTTTTAATGTTGTAAGCCAGGGATACCCAACTCCCAGGCAATGGCCCAATACTAGGCTGTGGTCTGTTTGGAACCAGGTGGGCAAGCATGCACCTGAAGCTCCATTTGTGTGGAACTGCATGCATGAGTACACACACCTGTTTGCTTGCACAGAACAATTCCCTCTCTCCCGCCTTACCTGCCAGTCTGCCAAGTTGGGAAGGTTGGGGAACACTGCTGTAAGCCACCCAGAGTCATTTTGCAGCAAAACAAGCAAAGTTAATAAACAAACCAATAAACAAACAGGTGCCTTTTCTATTTCTTGCAAGCATCACCAGAATACTTTAACTCATTTCTCTTTTGCAGTTAAAATTCCAAAGAAGGCATCATGATGAGAGTCCTTCAACTGAGCTTTTCTGAATAAAGAGGATGGATAATCAAAAAAGGGATGTGTATAGCAGAAAAGCAATAGCATAAGCATAGTTGCTTAGCTTTAGTAATAAATTAGGCTCAAAATTGTCTCCAAGATAAATTCTAAAGCAATTATAATTGCTTTAGAATTTACAGCAATCTGTAATATGGTAAATGATTTAGCTTTACTAGATAAATGGTCTAAGCAATGGAAACTGCAGTTTAATGTTTCCAAATGTAAAATAATGCACTTGGGGAAAAGGAATCCTCAATCTGAGTATTGTATTGGCAGTTCAGTGTTGGCAAATACTTCAAAAGAAAAGGATTTAGGGGTAGTGATTTCTGACAGTCTCAAAATGGGTGAACAGTGCAGTCAGGCGGTAGGGAAAGCAAGTAGGATGGTTGGCTGCATAGCTAGAGGTATAACAAGCAGGAAGAGGGAGATTATGATCCCGCTATATAGAATGCTGGTAAGACCACATTTGGAATACTGTGTTCAGTTCTGGAGACCTCACCTACAAAAAGATATTGACAAAATTGAACGGGTCCAAAGACGGGCTACAAGAATGGTGGAAGGTCTTAAGCATAAAACGTATCAGGAAAGACTTAATGAACTCAATCTGTATAATCTGGAGGACAGAAGGAAAAGGGGGGACATGATCAAAACATTTAAATATATTAAAGGGTTAAATAAGGTCCAGGAGGGAAGTGTTTTTAATAGGAAAGTGAACACAAGAACAAGGGGACACAATCTGAAGTTAGTTGGGGGAAAGATCAAAAGCAACATGAGAAAATATTATTTTACTGAAAGAGTAGTAGATCCTTGGAACAAACTTCCAGCAGATGTGGTAGATAAATCCACAGTAACCGAATTTAAACATGCCTGGGATAAACATATATCCATCCTAAGATAAAATACAGAAAATAGTATAAGGGCAGACTAGATGGACCATGAGGTCTTTTTCTGCCGTCAGACTTCTATGTTTCTATGTTTCTATTAAATATACTGACACCAGTAATTTTTTTGCTATGTGTATCTATATTTCATCATTCAAAACAGATAACAAAAAAAGCTAAGAAGGAAGAAAAAAGACTGGAGCCCATCTTTTCCAGAAATCTCCTTCTAGTTAATGAGGGATTAATATCAGAAAAACAATGAAATAGAAAACAATATAAAAATTTAAGAAACTAACAAGAAAGAAGCCATATCACCACATAAACTGGCAAATCAAGCTATTGTATTTTAATATGGACCAAATCCCACGCTCACTGATGATGTTATCTATTCAGGTAATAAAATGTCTGCAAGCAAACAACCAATGTCAGAGAGCCCCAAAGACTTCACAGTGGCTATATTTATCTGCAGAATAATTGAAAAAACATCTACATGTCACAAAGTTACCCCACATTTATTTTTGCCAATATTTCTTATGAATATTTCAAACAAGGAGTAACGATAGGAAAAAGAAGACATTGGTTCAATTTCGATATAGGAATTTCTATATAGGAATTTAAAGTACTCAGAGCTCTTCTATCACAGTCTAGAGTCTCTCTGTGAGAGAGGTGGGATCTTAGGAAGTTTGATATATAAAACTTCCCAAGAACCCACTTCCCTCACAGACCTCACAGTTTATATATATATATAAACAAACACAAACAAACAAACTTACAATATATCTAATGGTCTTCAGTGTGAAGTTCCGAAAACATAATTTGGATACTTTGGACGTTTTAGAAATTTGAAAACCTTACAAATATTGGATGGAAATACAATAATACACAAGTTTAGAATTAAGGTGAAAATAAAAGATAATTTACTGGCTCACATTCTCACCCTCATACTTCAAGACACTGTTCATGTTAATTTGATGGATAAACAGTGCTGTTAAATCTTCAGAGGTGAAAAAGAGCAACATCAGCTCAAACAACTGAAAGGCAGCCTGCAAGCATGGGTGAAAAGTGCATTATTAGTGCAATGTCACAGCAGGACTTTATAAAGTTGGCAGGGAAAAGTCTATAAGTTGTAAAAGGAATAAAAAAGGGGAAAAGTAGCACATGATCAGAGAAACCAAAGGTATACCTATGATATATTACCACAAACACCTGAGAGAAATAAAAATACTTCAAATATTCAAAAAGAAAAAAATAAGTAAGGCAAGAGGTAGAAAGATAAGATCATTATCAAAACTGTGCTGAAAATTGCTTTTTCATTTTTGTACTCATTTTAATCCATTTGATGAAAAAAGATTTTCTTTTCAAAGAAAAAAGTTGAAAATGGGGAGGGGACAGATTACTCATGAATACATTTTTTTCCCTATGAGAAATCAGGATCAGTCCAGGGTTCAGCAGAGCATTAGAGATATAAGATATGTCCCTGAGAAAGCAAGAGAAACAGTAATAACCCAAAGTATTTTTTTTCAAAAAACAACTACCTAAAAATGAAGTAGTGGAGGTGGCAAAGAGCCATCAACACTTCCTTTTTGTCATCTTCTTTTTTCAATTTTGAAGTAGTATGGCAAGGTAGTACAGATAATGCTTTAACTTCAAAATTACATAATGAAAGCCCCTTATATGCTCCTCTTACGACAAACCCACAGTAATTCGGCTCACAATGCTTTGCTTAAAAGAAGTAAGGTATTGGGCTAATAAGTAAAGCATTGGACTAATGACAGTTCAGAGAGAAAGAAAGAAGTAATGAAGTTTCATTATATCATTTCTTTGCAATAAGATACTTGCCTTAGATACTGAATATTGGCAAGATAATTTAAGAAAGGGTGCAGAGAAGAGCAACAAAGATGATAAAGAAAATGAAGACTAAATCCTATGAAGAACAGCTGAGAGAGCTAGACATGACCAGCCTATCGCAGGTAAGAACTGGATGGGTCATATATTCCAGTATTTGAGGGGCTCGCAAAGAGAAGGGTGGGTTGACTTATTTTTCAAAGCATGACAAGATATAATGGCTGGAGCTTGCTAAGGAGAGATTCAACCTAAAAGTAAGGAGAAATTTTCTCACAGTGAGGACAATTAATCAACAGAATTGCTTGCCTCCTGGGTTTGTGTCAGCTGGAGGTTTTCAATAATAGATGGGATAACCATTTGACTGGGATAGTATAATGTCTCCCACCTATAGATATTGGACTAGAAAACCTCTGAGATATCTTCCAGTTCTATGTTCTAAGCTAACTAGTCTTTTTGCCATAGGCAGGAAAACAGCATATGTGAAACTACACTTGCCAAGAAGTAAATTCATTTTTGAGAGGTAGGCAATATGAATGTTCAGCAGGAAGATTTACCTTTCAATAGGCGTATCTGAATTTTTTGAATTGTCTACCTCTCCAAACAACAAAGTCACAAGAATAATGTAGGTGAATAAACTTAATTAGGAAATGTTCGTATTTTTTTGGTTTATAGATAATTCAATCTTTCTAAAATTTTCAAGAGGTCTAGGAAAGAGTATGGCCTTTCTACAAGAGGAATTTTCTCAAATGCTCATACTAAATTTGCTGAGTTGTATTCACAATTGCAACAACTAATTGCAACATTTGTAAGTTAATCATTTTATAAAACTCTTTCAATTACCTTTTTATTTATATGCAATAATATGCATGTTTCATTTCTTCAGATTGAAAGCTGTGTGATTAATTGATTAATGATTACTATGATTATGGTCCAGGATATTTTCACTTATTGTTATTTTTAATGAAATATCTTATGTTATATTCAGGTTTTTCAGTTTATTGTACATGAATTATCCATTTCTGCTTTATCTCAACAAAGCAAAAATATAGGGTAGGTTGAGTTAATGATTAATGAGATTAATGAGATCTAGTTGGTCCAGATCTTACATATAGCAACACATATACACATATTGTAACCTAACTTGATGTATCCAGATGTGCTGGACCAACTCCCATCATTCTAGACAGCTTGAGAAGGTTCCTATTGATTGAAATTATCCATCATATCTGGATGATGCTGGATTGGAGAAAATGCATTTTTCTGTCAAATTCATATCTAGACAGATAAAAATAAACATGGGGAACATGTTTTAAGAAATAAATTAATTGGTTTCAGGATGGGCAATGTACTGAAGTAGGTCAGAAATATTCCCTCTCCCCATCTATTTCAGTAATGGCCAAACCCTTCCTTTAAACAGTTCAAATTATCTTACCAGTGGGGAAAGTAATCAGCAAGTGAAGTTGTCAGTTGGTTTGTTTTCATTAGGGGACATGGCATTTATCCATGACAGTATTAGAGGTCAGATCATGGGCCAACCATGAGAAAGAAATGGCCAGAGCACAGGCCAATCATGAGGCACAAATGGCCAAACTAAAAGAAGAAGTAGCCAAACAAAAAAAAAAGAAATACCAAACTTGACCATTTGATGAGTAAGAAAGCGGGCCCAAACAACAGTGGCAAGCCCTATGAAAAAGAACAAGATTCGCTACAGCAGGGAGGTGAATCTCAACATCCAGAAATACCAAAAGGTCAGGCATGTGACATCGCACACGCTGTATCACAAGATCCCTCCCTCACCATTACAAAACACAGCCTGATAGACCAAGACGCTAAGGGTAAGCAAGGACTTGAAATTCTTGGTTTAGACAACTTACAACTCCGCCATCTCTAATTATAGTTCATAAAATCATATACCAAAATGTCCTACCTGTTAACGACTACTTCACCTTCAACCGCAACAACACACGAGCACGAAATTGATTTAAACTAAATGTCAACCGCTCCAAACTTGACTGCAAAAAATACGACTTCAGCAACAGAGTAATAAACGCCTGGAATGCACTACCTGATTCTGTGGTTTCTACTCCTAACCCCAAAACCTTTAACCTTAGACTATCTACAATTGATCTCTCCTCCTTTCTAAGAGATCTGTAAGGGGCGTGCATAAGCGCACCATTGTGCCTACCGTCCCTGTCCTATTGCCTACTTTTTATCATTACTTATCTAATGTTTTACATGTACAAATTATCACCCTATAATTGTTTGACAAACAAACAAACAAACAAACAAACAAACAAACAAATAAATAAATAAATAAATAAATTGACTCTGGACACTCAACGTCTTATTGAAGTAAATGAAAAACAGAACATGTGAGTGAAAGAATAGCTACAATAGGCTGAAAGTGTGTAAAATTAACTTTTCTCCCCCATTTTCCAATGAGAATGAAGATTTCTGATATTGTAAACATTTCTCATGTTAAGGTATTATACAACTAAAAGTAGGTACTTGGCATATGTTTGCCCAACTAACACCCAAAATGTACAAGTAAGCTGTTTCTTCTTCTTTTGAATAATGATCATATTATTAATAGTTTCCATGGTTTATATCATGGTTTTTACTTCTAAAATACATTACTTTTAAAAAGCAAAGTGGCAATTTTTTGCAATACGGCTACAAAAGCCATCAGAATCCAAAAAAACAAGGAGTTTCTTCTGAGTAATTTCTTTATTGTTGTTTGCCTACCGATTGAAGTCTTGCCATATTAAAGCAACTATCAACATAATTCTTAGATATACTCAGTTAATTGCTAGGGAAGATCTGCTTTCATCCCTTTCCTACCTATTAGACATTCTACTCTTCTGTTTCTTTCCTGCTTCTTTCTCCTTGCAATTCCAGACCGCATCGACCACACCAATTCATCCCCATATTTTATACATTCTTATTATTTGGATCTATTTAACCTCACTTTGTGATAAATCACCCAGGCTAGATTCATACAACACATGAATCCAGAAATCATGGTTAATAAACCACAATAAGTAATGTCATCAAATATTATGCCCAAAACAAGCAACCTATCTCGGGGCTTAGTCTCTTGTCATTCTATTTTGCTTTAATTTTCTTTTCAAAGATTACAGAGAACTCAGTTCAATCCTATTATATAAGCTGCGTGAATTCCTTATATTAATGAAATGTCCATAATTCAGAGATAAAGCATTTACTTCTCATAAAAAGATTCCTAATTCAACCCCACCACCTTCAAATATGGTTGAGGAAGCCTCTTATCTGAAACATGGAAGGTATTTAGCCATTAGTGCAAACAATAATCCACTAGACTCAGTCCCAACAGACAACTCTTATTCTATCTAAAAACAGATTCTAAGGTGCTTTCTAGCAGGTATGGAATATGTTGTTGGATAGTTCTGAAGGAATTTCCAATTCATCTTAATAATTTAACCACTTGGGTGAAGATGGCTTTTTCTTTTTCATCATGACTGTAAGACTTGTATAGTTTTGAGTCTGGTTTATCTTTCCTGGTTTCTTAGAAGATTCTTAGGGAACAGAAGTAAAATGACAAAGTGGAAAATAAAGAGAAGTGAGAAGGTAGAATCAATGACAAAGACAATGCAAGAAATAGGAGTTGCTAATGATTTCTACAAAAACTCTTTTCAGCATGATAAAAAAAAACCCATGAAGCTAATGAGAAATGAATTGCAACCTACCCTCTCCCACACAAAGGGAATACTATTTTTCCTTACTACTCAGCAAAATTGTTTTTAGGTGAAAAACTGACGCAAAGTAATGTCCAGTAATTGAAAGAAAAGAACAATTGAAAAATCAGAAATGAGAGGAACAGCAGTGCACAGAGAGGAAGGTGGAGGGGGGGGAGGTAGAGCAAGAGAGAAAGAGAGAGGGGGGGCACAAAATTATGCACCATCTGTTCTTTGCCTAAAGAGAGATCCACATGCATTTTAATGGAGAGGATAGCTCTACAGGCCTCTATGGGAGGCAAGGCATTTATGACACCCTGGAGTCATTGCTTCCATACACCATGGAAGCAAAAAAGTTCTACAGCAAAATATCTCAGTTGGGAAATAACGATATCATGTTATCACTTGATCTCCTAGATTTCCAAAAACATAATATTAAAAAAATCCCCCCAAATATTATTCAAAGTGATATTAAAACTATTCATTGTTTTAAAAGGAGAGAGGCAAGACAAATTGCCATAAATCCTTTCTAACTTTAAGAAACTGTCTATAAAAAGTTATTTTCACTGATAAAAGGAGCTCTGTAGAAATAAATTATATTGTAATAATAGAGATTCCCAATGGAAAAAGAGTTTCTTCTCCTGCTGGCAAAAATTAGAATAATCACAGTTGGCTAATGATAAAAAATACTGACTGACAGCTCTGAAGTACAAGCCGTGCAAAATAGTCTCAGAACTGAAGTTTGTTTGTGGCCTGAGTTGGCTTTAGGCAATTGCAGAATCTGTGGATCAGTGAGATGGGACCAAGATATTTTATTCACCCCAGTATTATGTTAGGATGGTAGCAGGTTCTTGTGATTACACTGCATTATACATAATTGGTTTGTTGTAAAGTGACAGAAAATGATTTTTGGTGACATGAGAACAAAAAAAATGGCACTTGCTTTGCATGTAATGTATTGCATTATGCAGAATGTAAAACTCAAGTCAAATGCTAAACCATATGCAAATTGAATGCACTGTTACCGCTTCAATGGTCCAAGTTTTAAAATCAATTCAGATTCCCACTGACTGGGTCTGAAAATTTCTTTACAATTATAAATAAAACACTTGAGAAATGGGACTGCAGTTTAATGACAAGGATAAAGTTTGCCATTGCTTTCTCATTACCCCTCCCTTTATTTTGACTTCCACCTCTTCTAAGTGGAATTTCTTAATTTTTATCTGAATACTAATTATATTTTATTCCGTTTAATATTGGCTCAAATAAACTGGATGCTTCCAAGTGCTGTGCCCTTGAAATATATACTGAGAATTGGCTCTCTGAAACCTGAACTTCGGTAGGATAGCAACATGATGGCATACGTTTGGATGTTAGGTAATTAATAGTGATGGGCGAACCCAACGGCGTTCAGGTTCGGCAAGTTCGGAGGAACTATAAGCAAAATTCGGCCGAACCCGAACTGAACCCGAACCCGAACGGGGAATCCCACCAAGAAATTCCATCACGTATACCAGCAGGTTGCTAAGGATGCCCACCTGGATTCCATGGTGACGGTGACATCAAGGCTCTGCTCCTGGAATCTCTTCTTGGGAGGGATTCCCCAGCTCCTTCAAAGGGAGGTCTTCACGTAAAAATAAACATTGTTATTTTTATGAAAAAGGATGCCGCAGCGGCGCTTCAAGCAAAGGGCGGTCCTTTCATGTGAAAATAAACATGATAAAGTTTGATAAACCATGAAAAATGATAAACATTGATAAAGCAGTTTTCTCTAGTAATTAAGACACCAGGTTAGAAACCAGGAGACTGTGAGTCCTATCTCAATCATAAAGTCAGCTGGCCGACTTTGGACCACTCTCTCTTAGATCACCTCACCAACCTCACGAGTTATTCTTGTTGTGGGAAAATAAGAAGATAAAGGAGTATTAGAGTCTTATACATAAATTGTTCGCTTACTGGTTTATTTGGATCAAAGTTATAATATAGGAACGTTTTTTCTCAAAGTATACAGAAATAATTTCCTTCCCCAATAACAGATCCAAAATTCAGTCCTTAAATCATTTTAAAAGGTACCCAAATTTGTCAGTAACCTGTAAGAGAAAAAGCTGCTGTTAATGGGAATGCTGAAGGTGCCACCTACTCATTCTTAGCAAAACAACACTTCTAAAGAGTGTGTGCTCATTTAAAAATAAATAAATAAATAAAGCGGTATCACAGCTAAGTGCATCATCACAACTAAATCATTTCACTGAACTGAACAACTACAACAAAATTAAAAGGAGTAAAAGTATTAAAAGCGTGCCTAAGGCGACAGTAAAGTTTGGTGCTAATTTCCATTTCTTTCAAGTGTTTTTGATGAATGGTATGACAAAAGAATTCTAATTAAAGTCAAAATCTTGAATACTAAGTAATTAGAAGTGCCCCTGTGTTCAGTTTAATAATTCTGCCACTTTCAATGTTTTGTGGAACTTCTTGTAATAATTCTCAGAAAAGGATTCTCTGGCAAGAAACACCAGGTAATATTTTTTGAACCAACACAATAAAAAACAATAAAGCCTAAATCTGAAATCTTCAATTCTTCCTATTCCAGTCCCAAGCTCTCTTTTACCCATATGTTGCTTTTTTATTTTAAATAGAGCTCTGGGAAAAAAAATCTGTTCTCCTCCCACAAGTCTTTGCACTAACTACCAGTTGAGACATATACAATTCTCATAGTGTTGTTCCTTATCAAAAATTGGATAAAAATGGCAGAAGTGTTAGAAACTTAAATGTGAATGTGAAGCAGGATGTATTTACTATAAATTCTAATATTCTCTCTCATTCCCAGTACAGCATTTTGCTTAAAGATATGGCCAAAGATAGATGTTGTTTTTATCGTTTTTGGAATGCAGTCCAATTTAGCAGTCTGAGCTATTCAGAAAATATTGAATAAAGTATAATGAATTCAATATCTTTGTCTCATCTTATACTTCCTCATTCAACAGACCATTTGGGCTTCAGCACAGCCCTCATTGTTAAATATAGTATCTATCTGTTACTAGAACAGTCATTCTGTTTATCTGTTTGTATCCAGACATTAGCCCAAATGGCAAATTATCACATGAGAATGATTGAACCATCTACCTAAAATCTTCTAACTTAAAGAGTGCATGTCCTGTCCCATTCACACACGCAAATGCTATGCATGTTAGAAACCTTTATTGAGGCTTCCAAGCCTCAAATAGCTCCAAATAGAGCCATAGAAATTCCTCACCAGAGCCACCTCAAAGGAGTCAATAGGTTATTCAAGGAAAACCCTCTGCCAATCCAAACAGCAAGGGCAAGACCACAAGACAAACGCAAGTCTAGAGCTTAAAAGGCATGACCCAAATTTTGAGATACAGAATCTAAGACTAGTATTCAAAGGCAAGAATCATGGTGATTGAAGAAAATGGAGCAAGGAAACAAACAGTTTATTCCCGGCATAATTTCTGTCTGAGAAATGCTGAGCTAAACAACCACTCCCCAATGCAACCCATCAAGAAGGGTGAGACTGTTCTCTTTAAAAAACTGAAATCATTCACTGATTCTCCTTTTGGGAAGGACAAGTGGTGAATCAACCTAAATTCACCACTGGGCTTCTTGGGAACCACCTTCAACGGGGACACCCGAAGAGCTGGCGAGGGCGGGCATGGGAAAGGACCCAGTACCCTGCCCTCGGCCACCTCCTTCTGAATTTTAGCCCTAACAATGTCTTCATGACCCACAATCGATCTGAGGTTGTCAGACATGAAAGCCTTCCTAGGCCCAACATATGGTATTCTGAAACCCTCAGTAAAACCCTGTAAAAGGGCAGCCGCCCTCCCACAAGGGTGATACTCTCTAAGCAGTTCCTCCAATGCTCCCAGTCTAATTGGGCTGGGACCCTTTTCCCCCAGAAGGTGAGGGCTGCTTAGCTGCCCCTGCCCCGTCCTTCTTATCTTTACTCCCTTTGGGCCTAGTGCAAGCACTGGTGGCGTGGGAGCCCCCACAGTTCCCACATGTGTGTCTGAACCTGCACAGGGGACGAAAACACGCCCCCTTGGCTGCAAACTTGTGACATGGAGGGGCGAGCTTCGCTGTGTCTCCCCCACCTGCCAGGGCCGCGGGTGTCACCGCCGGCTCGTCCTCCATGTAGTGACTGCTATCCATGCGGTCGCCACCCCCGGCCCGTGCAAGCTGGGTCACAAGCTGGGTCGCATTGAACCACAAATCCGGGACAACCATGTGAGGTAATAGGACAGGATGTCATGCTAGGTAACCTTTCTGTGCCCTCTTCTAAATAGTCCCACCAGGGCGAGACCGACAGCGTTGCTGTGTGGCCACAGTATGGTCTTTTGGGCTGGCCGCTCTGCAGCAAGGACCGCCATGGGGACCCAGATGTTGTTGGGCCGATGGGTCAACATCGTCTGGATGGGAAGAAGAGGCCTGCGGTGGGAGGGGCTTCTTCCGCTGCTCCTGGGAGGGCGGCACAATATGGTCGCACCCAGGTGGTTGGTCTTGCACCTCGGTGGCAATGACCTGTGTGTACTTGGGGGTCTGGCATTGATTTGCCAGGCCCACAAAGACCTGCACAAGTGGTCTGGTCTGAGATCCTCCCGAGGATCATCTGGAGGGACGCCATTTCTCTTAGGGCCATTCACAAGGTCAGGAGAAAGGTTAATAAGGCTATGGGCAGGCTGGTTAGAGAGTTGGGTGGGGTAGTGGTTTCCCATCCCAACATCACCATAGATCAGCCATGGCTTTACCGCGCTGACGGCGTTCACTTGTCAGAATAGGGGAACACCATCTTCTTATAGGACCTGCAGAGGTCACTGCGCGAGCTGGTGCAGATAGAGGGGGGAGTCGGTGGGCCAAGATAGAGATTTGACCCCCACTCCGTGGCAGGTTAGGGGCAGAAAATTGGGTGGTGTTTAGCAACTGCGTGTTCTCCATTGGGCATCTTTGGGGATGATTGACAGGTTCTCTCCAAAGGCTCATGGTGCCTTTACCTCGATCTGAGCAATTGGGAGGAACCTGTCTTTGGGTCCCGCCCATTTCTATCCCTTTGTAGGGGTTAGACGGCGAGACCTCCCACATGCAGGTGCATGGCTGGGATCCAGGTGAGGGTGGGGCCCTTCACCTGGATCAGCATGGAGCTACGCCCATAAGTTGCTTCGGAAGTTTTTCTGACATCATTTTCTGCCCCGGAAGTAATTGTTTGACCCTGGGGTCCTTGTTAGGTTTTTAGTTAAATTTATACTAATTTAATGAATAAATTATGCAAATTTAATTAATAAAAATGACCCAGTTTAAATCCAGCTCTCTGTGTCCGTGTCGTTACTCCACCTCTGCCGCAAAAGGTTCACCATCACTGTTATACAGTGAGACTGCCCTTTTCCCTTAAATACAATTCTGAAGATTTGGACTTGGCCAACAGAGCCAAAAAGATCTACAAGGTAATAGAGTTAAATTTCTGCACTTTTGTAGAAAATCCACAGTAAACTTGGCTTGGGGTGTTGAATTTTTACGCAAGGAATTCCAAGCTTTTTTTTTATCAATACAGATGAAAGTGTTCTTTTTTCAGTTAGTCTAAGCAAAATCCCATTTAAATAATGTGTCTGCAATTGTATTCTATAGAGATAATCAGTAGCTTATTAACCTTAATCATAACACATTATCACTATTTGGTTTCATGTCTCTTAATTTGCAGAACAATGGCAAAGAGCATACTCAACACATATGAATATATTCTCAAGTTACTGGCACTGCATAAATACAGTGACCCTCACTTGAAATGTCGGGGACTTTACAATAAAAAATATCACATAATAAATGAAGAAGAGTCCTGGGAAGAAGGGGAGACAGGGGAAGAAACAAACTGATAAGTGAGTTTCTAGAGATAAAAAACACTTAGAACAAAGTGGGCCCTAATCAAAGAGTCAACCAAAATTCAAAGCAGAGGTCAATAACTCTTGAGCATGTATGTGAAGTTTCAATTAATCTAGAAGACAATGGTGCCTGCTTAGATCAGACTTCAACTCTCCAAGGTTCACTTGATGGGAAGGTAGTGAATGATTACTTTTACCCAGAAAAAAATAAGATTGAGATGAAGCAAAGGCCTGTAATATAATGTCTAAAGTACATAGAAAAGGGACTTTAAGACACTTTGTTAGAGTCCAATCTCCACTCCTCTGCCGCTCAGACATTGCTTGAAAATGACAAACAATTTTCAATTCTAACCTTCATAAATGTTGAGGACAAAGAGTGTTGTGACATTGAAGCAACACAAATACAAAATAGATACAGGGAGTCATTCACCTATAGCAGTTCATTTTGTGATTGTCCAAGTTACAATGGCTTTGAAAAAAAGTGACTTACGACCTTTTTCAAATTTAGGACCAGGGTAGGTTCCAATTTTTTAAATTACCATTCTATGGGCATGGTTTGGTGGTCATGTGACAGTGGGCATGGCTTTGTTGCCATCATGTGACTTGGTGGGAGTGGCTTGTGGTCATTTGACTAGATGGGGCTTGCTGGCTGGTCATGTGGCTGGGTGGGCATGTGACTGGCTGGGCATGGCCAACTTGATGTCACTCACATCAAGGGTTAGGGTTAGGCTGTCTGGTCTCTCCTTACCTCAAAGGCCTCAATGAAGTACAACTTCTCTATTTACTACTATTGAACATCCAAAATATACTATTTAATCCTATGCATATATGGCATATGTGTACATACATACTACACGCAGGCACATAAAAACATACATTATCTACTATATGTGTATGCACTCACAAACATATATGCACATACTGTATGTGTACATACACACACACACACACCACACCCCTCTTCTAAAACTGTACACATCCAACCTCACTTGCTGCATTTGGAAAAACATACCCAGAGTCCACTTTCTGCCACACATTTAACCATAACTTCCATATATTAGAACATTACACAAGTTTTCAGATGTTCTTCCCTAGTTTGCACATGACTATTGGGGCCAGGAAATGTCATGGATTGAGTAAAATGTGATGGAACTCATTTAATAATGCTATTGTTTAGCAACCATAATTTTTGGCTCAATTGTGGTCATAAGTCAAAGACTATCTCTGTCTTCTGCATGGCAGCCTTGTCCTATTAAACGTCTCCTTTCTGGAAATTTTCTGTTAGAGACACCAAAATAATTCAGGCAATGTAAGGTTTCCTGCTGCTGCATGGAGTTGGACTAGGTGACATCCGAGGTATCTGCCAGCCCTAAACTGCTGTGCTCTTTCAAAGTGTCACATTTAGTGGAAAGAGGTTCCTGCCTCTTTTTCCTTTCGCCCTGCTTTTCTCTTTCTCTCTCTCTTCCTCCACCACCCCTTGAAAAGATCGAAAATGAGCTAATAGGAAATGAAAAGTATCTCCTTCTCTAATTAGGTCAAGACTGGGGGTTCCTTTAGTACAGAGGTCTTCAACTCCCAGAATTCTCCAGCCAGCATAGCTGGGAGATGAAGTCCACAAGTCTTAAAGTGGCCAAGTTTGAAGACCTCTGCTTTAGTGTGATCTGATGCTGAAATGGGTGTCCCAATTGCTTTAATACTCCTATTCAGACCCCTAAGGGCAACCCCTATGAGGCAAATTGGAAGATAGGGAGGGTGGGCGGGTGTTCGCTTCTTCATCTGCCGGGGTGAAAAGGAGGGCCCCAGGCAGGCGCAGCCCCTTATAAAGGGCTTCCCAGGCCTGCCCTCGGCAGTGTCATAGGCTGGTGCTGGCGCCGTGCTTGTCTGTGATCTCGTGAAATCTTGTGAGATCCCGGCTTTCAAAATGGCAGCTACACCAGGAGCCGCATTCCCTGGCCCCGCCGCAAATCCGGCCAGTGGGTAAGTCCGCCGGCAGGGCATTTGCAAACAGGGAACTTCACAGAATGTTGTCATTCTTTCCCCTACTCCTTGAGTTTATATGAAATGTGAGAATCATTTCATATATATGTGTTCCTTGTGCATTCTTCTAGCATGGCTGAAATTCAGGAGCCTGGAAGATGGGTTGGGCATTAAGACAAAGGTTTCTACACAGAGTTCTTGTGTTTCTAGTCGTAAACCAGCTTCAGACAGAATTTTCTTGCATTTCTCCTCTATTGTTATTCCAATACTTCCTCATCATTATAAGATCTTTCCCCCTCCAATTAAGACTCTAAGGATCACTCAACTAAGATTGACCTTTACTTGACCACGAGCAGGCATTGCTTAAAATTATTCCTGTTTATAGTCTTCAAGATTTTTGTTAAGTGCCTGTAACTATCGGAAACTGTGAATCACGGTATCTAGTCCTATCCTGATTGCTAATAATAGTTCAACTTCATAACCACTAAAGCTGATCAAAATGTTTCCTCTGCCATTGTTTCTATGATTTCATCTCCTTGTTTGTATTGTCCTATTGACTTTGAACTTTCCTATGTACAATAAAATGTATAAAAGCTTGTATTAAAATGCTGTCAAGAAAGTAGCAATTTTACTAGAGATGCTTACATTTCTCCCAGTTCTTGAATTTAAAATAAAACATCATTGCCTTTCACCTGTCTGTAAGTGCAGCTAATTTCCTTAGCAGCATAAACATGTTACGTGGAAGGCCTTCAGCATAACTGGTCAAAGAAATCAGAAAATAACAGAGTCAAGGACAAATCCTAAGGAGAAATGTGATGAAAAGGAAATATATTCACAGAAATATTATAAATTGCAGCGGACATGTGATAACAGGAGGGCAAGCAAGTTGCGATTGTAATAAAGTTTTTATTCATTCCCATTGCCATTTTGGTAATTTATTTAAGAATAATGTCTGATTATTTGCTTCTTCAAAAATGTTTTAGTATTTTTAGTGCTTACTCATTTTTTCTATTTCCATTCTGCATTTATTATACTGTTTTATTTTTATTTAAAACCACATTTAACTAAATGGTGATAAAGAGATGGTGTGTGTGTGTGTGTGTGTGTGTGTGTGTGTGTGTGTGTGTGTGAGAGAGAGAGAGAGAGAGAGAGATCCATATCAGTAAGAATAGTTAAAGCATTTAAACAAAAAATATTACAAAATAAACAAAAATATTATAGCAAAATATGTTTCTCATATCAGGATTTTAATTTTAATTTTTTACTTTTGGAAGATATAACAAATATGCTGCATTCTGTAATATTCATTAAGCTACATATGCTTGAATACATAGACTTAATTACTGTTTAAGAGAGGCTTTATTTTACAACTTTATCATCAATGAAGTGGTTAGATCTGAAAAATAGAATCTAGGGAAATTTGTCATCTGACCTATATGGATGGAAGCATAAAGTGCATAAAATTAGTCATTGCCTTAATAATGTCTAATTTTAGTAAATTAGACATTGCTTCACCATGTTAACGGAAGAAAATATCCACATTAATTGGTTAATCTCATTCACTGAGGTCTGCAATTGGGATGTTGCTGTATGTTGATATACGCAGGTAAGTTTTATATATGATGTAGATCATTGTTTGGTCATTTATATAAATCATTATTTAATTACTGTTGTATCACTGATACAAATAATGTGAAAAGCATCTTCTTGTTCCAGTCCTTCTCAAACAACTTGTGAGTTGTGATATAGATAGAGGGACAGTATATGTCAGGATCAATCAGTGGAACCTGTTTTTCCCATCACATTAACATCTAAAAAGAACATCTACAACCTTTACTTTATTTCCCTGGTCTACTTATTATCTTCTTTTTTTTTTCTAGAATTTAGAATTTTATTCCCAAGTTAAAGTCAAGCAATCCAAAAACTAAATCTCAAATTTGTAAAAGATATACAGTGGAACCCCGACATAAGAGCTGCTCTACTTAAGAGCAACTCGAGATAAGAGCTGGGAGGGGAGAGATATTTTTGTTCTACTTACAAGCCCAAATTCGAGATACAAGCGCCAAGGAGCTGTCTCCTGATGCCAAACGCTAACTTCCGCGTTCGGCTTCAGGAGACAGCTGCGAAGCGGCGCGCGTGTTTTAAAAGGTTGCAGCCAGCCTGGGGGGCTCGGGGGGGGGGTGCTTGCAGCTTTCTTTCTTGCTCTTTTTCTTTCTCTCTTTTACCTTCCCTTCCTCTATTTCTTCTTTTCTTTCTCCTTCCCACCTTCTTCCCTCCCTCCCTCCCTTCACTCATTCCTCTCTTACTCTCCCCTTTCATAAGTTTCCTTGCTTCCTTCCTCTGTTCCTGTCCCTTCCCTCTTTCCTTCCTTCCTTCCCACCCTCCATCCATTCATTCACCCATTCCTCTCTTGATCGCTTAAAGCCGGTCCCTGGTGCAAAAAGGGTTGGGGACCTCTGTCCTACAGGATTGGGTGGCAGAGAAGTTGAACATATGTAAATTTAAAAGTTTAAGAAAGTTTACAAGTTAAGTGAAAGAAACTTCATTATTCATTTATATATACATGTACATTTCTTCATTAAAAACATGTCTTTCTGCATAATTTAGACTAACTTTGTGAGTTTTTTGAGGGCTGGAACCAATTAAAATTATTTACATTAATTCCTATGGGGAAAAGTCGTTCGAGATAAGAGCTGCTCGACTTAAGAGCCCAGGTCCGGAACGAATTAAACTCGTATCTCGAGGTACCACTGTACTAGTGTTAGATATTATCTTTAATTTTATTATTTCATCAACTAAACTGAGTTTAAACTTATGTGCAAGGTTTACCCAGTGTGCTATTTTTATATAATCTGTGAAAAAAAAATTCAAATCTGAATTTAAACTCCTTAAAATGCCAACATCTATCCTTCATTCTTAACTATGTAATATTGAGTATTGATTTAGAAAGTAGCTGTCTTTTCAAATTGTAGCATTTTTCAAATGAATGAATGTAGCATTTGATTCAATGTTTCTATTGATATTTTAAGGATCACATGCATTACCATGTAGTGACAAGACCAAATGCACTTTGGCAGTGATTCAATATAAAATGAGGAGGTGTTGATTTTATTACCACTCTGGCACTGTATTTGAAAGTGTGCTAATGACTATTAATGGCCAAATACCCAGCCAAATGAATTCATAAAATCAGCCATAAAGGCATTTTTCTCTAATTTTCAGTGTTAGAAACAGATCCTAATGTATCATGGGAAATCTTTATTTACTTTTTAAATAAATAAAATTGCTCTTTTATTTCTCATTCACTGAAATGCTAATGAAATACAGAATAAAACATTCTGTAAGCAAATATAATTTAGGATTTCAATAGGTTTGGGCTTGAGCTTAAGCCGCTATTGAAATTAATTCATAGATCATTTGGGTATAATTGCAGCAATACTAAAAGCAGTATTAATATATAGAATAGACAGAAATGTTTTTATGAGAAATATGGACATCTCGACTAACACTTTAAATAAAAGACTGTATGGAAATTGTGAATTAAAATCATTAGGCTCAATTTGGATAGTCGCTGTTCCATTCTAAATTAACTCTATGCAGCTCACCATGGAATAAACAATAAAAACAAAACAGAACAAGAAGATAGGATCCAGTCACTCAGTACAAAACCAGGCACTGTCTCCCAGAGATCAATAAGATCGCACTAAGCAATGAAGGTTGGCGAGGCCATGGAAAAGGGCCTTCTCTATGGCCGCTCCGGCTCTATGGAACCAACTTCCGCCCAATACCCATACTGCTCCCACCCTGCTGGCTTTCTGAAAGGCTACGAAGGTGGGAGGGGAGCATGAATTTTACATCTTTCATGGCCAAATTGTATTGAATGGTACTCATGTGTTGAATTGGATTGTTTGAGTCATGGGGTTGTTTTTTAAACTGGGGTTATCGTTTTAATATTTATATTTGACTTCTTTTTATTGTAAATTGTATTTTTATTTTGTTGTAAGATACCCTTAGTTGAGTAAAACAAACAAACAAACAAAAATACAGTTTAAAAGTAAGGAGTTTCATTCATTCTAACACTAGGCCTTTTTATAGACCTATTTATTATTCCCTTCTTTTGTGAATATGCTCTGTTTATTCCTTCTGTTTGTTTCCATTTTTGAAATGCTTAATAGTTCATCAAAGAACTGGTCCTAAATTTACTCCAGGACTCCTCATGAGGGATTTGTCACTGGGTTTTTCAAAACTCACTTTTATTCATTTATTTATTCATTTGATTTTTATGCTGCCCTTCTCCTTAGACTCAGGGCAGCTTACAACATGTTAGCAATAGCACTTTTTAACAGAGCCAGGCTATTGCACCCAACAATCCGGGTCCTCATTTTACCCACCTTGGAAGGATGGAAGGCTGAGTCAACCTTGAGCCGGTGATGAGATTTGAACCGCTGACCTTCAGATCTAGTCAGCTTCAGTGGCCTGCAGTACTGCACTCTACCTGCTGCGCCACCCCGGCTCTATTTTACAAGCTTTATAGGATTATTTCCTCCTATATGCCTTTTGACAATCTCAAAAACTCTTTAAAAAACCCAGAATTTACCTTTATGAAGTTTATACAAATTTCTGGTCAGCAAGACTCAGACTTGTGCATAGTTCTTTTTGGTAGGAAAGATCAAGTCGGGTGACTGCAGGAGGGAAGATCTTACTGATAGCAATCCCATAATATTGCATGAATCTCTGGTAGAAATTTGTTAACATTTTTCTTTCTAATTTTTGCTGTATTAAACAGAAATACAGAAAAAATCATTTTAATCAGCCAACTACTCTTGTCTTTGCTGGAGATTTAGTATTTAGTCTTTCTTAATTGTCTACATTTTAAAAAGGTCAGTGATATATCAAAAAAGCAATGGTAGTCATTCCTTGATTAAAATGTATATATTTCATCATTTTGTTAGATTACATTGCTTTAATAAGTTCCTTAATTCTTACTTTTAAACAGAAAAGCAAAATATAAATATTAAATCAAGCAAATCTTATCTCATTATTATATGTTAGTATATTTCCTGATCCTGCTACATCTATTAGCAAAATCTAATGTTGATTCCCATTCAACTTCTAAGAATTTCTTGGATTCCTAGCTCAGAATGAATAAAAAGGAAATAATTAAGAAAATTGAAGCTTCTGTTCTGAGTAGCACAACTGTAGCAAGACAACAGAAAACAGATGTCAATTATTTGCCAATGGATGTTGTAGAACAGAATATCTTATGACATTTACTTTGCCTTTGTGGAGCTGAAATGTGTGTTAGAGAAACACACGGTCTGCTAAACTTTACTGATCCATTATTTCTGAAATAGATAAAGTTGGGGGATTTGGTTTTTTTTTTTTGTTAAAACATTTATTGGCCACACAGGTGATATGATTTGTGAAAATTATTATCTGCTAATGACTAAGAATCAGAAGGTGGTGGTTTGTTTGTACTATGCATTGTGTACCATGTAAAATATTTCTTCTTTTCTAGTTCTCTTTCTAAGCCAACCTCACTACTTTCAGTTTCCTAACCTAAAAGGACATATTATTATCCCATAAAACCAGACACTAGATCTAAGGAGAAATTTCCTGACAATTAGAACAATTAATCCATAGACCAACTTGGATCCAGAAGTTGTAAATGCTCCGACACCATTCGTCTGAAATGATATAGGGTTTCCTGCCTAAGCAAGGGGTTAGACTAGAAGACCTCCAAGGACCCTTCCAACTCTGTTATTCTACTGTTAACTGAAACAATGTTTGTTATTGGGGGAGGAGTGTTTGCAGAAGAGACGGAGTAACGACACGGACACAAGAGCTGGATTTAAACTGGGTCATTTTTATTAATAATAAAATTAGCATAATTTATTCAATTAAATTAGCATAAATTAACATACCCAACTATGACCCAAACAATGGACCTGCAGGGTCAAACAAATGCTTCCGGGGCGGAAAATGACGTCAGATAAACTTCCTGGGCAACTTATGGCCGTAGCTCCATGCTAGTCCAGGTGAGGGACCCCTTCCTCACCTGAGACCCTGCCATGCACTTGCATGAGGGGGGTCCCGCCGGCTAACCCCTAACAGGGGACTTAAAGGTGCGGGACCCAAAGACAGGTTCCCCCCAACTGCTCAGGTCGCTTCCACCACAAGCTTGGAGAGAACCTGTCAATCATCCCCAAAGATGCCCAAGGGAGAACACGCAGTTGCTAAACCACCACCCAGTTTTCCGCCCCTAACCTGCCACGGAGCGGGGGTCAGATCCCTATCTTGGCCCTCCGACTCCCCCCTCTAGCTGCGCCAGCTCCCGCAGAGACCGCTGCAGGTCCTGTAAGAAAAGGGGCATTCCCCTGTTCTGACAGGTGAACGCCGTCAGCCCGGTAAAGCCACGGCCGATCTACAGTGATGAGGGGATGGGCCACTACAACCCCACCTAATTCCCTGACTATCCTGCCCAGGGCCTTATTTACTCTACGCCTGACCCGGTGAATGGCCCTAAGGGAAATGGCGTCCCTCCACGTGATCCTCGGGAGGATCTCTGACCACACCACTTGCGTGTGTGGCCACACCGTGCGAAGCCGCCGCAGGTCTTCGCTCACCTGGATGATCAATGGCAGACCCCCAAGCAGGCACAGGTCATTGCCACCGAGGTGCAAGACCAGCCATCTGGGCGCAGCAATGGGATGCCGCCCTCCCAGTCCAACCTGGGTGCGGCCCTGGGAAGCCGCCCGCCCAGTACCGCCGGGTGCAGCCGTGGGATGCTGCCCTCCCAGCAACGCCGGCAGGAGTCCCTCCCACCGCATACCTCTTCGGCCCATCCAAACGACCTTGACCCACCGTCCCAATGACAACTGGGTCCCGATGGCGCTTCTGGCTGCTGAGCGGCTGGCCCAAAATATCATGCTGTGGCCACACAGCAGCGCCGTCGGTTTCGTATTGGCATGGGGACCTGGAAGAGGACACACAGAGAGGTTACCTAGCCTAAGCCCTGCCCAGAATCCTCAGTGGGCCTAACATAACCCAAATATGCCGCTGACCGCCAGCGGCCGATCTCCCGAATCCTCTGGGCCGGGAAACCAGAAAGTGCTGCGCTAGTGGCGCCGCCGATACGGAACGAATGCATTCCATAGCCGGCGGGATCCATGCCTACTTGAGCCATCGCCCTGGACACTAACACCCAGAATTGATAACGGGTCAGAGGGGTACCGTCCCGATGTTTAAAAAGGTACCCTTGCCCCGACCCCCGCAAGCTACAATAATGCTGTAAGGCGGCCACCGGACACACAGACTGGTCGGCGGCCGCACTGAGCTCAATACAAACCCCTCTGTGCAGCTGATCTGTCTTGGAATGCCTTACTACAAGGGATACCCCCCCCTGCCTAAAGGCTAGATCAGCATACTGGAAGGCACGGAGCGATGTGTCAGCTTGAGAGGAGGCCATGGCCTCACTGACCCTGAGGGGCCCAAAAAACATGACACAAGTCGCTGCCCTAAAAAGATGGGCCTCGTACAAGGAGGCACACAGACTGTCTAAAGCCTGATTAATCAGGGACAGCTGCTGAACCGTCAGGGCCTGACGAGTGTCACAAGGGGCTCCTAGTTGCTCCCTCATCCAGCCTTCCAGCATCTTCCGAATGCAGAAGTCACCAGAAAAATCTGTAAACCCCCCCGCCTAGGATAGAAAGGCGAGGCCGGCTAACCTGGACCTAATAGTCCTAACTGAAAGGCCACGCTGCCTAAGCTGGACACAAAATTCTGCCAGGTGCTCCACTGGGGCAGGCCAACTATGGGGGTAACCCCTATCCTGCCTGAAATCCCCAAACTCCTTACCTGCACGCTGGTAAGCCCTCAGGGTGGCCGGTGCTAGCGAGAGGGCGATAGCCCTGGAGGCCTCGTCTCTCCACCGCTCGGGAGCCCGCCCAGGCTCCAAAGGTGGTCGGGGAATGCCTCTGGCGACTCGCGGGCCCACGGGGCCAGGGTCCGAAACCTGGACAACTGACCACGGGACAAGGCGTCAGCAACCCCGTTATCTAACCCGGGGACATGCCTAGCCAAAAACAATGTGTTTAGGGACAAGGACCTGTGCACAAAATGGCGGACAAGCCGCATGACCCTGTCACTCTTAGAGGACAGGGCGTTCACAACATGGACAACCGCTAGGTTGTCACACCAAAAGTGCACAGTCTTGTCCCTAAACTGCTCCCCCCAAAGCTCTAAGGCCACTATCAAGGGAAAGAGCTCCAAAAAAGTCAAATCCTTAACCAATGAAGAGGCACTCCATTCTGGAGGCCAAGCCGACCAGCACCACTGGCCACCTAACACTACCCCAAAACCACAAGTCCCCGCGGCATCGGAGCAGAGCTGCAGCTCAGCTTCCAAAAGAAGCTCGTGCCTCCAAAAAGACAGCCCGTTAAATCGGTCTAAAAACTCCCGCCACACGCAGAGGTCAGCCCTGACCCCTGCACATAAGCGGGTACGATGATGGGGCAAACGGAGCCCCTTCATCGCAGTATACAACCTCCTAGAAAAGGCCCTGCCTGGCACCACGACCCGGCAGGCAAAATTAAGTATCCCAGCTAGTTCCTGGAGCTGCCGAAGAGTGACCTTCCTGCAGCCCAGAACCGTATCGAGCTTACCCCTGATTTTAGTCAACTTATCCAGGGGCAATCTAGAAGATTGCTCCTCTGAGTCCAATTCAATACCGAGGAAGGTAATCTTGGTGGCGGGGCCTTCGGTCTTCTCAGAGGCTAAAGGCACCCCCAACTGAGTGCAAAGGGCTTTGAAGTCCCGCATTAGAGTAAAGCATTGCTCTGAATGCGCAGGCCCCGCCATCAAGAAATCATCAAGGTAGTGAACGACCGAACCCAGACCACTGCGCCTCCTGAGCGCCCACTCCAAGAAGGTGCTAAAGCTCTCAAAAAGAGAGCATGAGACAGAGCAACCCATGGGTAAAGCCCTGTCCACATAAAAACCACCTTCGAAATGGAAGCCCAACAGCTCGAAGTCGTCTGGGTGTATGGGGAGGAGCCGGAATGCCAACTTAATGTCGCATTTACCCATAAGGGCTCCAACCCCACACTTCCTAACCATGGCCACGGCCGCATCAAAGGATGCGTACCGGACTGAACAAAGTTCGTCAGGAATGAAATCATTCACTGACTCCCCTTTAGGAAAAGACAAGTGGTGAATCAACCTAAATTCACCGCTCGCCTTTTTGTGGACCACCCCCAATGGGGATACTCTAAGATTCGGGAAGGGCGGCTCCGGGAAAGGCCCAAGGACCCTGCCCTCGGCCACCTCCCTCTGAATCATGTCCCTAACGATGTCTTCATGTCCCACAACCGATCTAAGGTTGTCGGACATGAAGGCCTTCCTAACCCCCATGTAAGGGATCC
Source organism: Erythrolamprus reginae (assembly GCF_031021105.1). NCBI lineage: Eukaryota > Metazoa > Chordata > Lepidosauria > Squamata > Dipsadidae > Erythrolamprus > Erythrolamprus reginae. Next base: position 39,133,556 of record NC_091963.1, on the reverse strand, counting down.
TGAATCTCTTGGAGAAACCTAGCAAGAGAGCAGCCGCTCTCGAGCGAGGGTGGTAGTCAACCAACCAACCCTCAAGTGCTTTTAAATTAATTGGGCTGGGCCCCTTTTACCCCAGTAGGTGGGGGAGGTTTTGCTGGACTCCCACCCTTCTTTTCCGCCCCCTTCTTGGGGAGGGGGCACACGGAAGAGGCATGGGTCTCACCACAATTCCCACATGCATGTTTGTACTTGCAAAAGGGACGAAAACACGCCCCTTTTGCCGCAAACTCATGACACGCAGGGGAGGCCCCCTTCCCCGCTGCCCCCGCAGCCGCCTTGGCTGGTGTGGAAGCCGCGGGCTCCTCCTCCATAAAATGACCGCTATCAGTCCTGTCGCACCCTTCCTTGCCGGACATATATGTGGCCTGGAACCATAGGTCCGGCACCACCATATCCCAGGGCAGGGAGGGGTCGTGAGCCAGCCGCATTCTAAAACCTTTGTCGTAGTGCCGCCAGATAGTACCTTTATACTCAAAATGAGCCCTAGCAATTAGGTCAATATATTTGAGCATGGAAGCGGCCCTAGCCGGCTGCCTTTGAATCACAACTGATGCGTAAGTCACGAAAGCATACAGCCATGAGCTGAAACACTTTGTGACTTTGGTCTTTTTAGGCTTTTCCCCAGGCACTACATCCTTGTCCTGCTTGGGGACCTCTCTGTTCAATAGGGAGAAGAGGTCCACATACTCCCCCCTCCAAATCGCCTCCTTCACCGACGGGTGGAGGTGGTACCCCAGGGGAGTGGCTGGCAGCCCACATGGGATGGCCCCAGCCTTGATGCAGGCGAACGGGTCCCACATGGTGCAGGCCCCCGTTCCCAGCACCCCTAGCCCCAGTGGGTACACCAAAGGGGGTGGGGGCATAATAGCGGACGCTGGAGGGGTCCAACCCCTCACCCCAGGCCCCAGTGGAAAAACTACCCCTGGCGCCACTGCCGGCGGAGCCGGTGGGGACCAAACCTGACCGCATGTACCTGACAGGGGCCCCATAAAACTAACCCCGCTCCCAAAACCCGGCGGGTTAAGCCCTGAACCGGGCAAGGGAAGGAGCGAAGTGGAGGACATGTGTGGTGCAGCCTCACCTGTCCTGTACGGGGTCAACGACATCCACGGGGGGCCCATCTGGGTGGGGCCCTGCAACACCACCACCTGCCCCGACTGGGCCACCTGCCCGGTCTGGGCCATCTGCCCGGCCTGGGCTACCTCTTCCTCCGGATCTCTTCCCCAGGCCGCCAATGCAGGCAGGGGGGCCCGCCTGGGCCCGATCCGGACCGCCAACGCTCCAACTCGTCCAACCTCTCCAGGACCCTGGCCCAAGAAAGAGAGGGAGAAACATCGGGGTGAGGGGCTGTTGGCATAAACCCCACCCCCCCCTCTGGTGGTACCACCCCAGGGGGCCCCTCCATGCTAGCCCAAGCCCGGGCAGAAGGCCTCAGAGCCCTCCTGGGCCGCACTGCTGGCTGGGCCGGGGGGGGCCGAGCTTGCCTCTTCTTTGGGGCCATGCCTTGGTGCTACCCCTTACCCAGGAAAAAAGAAGGCCGGCCAACGAGCCCACAGGCCCTACCAGGGGAGGCCCGATGGCGGGCAAACCCCCAAAGCGGTGCAAGGAAAACCCCACCGCCTTGTCCACCCCACTGGGCCAAAGTGAAGGCCCCACCCGGGGCGAATGCAATGAGGGGAAAGTGGTGTGATGAATGTGGCTTTATCCCCAGCCACCACCCCTGCCAAGGAGAGCCCACATGCCGCTCCGCCGAAACGGGTGCCCCCCCCATGGCCCCCGATCCCAGGGGAAAACTGGAGCAGGCAAACCGCAGGTGGAGACCAGCCGATGCTGACTCCGCAGAGAAGAAGCGGCTCCTGCCGCACTGAAAAGGCCTTTCGGCCAAACTCCGGAGGCCACAAAATGGCGGACCCGACATGAGGCCACCCAAAATGGCCACCGAGAGAACAGGCACCCAGCTGAGTGTCTGCTCTTCTGCAAGGTCCGGGCGAAAAGGCCGAGCCCGGGCCTGCGCGCCCTTAAATAGGGCCGGCAAGCCCTGCCCGGACCTGTCAGCAGTCAGGCCATGTCGGCCTGACTCTCGGCCGAAGTCTCGCCTTGCGAGACTTCGACCGAGACCCAAGATGGCGGCCGCCAGGAGTCCGGTGTCTGCCCGACCCTCCTGCAAATGCTGCCGGCGGGTAAGTCCGCCAGCGCTATTCCTAAACAACAACAAAAACATCCAAATGATGAATGAGAGTTAATTGCAATTAAAGCATATATCACTGACCAGTGTATCCAAACTCCCTACAAAGTTTTTCTTTATCTGCTATAGATGATATTGTTTTATCAATAATATTAGCAGTTGGTGAACTTTTAGTGCAACTATATTTTTAGGAATACTATATACTGTATAGGAGTGTGAAACTATATATATGTATCAGGGGAGCGAAATTTGGTGCACATGGTGCTTAGATCTGGTTGTGGGGCCGTCCTGGGCAAAAGTGCCTCTAACAGTTAAAGCAGAGCTCAGAAGGCTGATCCTCATGTGATCCATTGTCACTGGCAGAGAAATGCAGGAGGCCATCCCAACTGAAAACAGAATTTGGGGCTTCTGGCATGTATGCCATCAAGCTGGCTATGCCCTCCCCCCAACCCTACCGAATTCAAACAGAACCTTGAATGACAACATTGAAATGCATCCTTCAATGAAATTGAGTTTGACACCCCTGCTATATATACTTGCATAAACTGCAGATGAGATGATACTTAGATTTTTTAACTAAAAGACCGTGAAAAGTGACTACTTGCATTTAAGAAGACCCTTGACAATTATCATATTTTTCAGAATATAAGCCATATTTTTTAATCCCCAAAAAAGAGGACGAAAACTTGGGTTCATCTTACACACCGAATGTAGCCCCACTCATCCTGCCACCCCACCCTTTGGCATCTGCCTCCCAGCAATTTGCCTCCTTGCAGCAAACACACAGAGCCTTGTTAAGGCAAGCAACTGATTGATAGCTTGCCGACCCTCAGTTGACTAAAGTTGCAGGCAAGCCACATGCTAAAATGAAAGTGAAACTAAAATGCAGCTTAAGGCAAATTGGGAGGGAGAGGCAGAGGCAGAATTTTATTTTCTTATGCCAATCAGTTGCTGAATCTGGATGCAAGGAGGTAAGTCGATAACTTCATATGTCTATAGAATGTTCAAATTATTAGGCTTTTTTAAAAAGACTGCTTTATTATTGTTCTAGACCAGGGGTCCCCAACCACCGGGCCGCGGACCAGTACCGGGCTGCGGGGCATGTTGCACCGGTCCGTGGAGTCAGCAGCTGCCGGCCCTCATGCCGCCACCCCCTCCCTTCAGCGCTTCACCTCCCACCGGGCAAGAGGCCTCGGGAGGCAGGTTCTGCCGGCCACAGGATGATGGATGGGACAGAAGGGCGGGAAGGACCGAGAGGCTCAAGCCTCTTTTGGCTTCTGCCATGGGGCGCTTTTGTGTTTTTGGCTGGGGGGAGGCAGGAGGGCCAGCCTGACCCCGTCTCTCCAGCGCTTAGCTCCCGCTGGGCAAGAGGGCTTGGGAGGCAGGTTCTGCCGGCCACAGGACGATGGCGGGAAAGAGGGGCGGGGAGGACCAGCACCCCCATGCTTAATCCCGCCCCCAACCACGCCCCTTTCCACCCCCACTGGGCCATAGAAAAATTGTCTTGCTGAAACTGGTCCCTGGTGGAAAAAACGTTGGGGACCACTGTTCTAGACAACTTAACAAAATGAAGAAACTTTTTAAAATAAATGCTTGATCTGAAGAGGACCAGTGCTATTGTATATTCTTTTAAATAATAAAGAATAGTTCCAGAAATCCACATCAATTCTAAAAATCTGTACAAGTATAATCTGAAATGTAACAGAGTCCTAATTTAATATTAAGATAAGGCAGCTGAGTTAAACCCTGACTTAGTCATGTATGGAATATATCTATTTAAGTAATTGGGAGGAGTTAGTATGATTACATTTAAGAAAACTTTCTGGCATTAATTTACTGCCATAAAGTACATTTCTCAAATTCTTTGCTATTTCTATGGGTCAGGCACTCATGCACAGAAATACATATCAAACAGTATATCAGAGTCTTCGGAAAGGGCCGGCATACAAATCTAATAAATTATTATTATTATTATTATTATTATTATTATTATTATTATTATCATCATCATCATCATCATCATCATCATCATCATCATCATCATCATCATCATCATCATCTCTGCTGTTTGCTGTTTGGCAAATTGCTGGGAAGCAGAGGCCTTTTTTCTTGTTTTCCTCCCCCAAAACTATTATCTTATACTCTGATGCATCTTATACTCTGAAAAATATAGTAAATATTTTATTCTTACAACTGTTTTATACACATGGTATATTTTTCATGGTACATTGGTTAAAAATGTGAGGGCAGATTTTATCAGTACATGGGTTAATACACAAATATATATGAAATATATAGATAGTTTTGAAAACCATTATCATATATAGTCATAGAAAAGCCCTTCCACAGATAAGATAACCAAATTAATTTTAGGGCTGAATTTTGACACCTAAAAAAGAAAAACAGAAAATGGGGTTAGGTCTTAGTGCCTTAGAAAAGGCCAATTGGATTGGGGACGTCTATATCTCCAGGCAAGATGCTTCTATAGAAAATGCAGCACTCCTGGATCCAATAGGGTGAGATGTATCTGGTTGCTGTGTATGCCAAATTGCATGCAAATGAATTCCTGAAATCCCCCCCTTCTTTGTATATACACTTATTTGTGGTTTCCTTATAGTACAGATGCCTTACCTAAGACCAAAGCTGCATAGTTCTCTAGGCCAGTGTTTCTTAATATTATCAAATTTATGATATGTGGACTTCAACTCCCAAAATTTTCCAGCCAACATGCTGTAGCCCAGTGTTTCCCAACCTTGGCAACTTGAAGAGATCTGGACTTCAACTCCCAGAATTCCCCAGCCAGCTATTCGCTGGCTGGGGAATTCTGGGAGTTGAAGTCCAGATCTCTTCAAGATGCCAAGGTTGGGAAACACTGCTCTAGCCCATGATGGTGAACCTATGGCACACTTGCCACAGGTGGCACATGGAGCCATATCTGCCAGCATGTGAGCTGTTGCCTTAGATCAGTTCCAGCATGCATGTGTGCACCAGCCAGCTGATTTTTGGGTCACATAGAGGTTCTGGGAGGGCATTTTCAGCTTTCAGGGGGCCTTTGGGAGGTGGGGGAGGGCATTTTTTCTTTCCCCATTGTTCTGCTCCAAGAAAGTCTTTGGAACCTGGGGAGAGTGGAAAACAAGCCTGCTGGGACCACCAGAAGTCAGGAATTGGGGGGCAGGGGATGTCATGTTTAGATGCATGGAGGTCGGGCAGTGTGGAGAGGTCATGTGCACATGAACAAGGGGTGGGTCATGTTGAATTATCAGTGTGGGAACATGCATGCATGATAGCACGCATGGACGCACTTTGGACACCTGAGGGAAAAAAGGTTGGCCATCATTGCTGTAGGCTGACTTTTCAAGCTGAGGCATTTTTCAGTGGCCTTTGCAACATTTTTAACATATGCATGGTTTATTGTAGGCGTATCCAGATAGTAGTCCTAATTGAAGCATGAGAATTCTCAAAGGTGACAAGTATTAAGAAGAATTTGTCATCCTTGTCAGAACTGCCATCTGTAGTCAGTGAAAAGTGTTTTTAAATCACCAGGACTTTGTAATAATTGCTTTTGGATGGCAGCTATGCTCTCTTTTCCAACACTGTGGATGAGTTTTTTAATGTCTGTGTGCTTATTTGTTAGCTATTTTATTGTCTAGAAACTCACCATCTACCTTCATACCTAATGGCAAATTAGATATAGCAGCACTGCCATTAAATAAAATCCACCACTCCCCGCAAAAGAAATAAAAAAAGCTCTCTGCTCTGTTTATTTCTAGATTACATTCACTGAATCAACAACTCATAATCAAATCATGCAAAGATTTTATATATTTTTTCTTCCTCATTACACAATCCTTTACATTATGAATCCCACCAAGCAGTACTGAGGAGTCACAAGAATATTTCATACATACACAACAAGGATGTTTTGGGTCTTTTGTTTTTTGTTTTCCTTTTCCAGATACTTCTATAAACTGAATATTGTTTTCTCTTTTGTTGTGTTTGTTTTTTGGAGGAGTATAATTTTTTTTAAAAAAATAAATTCTATTTTTGATAAGAAAGGAGCTTGATTAGAGTATTTAAGCCATTTCTGGCAATACAATGAAAAGCAAAACCCTAAATTGAACAGTGAAGCCAACTTCGAAAGTAAAATGGTATTTTAGGTAAGAAAAGAGCTTAATTTCTGTTTTGAAGCATCTATTGGGAATAAAATGCTTTTTTGGAAAAGGAAGGCCTTTCACACCCTTTCTTCAAGTCATTTTTCAATATACACATATACATATAGATCAATTGTTTATGTGCAATCAAGTCATTTCTGACTCCTAGCAATCAAATATAATTTCAACCAAGTCATTTGTGCCTTGAGTGAGAACTTGGGGTTGATTTGTTTGATGATGCATTTGTTCATTTTCTTGGCTGTCCATGATATTATCAGGAGTCTTTTCCAACATCAAAGGCATCAATATTCTTCCTATCCTGCTTCTATAAAACTCCAACTTTCATTTCCATAAGGTGTCACAACGAATATGATTGTTTGCGTGTTTCTGATCTTTGTACATGGGATTGCCTAGGGGTTCCGGTTTTCTCTGCTCCTGTTTGCTTAGAGATGCCCTGTGGGAACGTAGTACAGTGGTACCTCTACTAAAGAACACCTCTACTTAAGAACTTTTCTAGATAAGAACCCGAGCCCGGAAAAATTTCCCAGGAAATTTGAGAGTGGCACAAAGGCCTGGCCAGTTTTCTTTCATTCCCCCTTTAATCCCGGCCATCTGGGCTGCCAGAGGAGCCTTTTAGTGGCGCTTAAGGAGGCTTTGGCAGTCCAGAGCGAACAAAATATTTTCTTTTCTCTAGGCGCTTGGAGAGGGAATAAACCTCTGCCAGCGCCCAGAGAAAAGAAACGCTCCCTTTGCTCTGGGCAGCCAAGGAATCACCACAGCAAAGGAAAGGTATCGGCTACAAAGCAAGTGAGCGAGAGGAGAGGGAAGCCCTTCAGCATGGGAAGGAAGAAGCAGCAGGTAACAGCAGCAGCAGCCAGTATATGGGAGGCAGTGTATGGGAGGCAGCCTCGCGTCGGGTGTATTGGAGGCGCGTGCTCCTTGCCTCAGAGTCCCTCTTTTTTTTAAGCCTTAAAGTTTTAGATTTTTTTGATTCCCCTCACCTCACCTTCTTCCATCAGCAGCGACTTCTCTCCTCCTCTTCTTCCTCCTCCTCCTCCCACCCAAATTCTGAGCTTTTATTTCTTTCCTAATGGGTTTGATTTACATTGATTCCTATGGGAAAAATTGCTTCTACTTAAGAACGTTTCTACTTAAGAACCTGGTCATGAAATGAATTAAGTTCTTAAGTAGAGGTACCACTGTACTTTTAAAAAAAAAAAAATCTGTATATTGCATTGCATTGGCATCCTTCAGTCTCGAAAGACCATGGTATCATGCTTTGGATTCTGCATATATGCAGAAGCTAAAAATAAGATGGCGCCACCTACGGCACTGCCAGAGAACCAGCTCAGGGGTGTGGCAGGCCTGGGTAATTGCCAGTTCTAGTGACCCTGACTGCCAAGTTACTACCAGTTCCATTGAACCATTATGAACTGGGATGAATCCACCTTTGGGTTACTCTTGAAAAATATTCAGAAGCTCTAGCTGTTTCAAAATGTAGCAACCAATATGATTTTGTGGTGACATAGGTGTGCACATGTGTTACCTCTCTTGTGTAGCTGCATTGATTCCTGACTTGCTTCTGAGTGAAATTCAAGGTGCTGGTAGTCAGCTTTAAAGCCTTTAATGGTTTGGTATTGTGACTGCCGGTCACATCCAATTGATCCACTGGACCAGAGAGGCAAGGAATGTTGTGGATTCTGCCCCATATGAAGGGTTATCTGGCACAATATCAGAAGAAGGACCTTCTTGGTGATGGTTCTCTCTCTTTGTATATCATCCCTTCAGAATTAGACTGGCCCCCACTTGGTAGGATTACTAGGCATCTGATAAAAGGCACATGTGTCTTCCTTTTTGTCCTCATGTCCTTCATCTGGCAGGCAGAGCTTGAAAAAATCAAACGGCATGCAGTCTTTAGAATGTATTTTTTCTTTTTGTTTGGGTTGCTTTTACAACAGTAATCATTCAATCTTTCATGTATTGGGACCTCATAAATTGTCAGCTTCTTTCTTTCCCTCTGACAGACTCAGTAGCCTAGATTCATATTATTTAACTTATTTTCAAATTCTGCAAGAATTGATATGTCAACAAATGACATTTATAAGTGGCACCCAAAGGGCCACCTTATCCTTATGGAAGAGCTTAGCTGATATTCAAAGGACTCCTATTCTTTTAACCATCCAGAAAGTTAGCAAGGCTTAGCACTGGGTTAGGATCAGCACTGTGTCAGAATGATTAGGGTTTTTTTTAATTGATATGCTTTTATTCTTGTTTGTATTCATTGGGAGCTGACTGGGATCACTATGCAATATAGGCAGCCATATACATTTTCAAAGTGACTAAATAAATGAAACTCATGGACTCATACAATAAATCAATGTTCAAAATACCAGCTAAAGAAAGTAATTGTCTTCAAGAGTGAATGTTACAAACTGAAGGTGCCAAAGCTTGCATCAAGATCTAGGACACAATATCAGAATTTTGTAGGGTTAGATTTTTTTTCTCTTTCCAAACAGGAAGTGAATTGAAACAATATAGCTGATCAAATTAAATCACCATGTCCTCCAAGGGACACAAAAGGACATGTTAACTCCAAAAGGCAGGTAGTATCATGGGATAACCATATACTAAATTATAGTGAAGGCTGACCATTGTTTAGAATCATTACTGTCTAAAGTACACTATTTTGTGATTCAATTGACTTGTAAGTGGATACCTGTCATCTCTTGTCAGCACAAGAGTAATGTTCAACTTGAGAACAGAGAAGAGTGAAGCAAAAACAACAACCAAAAGGGAGGGGTGTCAATGCTTACAAAGTCTAATAGAAGGTTTTTCTCTATATACCCCTGACGAGCTAGCAGACTGGAACGCACCAGCAATTGATTGTAGGCTGTAGGAATGCTAACTTCTAGATAAACATTCTGCATATGCCCTGTTTCTACAGAAAAGCATGACAGTATTTCTACTCTAGGAATAAATATAATAGTAATATATCCATGAATAATTATAGAAATATTATTACAATTGCTATTGTAATAATTCAAACACATTGCTTTGGAGAATTATTAAAAATGCACAAGTGCATTAATGAAAGGGAAAAAAATTGGCTTTTTATGTGTATTGAAGTATTAAACAGCTGCTTGAAAATCGGTTAAACAATTTCTCCTGCTGTGATCCTATAAGGTAGGTTGGTTTTTACTTTTCTTTTTATAGTGCTTTTATTTTAGTTTATACAATTTAGCTGTTCCATGCCTGAAGCTCTACTTAGTCCATGATATTTTAGAGAGATATTGTTTTAAGATTTCTTAGATTTATGTAGTCCAGCTGCATTTATAGTATCTTCTTTATAGAATACACATTTACAGAATTGGAAGGGAACTTATAGGTCATCTTGCCTAACCCTCAACCAAAGCAGGAGTCCCTACACCATTTTTGACAAATGGCAATCCAATCTCTTTTTGAAATTATCCAGTGATGAAGCTCCTACAACTTCCGGAGGCAAGCTGTTCCATTGGTTGATTGTTATCACTGCCAGAAAATGTCTCCTTATTTCCAGATTGAATCTCTCCTTGTTCAGTTGAGAAGGTGGTGTGGCTCCAGTGGTCCTTGGAAGAAGCCAATTATCTAGGCCAGGCTACAGCACAGAAACTGCTTTGGTCGTGCTGATGGATGATCTCTGGCCGGCCTGGGATAGGGGTTTATGCTCTATCTTGGGGCTTCTTGACCTTTCGATACCATCTATTATGGTATCATTCTGTGCTGGCTGGAGGGGTTGTGAGTGGGAGTGGCACTGTTTTACAGTGGTCCTCCTTCTACCTCTCCAGCCAGTGTTAGTAGAGGGTCAGAGGTCAACCTCTAGGTTTCTCCCTTGTGGGGTTTCTCAGGGTTTGGTCCTCTCAGCCCTAGTATCAATATATCAATATATTCATGAAACCGCTGGGTGAGATCATCCAAGGGCATGGGGTGAGGTATCATCAGTACACTGATGATTCCCAGTTGTACATCTCCACCCCATATCCAGTCGGTGAAGCAGTGGAAGTGATGTGCCAGTGCCTGGAGGCTGTTAGGGTCTGGATGGGTGTCAACAGGTTCAAACTGAACCCTGACAAGACAGAGTGGCTGTGGCTTTTGCCTCCCAAGGACAATTCCATCTGTCCATCCATTACCATGGGGGGGATTATTGACCCTCCTCCTCAATCCACAGATGAGGGCGTTTGCCCAGGTTCGCCTGGTGCACCAGTTGCGGCCCTATCTGGACAGGGAGTCTCTGCTCACAGTCACTCGTGCCCTCATCACCTCGAGGTTCAACTACTGCAATGCTCTCTACATGGGGCTACCTCTGAAGAGTTTTCAGAAACTTCAGATCGTGCAGAATGTGGCCGCAAGAGCAATCATGGGCCTTCCCAGATACGCCCATGTTTCATCAATACTCCGCGGCCTGCACTGGTTGCCGATTAGTTTCTGGACACAATTCAGTGTTTGTAATGATCTATAAAACCCTACATGGCATTGGACCAGAATACCTATGAGATCATTCTGCTGCATGAATTCCAGTGGCCGATTAGGTCCCACAGAGTTGGCCTTCTCTGGGTCCCGTTGACTAAACAATGTTGTCTGGCGGGACACAGGAGAAGAGCCTTCTCTGTGGCAGTCCTGGTTTCCTTTCCATTTTTTCTCAGACACTTCTGAGTCAATCATTAAGTGTTGTACCACATGATTCTTGACAAATGTATCTTTTTCTTTTATGTATGCTGACAGCATGTGCACCAAGACAAATTCCTTGTGTGTCCAATCACACTTTGCCAATAAAATTCTATTCCATTCTATATAAACATCTGAAGTACTTCACCTACCGTAATTACACTTTCCTTGAACAAGATCAACAACTGTGAATTGGTTGGTTGGTTGGTTGAATGATTAGATTAATACCCTCACTTTCATTCAAGAGTTTAATGAGACATGCAAATGGCTGCCTCTGTCTTTATGTCGCTATAGTGAATACCTGTACATAAGTTGGATTACAAAGACTTGCACCCCTAACCAAATGTACTCAGAAGGCTCCCAACCCATGCTTACCCAGAGATTGGACTAGAGACTGGCTCTTCCATTTCCTAGATCAATACCTTAATTATTATAGAACAAAGCAACAACTTCTGTAATTTAATGTATTGCTAGATTTATCTCAAGCATGCATAAAAATGATATATAATTAGTGTTGGGCGAACCAACGAAGTTCAGGTTCGGCGAACTCACCTGAACTTTGCCGTGAAGTTTGGGTGAGTTTGCGGAACCGGAATCTGAACCCAAACTTTTCCTTACAGCAAGCCGCTGCGGAGTCCTTTTCTGTAAAAATAAATAAGGAGGTGGGGAATTCCCCACCTCCTTTTGCTTCCTTTTATTTTTACAGAAAAGGATGCTGCAGCAGTGCTGCAAGCAAAAGGAGGTGGGTGGGGCTTTGACGTCACGGAGACTCCTTCCTCCCCGTTTCGGCCGGCCAGGAAGTAGTCTCCATGACATCAAAGCCCTGCCCCCAGAATCCCTTTGTGGGATTTCTCACCTCCTTTTGCTTGCAGCGCCGCAAACAAAAGGACATGGGAAATCCCAGGACGGGATTCCCCACTCTCCTCCTGGGCAATGACATTTTGCGGTGTTCAGCCAAACCCGAACTTTACCTGAACATTTTAAAAAGTTCGGGTTCGGGTTCAGCATGCCGAACACTGTAAAGTTCGGCACGAGCTCGAACTTTGCAGGTTCGGAGAGGGGCGGCATACAAATCCAAATAATAAATAAATAAATAAATAAATAATGCTATATGGATCTTTCAAGTCTTTTTAATTTTTGTTATGCATATTTTACTTTTTATATGTGTTGAAATAGAAAAAGTCCTGCTTCTTTATTACTTTGCCAGGTATATGTATGGATAAGTGTGTCCCTAATTATATATTTGAAACAAGCAGATATTTTCTTTAACAATTTCTCTTCAGTCACTTTCTATAAGCACTTGCCGAAATTGGCTCAGTCATTTTTCTCTATTCTTTTGTTTTATACCCATGAGGGTCACTAATAAAATAATTACATCTACACTTCCACATCTATGCATCATTATCAGTGTTGGATTGCTACCCGTCCAGTTCTATGAACTGATAGCGGCAGCAATGGGAGGCTCCACCCACCCATCCATGATGCCTCTGTGCATGCACATATGTGTTGCATGTGTGCACAAGCACACACACCAACTAGTAGCAGTGGGATTTAGAACTCATCACTGATTATTATTATATTCAATCATCATCTTAAATATAATATAAAATATAATATACTTGTTATATATTGTAACACATTATAAATATACAACATAAAGTATGTTTCTGTTTAACAGTTTAACATATTAATAGCATGCTTCTACTAATAAATTTAAATACAATGTAGCATTATAGCTAATGTCCTGTAGATAGTCATCACTGCACAAGATAAAGTTTCATAGACACTTTCTTTTACTTTATTTGATAATCTATGCTTGAGAACCAGTTCAATCAAGTGGTTAAGGTGCGGCTAGAAACCAGGAGAGTTCTAGTCCCGCTTTAGGCATGAAAACTGTTTAGTAATTTAGCCAGTAATTTTCTCTCAGACCATTACAGCAGGCTCAGATGACAAACCAACTAGTCAACTCCTGTTGCAACCAATAAGTCAACACTCAAGTGGACCCTGTAATTTGGCCATTGTGGGAAAATGCTAGAAAGAAGAAGATGAAGATTTTGCTTATTTACAATCTCTGCACTTCACCTGCTCTGCTCACCACAGCTGCCCATAAAGGTAAGCTACCTTTTTGGGCCTGGCTCTCACCATCTTTATGCCTGCATGCCACCTTCTCCTTGGGTTGGGACACAGGGGACATGCTAGTACATTGCTCTGTCCTTCCCTGATTCCTCTGCCCACCTTGGATTGGAGGATACACCATTCCTTCGTTCTTGCCTTCCCCAGGGTCTCTACCCATATGCCACCTTGGACCACAACTACATCCCCATACCAAAACAATTTATTCAACCTGCAGCCTGCCGCACTCAACTGAAGGGTCACAGGGAGGCAACATGGATGCAATATTAAACTGCTAACCAGAGCATACAAAACATTTGCCAGACAAATCCTCGAATACAGTTCGCCCATCTGGAATCTGCACTGCATATTGGACACTAATACAATTGAGAGAGTCCAAAAACATTTCACAAGAAGCCCCCTCCCTTCACTCCTTTGCTCCCAACAGAATACCTTACTCGACCAAATTTGAAATTTTGGGTTTAGAACATCTAGAACTACATTGCCTTCAGTCTGATCTAAATGTAGTTCATAAAATCATCTTTACTTTTTACCCCTGCTAGATTCCAAGCCACAATTTTCCACATGCCATGATTATCATCAAATAGATCTATACTCTATCATAGATTAACTTTGGTGAATAGAGACTTTCACTTAATGCTTGTTGCTAAGATAGAGAAGGCATAAACTATGTTGTTAAAGTGAATTATACCATACCTTGGTTATAGCAAGGAAAATTAGTATCAGCCACAAGTACTATCAGCCTCTATGATGCTTTCTTGCTATTGGCTGCCATAGTAATGGGGAGGAAGGAAGATTGGCTTTTAGATGAGGAAGTGAACTGAAGTGAAGGTGACCGGTGTGAACAAAAAGGGAAGAATCCTCTCATGATCTACTGCACAGATAAATTGAGTTGTTTATGCCCAATCAAAATCAACTGTCCTGGAATAACAAGTCAATGAAGATATAACCCACATGCCACCATGTGTGATGAGGATTGGACATTCAGCCTGGGTCCTTGGGGGGATGGATTTGGGGAAACTTTCTATATGTAACTTTCGCTCCTTTTGGTTCAGAACTTGCTTTTCTTTGGTTGCTATCATTTCAAACTTAGTAAAAGTACCTCTACAAACATGGAGTTGCGGGGTTTCTTTCCTGGGTTCCAAATGGAGGCACGCCTGAAAAATCAAATCAAAGCCATTTTTACTTCAAGCAGGTTCATATTAATAATTCTGAACTGGTGGTCTATAAATATGACAAATAAATACTGTATTATTCTAAGGTCTGTAATCAAGATGCTACCTCGCAAGCCAAAGGGGTTTTTCCTACATTTTACCAATTAGGATCCATGAGTCGGGGTGGCGCTGCAGGTAGAGTGCTGTACTACAGGCCACTGAAGCTGACTTGTAGATCTGAAGGTCAGCAGTTCAAAGCTCATCACTGGCTCAAGATTGACTCAGCCTTCCATCCTTCCGAGGTGGGTAAAATGAGGACCCGGATTGTGGGGGCAATAGCCTAGCTCTGTTAAAAAACTGCTATTGCTAACATGTTGTAAGCCGCCTGAGTTCAAGGAGAAGGGCAGCATAAAAATAGAATAAACAAACAAACAAACAAACAAATAAATAAATAAATATGCAATATGTAGGGCAACACTATAAATACACATCAGTAAAATAAGCTCAAAAATACACCAAGAATAAATGTTAAAGGAATTTCTAAATCATGAAATAGAAAAACAGATGTTCTTTCAAAGGAAAGAAAATTCTGATATATTTTTTTTAGCATAGGCACAATGCTTGCTGCTACCTGCCCCAATGTAACTTTGAAGTTGGCTTTGGTCGGACCCTTAGGGCTGTGTTAAAAGTTAAGAAACAGCCTGTAAATCATGCTTTGGCTTTTCCTTGTTCCCATTACTCAGGACATATCTGGAACATCGGCGGGTTCCTCTTGTTTCCATACCAGTGTGCTGCACACACATTGAACATTTCACATGTGCATGTCACTATGCTTTCGTACACGCATGTGTCCTCTCATGCAATTTTGCTTACACATATGACCAGAAGCAAAAAAGTGTCAAACATTGCATGTGCAAGTGTCTTCTCATGTGATTTTTCTTATGCGCATGTGCAGAAGCAAAAAACCCACAGAAAAATAGTTTTTAAAATGGCACTGCACATGGACGGGAAAGACAGCACCAGAGTTGTAGCATGTAAATTGTGCAATTGGTGGGCTGCTATCAGACTATTGCACTGGGGTGTACCAGTAGGAACCTATCTTTGATCTGGAACCATGCAAAATGTATGATCTGTCACCTAATTTGGCCTATTCTTAAAAACATGAAAACATGAAAATAATCTTCATTCCAGCTGCAACTATCAAACTCTTTGGATCTCAGTTATTCTTCATTGCATGGAAATCACATATTTGTTCCTCTTAAATTCACAGTTCTATTAACACCACACAAGCTTTTGTGTTAATTAAAGAATGGTATTAAGAGCTATCACTTTTGGTACTTTCTTTCTGTGCCACTGTTTTATTCATGGCTATCTTAGACCATGCCACTATTTTATTTATGCAATAAATATATAAATATTAATTAATTAACCAAAATCTTTCATTATGTTATTTAAAATTAGAAGGTAGATAATTTAAAAGAGAAAGTTCAGGATAATTCATGCTAATGAATACAGAAAGAAAAAAGAAAAAAATAGAAGTACCTTGGACACATGAATGATTTCAGTTTTTAAAATTTCCTTCATCATCATCATCATCATCATTATGATGATGATGATGATGATGATGAAAAGCATATATAACATTTTTATCATTTTCAACATTTCTACCCTTCAAAGAGGTAAATATATTTACAGTACATTGGTAAAAAAAAATATGGGGGAAGGAGATGGACAGCAAACAATCTTCAAAGATTAAAAATATTTTAATCTATCACCAATATAATAGTTCCTATGCCAATTAGTCTTGCATGTTTAGTATTCTTAGTAAGATTGATATTTGTCCTTGCTTTGTCATCTTCTTTGCAAAACATATAATGTTTCGTGTATCTCTTCAGTATATGCATTGGCTTCTCCCAAATGGGACATCTAGGTAATCAAGAGGGATTTTGCTGTTTGGGATTCCTATAATTAGAAGGCCAGGAATTACTTTATTGTCACTTTAAATGTACACTAATCGACATACATTAAAATGAAATTTCATTGCATACAGATCTCAAAGGGTTACCACCATATTCTGAAGCAACAGAAACAGATCATAAAGTGGTTAAATAGGGCCTCTAACAATGCTTTGAGCTTTAAGCACATAGCACTTATAAGCAGTATCCTGAATGACAGTTTCTTATAATCTTCTCGGCTGTCCTTACTACTCTCTGAATGGACTTTCTTTCTATGGGAAGAATCTATGAAAACTTAAATTTGAGGATTTAAGAGGGCTTTTGAATTTGGGCAAACTATAGTTGACCACTTAGTGAGCTTCGAAGATGACTAATGGTTTGCAGACCATATTGGAAGATTCCTGCTGCACAGATGATAAAAGTTGTTATCTGACGCAATATTATGAAATGTTTTACATTTAAATATTTAAAATTTGTTTGAAATACCAAATGAAAAATGTATGTCAACTAATTGAGAATTAATTATCTGTAGCACCCTTTAGTCATCCCATATTTTCACTTGAAATATTTAATCAACATTATGCTTTGTTTCTACTTAAAAAGTTACTCCACCAAAAACCTTTTTAGAAACAAGGGGGGGGGCAAGGACTCAATTGCTTTGAAGTTAATATCTCAATGTGCATATCATGCTTGCTACATTGCCAGGATGGTCCATTTACTAATTTTAGGGGATGCGAATGTAAATGTTGGCCTCAACCGACCACTAATTCGCCACAAAAGCAATCTGCTCTCTCTCTCTCTTTCTCTCTTTTCCTTTCACTCTCCATATCATAAGTGTTTTCCATTCTCTAGTAGGACTAGTGATGCTAAACAATCCATTTATTCTGCTTCATTTTTCAGTGTCTTTTCTTCGTGGATGTTATGCAACTGGCATGATCCTTATCCAGTGGTCACGGGTCATTGTTCTCTATGGACATTTCACCTCAGACTTCTGCACTAGTAAAAACAATAGATTTCTCTCTCTTGAGTAATATATTGGTGAAACGATGGATTTCTCTTTTTGTTTTCTTTTTTCTCTTTTTTATAATTGGTTTCATGGAAATGACCTAAAATTAAGGAGGATGGAAAATTGAGTTCCACTTGTGGAGAGATAAGGGGACACTGCAAGTTGGGCGGGTGGGTGCTGTGGCGGGGAAGCCGGTCTTGGGAGGGGCGGATCGGCAAGGATGGGCTACTAACCAGAATGGCAGGAATGCCATTCCGTTAGTGGAAATGGAGCATGTTATCTTGCTCTATTGCCGCTGGGCGTGCATGCACCATGCATGCGCAACTGGCACAATTCCGGTAAAATTACTGGGTTTTTGCTTCCACTCATGCATGGAAGAAAATAAATCGGCAATTTTTGCCCAAATCTTGCTGACGCAAGGACATCCGCACAAGATTTCGGCTGCTGCACATGGGCATGGATTTCTTGTTATTTATTTTGAGTGGTATTGAGCTGACTAGGCTTTTATGATCATAGTTGTCAGAATTTTATTTCTTTTTAGGATATCCGTCCATGAGATGTTTGTCATGCTCTCTCTGAGTCCCAGTTTCTTTTATCCCAGTACTGTAGAAGTATTGGAATGAAATTGATAAGACTTTGCCAGTTACCACTTCCAGCTTAAGAAGTAAGAAACAGAATGAAAATAATACCATTTTCCCCCATCAGTGAACCACTGGACCAATGAAACATTAGGCAAAAGGAAATCATGCAGAGCAGGGGGTGAGAAGAAATTAGCCCGAAGGTCCTTTCCAAATGTATGGGAAACTACTTGGAAAACACATCTTCTTGAGAACCTGTCCACAGAAAGAAAGTGACTAGAATTTGTTATCCCAACACAGGTAGGAGAAATGAAATCACAGAAGAATCCACCACTGGGGCCTTAATGATAACTCCCATCTCCCAGCTGTATCATTGCAAGACTAAAATCTGAATAGTGATGGATGGTGTGTAGAATAGGTTACCATGAAAAATTCCTAAAAAACACACAATTTCTCATCAGGGTGAGATGCTTTGGATTCTATTCTATTCTATTATGTCTTAATTTGTATCTCTGAAATGTTGGCATATGTATATGTCATATCCTTTTATTATGACAATTTTTATAAGTTGGATTCTTCCATGACAGGACAATCTTTTTCTTACTTTGCAAGAACATACAGTATATAGCTTTCTGATATATAAAGAAATTAGTGTCTGGGGATGTTATATTTTTTTAACATGTATTTATATGTTTACATTCCACCTTAATTTTACAAATAACTTTCTATTATATCAATAAAGTTTGTTAATAACTATATTTATATATTTTATTGGTTTATTTATATTTATTCAATCCATTTAAAATACCATTCAATCAGTTTTTCATTCAGGGAGTTATATTCTTTAAATCTTCATTCATTTGATATTTTAGAATGTAAGTTATATACATATATATATATATGACGGTCTTGGTATATTCGGGTTTCTTCCCGTGTAGGATTTGGAAATTTCTGGCGACGTTTCGATGAGGTCCCACTCATCATCTTCAGGCTGGTGTTTCTGTCCTTGTTCTCAGGCGAACACTGCGAGACCTTAGCTGCCTTCCTTCTATAAATACTGGTGGCTGGGTGTGGTTTGATGGCTCAGCAATTGCCTGCTGTGTAGAAACTTCCTGGTGAGTCAGAGGGGTAACAATTGGGGTCGTTGATGTAGCTGAGGTATGCTGATTAGTTAATGGTTGTAGATTAGGCGTGATGTCCTGAGTAGTTAGAACTTGCAGGCTGCTTGATTGCTTTACAATGTGTGTCCTGAGTCTGGTTTCTGTGGCTGGGATATGTTTGAGGGCTGGTTTCCAGATGTCTGGTAAGCGAGAGGTATCATCCCGCTTGTTCATATTTTGGGGATGTTTTTCTATCTCGATAGCTTCCATGATTATTCTTTTGCTGTAGTGTTCTGTTTTGGAAATTAATTTGGTACTGTCAAAATCAATTTCATGTCCTGTGGTTTTGAAGTGTTGGAAAAGGGAGGAGGTTTTTTCTTTTTTCTTTAATGCATTCTTATGTTCTGCAACACGTGCATTTACTCTCCTGCACGTGTTGCAGAACATAAGAATGCATTAAAGAAAAAAGAAAAAACCTCCTCCCTTTTCCAACACTTCAAAACCACAGGACATGAAATTGATTTTGACAGTACCAAATTAATTTCCAAAACAGAACACTACAGCAAAAGAATAATCATGGAAGCTATCGAGATAGAAAAACATCCCCAAAATATGAACAAGCGGGATGATACCTCTCGCTTACCAGACATCTGGAAACCAGCCCTCAAACATATCCCAGCCACAGAAACCAGACTCAGGACACACATTGTAAAGCAATCAAGCAGCCTGCAAGTTCTAACTACTCAGGACATCACGCCTAATCTACAACCATTAACTAATCAGCATACCTCAGCTACATCAACGACCCCAATTGTTACCCCTCTGACTCACCAGGAAGTTTCTACACAGCAGGCAATTGCTGAGCCATCAAACCACACCCAGCCACCAGTATTTATAGAAGGAAGGCAGCTAAGGTCTCGCAGTGTTCGCCTGAGAACAAGGACAGAAACACCAGCCTGAAGATGATGAGTGGGACCTCATCGAAACGTCGCCAGAAATTTCCAAATCCTACACGGGAAGAAACCCGAATATACCAAGACCGTCATACCTGTACCCGTGAAAATCTACGAAAATATATATATATATATATATATATATATATATA
This sequence comes from Erythrolamprus reginae, assembly GCF_031021105.1. Lineage (NCBI taxonomy): Eukaryota > Metazoa > Chordata > Lepidosauria > Squamata > Dipsadidae > Erythrolamprus > Erythrolamprus reginae. The sequence continues at coordinate 39,113,449 of NC_091963.1, read as the reverse complement.
TATATATATATATATATATATTCGTAGATTTTCACGGGTACAGGTATGATGGCCTTGGCATATTCGGGTTTCTTCCCGTGTAGGATTTGGAAATTTCTGGCGATGTTTCGATGAGGTCCCACTCGTCATCTTCAGGCTGGTGTTTCTGTCCTTGTTCTAGAAACCCGAATATACCAAGACCATCATACCTGTACCCATGAAAATCTACAAAAACATATATATATGTATTCATTCTTCTTATTACACTTTCCTGAATTCTTTTTATTAGGCATGTTAATAAATGAAACTTATCAGTTCTTTATAAAGTATTCAACTCCCTCTAGCTGCCAAGAAAAATAATTACAGCTTAATTTTATAAAGAGAAATGTATGTATAAAAGTCTAAGTTTCTTCTCTTTTTCTCTTTTGGCATAGTGCTTTCTTTTTTATGTATAATGTTTTACTGAACATACTACATGTAATTCATATTCTCAAATAATCTGATTTATTCTCCTTCCCATTTTATTAGAAACCTCCTGAAACTAGTTATTGAAAAAATAAATAAAGATGGAATTCATTCCAAAATTCTGATTTCATTTGAAACACTTTTTTTAAAATGCAATTTTAAAATTTTGTGTGTCTTATTTTGAAACCATTCCTTTAATTCTAATGAATTACTCTAGTGAAATCTAACTGGTTTCAAATTATGCAATAACATTGCATTCTTCCGGAAAAAAGATTGTTTTCTGAACATCTCTGAAATGTTGTAGAATATATGTTTCAAGGTACTTTAAGTCTTATGACATACCTATTGATAATATGTTCAGAAGGACTCATCTGCTCCCGTACTCATCAAATTGAAGGAAAGCTTTTCCAATAAATTGCCCTCAGCTACTTCACCTGCAACCCATTTGTAGATATTATTCTGCAGAACAACATCTCATTTTCATGGAACTCTACCAAACACGTGACTTTGTCCACCTTTATTGACATGGCATTTCCAAAAACACTGGAAATGAATCTAAATGTGATTCTGTCTTGCATAGCCTAGCATTTTTGTCCTCATGGTGATCAAACCCGATGACTATGAGAAGTCCATAGACAGGATATAAATGCAGTAGCAAATTGTGTCTTGCAGTTTCCAATATGGTAGGTATTGTGTTATATTTCAGGAGAGTAAACTCTTCACCATGTAAGGAAGTCTTTGAATGGATCTTCCACTTGTTGGAGAGGTCCAAGGTTCTTCTTTTCAGAAAGTGAACTATTTGTAATGAAAATGGACAATATCTGTAAGGGAAAGGTCAATTATAAGCAAAAAGATAAGTAAAGGAACTGCTGATCTGTTTGCAGTTGGAAGAAACTTACTGCAATAGCAGCCTTTACAGGGAAAGGGGCTATATCAATGCTTCTTGAACTACACCATTAGAATCATATTAACAAAAAAGGATAAAGATTGATTTGCTACTGATTAATTTCCCTAGATATTTGTATGCTCAAATATAGTTACAGTAATCAGATTTGGACATTGGTTGTTACAAGAAGCAGTAAATAAGTGAAATTAAACTTTGCATACAATTTTGCTTCTGTTTTCCTTTGCTGTTCAGAACTGCAAAACCATTAAGCAAAGATTGGTCATAAAAGTACACCGCTCAAAAAAAAAAAGGGGGAACACTTAAACAACACAATATAACTCCAAGTAAATTAAACTTCTGTGAAATCAAACTGTCCATTTAGGAGGCAACACCGATTGACAATCAATTTCACATGCTGTTGTGCACATTCAACTTTGTACAGAACAAAGTATTCAATGCGAATATTTCTTTCATTCAGATCTAGGATGTGTTATTTGAGTGTTCCCTTTATTTTTTTGAGCAGTATATTTTTTCATCATTGCCATAACTGTGAACAGTCACTAAACAAAGCAGTTGCTAAATGAGAATTACTTGTATATTGGTAGCATTCTTCCTGTTTAGCTGAACATCTCCCATGGAACATTTTTTTTTAGATTTTTGGTCTGAGAAAAGAAAGAAAGAAAAATTTACATTAGACTATAAGGTCTTGTTTTTGTCTCTGCCTCAAACAAAATCAATCAATTCTAAAATGAGTAAAATGCTAGGAAGATAGTTTTATATGCTGTCTTGTAGAACTTAAAGAAAAATAGAAAGTGAAAGAGAGATCATGAAGAAAGGAACGTATTAATAATTATTATATTCTCCTCACAGCTGCAGATAAAATGGACTTAATTCAATTAAAAATGCCTTTTACCATTTTAAACATTGTACCCTTATTTTAATTAAACTTGTTAGCAGTTTATCTTCCTTTCTAGAGGGCTTTGATTCTTTTTTTAATCACTCCAGAATATTTAAACTGTTGGATGAACTAAATTAAACAGGGAACGGTTTCAAGCCATGCACTTTCAAAAGATAAAGTGTAAATTTTGTTCACCTATTGAAGAACTGCTTCTCTAACTTTGAATACACTCAATTGTAATTAATTGTTATTATCTTAAGCTAAATGAGAACCAGTAGGGGGAACTGTGTGGGTGGGAAGATATGATGTATTAATTGAGCCAGGCAACTTAGTACCCTGTAGGTAACCCCAAATTTAATTTAAAAACACCCTTACTCCACAATAGTAGAAGCAAGATTGGGGATGATCCTCCATATGAAATCAGGAGAAGCTGTTGTCTCTATGCCAGTCACAGTCAAATTGTGTGAACAGGGTGGCTTTCATTAAGCGATCAATAATATATTTTATTAGTTCCAGAACAATGCACATGCCCACTAGAAGAAATCTCACTCCACTGTTTTAAGTGTGAATACCATAATTAACTGAAAGAAAAAATAAATTAGTTTCCTCTGAAATCTGGAGGTTTTCAAGCTACAAAAGTCCAATTACAAATTAGCAAGCTGTGAATAATCAGATTTTTTAAAAATCAGCCTCAAAGCTATAAGTGGTTCACTTGAAATATCCCTCAGATTTAAAATGCTGAAGTTTAAAAGCAATTGTTGAAAAATAGCAGGCAAAACCTTAACTTTCGTCCAGGTTGTGCTGACTGCAGTTATATTGTTTGAAGATCTCTGGTGCCTCTAGCATATGGCTAGTTCGATTATATATTCAGATCAATAGCTTGTTCAAGGCCATCATTTTATTGTTAACCTTGTGTAGCTACAGTAGCCAGAAGATAAAATGCATGGGGGTGCCACATCTCCAAGATTACAGCTTGTTTTAGACTTGCTTTGCTGGATGTCATAGAATGTAGGCTTTGAATATGTCATTCTGAGACAGTTGTATACCTGTTGCATTTATATTTCTCAAAACGTTAACATTCTGGCTATGGTTTGTTCAAATAACAATGTGCCTTGCCTTTCACCTGCCTCCCAACAGAAAGTCAGATCAACCAATCAGCATGTGGGATATGCATCTTCACACAACGCACAGTTAAAATTTGCTTATCTAATCAACCTCTTCACAGCATAGGCATTAATGTCCACAGTTGTGGGCAATTCTAAAACAAGGTTACCAATCCAGCTGCAACTAGGCATGTTTCTTATATAACCCTAGCAGTCTAATTAATGTTTCTGATTATCACCTTCACTGCCAGTCTAGAAACAACAGAATGTCACATCAGAAAAAGGAGCTCCATCTCTTGGCCACGTTACAAGAAATTGCTGAACTTATTGTGTTCACTGGATTGATGTGTTATTCTATGAATATACACATATGAATACTTTCAAACTGCCCGGTTGGCATGGATATAAAAATATTGTGATTATCACTTGTACAAAAGACAAATAAAATGAATTGGGAACACTTGTGGTGAGGATTAAGACAAAATCTCTGCATGTCTTTTATTTCTGGGGATGGCAAAAGTTTAAATGAAGTGCATTTTGGTTATATAAATAGACTAAAACATACACATAAAAGACTTCAGACAAGAGCTCAACATGGGAACTGTAAAATACCATGCATTAGCGTTTGCTAACAAAATCACACTATTATGTTTCTGAATAACTACCCAGTCAGTCACTGAACAAAGAACTCTGTATTTGGAAACTGTAGTTTGATTGGATCCATTTGCAAAACTTGCCAAGTGGTGCTATTTTTAATGATGTAATCATTAGACCTCGGTTAAAATGGCAAGTATGTATGCATTTAGAAGAAAAAGTAGAGGAATGCTTTCAGGTTTACATGATATATATTTTATGGAAAGTAAAGACTTTTTCTTTTTTGAACCAGTGGCTTAAAAATGCAATAAATCCTTTTGATTTAGAATGGAAGTTATCTAAAATTAATGGAGATTGGCTGTTGACCTTGGCATAGATACTTAATTTATGGACATATTATTGCTTACAATGAAATCCTCTATTTGATCAGAATGTCATCCTCCTTTTCAGCTATGTCTAGCCTAATCCTAACTCTGAACTCCCAATACTGTATTATTTTAGGCTGAATGGAAGGAAAGGCCTTTGTAAAAACCTTTTCACTCATTGGAATAGACATGGGATTATTATAAAACAATAGTTATGAGGAATTTCCTTTCCTTACTCTCCACCCTCCAATGGCAAATGGAACCTTTTAATGTCTGCTGCCTTTAAGAACATGACAGATGGCGCAACAGATGGGGTGTTATTGGAAGTTTGACTGGATTATAAATCTCTCGTGCTGATTATCATGAAATCAAAAAGAAAGATAGAGTACATTTTAACGTAATCAGAATTGAAGTGATATTTGTTTCTCTGGATAGGAGGCAACTCTGAAGCCCTTTGAATAACCTACTCGGAGTAGACACATTTATCATAGTTGTGATTTTTGAGGTGTTAGTTGTAAAGAAAAGAAAGCACTTCACATTGGAATCTTTTCTGATCTATTAGAAATTATGTTTATATAATTCCAAAGAGTACAGTCACCATGTACTTTACTGCTCAACTATATAACTATAACAGTAAACTCTAATCAGAACAAGAGAACATGGCCATAGAATATATTCCACAGTTCCAAACTTGTAAATACTGTTATATACTGGCTGCATACTACTGTAGTAATTGCATAGAACTACATTTCAACAATTAATTCCAACATTATCAGTAGCAGATGTCATTCAGGAGACTTGTAGAGTTCAACAACTATCTCTGAGCAATCTATCCTTATTGTTCTTTGCTCAGTCATTCATTCCAGTGATGGGATTCAAAAATGTTTACTACCAGTTTGTTGGGTATGGCTTGGTGGGAGTGGCAGAGGAAGGATCAGCAAAGGGCAGCCATTTGCAGCCCTACTGGAATGCTTGGGGGGCCACGTGCGTGCACCCTTCAGCTTCCTGGGCATGCACAGTTTACCATTTTGCCAAACCTGGTATTTCCTTGCTTCTGTGCATGCATGGAGGCAGGGAAATGCTGAGCAACTGAACAGCTGAGCGACTCAGCTTTGCTCTCTTGGTGGGATGAAGGGTGGTGATGTGGAAGGACTCAAGTGCTTGCCTGGGAATCGAACAGCAGATGAAGGTCGCACCGGTGTAGTTTCCATGCAGGAAAAGATCCGTAAAGGAATTTTGCTCTGCTGCCTTTCCCGGGGCAACGCCGATCCAGCAACAGGGGCAGGAAGAAAGGGAAGGGAATCTGAAACTTTCTAATGAGATGCTGAGTGGAGCCGGGCTGCCCCCACCTTCTTAAACTTCCCACTTCACTTTAGGACATCCTCTCTCCAACACTTCTGCACAAGTAAGACCACCATGATGTCTTACCTGTACAGAAGTGGATGAGGAGGAGGGAGGATCTTGCTCGGTGGAGGGGCGCTCTGTCTGCTCCCCTCATCCTTCGAGCAGCAGCCAATTTGTCCAGGTCTGGGCTTGGTGGTAAGAGGTGCTGGGTCGGGCCTCCAGCACTGTGCTCCCGAAGGCCACAACTTGCTTGGAGCAGCCGCCATCGCAGTAGAATAAGGTAACAACATTAAAGCCTCAACATTTTTTTTGGGTAGCTACTGTGCAGTAGCCATTTTTATAACAACAAACTCTATCTAATCAGTAAACCCCAAAGTCAAAACTTCATTTTTTTTTCCATTTCAAACACAATATCCAAAAGTTGTTTCCAAGTGGAAATAAATATGTTATTTTATTTGATTAGGTAATCAATTTAGCCATCTCATTAATTCCATCAATTTTTCCAGCCAATCATTCATTGTGGAAATTAAAAATATCTTTCCATTATAGTGCATAAAATATTCTTGCTGCTATCAAAATATATAACAGCAAGGTTTCAGTTCTTTTTTAAGTTCTTTGTCCATTAAGCCTAAAATAAAGTGGCGCTCAAGGCGGCAAGATGCGCGTACCATGCCGCCTTGATTGCATCAGCGGAATCCCGCCCGGCCGCTCTGTTTAGGGTGACCCGCTCCCTTCTCAACCAGGGGGGAGTTGGGGACCCCTTACAGAGTAGTGCCGAGGATTTTAACACGTTTTTCGCTGATAAAGTCGCTCGGATCCGGGCCGATCTCGACTCCAATTGTATAACAGAGTCGACTGACAATGAGTCAGTCGAGGTGACTGGGGCACGTACTTGTCCACCTGTCTGGGAAGAGTTTGATCTGGTGACACCTGATGAAGCGGACAAGGCCATTGGAGCTGTGAGTTCCGCCACCTCTTTACTGGATCCGTGTCCCTCCTGGTTGGTTTCGGCCAGCAGGGAGGTGACGCGGAGCTGGGCCCAGGAGATTACCAACGCTTCCTTGGGGAGGGGAGTTTTTCCATCACTCTATAAAGAAGTGCTCATGCGCCCCCTCCTCAAGAAGCCCTCCCTGGACCCAGCTGTGCTTAACAACTATCGTCCAGTCTCCAACCTTCCCTTTATGGGGAAGGTTGTCGAGAAGGTGGTAGCGCTCCAGCTCCAGCGGTCCTTGGAAGAAGCCGATTATCTAGGTCCCCAGCAGTCGGGTTTCAGGCCCGGTTACAGCACGGAAACCGCTTTGGTCGCGTTGATGGATGATCTCTGGCGGGCCCGGGACAGGGGTTTATCCTCTGTCGTGGTGCTCCTTGACCTCTCAGCGGCTTTCGATACCATCGACCATGGTATCCTTCTGCGCCGGCTGGAGGGGTTGGGGGTGGGAGGCACTGTTCTTCAGTGGTTCTCCTCCTACCTCTCTGGCCGGTCGCAGTCGGTGTTAGTGGGGGGTCAGAGGTCGACTCCTAGGTTTCTCCCTTGTGGGGTGCCTCAGGGGTCGGTCCTCTCCCCCCTGCTATTCAACATCTACATGAAACCGCTGGGCGAGATCATCCAAGGACATGGGGTGAGGTATCATCAATATGCGGATGATACCCAGCTCTACATCTCCACCCCATGCCCAGTCAACGAAGCGGCGGAAGTGATGTGCCGGTGCCTGGAGGCTGTTGGGGCCTGGATGGGTGTCAACAGACTCAAGCTCAACCCGGATAAGACGGAGTGGCTGTGGGTTTTGCCTCCCAAGGACAATTCCATCTGTCCGTCCATTACCCTGGGGGGGGAATTATTGACCCCCTCAGAGAGGGTCCGCAACTTGGGCGTCCTCCTCGATCCACAGCTCACATTAGAAAAACATCTCTCAGCTGTGGCGAAGGGGGCGTTTGCCCAGGTTCGCCTAGTGCACCAGTTGCGGCCCTATCTGGACCGGGACTCACTGCTCACAGTCACTCATGCCCTCATCACCTCGAGGTTCGACTACTGTAATGCTCTCTACATGGGGCTACCCTTGAAAAAAGTTCGGAAACTTCAGATCGTGCAGAATACAGCTGCGAGAGCAGTCATGGGCTTACCTAGGTATGCCCATGTTTCTCCATCACTCCGCAGTCTGCATTGGCTGCCGATCAATTTCCGGTCACAATTCAAAGTGTTGGTTATGACCTTTAAAGCCCTTCATGGCACTGGACCAGAATATCTCCGAGACCGCCTACTGCCGCACGAATCCCAGCGACCGATTAGGTCCCACAGAGTGGGCCTTCTCCGGGTCCCGTCAACTAAACAATGTCGGTTGGCGGGCCCCAGGGGAAGAGCCTTCTCTGTGGCGGCACCGGCCCTCTGGAACCAACTCCCCCCGGAGATTAGGATTGCCCCTACTCTTCCTGCCTTCCGTAAACTCCTTAAAACCCACCTTTGTCGTCCCCCTGGGCATGTTTAATTTATATATGGTATGCGTGTGTGTATGTCTCTTAGTATATGGGGTCTTTTAAATCTTTAAACATTTTAAAAATTGTTAGATTATTTATGATTTGTTGTTACATGTTGTGAGCCGCCCCGAGTCTTCGGAGAGGGGCGGCATACAAATCGAATTAATAATAATAATAATAATAATAATAATAATAATAATAATAATAATAATAAAAGTTTTTGGTTTTATTTTTATATATTCTTTAAGAATATTACCGTATTTTCCTTTTCCTCCTTAAAAGAGGCTGATAATTATTGTTGTGTGTTCCCTGTCAGCCTTTAGAATATTCAGAATCAGAATAAGGGGATGAAATAGAAGCTGTCAATTTACCTGATTTAAGAGATGTGATTTAGTGAGGAGGAGGAAGCAGACCAGTGGTCAAATGAAAGTGTACAGAGAATGTATCTTCGGACAGCTCGAGCATAGAAGATAGCAGATGGATTTAACCCAAAGTTCAGGAGGGTGCAGAAAAGAATGGAAGAAATTGGTGAGAGGAAGTTATGAAATGATATTTTAGAGCGTGTAAGTTAATTAATTAATTACATGACTTCCAGAATTGAATGGAAGCAGAAGCGCTTTCATCAAAATGAAATCAAGCCAAAATGGCGATTATTGTCTTTGCTTCCTGATAAGTGAGTTTTCTATTGCATGATTTATTGCTTTGTAATCAACAGAAACTGGCTCAGAGGTAAGAAAATGTTTCTAAGCAAACAGTGAGCTAATTAGAGAGATAAATAACCTTGTATCTAGTCTGAAAGACTTGTAAATACTTTTTTTCTGTAACGGAACTGTAATTTACTAGGATAGAAGTGGAAGAAATAAAAGAAGTGTTATTTGTTTGAAAATTAACCATCTGAGAAGCTTATTATGAACAGTCCAGCCTGATTCAGAACAATAATTAGAGTGCATCTTATACTCTGAATGTAGCTTCCCCCTCCCTAACTAGCTGCTAATGATCTTCCCAATTCTTGCCTTGCAAGCTCTTTCATAGTTTCTCTCTGTGAAGAATGTTTTCCATTTTTCTCTCTGTGAAGAATGTTTTCTTTGCAGGGTTTTTTTTCATTGCTCTAACTTGCTCCAAGTAAGTTTCTTTCCAGCCCTAACTAGACGGTAAGAGTTCCCAGCTCTTACCAGATTGCAAGCTCTTTCATTGTTACTCTCTGCCAAGAATGTTTTCCAAACTCTGTCTGTGATTTTTTTTCTTCATTCCCTATTTGCTCCAAATGTTTCTTTCCAGCCCAAACCAGGTGCTAACAATGTTCCCAGCTCTTACCGGTTTGCAAGCTCTTTCATTGTTAACTCTCTGCAAAGAAGAATGTTTCCCAAGCCCTAAGTCTTTTCAGGGTTTTTTCCATTGTTCTACTTGCTCTGACTGTTTCTTTCCAGGTGATAATGATGTTTCAAGCTCTTACTGGCTTACAAGCTCTTCCATTGTTATTCTCTCAGAATAAAGGTTTTTTTAAGCCCTTAACCAGGGAATAAATAATGTCCTGAAGTTGACCAGACTAAGGACGCTAGCCAGATGAATATCTGGTAAGCAGATTATTTCACCTATTTTATTCTTATATTCCGGTGTGTTTTATACTCCGAAAAATACGGTATGTATTTTAAAGATTAATATTACACCGGTATGTATTTATTTTTGATTTGACACAGATACACCAAAGATAATTAAAAGTTCCTTTTTTACATATGCAACCTATTCCCAATTTTTCATTCTGCTCTTGAATAGGTTCCCAAGAAGATCAAGACCATAGGTTCACCAGGGAAGCCAACTTAATGACACACCTAGGATAAAAGATTCAGGAGCAATGATTCTTAACCACTCTCCGCTTGCTCACCTAAGAAGTCTATTTTGATTAGATGAGAAATAAAGCTATCTTGGAGGACATATAGAGTGTCTTCCTAATCAACTTGCTCAGACTGAAGAAGTTACCTAGGTAAGGAACAAAATATTTCAAATCAGAAGAAAATAAGTGCAGTTGCCTAACTCAACTTGCCATGTATTAAAATCTGTAATCTAGAAACTAATTATTGCTTTACTATTTAAAAGACATAAATTAGAATGTACGTCTATCTTCAACTAAGATATTTGGATAATGATTGAACCTTAAAATTCTAAAAAAGAAAGAAACAGAGAATTTTAATTGATATGAGCTCATTCCACTATATGCCAGAATTATCAACAGAATGTATTGAAAAACAAAAAATAAAAATCTTTCATTAGTTCCTTAACATTGTAATGGGACAATCCAAGCCATACTTGGATAAAGGATTCTAGAAGGAAATGAAGTTCTTTTTTCATTCACATCTGATTTATTTAATTTAATCAAGAAATAAATTAAGGGCTAAAGCAAATTAAAAGGAAAGAGAGGGAAACAGTATAATTAGTTAAGAGCTCTTGCCTCATTAAGAGTACAATCCTAAACAGATTTAGTAAGTCCTTTGGAATATGATTTTGATTATTGTATTGTAATGTAATGTTTTATCTTCTAACATTGCAGATTTTACTATAGTATTGTTGTTGTTGTTATTGTGGTTGATACTACTAATGTTGTGTAGGGATTATGTAAGCCAAATAAAAGCCACACAAAGTAAATTAGCTATGCTTAGGATAATGCAGAAACAGTTATCTGGACAGCTTAGTGGAAATTTGCTTAGAAACAGTGACTCATCAGTTAGCCATGAACTTAAAAATTCCTTAGCACACTCATGGCAAGAGATAGACACAAACAGTATGATTGGCTAGCAACTCAGCCTCCGATAGGAGCTTTAAGTAAAAGTTAGTAACCTATTAAAAGCTTTAGATGAGAGTTTTTATAACCAATTAGAAGTTTAAAAGAAATAGCCTATAAAAAGTTATGTATTCAGAAGCCTTATTTTTGCATATAGAAATAGCCTATAGAAACTTATATATTCGAAAACCTTATATTTGTAGCCTATAAGAAACCTATATTAAGAAAAATTAAACTTGCATATAGCCAATAGAATGTTACCAGTTGAAACCCCTCATTTGCATATGAGGAGCATAAAAGAAGCGTACCTGTAACAATAAAGCTTTGTCACTTTACCCAGACCATTGACTCCGTGTTTCATTGGTAAGCACTAGTAATGGTTTCAGGATCGGGCCTCGTGAAGTGAACCACCACAGGGTTGTCGAGACCCCCGTCCAGCGGGGATCGCGTCTCGTCAATGTTGCTTTGGCAGGCTTTCTCTCCTGAAAGATTGTTTAGAAATATTTATATTAAAAGGAAAATAAATATCACTTTCTTTGTTTTCAATTCTAAGATAATTCCATCTTATTCCCAAATCAATTTACATTTTTAAAAGACTGACCGAGATTACAGTTTTGTAGTATAGTAATGTACTTACTTTTTTACATGTTTTTCAGATGCACATTTAAAAAATGAACATATTGCAACATTCTAGGAAATCTGAAAATAGAAGGATAATTACTTTCTGGTTCACATACTGCTTCAGGAAACGTGAATTAAATCAGCTCTTACTATGATAAAAATTGAACAAATTCTTTCCTATGCCAACATAAAAACTTCTCATAAGAAAAAGAATCATCACTATTTGGATGTCAAATCATGTAGTCACATGGGATAGACAGTGATTGAAATCCCTGCATATTGCAAATAGGAATATTACAGATATATATACATTATGTCAATTTGAAGTTTTACATAGTGACATAATATGTAATTACTGCTGAAGAGCAGATAGTTTTATAAAACAGATGTATGTGGGGGGGGAGACACTAAAGTTAGCAATATAACTTTCACAAGAAAGTATTCTTCAGGCTACTGTTTGCATGAAGGAAAAATAAAGCCAAATTTTATTTAGGAAAGCTTATAAATTGCTAAGAATCTGTAATATGCCATCACACATTGTGGATAGCATATCCATACTGGCCACTTGTCTTATCATCACAAAAAGCTACCAATCATTTCTAGAAACAGAAACAGACAATATTGTACCCTGTAAATTCTCTACTCCAGTGTTTTTCAACCAGTGTGCCGCAAGACATGGTCAGGTGTGCCGCGAAGCTCAGAGAGAGAAAGAAAGCAAGAGAGAGAGAGAGAGAACAAGAAAAAGAAAGCAAGAGAGAGAGAGAGAAAGCAAGAGAGAGAAAGAAAGCAAGAGAGAGAGAGAAAGAGAGGGAGGGAAGGAGAGAGAGAGAAAGACATAGAGGGAGGTAGGGAGGGAGAGAGAAAGAAAGTAAAAAAGAGAGGAAGGAAGAGAAAGAAAAAGGGATGGAGAGAGAGAGAGAGAAAGAAAGAAAGAGGAAGGGAGAGAAAGAGGGAGGGAGAGAGAAATAGAGCGAAAGGGAGGAAGAGAGAGAGAGATAATTTTTTTGTCCAAACTTTTTTAGCCCCCACCCCCACCCCACTCAATGCGCCCCAGGGTTTCGTAAATGTAAAAAATGTGTCTCGGCTCACAAAAGGTTGAAAATCACTGCTCTACTCCTTATCAGAGCAATTTCTAGGTGCAGTTTTTCTGTCCTGCTTCTAAAATACTTCTGCCCATTTCATGGTATCTTGAATAATCCAATCCAATCCATAAATTTCTTTCTAGTTCCTTGGCAACTTGGCAGAAAAAAAGGAATATCCCTTCAACTAAGTCTGCGTTTTTGTACTCTTATTTTTTTTTAAGGCTGCCTTTTTACCAGGGATGCACAATAGTTGTCCTTCATGCCTTACAAATGAAATATTTTTGATTAAAAATCCAGCAGAAACATATTTTAATCAACTATTTTCTTTCCATGAGCTTTCTACCTTCCCTTATTCTTTTTGGTTTTCTAAATATGCCAAATGGACACTGCTTTATCATTTTCTTAGCTGAGATTAAAAAAGAACTTCCTGTGAGCACCATGGCAACCTGACATTCTGCTGTTAATGGGACTCACCCTGTTTACAAAGAGAAGAGATCAGTGCTGGATCCAGCCTGACAAAATCTTTCCAGTAGAAGGAGAAATTGTTGAGATTATCCACATGATTCCAGATAGTTCTGTTCTTTGTGAGTAGATCACAGAAAATGTCATTTTGTGATTGAGTATGGCTACATTCATAATGGAGCCTTTAATGGACATAAGCTCAACTAAGCCTTCTTTCTTAATCACTTTTTGGATTATTATTTTTATTTCAATGGAGAGCTTGAGACCTTTTAGATTAGTAGATTTTACTGTATTTATTTGGTAAATTCATTTCTTGTTACTCATGAAGTAACAAGACATACCTGACAGGAAATAGGAGCAGATGAACTAATACAGTGGTACCTCTACTTAAAAACTTAATTCATTTCATGACCAGGTTCTTAAGTAGAAAAGTTTGGAAGTAGAAGCAATTTTTTCCCATAGAAATAAATGTAAAAGCAAATAATGCGTGAGAAACCATTAGGAAATAAATAAAAGTTTGGAATTTGGGTGGGAGGTGGAGGAGGAAGATGAGGAGGAGGACAGTCGCTGCCAAAGGAAGAAGGTGAGGTGAGAGGAGTCAAAAAAAATACAAAACTCTAAGGCTTAAAAAAAAAGGGACTCTGAGGCGGCCCCCAGAGAAAGGAAAATGCTCTGTTCGCTTTGGGCTGCCAAGAGTGAAGGGAGTGTTTCTTTTCTCTGGGTGCTGGCAGAGGTTTATTCCCTCTCCAAATGCCCAGAGAAAGAAAAATGCTTAATTCGCTCTGGACTGCCTAGAGCGAAAGGAGTGTTTCTTTTCTCTGGGTGCTGGCAGAGGTTTATTCCCTCTCCAAATGCCCAGAGAAAGGAAAATGCTTCATTCGCTCTGGACTGCCTAGAGCGAAAGGAGTGTTTCTTTTCTCTGGGTGCTGGCAGAGGTTTATTCCCTCTCCAAATGCCCAGAGAAAGGAAAATGCTTCATTCGCTCTGGACTGCCTAGAGCGAAAGGAGTGTTTCTTTTCTCTGGGTGCTGGCAGAGGTTTATTCCCTCTCCAAATGCCCAGAGAAAGAAAAATGCTTAATTCGCTCTGGACTGCCTAGAGCGAAAGGAGTGTTTCTTTTCTCTGGGTGCTGGAAGAGGTTTATTCCCTCTCTAAATGCCCAGAGAAAGGAAAATGCTTCATTCACTCTGGACTGCCTAGAGCGAAAGGAGTGTTTCTTTTCTCTGGGTGCTGGAAGAGGTTTATTCCCTCTCCAAATGCCCAGAGAAAGGAAAATGCTTCATTCGCTCTGGACTGCCTAGAGCGAAAGGAGTGTTTCTTTTCTCTGGGTGCTGGCAGAGGTTTATTCCCTCTCCAAATGCCCAGAGAAAGGAAAATGCTTCATTCGCTCTGGACTGCCTAGAGCGAAAGGAGTGTTTCTTTTCTCTGGGTGCTGGCAGAGGTTTATTCCCTCTCCAAATGCCCAGAGAAAGAAAAATGCTTAATTCGCTCTGGACTGCCTAGAGCGAAATGAGTGTTTCTTTTCTCTGGGTGCTGGCAGAGGTTTATTCCCTCTCCAAATGCCCAGAGAAAGGAAAATGCTTCATTCGCTCTGGACTGCCAAAGCTTCCTTAAGCGCCACTGAAAGGCTCCTCTGGCAACCCAGAAAAGCCCGAGATGGCTGGGATTAAAGGGGGAATGGCAGGAAATTGGTCAGGCCTTCATGCAGCTCTCAAATTTCCTGGGGAATTTTTCCGGGTTTGGGTTCTTAAGTAGAAAATGGTTCTTAAGAAGAGGCAAAAAAAATCTTGAACACCCAGTTTTTATTTTAAGAAGAAGTTCTTAAGTAGAAAAGTAGAGGCATTCTTAAGTAGTGGTGCCACTGTATTACTTTATGGTAAGACTACATTAACAGAACCTTGAAAATATGAAAACACAAGCTTCCTGATGCCACTTTTAACTACTTGATCCATTAAGGTGAGTCCTTCCTAAGTTTCTTTATTTGATGTGCACCCTGCCTGCTCTGCTCTTGCTGGCCAAAGGTGGGCTCAATGCCTCTGCCTCCCAGGTAGAGTGCCACATTTGTTTGCCTTCTGGTCACCTCTGAAGCTGCACTCAGGCTGCCCAGGGCCCCACTCCATGTAGAGGAGAGGGAGAGAGAATGGGGGTCTCCCCAACAGGATCCAGGTTGGAGTTTCCTTATTTTTCACGGAACTCTAATGCTTGGCTTTGTCTGCCAGATCCACTCCCCTTCTGCAGCCAAAATGTTGGATTCATTTAATATGTGAAAGTGGACAGGAGAGCACAGATAGATAGATAGATAGATAGATAGATAGATAGATAGATAGATAGATAGACAGACAGACAGACAGACAGACAGACAGACAGACAGACAGACAGACAGACAGACAGACAGAGACAGACAGACAGACAAAGAGGTGGTCTGCTGGAACCGGTTTGGACCAACCATAATTCCGATCACCTGCTGGGCTCACCCACCCACCCACCCACCCTGACATTTATGCAATCCTTTATATCTCACATTCCAGCTCGCTTACCCCACGTACATGGCCCAGTTGATTTTCACACCTTGCCTGCTCTATTTACCGTGGCTGCCCAAAAAGGTATGCTGGAAGCTGTACGCATGAAATTGTCATGTATTTGAAGCTACATGTTCACATTTTCAGTTCCACATTAGGCAAACCAGTTGTTAAATAGAAACATAGAAACATAGAAGACTGACAGCAGAAAAAGACCTCATGGTCCATCTAGTCCGCCCTTATACTATTTCCTCTGTTTTATCTTAGGATGGATATATGTTTATCCCAGGCATGTTTAAATTCAGTTACTGTGGATTTACCAACCACGTCTGCTGGCAGTTTGTTCCAAGGATCTACTACTGTTTCAGTGAAATAATGTTTCCTCACGTTGCTTTTGATCATTCCCCCAACTAACTTCAGATTGTGTCCCCTTGTTCTTGTGTTCACTTTCCTATTAAATTATTAAATTATGTGGAGCCCACCTCTAGTTAGAGGGAGAGAGAGAGAGAGAGAGAGAGAGAGAGAGAGAGAGAGAGAGAGAGAGAGAGAGAGAGAGAGAGATGAGACAGAGAAAGAGATTTAAAGAGAGGGAGAAAAAGAGAAAGACGGAGGGGGGAAGAGAGAGAGGGAGGGAGAGAAGAAAAGGAGGAAAGAAAGGGGGAAGGAAAAGAAATGACATTACAAAGTTTCTATTTTTTATTGTTGCTAAACATAATATTTCAAAAGCAGAAAAATGAAGGGGCATAAAAGGGTATTTATCGGGTGATTTTTTTCCTGCCTTTTCTTGTTTCCTTAATCTATTTTTCTGTATTTCACTCATGTTTATGTTTTTATATAAAGATTCTAAGAAAAAATAGGTCTTTCAAATTAATCTATTCAATATCATGAACTCTGCAAGTTGCATTTTCACTCTGCAAATACTATTTTTATCTGTCTATTATGATTAAAATCATGTTATTTTCTGCTTTCATATGGAAATTTTGTTTTGCAGAAGAATTAAGTTATCATTGACCTGTGCTATATTGTTATATATATTTTAATTTGTATATTGTTTAGACAGCTCTAACTATTTTTTAAAAATCTAATATAAGAATTTGATAGTAAAAGGTAAACTACATATTCTATCTTGAGTTTCTCCCAAATTCTAGTATCCCATAATGAAATTGCCTAGCATGTGTATCAATCCAAGCTGTATGAACTTTTAAAATTCACCATTGTAAATGCACCTGCAGTCATGCACTTTAAAAGTTTTATTCAAATTTAGTTCAAAAGACTGCAGAGCAGAATCATGGTAGTATTTAAGTTAGTCTTCTCCACAAAGTACTTTTTAAGGTATGATAAAGCAATATCTTCATCAGCAAGGTTTTGGCTAATGCTGATTGTGGGTGGGTATTTGTAGTCAAATATACCTGGAATGCCCTATGACAGTGATGGCAAATCTTTTTTTCCCCCTTGGGTGCCAAAAGAGCAAGCACACGCAGTATCCCGCATGTGTGAGTGCCCACACCCATAATTCAATGCCTGGGAAGGTGAAGACAACTTCCCCAACCCCCTCCGGAGGCCAGAAACAGCTTGTTCCCCACTTCTGGTGGGCCAAGTAGGCTTGTATTTCACTCTTTCCAAGCTCCAAAGGCTTTTCTGTAGCTGGAGAAAGTTAACACCCCCCCCCCCCCCCAAGGCTCTCTGGAAGCCAAAAATGCCCTCCAGAGCCTTTGGGTGAGCCAAAAATTAGCTATCCAGAATACACATGCATGTTGGAGTTGAGCTAGGGCAATGGCTCACATGCCAGCAGATATGGCTCTGCGTGCTACCTGTGGCACCCGTGCCATAGGTTCACCATCACTGCCCTATGAAATACTTTCCACTCTTTTTTAAAAAATGGAATGATTCTTAGTTTCTAAGGGCAAAAACCTGTTTATTTTCATTTCTCTTGGAAACTAACATAATTGAGTTTAATGAACATACATTTCTGTCTTCAGAAGACTAATTCGACCAGATGCTCAGTACCAGATCCTCATCTAGCATTAAAATGGACGTCACGTCATGTGTTTCAATGAAATAAAGCCAATTTGCGGCAACTTAGTATATCAATTTTAATGGCATACAGATTGAATATAAAAATGATCAAACATCTATAAAAGAGCTTTATGAAGGCAACCTTGCTTAAAATATATTTTCAAAAATGTAAAAGTTAAATATAGAAATCATAAAATGTCATAGGTCATCTCAACCTTCCCACTCATCAACAAAAGCTGAGAGATTTTTCTTAAGTTCTTGGATAACCATCTGGAAAATGTCAGCTGGTGAAACTTTTGTTCTTGCTAGAAAGAACAGGGAGATTTTTTCATCAATCCTTCCAAGAATATGCACTTCAGAATGATGCCTGAAGAATGACATGAGTAATTAATGCACCAGAAATAATGTTATGAGAAAGTTGAAGAATTTAGAAAACTAAATGAAATTCACGCCAAGAATAGTGATACACTGTATGATGTCTTGTTTTTCTCTATATTTATATGTGAAATATGTGTATAATTGCATATACCTGATACATTGCTTTACCTGTGTCTGAGTCAATGAAAGACAAGGACAAATTGCAACTGAACTTTTCATTTTCTGTGCCACCTGATTTGGACATTCAGCGAAAGCAATATAATTTAATGGAGTACAGATGTTTGATTTTATAGAAGGAAACACATTTTACAAATATCTGTGGTTTTTTTAAAGGTTTAGTTGAAACAAGAAAACTGTCTTTAACAAACTGCACTTTGAAATTGGAAAACAGAATTTTTAATTTTTAAACATGATTGCCTGTGATAAATTAGTTTTCAAAATCCATAGTAAATTAGCTTTTCCACCCAATTTTCACAGACTCTGGAAATTAAAATGGCAACAATAATAAATTAATAATGACAATAACAACAATAAGGTGGACAAAACTGGAGGGAAAGGGCAAACTCAATTAACACCAGCTCTTTCAGATGAACACACACCTGTATGCATAGCCTTAAATGGTCCTTAAAGTTCATTTAAAGCAGGGTGTCAAACTCAAGGCCTGCAGGTTGGATTCAGCCAGCAGAGTGCTTAGATCTGGCCTGTAGTCCCATCCTGGAAACAGCAAAGGATCAGCCTGCAGTGCCTCTGCCAGCAAAAATGGAGCTTATGAGGGCAGCATGCAGAGCTCCTGGCTCCGTTTTCACTGGCAGAGAATTGCAGGAGGCTGTCACAGCTGAAAATGGAGCCTGGGAGGACCACACACGTTCTGTTTTTGCTGACAGACTGCTAGCAAAACAAACTGCCGCATGAGTCCCAGCGACCAGTTAGGTCCCATAGAGTTGGCCTTCTCCGGGTCCCGTCGACTAAACAATGTCATTTGGCAGGACCCAGGAGAAGAGCCTTCTTTGTGGCAGCCCCGACCCTCTGGAACCAGCTCCCCCCAGATATCAGAGTTGCCCCCACCCTCCTTGCCTTTCACAAGCTTCTTAAAACCCACCTCTGTCGTCAGGCATGGGGGAACTGAAATTTTTTCCCTTCCCCCTAGGCTTATAAAATTTATAAGTGGTATGCTTGTTTGTATGATTGGTCTCTTAAATTGGGGTTTTTTAGATTACTTTTTAATATTAGATTTGTTACATTGTTTTCTTTATTGTTGTTAGCCACTCCGAGTCTTCGGAGAGGGGCGGCATGCAAATCTAATAAATAAATAAATAAATAAAACTATTAGCAAAAGTGATCAACGAGTGATGTTGACCTGGCCAGGCTCACCTTTGCCATGACCTGGCCCCCTGAGGTCAAACACAACCCTCAATGAAATTGAGTTTTTGATACCCCTTATTTAAAGAATAGCAGGATTAAGGATGCTCATATCTCCAGAGTTACAATATATTATTCCAGAGGATATGCACCACAACAGAAATTGGACATTTTATAGGTTCAATCAGTTAGTATTACTTAATTCAGGGGTCCCCAAACCTGGCAACTTTAAGACTTGTGGATTTCTTATAGTGGAAGTCTTAAAGTTGTCAAGTTTGAAGACCTCTGACTTAATAGATGAGGCCTGCAGCATGCCAACTCCATAGGATCTTACAGAATAGACTGAAACTGTCAGCCTTTTAAGGAGGTCCAGACAAGAAACACACCTAAGAGTACTCACCCCATCTTCATTGTAAAGTTTACACAAAAAGAATGTTGCAAATCTGAAAGCATATCTCCTGTGACTTGCTTTTATAGACCAAGAAACTAAGTGTCTTCTGAGATGTTTGCTCCCAGTCCTTCTATGGGGTCAATTACTTCTTAGCTGACAATTGTCTAGGTCTGCAGTTTTTTCTTCTATCTTTCAAGGCTCTTCCCATGTACCATTGCATAAACATTGAGGGAAAATAGAATTGCAGCGGAAGAGGAGTAACAACGCGGACACAGAGCTGGATTTAAACTGGGTCATTTTTATTAAATTAAATAAACTTATTTTAATTCAAACTAAAATGGGACCCGCAGAGGTCAACTAAGAAACATTTGGGGCGGAAATGACGTAACAAAAACTTCCTGGGCAACTCGGGGCAAAGCTCCATGCTGATCCAGGTGAAGAGGACCATGCCCTCACCTGGATCCCAGCCATGCAACGCATGTGGGAGGTCTTGCCATCCAATCCCTGAAAGGCAATTGAAACGGGCGAGACCCAGAGGCAACTTCTCCCCAATTGCTCAGGCCGGTTTAAAAGCCACCACGAGCCCTTGGAGAGAATCTGCCAATCATCCCCAAAGATGCCCAATGGAGAACACGCAGGTGCTAGCACCTCCCAATTTCCACCCCTAACCTGCCAACCCAATGACCAAAGGTAAGCCAATCAGAATATCCAATCCAATCCAATAACAAACACCCCCTAACCATCCATCCTGCACCGCAGTATGGAATAGGCGAAAAAACAGTCGCAAGTAATTTCTGAGACCGCCAAAAATTTCTATTCAGCCCCCCTAATTGCGACCCCTGTAGCACACTGAAAGATAGGGAGCAGGATTTGCCTGCTTGGGGTGAAAAGGAAGCCCCAAGCCAGCACAGCCCTTTATAAAGGGCTGGCTGGCCATGCCCCGACAACGTCATCGGCCGGCACTGATGACAGGCCTGGCCAGGATCTTGCGAAATCTTGTGAGATCCCAGCCGACTAGATGGCAGCTACGCCGGGGACTGAATTTCCCTGGCTCCAGCAGCAAATCCGGCCAGAGGGTGAGTCGCCGGCTCAGCATTCTTTATTGGCCAAGTGTGATTGGACCCACAAGGAATTTGTCTTGATGCATATGCTCTCAGTGTATGTAAAAGAAGATATAGATTTGTCAAGAATCATGAGGTACAACACTTAATGATTGTCATAGGGATCAAAATATCCCTCAGTTAGCCAGACTTATACCATGAAGGGTTTTATAGATGATATCAACACCTCAAGTCATATCTACTCCACACCAAAGCAGTTTTTTCAGCAGAATATAATATTGATGTATCCAGATTCCCCATAATACCAATATGCTGTATGTTCTGAAGAATGTTTAAGTGCATATGTAAAGCATATTCCAATAACCCTCACACAAAATGATTAAGGCAAGAAGCATTCTTCATCTAAGCAAGGGGTGCAAACACTTTATTGACTGGTTTTAGTTTACTTGCTTGATTATTTTGCCTTGGAATCAATCTTGTTTCTTATCCCCAAAATACATGCAATGGTTTTCTAGACTGTTTTCAATTGCCTTCTATAAGAGATACATTGATGCACCCAAATGGCTTCTGTACTGAACTGTGCTGAATTTTTTCTGCCCTATTTCCATCTCCATAACCCCAAAGTTATAGCCTCAAAGTCATATATTCTTATATAATATATTTTATAGTAGCATATCTTCCTTTAAGGCTTTAATTTCAGTTCAGTTATATGAGAAACTTCCTCTGTTCAATTATATTTGCTTGTTCTATTAGATCTGTCGATAAAAGCACACAGGGTCCTATCTACTAAATATCTGCTACAATGCCCACATTATCGTATCTTCTTTTCCATTCCTTTCAACTTTCTGCTAGTCTCTCCAAATCTGGCTATGCCATCAGGTTTGGGTGAGGTCTTGCAATACATCCCTTACTGCAGCTAACATAATCCTCTCTGATTTTCTGATTTTTAAATAGTTTTTAGAGAAGTTTGTTTTTTACGTATTTATTAGTTTTCTTCTCCATCACCTAGAGTCACAGTCTTTTGAGATGTGTAGTCACATAAATTTTATACATAAAATCATTCAATATATAGAATTCATCACATTAAAGCATTTCTTCTTTGATTTCATCTAACTTTTTGTGAACTCCACATCATTCAGTCCCAGCCTTTAATATCCTCATACATAAAATGTGTTATTAGATTTATTTAAGACTCAATTAAATTATTGGCTTTCTTAACTATCCAAAACTCTATTTTCAATATTAAGTTATTCAAATTTTGATCTACATAGCTAAGTTTCATAGAACAAATGTTGATTTTCCAGCACTGTAGAGCAGATGGACTTTTTCTCTTCTTCATTGTGATAATTCGTATGACTAGTTCTCCACCCAGTGGTTTAAAATGCCATAGCCAAATATCTTAATGAATATCCTATACAATATTACATTCAGGACAGGAAAATAATTTAATTTTAAATGATTAAAATGTTATAAAAAAGGAATAAAACAGGGAAATGTTTTAAAAATAATCAAATACTTTTCACAGTATTGCAGAACTGAAGGATTCTGGCACCGACTAAATTCCTCTCTGCATCTGTTCCTCACCATCCAAATTCATTTATTTTTTCATATATAGAGTCCTAACTTTCTACATCTCGGAGATATACTAACATTAAAGCATCACTTGTGAATACAAAAAAAAATATGACAGATTGTTCTGCAATGAAAAAACATGGCTGGGGAAGAAATAAATCTTCACAGTTTTTGCAAGCTGTAAACTTATGTACTATTATGAGAGTAAATCCCACTAAATTTTGTAGCCAATGAATGTATAATCCCATTGCTCCACAGCACACCCGATTTAATTAAATATACTAAGATTGAAACACACCGGATTATGGATCTCATAAATCTCTGCCTAACCACGGTCTTCCATTATGATGGACCAGTTTACCAACAAATTAAAGGAAAATCCATGGGATCACCACTTTCAGGATTTATAGTGGAAGCCATTATGCAGTGCCTGGAAGCCATAGAACTTCCCCACATGCAATCCAAAATATGGATCAGATAGGTAGGTGGCACCTTCACTATAATAAAAAAGGACCAATTAGAGAACATACATAAAATCATCAATATTTTCAAAGGAACTCAGTTTATTTGTGTAGTTGCAACCACAAAAGGGCCCCAAAAATCTGGGTATCTCTGTTCCTTTTTCTAGGAAATTATATTCCTCCCTCTTTCAATCACTGACTTTATTTATTTGTTTGTTTGTTTGTTTGTCACCATACAAATTTCGTTGTATGGGTATACTGCGTATATACAGTACATACAATGAGAAAAAAGTATTTATTATTTATTATTATTATTATATATGGAATACAAAAGGAACTAAGTTGCTGAAAACTAGGTTTGCATTTTTCATTAGGTCAAATTTATCTGTCTGTCTGTCTGTCTGTCTGTCTGTCTGTCTGTCTGTCTGTCTCTCTCTCTCTCTCTTGTCTATCTATCACATTCTATGCTGCCCTTCTCCACGATGGCATAGAATTGATTTTTGTGTGTGTTAGTATTCCTTAAATATTTTCTATATTCTGCCTAATGCCTTAAATGATCTATTAGATTGGTAATAATGTAATTCATATCATATTTGAATTAGCCAGTTGTGTATGATTTAAAAGAAGCTAGAATGAGAAATCATGAATTTTATCCAAGGCAAAGTGAGAAAGAACTGGAGTTTGATTTTCTTCCCCTGTCACAACACCTTGACCTTTTCTGCCAAAAGGTATGCAGTTAATTAAATAGCATGGAAATTTTGCAAACTTGTCTATAATTTTGTCAATTACTTTCCTTACTGAAAGGAAAATAAACTTCAGATCTTTAGCCAACCTCACCACCTAGTGGTCTAGTGGAAATTATCAAGACAACTTATAAAAGCTAGATTTTATCGGAATAAATTCTTTAGTTACCCATAGTTTAACTGTGAATCTTTGTAGTACAACAACAATAACAACAAAATTTATTCAGACTGTTATTAGTTTTTACTTCTGCATTTCTTGATGATTATGGGGCACATCCGGGAAATTTCCTTTTAGTGTATTAAGGGATTTATTGAAATTAATATAGGATATTGGCAAAAGAAGATAATGTAAAATGATTTGCCATGATAAGGGTAGTCTGAATGGACTAATATTTTCTCTGCTACTACAATACATTTAATGTGGCCAGTGGAAGTGAATGCCAATATATTCAAGGTAGCTGTGATCAATCACTTCTGTATCCTTGCTGCCACATAATATGATTACACCCCTTTGTTTGAAAGATAGGTTAAACATCATAAGCATTTCTTCTGATTTTCTTATCTGTTTATTGAAGCCAGAGAGGAAACCAGGATCCTCACAATTCTATACACTTTACAGTGAAACCATGATTGGAGTTTCTGTTATTTCCAATTATCTATGAAATCAGAGTACAGTGATACCTCGTCTTACAAACGCCTCGTCATACAAACTTTTCGAGATACAAACCCGGGGTTTAAGATTTTTTTGCCTCTTCTTACAAACTATTTTCACCTTACAAACCCACCGCCGCCACTGGGATGCCCCACCTCCGGACTTCCGTTGCCAGAGAAGCATCCATTTTTGTGCTGCTGGGATTTCCCTGAGGCTCCCCTCCATGGAAAACCCCACCTCCGGACTTCTGTGTTCTTGTGATGCTGCAGGGGAATCCAAGCAGGGGAATCCAAGCAGCGCAAAAACGGGTGCTTCGCTGGCAACAGAAGTCTGGTGGTGGGGTTTCCCAGCGAGGGGAGCCTCGGTGAAATCGCAGCATCATAAAAACATAGAGGTCCAGAGGTGGGGTTTCCCATGGAGGGGAGCCTCAGGGGAATCCCAGCAGCGCAAAATCGGGCACTTTGGCTGGCAAAAGGGGTGAATTTTGGGCTTGCACGCATTAATCGCTTTTCCATTGATTCCTATGGGAAACATTGTTTCGTCTTACAAACTTTTCACCTTAAGAACCTCATCCCGGAACCAATTAAGTTTGTAAGACAAGGTATCACTGTACATATTTTGTGACTTTGTGCAAAATTTCAAATTGATTATTTCCATTATTTTGTACTATTTGTACTTCTCACTGCACAAATTATGTGAAAAGCTGTAAATACAATAGGATTTTTATCTGATAATTTTAGTCCAGTCTATTGTACAGTCTTATTATGGATTTAATCAGTTATGACCCATAATTCACTACTTATTTTCTCATCTGGCTTCTTTGTTATAGGAAGCTTCTTTTTTATTGTGGATTCTATACAATCTGGGTTATCTATTTTGCCATTGTGGAATGTAGTCAGGTTAAGAGTAGTTTCGCATATTTTATGACATGGCTGCCCTGACATACGAGGGTTGCCCAGAAAACAATGCACCACATTTTTTTTCTCAGCCTACAGTAATAGTATGAATACAAAAGTTTAGATATACATTATTTGAATTGTCAGGAGTGCATGTGTAAACTTTGCATTTCTTCAGACAGATAGCATAGTTGCAGCAGTGTTTCGAAATGGCATCTATAAATGATGTACTTTACAAGCAGTGTGTCGTCATTGAATTTCTCACTGCGGAGAAAGAAACTGTTGGGAACATTCACAAACATTTATGTACAGTTTATGTAGATGATAGAAGTATGGTTAATCACAGGGCACAGAGAGTTAGGCTGTTAGAAGACAGTTCGGTGATTCGCACAATACAGAAATGGCTCCCTGAACAGAACAAGGAGTGGTACCGACAGGGCATACATGCCCTTGTGTCTTGCTGGAGGAAGGCCATACAACAGGAAGGAGATTATGTGGAAAAATGGGGAGTGTAGAAGAAACATCATTCTTTCTTGTGTGTAAGTTTCATTGTGTTCAATAAATAATTGTTGAAGAAAAAAAATGTGGTGCATTACTTTCTGGGCGACCCTTGTAAGATGGGGTTACTGGATGACCACTAGATGGCAATAAAGAGATCTAGAAAGATTCTTTTTTTTGCTATCCTCTAGTAATACAATTTTGCAAAGCAGATTAATAGCCCTACTGAGGAAGTAAAAGTGTACTCATTTTTCTCTGTGCACATACTCCAAAACCATATACAGTACATATACTGTATTTTTCATTTTTCCTCCCTAAGAGAGATGCTGAAAATTTGGATGTATCTTATACTACTTTGAATGTAGCTTTTTTGAAGCTTGCCCCCCCCCTTCACAGCCCTAACTAGGTGCTAACGATCTTCCAGGCTTCTCATTCCCTATGAAGAAGTGGGGGGTTTTCCCAGACCTATCTTTGCAGGCTTGTTTTCATTCCTTTTTTTTTTTTTTTTATTCTATAATTTTTTTTTTTTAATCTATAATTTTTATTTTATTTTATATGACTTACAAACATTTAGACATCAAACAATACAACATTAAACATTTACACTTAATATATTTACAAGATTTATTTTTTAACAATTCTATTTACTATACCTTTTTCTTGATTTCCACCCAGTTGTAAATTTTTTCCCACACTTTGTAATAGTCCTTATTTTGTTGGTTTTGAATTTCGTATGTTAATTTGCTAAATTTGGCGCAGTCTAATATTTTTTTAATTACCGTTTCTTTGTTTGGAATCTTATCTTGTTTCCAGACTTGTGCATATGCTAATCTTGCAGCAGTAAGTAAGTGATTTATTAAGTAGTAATTTTCTTTGCTATGTTTGCCTCTAATTATGCCTAATAAGTACATTTCCGGTTTTATTTCAATTTTATAGCCCAATATTTCTTCCATCCATGCCCTAATTTGAATCCAAAATTTTTTTGCTTCGTTACATTGCCACCATATGTGGTAGTATGTTCCCACTTCTTTTTTACACTTCCAACATTTGTTACTAATGTTTACATTCATTTTGGCTAGGCGTGCTGGCGCATAATGCCATCGGAAGAACATTTTATAAAGATTTTCTTTATATGGTGTTGACAAAGTCATCTTATAATTAACTGACCATAGTTTTTCCCAGTCTTCTAGCTGAATTGCATATCCAAAGTTGGTCATCCAAGATATCATGTTAGGTTTAACAATTTCTTCAATGTTTTCATAGTTTAATAGATAAATATACATTTTAGTTATAAATTTTTTGTCAGATCCTGTCAATATTTTGTCTATTTCATTTTGTTTGTTACATATTCCAAATTGTACCAAGTCCCTTTTATATCTGCTTTGAATTTGGTAATATGGAAGCCAATCTATTACTATACCTTCCTCTTTAAGTCTTTCTCTAGTTTTAAGACTTCCTTTAGTGTTTAATAGGGCTTCATAGGTTATTTTTTGTTCTTGGCTTATTATGTTTGGATGAATTTGAGCTTCTAGAGTGGATAACCATCTGGGAATTTCATTATAGTATTTTTTCCTGACTTTCCGCCAGTGTGTCAGTAGTGTATTCCGAATTTGGTGTTGTTTAAAGTGAGAATGTTTTGAGTGTTCTTTTTCCCACAAATGTGCGTGCCATCCTTCATTTATATCGTGGCCTTCTATTGTTAGAATTCTAGGATTTTCAAGGTTGACCCATTCTTTAATCCATAGTAATTTAGTGGCTTGGTAGTATATTTCTAAGTTGGGTAAACCGAATCCTCCTCTTGTTCTTAAATCTTGTAAGGCTTTCATGTTTATTCTAGGTTTTTTATTGCACCAGATAAATTTAGAAATTATTTTATTTATTTTAGCAAAGAACGATTTGTTTAGTTGTATTGGTGCTGTTTGGAAGAGATAGAGCCACCTTGGAAGTATATTAGACTTTATTGTATTGATCCTTCCCATTAAGGATAGATTTAACTTTGACCATTTTTCTAAATCTTCTTTTGTTTTTGTTAATAATTTTGTATAATTTAGTTCTTTCAGTGAAGAATACCTTGTCGTAAACCAAATCCCTAGATATTTAATTTTCTTTTCTATTTGAAAACCTGTTTCTTTTATTAATAATTTGTTTAAATCTTGATTACAATTCTTGGTTAATATTTTAGTTTTGTTCCTATTTATTTTTAAGCCGGCCACTTTCCCATAGTTCTCTAATTCTTTTACTAAATATATCATTGAGCTAACTGGATTCTCTAAGAAGAAGACCAGATCATCAGCGAAGGCCTGTGTTTTATAAATTTGTTGTTTAATTTGGGTGCCCTGTATTGATGATTCCCCTCTAATTCGGTTTAATAGTATTTCTATAGACATTATATATATTAAGGGAGATAGTGGACAGCCTTGTCTCACTCCTTTTTTAATATCGAATGTATTGGTTAAATCTCCATTTATAATTATCCTTGCCTTTTGTTTGGAGTATATTTTATTTATTGTATTTTCAAAGTTCTCTCCTAAATCCATAGTATTTATTAATTTTTTGAAAAAGTTCCAATTGAGGTTATCGAAGGCTTTCTCAGCATCTAGAAATAGCATTGCAAACTCCTTATCATTATGGCTTTCATAATATTCTAGCATATTTAATGTAATTCTTATATTATTTCTAATTTGTCTGTTAGGTAAGAAACCATTCTGATCAGGGTGTATTATTTTGTTTAATATTTTTTTAAATCTGTCTGCTATTATTGCCATATAAATTTTGTAGTCTACATTTAACAGGGATATTGGTCTATAATTCTTAATATACTTTGGATCTGTGTCTTCTTTATGTATCAGCGTTATGTTAGCTTCTTGCCATGATACCGGGCATTCTCCGTTCGTTAACATTTTATTATAAATTTCTAATAATAATTCTCCCGTTACATGGAATGTTGCTTTATAGAATTCAATTGGGAAGCCATCTGGGCCTGGTGTTTTATTATTATTCTGTTTCATAATTGTTCTTTCCAATTCTTCTTTTGTTATTTCTTTATTTAATATTTCTTTATCTTCTTTACTTATTAAATTGGTTTTACATGTCTCTAAATATTTTAATATATCTTCTTCCTTAATATTTTCTTCACTATACAATTCTTTATAGTATTCTAATGCAATTTCTTTCTTTTTTTTTAACTGGTAATGTGTTATTTCTTTTTTATCTGTTAATTGTTGGATTAATTTCTTCTCTCTTTCTTTCCTCAATTTATACGATAGCCATCTGCCAGGTTTATTTGCGTGCTCAAATTGATTTTGTTTTACTTCTCTTAGTTTCTTAGTTACTTCTTCTATCTCTATTAATTCTAGTTTGTGTTTTATCAGCATAATTTGTTGCCTTATATTTGGGTTTCCTGGGTCTTTTTGGGATTCTTCTTCTAATTTTCCTAATTTAAATATCCACTCTTTTTGATTTTGTCTTTTTTCCTTGTTTTTTCTTGATTTATAGGCTATTGTTAAGCCTCTTTGATAGGCTTTTGCTGTATCCCATAAATTCTGGAGGGAGGTATCTGGATTGTTATTTTCTTTTAAAAATAATTTCATTTCTCTTTCAATCCAATCTATATATTCTTGTTCTTTTAATAATTGTAGATCTAATCTCCAACTCCTATTTTTTTTCTCCTCCTCATTCCATATAATTTTTATTGGGTTATGATCAGCCCAATCGTTTTTATCAATTTGAATTCGTTTTATTAAGTTTCCTATCTTGTTATTAACCCACGCCATATCAATCCTAGACCAACTTTGGTGCGCATTGGAGTAGAATGTATATTCTTTTTTATTTTGGTTCCTTGTTCTCCAACAATCCCTCAGGTTTAATTCTTCACACATCTGATCAAACGTTTTTGGCAGTACTTTTCTTTTTTTATATCGATTTTTATTAGCACTTTTGTAATCCTTAATGGGATCGATAATACCGTTAAAGTCACCTATCATGCAAATGTCTTCTACTTCTAATTCAATCAGTTTCTGGTGCAAGTTATAGAAGAATTTTTTTAAATTTTTATTTGGTGCATAAATTACTACTAATGATACAAATACATTAACAATTTTAACTGTCATGATTAGAGTTCTTCCCTTTTTATCTGCATATATTTTCCTTGGATCTAATTCTTTTTTAACGTAAACTGCAATCCCTCTTTTTTTGTTATGTGATAAGGACGTAAATACTTTCCCAATTTTCTCATTTTCTAATTGCTTTTCATTTTTTTTGTGGAATGTGTACTTCCTGTAGACAAACAATGTCTAAATTTTGTTTTTGTAATTTATTGAATATACTATTTCTTTTCATAAATGAGTTTAAGCCATTTACATTAATTGAGATTAATTTAATTTCTGTTCCCATCCCCCTTTAATTCCTTATTTGTCTTCTGTTTGTCCTGTTTTCTTTCTGTGCTCTTGTCAATATTCTTTCTTCCTCCTGTACTATATCTTTAGAAGTTCCTTCTTTCCCGCTATCTGATTCTACCTGGGGTTCTTCTATCTCTTTTTGACTTCCTGTTTCCACCCTCTCTTCCGCTATTAATTCATCATAAAATTCCTGTGCCATTAGTTCGTTATTTACTTTTATTTTTTTCCCTTTCCATGTGATAAGCATCCCCTCCGGAATTAACCATCTGAAGGTAATTTTACTTTGATTTAACAAATCTGCCAACGGTCGGTATCCCCTTCGATTGTCCCTTAATTTTTTTGGGATTTGCTTAAGAACTCTGATTTCCTTCCCATTATGAATTATTGCTTCGTTTTTTGTAATTTTCAATATTTCATTTCTAATCTCCTTTTTTACACATCTCACGTGTACTTCCCTAGGAAGCTTATGTTTTCGGGCGTAGTTAGTGTTCACCCTGTAAATCTCATCTATTCCATTAGCTGTATCTTGTTTATCTTTTTGTAATATATTAGCTATCATTTCTGTCATTGTCTCTACTAAATTCTCCTCTTTCTCTTCTTCTACATTTTGGAATCTGACATAAAATTCTGCTCTATCGACCTCAAAATTAATTATTGATTCTTCTAACTCTCTATTTAATTGCATCAATTTATCATCCATTGTTACTACTTTTTTGTCATTTTGTTCTACTTTCTTTTCAATTTGTTCTATTCTCCTTTCATTTTTTTCCAAAATTTGATGGATTATTTCAATTTTATTGTCCATTTTTTGCATATCTTCCCTCATTGCCTCATGGTTCCTATCTAATTTTTCCTCCAGTTTGAGCATTGTTTCTTGAATTGCCATTGTTTTCATTCCTACTCCCTCTGAAACGTGATGCTTTCCAGCGCTAACATGGTTCTGACGATGTTCCCAACTTACTGCATTTTTAAAAATTCCTACTTCCACCGAAGCAGTTTTTCCTGCCCCCAAGTTTTGTAGACTTGCTTTCATTCCTACTCCCTCTGAAAAAGGCTTTTTCAACCCTAACCCTAATGTTCTGTCTGGGTCACTCCAGAAGCCAATACCAACCCAAAAAGAGAAGCCCGACACACTGGTAAAAGGCAAAGGCAGTTTTATAAAATTCAAGAAAAACACAGGTAACAGAAAATGTCCTTACAAACAGGAAAATGCTGTATCTTCAGATATATTCATGAAGGCCAAAAGTCCATGCAGCAATACGGAATTCTTGCTGCCAAGCCAAGGCTGTAGATAGCAGATCTACACCTTCCATGGATCTTCCAAAGCTGCTGGGCCACAAGCCAGGAACAGAGACGCCGAGAAACAAGACAGGATAACGTCACGCCAAGCTGATAACACTCCACATGGCTTCAAGGGCTTGCCTGCCTTTTAAACCCTGCTGATGAGGACCACACCCAAACCCAGCTGTTTCTAATTCAATGGTGAAAATATCTCTTTAACTGCTCCTTTCGTTGCTCTGAACGTTGCTGTCTCATGTCAATGACAGCTTGTGCGTCATCACCTAATGACTCCAAGCTACTGGCTGGGGAGAGCCCCTCCCCGGGGTTCTCATGCTGTTCTCCTTCATCCCATTCCTGATTTTCCTCTCCCCCGTCTGACTGTTCAGCCCCCTCCTCTGCGCTGTCATCCTCCTCCGGGCATGGAGCCAGCAGAGACACAGCTGGTCCCTGAGCAGCCTCAGGCTGAATCACAACACCCTAATAATGAATAGACTAAAGACGCTAACCAGATGAATACCTGATAGATAGGGTTTTTTCCCCATTTTCCTCCCCAAAAGTAAGGTACGTCTTATACTCTGAAAAATATGGTACGTCTGAAGTCGATATAAATTATAAACAGAAGAAATCCAGTTTTGGTGAGAAGTTGAAATACAGTGATCCCTCGAGTTTCGCGATCTCGATCTTCGCAAAACACTATATCACGATTTTTCCACCCGATGACGTCACTCTCTTTCTTCCTTCCTCATCTTTCTTTCTCTCTCTCTTTCTCTATCTTGCTTCTTCCTCTCTCACACTCTCTTCCTCCCTCTCTCATCTCTTTCTTTCCTTCTCTCTCTTTCTCTA
The DNA here is from genome assembly GCF_031021105.1 of Erythrolamprus reginae. Classification (NCBI taxonomy): domain Eukaryota; kingdom Metazoa; phylum Chordata; class Lepidosauria; order Squamata; family Dipsadidae; genus Erythrolamprus; species Erythrolamprus reginae. The sequence goes on along the minus strand of NC_091963.1, from coordinate 39,081,336 downwards.
TCTCTCCCCCTCTTGCTGGCGGGCGGCGGGCGGGCGAGCGGGGGCATCAGCGAGGAGCCGGGGTTTCCCCTTTGCGTGGGCGACTCGGAAACGCCGATCTTCGTCTGTTCGCTGCTGCTGCGCCGAGCAGATCAGCTGCTGGGCGGCCAAAGGAACCTTCCCTGGGTCTTCCCGGCCGCCCACGCAAAGGGGAAACCCCGGCTCCTCACTGATGCCCGCCGCTCGCCCACCCGCCAGCAAGAGGGGGAAGACCCAGGGAAGGTTCCTTCGGCCGCCCAGCAGCTGATCTGCTCGGTAGCACAGCAGCAGCGAGGAGCCAAATCGGGTTTCCCCTTTGCGTGGGCGGCGGGGAACGCAAACTCCACCATCTACGCATGCGCGGCCATAGAAAAAAGGGCGCGCATGCGCAGATGGTGTTTTTACTTCCGCAACCCTACATCGTGAAAAATCGATTATCGCGAGGGGTCTTGGAACGGAACCCTCGCGATAATAGAGGGATCACTGTAGTGCGGTATAATTTATAAGTACAGTATATGGAGTTATGATTTCTCTGCAATTTCTGAAAACACTTTTACTTTCTACCATTTTCACAGGACACTTGATAATTTTATACTCTATTCTCAATTTTTTGAACTGATTATTTAGGAGTCCTAGTAATTTGGTGGTGCAGTGGTTAAAATGAAATATTGCAGGCAAACTCTGCCCACAGTCCAAAATTCTGTCCTGACCAGCTCAAGATTGATTCAGCTTTCCAGTCTTCCAAGATCAATAAAATGAAAGTCTAGATTGTTGGAGAAAATATACTGACTCTGTAAACCACTGACAGAGTACTGTAAAGTACTGTGGAGCAGTATCTAAATGATATTGTTATTACTGTTTGCTTGCTAAATATATTAGCCAGTTCTGTAGGCGATGTCTTGATTCTTGTTTATATATATATAAATATATTATATATGATTCAACACAAAAATCGGTAACCCTTCCCTGGTGCAGAGCTGAAGGGATTGGATACTGTACCCTAGACGTTAATTCTCTGCCTTACAAGGCAAAGGTTGCAGGTTCAAGTTCCAGTGAGGGTATGGCTAGCTGATGAGGCCAAAATAAGGCCGAAATAGATCTATCCTCTTAATTTTCAAATTCAGCAAAAACATGTGACACATACAGATAGAATTGTCGGCTATCAATAAAATTAACTGCCTTGGAAATGGCTCTGGGTTGGGCCGAGAGGCAAAAAAAAAAAAGGAGCTGTGATGTTCCTTCAATATACCAGGGTGATTCGACACAAAATGTAACCCTTCCCTGGTAGAGCTGAAAGGATTGGATACTGTAGCCTAGAGGTTAATTCTCTGCCTTACAATGCAAAGGTTGCAGGTTCAAGTCCCAGTGAGGGTATGACTAGCTGAGGAGGCCAAAATAAGACCGAAATAGATCTATCCTAGTCTCCCTTAATTTTCAAATTCAGCAAAAAAAAAAAAAGTGACACATAGAGCTAGAATTGTTGGCTATCAATAAAATTAACTGCCTTGGAAATGGCCCTGGGTTGAGCCGAGAGGCAAAAAAAGGAGCTGTGATGTTCCTTCAATATACCAGGTGATTCAACACAAAAATATGTAACCCTTCCCTGGTGCAGAGCTGAAGGGATTTGATACTGTAGCCTAGAGGTTAATTATCTGTCTTACAAGGCAAAGGTTGCAGGTTCAAGTTCCAGTTAGGGTATGGATAGTTGATGAGGCCAAAATAATGCCGAAATAGATCTATCCTAGTCTATATATATATATATCTTCCCTTATTGCTCAGACTTTTCAGCCTGAAATTGCTCAATCAGAAAATATCCTTATTAGGGTTTTTTTTTTTTTTTTGCAAAAATGGGGTGGGAAAGGGTCTGGGGAGCCTGCAGCATGCTCTTGAGGACTGGGGAAAGGCAAACGTGCCTCATTTTTTCCATGAAAAAATGGGCAAAAGATGGCCCATTTTTCACAAAAATGGCCAACTTTTGCCATTCCCCAGCACCCAAGGCTCCCCAGATCCTTTGCCCACCCAAGTTTTGTGAAAAAAATGGGTGTATAAGGGCCATTATTCACAAAAATAGAGCTGTTTTTGCCTTCTAATTACCCCTCTAGCATGACTGTAAGAGGAATTCTGGAAGTTGAAGTCCACTAGTCTTAAAACAGTCAAGTTTGAAAACCTCTGGGTTATATTCAAACTTGGCAAGTTTAAGACTTGTGGACTTCAAGTCCCATTCCTGGAGGAAGAATTTTGGAAGTTGAAATAGACAAGTCTTAAAGCTGTTAAGTTTGAAGTTTGTAAAAAATATACATGGTTGTAAAAAGTATTCTGCTACATTACTATTTGTTAAATAATATATTACTACACCATTTGGTTCAGAATACTTTTTTCTTTGTTTTTCACATCTAAAATCTAGGTGCGTCTTATACTCCAAAAATGTGATAACCTAAAACACTTAAACAAATAATAAATTCCATGCCACTGAAAGTTGTCTTTTTTGATCTTGAGCTTTTTCCCATAGTGATACTTCTCTGTCTTCTTCTTTCTTTGACAAACATTAGATTATCACAAACTTTTGACTTTAGCAGTTTTGGACCTGGCCTATACTGTAGATTAGATTAGATTAGATTTATTGGATTTATATGCCGCCCCTCTCCGCAGACTCGGAGTATGTGTGATAAATAAATCCAGATCTATATTTTAGAAACAGAAAAACATTATTATTTTTCTGTTATCAGCACATCAATGCTCTGGGTGGCAGTCTTGGTCTACTTCATAAATTTTCTAAGTATTTTATATTATAAGACAATGATTGGTAGATTATAGTCTTTAAAGAAAGAGGAAGAAAAGGGAAAGAAGGAGAACAAGAATAGTATTCCAGCATGTATGAATAAATTCACAGTTTGTGCCAAATGTTCAGGCATGTCTGACAATGAAAGATATTTGCTCATTAATTACAGTTCTTAACCAATTTACATTGTTACAAAGTTTAAAGTCTCTTTCTTTAAAAGCCCAAAATATTTATTTTCCTTTAAAAAACCTTTGTGCTAACATATTTATTTATTAGTTTGTTTGTTTTAATATACTTATAAGGACTCCCAATTCAAAAAATTTGCCTTTGAGTGATGTATAGCAAAAATACAAAATTTTAAATAATAAAAGCATTCGCACCATGTAATAATAAGCCACTATAATATGTAAATGTAAAATGGTGACCAGAATAACGCCGGCTGACTCACCGGCCCCACGGCGATGTTGCTGAAGGGCCGGGCAGACTCGGACCCTTCAGATGGCGGCCGCCATCTTGGTTTCGGCCGAAATCTCGCGAGACGAGATTTCGGCCGGGAATGCCCTGCCCACGTGGCCGGGCATGACGTCGGGTCCGGGCGGGGCCTGCTGGCCCTATTTAAGGGGCAGCAGGCCGGGAAACAGCCTTTTCGCCCGGACCTGGTTGCCTGAGCAGACACTTGTTTGGTGCTGCTCGGCCGCCATTTTGTGTCTCCCTCGTGTTGCGGCCGCCATTTTGTGGCCTACCGAGGGGGCGAAAAGTGCTGTGCTTAATACTTCTCTTGCTTCAAGACGTCGTTGAGGCCTTACTCCTTTCACCGGAGCTGTCTCCAGCGATCCCCCTCGGGCCCGAGGGGGACTGGTAACCTCCTCCCGGCTGGGAGGAGGGCGCGGTGGGGGGTGTTGGGGCTGGGCCTCTGGTCTTGGGCGGTTGGTGTCCTGGCTTGCAGGCCTTTAAGGCCTGCCTGCGCAGGGAGGCTTGCAATCGTAATAATACATTAAACAATAAATACTGTGTCAATATATATATAATTGCAGGTATTATACCCAATAAAGGGGTTACAGGGGTAGCAGGGGCTCCCAGGCCCTAGGTAGGGCCCTGCGATGGGGGAGTTGGGCCTGCCACTCGTGCTGGGGGTTTCGGCCTAGGTGGTTTTAGTGGCTTATTGCATACAAAGGAAAAAGTGTGATGGCTCCTAGGAAGAGGCCTGCCACTGCTCCTATGGCTCCGCCAGCAGCGCGCCCCAGGAGGGCCCTTAGGCCTTCTGCCCGGGCCCGGGCCAGCAGGGAAGGGACTGCTGGGGTGGTCCCTGAACAGGGGGGGGTGGTCTCGTTGCCTCCTGCCCCTCAACCTGATTTTTCTCCTGCTATGTCTTGGGCCAGGGTGTTGGAGAGGCTCGATGAGCTCGAGCAGTGGAGGAGCGGTGCGGTCCCCGGAGCGTCCAGCGATCAAGTGCCCGCGGCGTTGGGGAGAGATCCGGCGGCGGCCCAGGCTGGGCAGCCGGCTCCGTTCGGACGGCAGGCCCCTGCAGGGCCGATGGCGGCTTTTCCAGGCCCCACACCATTGGGCCCCCCGTGGATGTCTTCAACCCCGTACGGGGCAGGTGAGGCTGCACCACACACCACATCCCTGTCTTTTCTTCCTCCCCCCGCCCCGGGTTTTCCCCCGGCGGGGGTCGGGAGTGGGTCCAGCTTTTTGAGGTCCCCCGCGGGCACCTGCGGGCAGGTGTGGGCTCCGCCGGTTCCTCCTCCGGGGCCGCCGGCGGCCAGCGCTGCTCCGTTGTCTGGGACGGGTCCTGCGGGGACACCAGCGGTGCCAGGGGCAGGGGGGTGGGTTCCTCCGGCCCCTCCTGTCATGCCCCCGCTCCCGGTTTTCCCCTACCCCCACGGGGCGGGTGTTTTTGGCGTGGCGGCCAACTCGGTATGGGACCCCTTTGCTTGTATTAAAGCGGGGGCCATACCGTGCGGGCTGCCGTCCACCCCTCTAGGATGCCACCTTCACCCGTCGGTCAAGGAGGCTATTTTGCAGGGTGAATACGTGGATCTTTTTTCGCTTTTGAACCGTGAGGTTCCCAAGCAGGAGAAAGAGATTGTCCCGGGGGAGAAAACGAAGAAGACCAAGGTAACGAAATGCTTCAGCTCCTGGCTGTATGCCTTTCTTACCTATGGGTCGGTGGTGATCCAACGGCAGCCGGCTATGGCCTCTGCCATGTTTAAGTATATAGACTTGATTGCCAGGGCCCACTTTGAATATAAGGGCACCATCTGGCGCCATTATGATAAGGGTTTCCGCATGAGGATGTCGGTGGAGCCTAACTTGCCGTGGGATATGGTGGTCCCGGACCTGTGGTTCCGGGCCACGCATATGTCCGGGAAGGAAGGGTGTGAGCGCACGGATAGTGGGCACTTTATGGAGGAGGAGCCTGGCACGGCTTCGCCGGCCAAGGCGACTCCGGGTGTGGCTGGCAAGGGGGCCTCGCCCGCTTGTCATGAGTTTGCTGCAAAGGGGGCGTGTTTTCGTCCCTTTTGTAAGTACAAGCATGCCTGCGGGAATTGTGGGGGGTCCCATGCAGCTTCAGTCTGTCCCCGCCCCAAGAAAGGGGCGGAGAAGAAGGGCGGGGGTCCAGGAAAACCTCCCCCACCAGCTGGGGGAAAAGGGGCCCAGTCCAATTAGGGTGTCTGTGCTCGAGGGTTGGTTGTTCGACTACCACCCTCGCCCGAGAGCCGAGTTGCTCTTGAGGGGCTTCTCCGAGGGATTTAGGATCCCTTATGTGGGTATTAGGAGGGCCTTCATGTCCGACAACCTCAGGTCGGTTGTCGGACATGAAGACATTGTACGGGCTAAGATTCGAAAAGAGGTGGCTGAGGGCAGGGTCCTTGGCCCCTTCCCGGAGCCGCCCTTTCCGAATCTTCGTGTGTCCCCCTTAGGTGTGGTCCCCAAAAAGGCGAGCGGTGAATTTAGGTTGATTCACCATTTGTCTTTTCCAAAAGGGGAGTCAGTGAATGATTTCATTCCTGACGAGCTTTGTTCTGTCCGGTACGCATCCTTTGATGCGGCCGTGGCTATGGTTAGGGAGTGTGGGGTGGGGGCCCTTATGGGTAAATGCGACATCAAGTCGGCATTTCGGCTCCTCCCCATTCACCCAGGCGACTTCGAGCTGCTGGGCTTCCATTTCGAAGGTGGGTTTTACGTGGATAGGGCATTGCCGATGGGCTGCTCTATTTCCTGCTCCCTTTTTGAGAGCTTTAGTACCTTCCTCGAGTGGGTGCTCAGGAGGCGGAGTGGCCTGGGGTCCGTCGTTCATTACCTTGATGATTTCTTGATGGCCGGGCCTGCGCAATCGGAGCAATGCTTTGCTTTGATGCGGGACTTCGAAGCCCTTTGTGCTCAATTGGGGGTGCCTTTAGCCTCCGAGAAGACCGAAGGCCCTGCCACCAGGATTACCTTCCTTGGTATTGAATTGGATTCAGTGGAGCAATCTTCCAGATTGCCCCTGGATAAGTTGATTAAAATCAGGTCCAAGCTTGAGGCGGTCCTGGGCTGCAGGAAGGTTACTCTTCGGCAGCTCCAGGAGTTGGCTGGGATTCTTAATTTTGCCTGTCGGGTAGTGGTGCCTGGCAGGGCTTTTTCTCGCCGGTTGTACGATGCGATGAAGGGGCTAAGTTTGCCCCACCATCGTACCCGCTTATGTGCAGGGGTCAGGGCTGACCTCTGCGTGTGGCGGGAGTTTTTGGAACGTTTTAACGGGTTGTCGTTTTGGCGGCAGGAGCTTCTTTTGGAAGCGGAGCTGCAGCTGTGTTCCGACGCCGCAGGGACTTGCGGTTTTGGGGTAGTGTTGGGTGACCAGTGGTGCTGGTCGGCATGGCCTCCGGAATGGAGTGCCTGTTCATTGGTTAAGGACTTAACTTTTTTGGAGCTTTTCCCCTTAATAGTGGCCTTAGAGCTCTGGGGGGAGCAGTTCAGGGATAAGACTGTGCATTTTTGGTGTGACAATCTAGCGGTTGTCCATGTTGTGAACGCCCTGTCCTCTAAGAGTGATAGGGTGATGCGGCTTGTCCGCCATTTTGTGCACAGGTCCTTGTCTTTGAACGCCTTGTTTTTGGCTAGGCACGTCCCTGGTTTAGATAACGGGGTGGCTGACGCCTTGTCCCGTGGTCAGTTGTCCAGGTTTCGGACCCTGGCCCCGTGGGCCCGAGAGTCGCCAGAGGTGTTTCCAGCCCACCTGTGGAGCCTGGGCGGGCTCTCGAGAGCTGGAGAGACGAGGCCTCCAGGGCGATCGCCTTATCGGTAGCTCCTAGCACCCTGCGAGCTTATCAGCGTGCAGGTAAGGAGTTTGGGGATTTCAGGCTGGGTAAGGGTTACCCCCATTGCTGGCCTGCCCCGGTTGAGCACCTAGCTGAATTCTGTGTCCTGCTGAAGGGGCGTGGCCTTTCAGTGAGGACTATCAGGGCTAGGTTAGCCGGCCTCGCCTTTCTGTCCAAGGCGGGGGGGTTTGGTGATTTTACGGGTGATTTTCGCATCCGGAGGATGCTGGAAGGTTGGGTGAGGGAGCGACAGGGGTTCCCCTCTGACACTCGTCGGGCCCTGACGGTTCAGCAGCTGTCTCTGATTAATCAGACATTTGGCAGTCTGTGTGCCTCTCCTTACGAGGCTCGGCTGTTCAGGGCAGCGACTTGCGTTATGTTTTTTGGGGCCCTCAGGGTCAGCGAGGCAATGGCCTCCTCGCAGTCTGACTTGTCGCTCCGCGCCTTCCAGCTCGCTGATCTGACCTTTAGACAGGGGGGTGTCTCTCTTTTGGTGAGACACTCCAAGACAGATCAGTTACACAGAGGGGTTAGACTTGAACTTAGCGCAGCCACCAATAAGTCTGTTTGCCCGGTGGCTGCTTTGCAGCAATTTTGTGTTTTGCGTGGGTCAGGGCGTGGGTACCTTTTTATACACCAGGATGGTTCCCCCCTGACCCGGTATCAATTCTGGGCGATAGTGTCTAAGGCTATGTCTCAGGTAGGCATGGATCCCGCCGGCTATGGAACGCATTCGTTCCGTATCGGCGCCGCCACTAGCGCGGCACTTTCTGGTCTCCCGGCCCAACGGATTCAGGAGATCGGCCGCTGGCGGTCAGCGGCATATTTGGGTTATGTTAGGCCCGCTGAGGATCCGGGGCAGGGTTTAGGCTACGTAACCTCTCTGTGTGTGTCCTCTTCCAGGTTCCCAGTCCAGGCAGAAACCGACGGCGCTGCTGTGTGGCCACAGCATGGTCTTCTGGGCCGGCCGCTCAGCAGCCAGAAGTGCCATCGGGACCCAGCTGTCGTTGGGACGGTGGGTCAATGTTGTTTGGATGGGCCGGAGGGGTATGCGGTGGGAGGGCCTCCTACCGACGTTGCTGGGTACTCAGCATCTCAGGGCGGTACCCGGCGCTGCTGGGCGGGCGGCTACCCAGGGTCGCGCCCAGATGGGACTGGGTGGTCGGCAGCCCATAGCCGCACCCAGATGGCTGGTCTTGCACCTCGGTGGCAATGACCTGTGCCTGCTTGGCGGTCTACCGTTGATCGTCCAGGCGCGCGAAGACCTGCGGCGGCTTCGCACGTTATGGCCCACCACGCAAGTGGTGTGGTCAGAGATCCTCCCACGGATCGTTTGGAGGGACGCCATTTCCCTTAGGGCCATCCACCGGGTTAGACGCAGGGTGAATAAGGCCGTGGGAAAAACTGTCAAAGAATTAGGGGGGATTGTAGTGGCCCATCCCCTCATCACTGTAGATCGGCCGTGGCTTTACCGGGCCGATGGCGTTCACCTGTCAGAACAGGGGAACGCCATTTTCTTACAGGACCTGCAGAGGTCTCTGCGTGAGCTGGCGCAGATAGAGGGGGGAGTCGGGGGGCCAAGATAGAGATCTGACCCCCGCTCCGTGGCAGGTTAGGGGCGGAAATCTGGGTGGTTTCAGCAACTGCGCGTTCTCCCTTGGGCATCTTTGGGGATGATTGACAGGTTCTCTCCAAGACCATGGTGGGTGCTACCTGCGCACTTGGGGGGAACCTGTCTTTGGGTCCCGCTATTGAAGTCCCAGGGTAGGGGTGAGCCGGCGGGACCCCCCTCATGCGAGTGTATGGCAGGGTCTCAGGTGAGGGAGAGGTCCCTCACCTGGACCAGCATCGATTACGCCCATAGTTGCCCAGGAATGTTGACCTTTTACGTCATTTCCGCCCCGGAAGTGTTTGTTTGACCCTGCAGGTCCATTGGTTCCGGGTCATAGTTAAGTATGTTGATTTATGCAAATTTATGCTAATTCATGCTAATTTAATTAATAAATTATGCAAATTTATTATAATAAAAATGACCCAAGTTTAAATCCAGCTCTTGTGTCCGAGTCGTTACTCCGTCTCTTCTGCAACTTGTTGTTAGTTGCAAAATCATGCCTGACCCATCGCAACCCAATTGGACAACATTCCTTGAGGGCTTTCTGCTCTCTACCTTCCTCTGGAGTCCATTTAAGTTCATACCTACAGGTGACTCCATCCAGCCACCCCATTCTGTGTTGTCCACTTCTTCCTTTGCCCTCAATCTTTACCAGCATTAGGCTCTTCTCCAGTGAATAAATATGTACACAATTATTAATTAAAGCTGTCATAGATCAGCTGGAAAAATCTACACACACATTAGATTTCATCAAAGATTTTAACTCCTATTTTAAACAGTGGCTGTGGAGTGTGAAAAGTCTTGAGGTGATTAAAATTTGTAGAGTATGTTGCCCAAGAGTTGAATTATCCATGGTTTATATTTCTGATCCTTGAAGGTATTGGGTTTCACCACTCTAACACATGCTTGCACTGCCTTGTAGACACATCTCTCTGGTCAGGTCGCAAATTAACTGACTACATGTCACTTTTTGATGACGAAAAGAGGCATGTACTCTGCAAACTATATAAACACTGTAGAGTAGATGACTCCTCCCTTTTTTCCCTTTTTGGCCCTGCTGAGTTTTCTTTCCACCTCCTTCTATCTTCCTGTGTGCTCCTTTGTCTTCGGCTGAAATCACATGTATGAGATCAATCCGAAGGCATCCTCACACATGGAAGCATCCAGAACGTATTAATATGTACTGCAATATAATAATTTATGCCTGAATTCTGTAAATGCATGAATCAACAGAATTGTAAGTAAAGATTGCAGTTTATTGAGGATTAGTCATTCATTGCTAACTAAGCCACACAATCGATTTCTTGCCATGCTGAATCCAGCCAGCTGAACTCCGCTAACACTAATAATATTAATTGCAACCAAATACCCAACAGAAGGTACCAAACAGTATCGGGTTCTTACTGGCATGGATAAGGATACCACACCGATAGTAAAACTGGAGCTTCCCACACAGCTTTGGGTCTCTGGTGTGTGTGTGTGCATGTCCCAGCGAGATTTTCCTTCTGCGCATGCATGGAAGCAAAAAAAATCCTGAAATCTCACACGTGCACATATCCTCTTGCAAGATTTTGCTTCCTCTGCAGGTGCAGAAGCAAAATCTCACTGGGATGCACATGCGCCCATGCCAGAGACCTGAAGCTGCACGTGCAGCACACCAGTAGCAGCAACCCCCCCCCTTCTACCAAATGATTGTTAAAAACTATGATTTGTAGCAATGGTAGAAGAATTAACAGTAATAGCACAAATATTTTAATACTGTCCTTTAATAAAATTTATAATTTTTTAAAATGTGGAGATTAAACCTAAGCAACAACAGTAATGCACTGAAAGTCCATAAAATGAAAATATCAGCAAGATTTTTAAAATCAGAAATACCATTCAAACTGATAAAAGAGAAAATGTGTAGCTCAAGATTGAACTGTGGAATCCTTTGGGCTCTCTGAGTTTGGTTGGTTTTTTTGGAGGTGGGTAGGATTTGCAAACATTTCATTACTAAATTAGATAACTAGCTAATTTAAAACCCTATTATGCAAGCTTTCCCCCATTAAATCAGGCATCAAACAGGAATCATTTTCTTGAGGAAGATTTCCCACTTTCAGAGGCCACCACAAAAATATCCTCCTCTGCCTGAATGTTTTTGACTTTTCTCAATAAAAAATGCAGCCTCCTACATCTGAATGGGTTGAACCAATGTTGTGGGATGTGAATTAGAGAGGAGAGATACCTGGAAATGAGCAGGCAGTTTGTTCTCTTTATCACTGCTGATTTCAGGATTCCTGTTTTCCCCTGGATATCTTGTTTTTACAAGTAAAAAGAACAAGAAAAATGGCATCCATATGCAGTGAGATTTCTATGCTAAAAGAAAGCTACAGAACAGATAAAAGGATATGTCAGAGGGTTGTTTCTTTTTTCCACCTTTACCTAAAGTTGCTAATTAAAATAAAATTTCTCCCAGGACTTTCTATGGATTCTGAATAAATCCATTTGTATATCCTTCTTCTATTGCAAACTTCAGCAAAATACAGCGCTGAAGAATCTAATTAACACACTGAAAGTCAATGGTTTCCAAGCTGACATAAGAAAAATTCAGTTTAGCTTTGCTGTTAAAGCCTAAGCCTAAAATCTTATTCTTTATGCAAGGACAAAAAAGAAAAGATATTTATGTTCCCCTGAGGGCTACATAGTTCTCTTTGTTTATAATATTGGGAATTCATTTAATTACTTTTCAAGTCTAGATTAACCAATGTTTTGACTGCTTAGCGTGTGGAATTGCCTTGCCTTCTGGTGGGTGGACTAATGTACAAACATTGGTATGATGAAAATTATAAGGGAGGTACTAACAATATAAAAATTTATTATGATACTTAATCTACATAATTTAATTAATTAACTGCACTAAATTAAGGTGTGTTTGACACATAATAGATATGTTATAAAATTAGTTTCATGGGAAAAAGCATAGCCTAGGAAATTATCCAGAGAAACTTTCAAATCTAGAATAAAAGAACTTTTGGATGACCAGTTTGTCAATGTCCCAACAATGTTGAGTATAGTTGGGTTGATTTGATGGATTATTTTGAATATTTCCAAATGTAATCTAGACAAAGAGTTTACACATTTGTTGCAAGATAGCGTGTCAAGATCTGCAAGCACACACACATATCAGAGTCTGCTATTTAAAAAATCCTAGCCAGACTCTTTTGTTGCCATTAGATGAATATAGAAAATTTAAGGTAATCATTGCTTGCGGCCAGCAAAGTCAAGCATTTTTTCAGAATACTCAGCAGTATTTTGAACACGCTTAATGAAATGCCTTTTTTAATATTAAAAATTTAAAAATCTTCTGGTTATTGTAAAATAATAAAAATGTAACAGCTGAGTTATTTATTTATTTAACTGTTAAAAATGTTGAGGCAGAGGTCACAGTCACATAGAAAAACTGTAACAAAGAAAATCTGTGTTTTCAAAATAAGACAATGCCAAAGAAACCTTTAATAATTTGTGTGTGGCCATTTTGATGCTTCCTGCTTTCTCTGTAAAGAGATTAGTAGGGGGAAATATTTAGATAATTAGATAAATTGTCATGATATTATTGGTATAATCACTACATTTGCTTTATTCCAAAGGTATTTAGAAATTCAGCTTGGTGGTAAAGAGAATTGACCTAATTTGTGCCCCTCTTAAACTAATGCAGAAATATTATTATTCAAAAAGAAATAGATAAGCAATTTGTTTCCGGAAAAAAAATCTAATTCTCTTTATGAAAGATTTCGTGATGAGAGTTTGATTTTTTTTTTCATAATTAGCCTATAAAGACAGACAGATTATACCAAAATTATATTTATCCTCTTTCTAACTTTTACGTTCATAACTCAAGGACATGTTCACAAAAATATATATTTGAAATATTATAAAATGCAAACTGCTTGTCAAAAATGAAGTTGCTGGCAAATTATTTCACCCATGTAGCTTTGTTAACCTTGAACTTGAATTTAATTAGTAAAGGAGGTACAAATTCATTCTAGCCTGGAAACATTTGCTAATCTCTGCATGTTTGGAATTTTATTATTTGAACCAATAGCTTGTTTGCAGAATGATGAGAGTTTTCCTTATTACTGCACTCAAATTTATCTTTCCTTCTGACAAATCTCTATCTGCTAGTTTGATGCACAAATGTAGCAAAATCAATAAATAATTTGGTGCCCACTTCTCAAATTTCTTCAAAAACTGTCATCTTGTTAACCAACTGCAGGTATAACACATTCATCACTGCGGAAAATGTATTACTGGTGTTTCATGGGGATAGTTGGTGACAATATAAACATGCTGGAGTCTGCAGACTCATGTAGATCTATGTTGGTTTGCAATCCATAAAGATAGTAGATGGGTTTTGTTACAGATTCCTAGAAATATTGACTTTGGTACATCTATGAGAAATTATAATATGGTCTCAGATTTCTTGTTTAACTGTTATAAGACGTGTTTAATGCCTTGTTTAATGCTAATTGCCTTATGGATGACAAAGATAAAGGAAAAGAAGGATTAAAATTGCACCCACATTTTGAAATAAAATGTAAGATATAGCTATTGGGTAAACTAGACTAACATTTCAATTAATTTTACCACTGGCATATGTAACAAGAATTTCAGAGCTGTATGGAGATCCTCTTGGTACCTTCTGAAATGTAAATCTATTTTTAAACATAATTTGATATGCAAAGTATTATTCCATTATTACTTATTTCTACACATCCCTAAATGGCTTTCAATAATGCATAAAATTTATCAATTTTTAAAAAATGATAAATGCTGCATACCTAGGTGGAAATTTGTAGCTAAAGTCAGGAGACTGAAATTGTACAGAATGTTTTGACCTCAAACTGTTCAGAACTCAATATGTTCCAAATATGACATAAAGCTTGATTAGTTCTAGCAGCATCATATTAAATATCCTGAGCACTGTGATTGGGTTAGGTTAGGTTAGGTTAGGTTTATTGGATTTATATGCCGCCCCTCTCCGCAAACTCGGGGCGGCATATGACTTGGTTTGGGTTATTTTTTAAAATGATGGCATTGCTTTGTTTCTAATCATTTTCTAATTTAGCAAATAGCACTCTACATAGAATGCATAGAAGACAATCATAAGATGGCAGCAAGAAGTTCAGAAAAAACTTGCCCACTCCGAAAAAATGCTGCTTGAAGAAATCTTTCTCTCTGTGACTGTCTCTGTCTCTCTGTGTGTCTCTGTCTCTCTGTATGTGTCTCTGTCTCTCTGTCTCCATCTCTCCCCCCCCCCCTTTAGGCTTATATGTAAACAATGAAATCAGGACTATTGGATTTGTATGATATGAATGTAGTGGCAATGTGAGTGTAGTGTGGGGGGGGGAATTCACAAAACCATTGTTCTTAGGAGCAATTTGTGATATGTTTTAATTGCTCCTTCACCCATATTGTGGGGGCAATATGCTGGGTCTGTTAAAAAGTGCTATAGCTAACATGTTGTAAACTGCCCTGAGTCTAAGGCAGCGGTCCCCAAACTACGGCCCGCAGGCCACATGCGGCCCACTGAGGCCATTTATCCGGCCCGCCGGTGAGTGACTGACTAGAGCACAGGAAAAAGAGAGAGAGAGAAAGAAAAGGGAAAGAGAGGGAGGGAAGGAGAAGTGGAGAGGAATGAAGGAGGGAAGGAAGGAAGGAAGGAAGGAGAAATTGAGGGAACAAGGAAGGAAGGAAAGAAGAATGAAATGAATGGAGGGACAGAGGAAGGAAGGACTGTTTTTTTGGGGGGGGGTAATTTTTTTAAATTTTTCTCTCAACATACATTCAAACAACACAGTGTACCATCTAATTTTCCATGAATAAAATGCAGTATTTTGTTAGTAACTAATATCAATCATCAAAAAAGTTGCAAAAGTTTTTTTTCTAATTGTGTCATCCAGTTACATTCATTTTTTAAATTAAATTTCCTCCTTAATGTTCCTTCAAAAAGTGCAACACTAATTATATTTCTAACTTATTAACCATTATGCCAAAGTGCTTCCTTCTTTCTTTATACATTTTTCATAAGCCAAGAAAACCTTGTATAGCCAATCAGATGTCTACAAAAGAAAATTAAAAACAAAACATAAACATATATGAATTTCAGACCTTCTCCCCCCTGTAAATAGTACATTCCCATTTTGTTTTTTACTTTAAAACAAGGTATGTGCAGTGTGCATAGGGATTTGTTCATAGGGTTTTTTTATAGTCCGGCCCTCCAACAGTCCGAGGGACAGTGAACTGGCCCCCTGTGTAAGAAGTTTGGGGACCCCTGGTCTAAGGAGAAGGGTGGAATTAAAAATAAAATAAATAAAATAAATAATTATTAAGAAAAGTCTAGAGGTTTAGAGCTCAATCTTAGCTATCCCACTTGTTTTTAACTCTTCCTTGCTGAACAAGGAATGGAAGTAGAATCTTCATAGCTTCAAAGGTTTTCATGTTGTGAAAGTCCCAGACTTTCAATTCCCATCTCAGACTCATGCCACGCAACAAGGTGAAATCTTGTAGTCTCCTCGCCATAATAGAACAATGAAGTCATGGTGCCAGATTTTGATTTAAAAACCCCCCACAACTACAGGGTTTTGTCATTTGTTGGGATCTCCTGCATAGAATCTAGTTTGTGATCACTAGCCACCTGAGACTTGGCAAAATACTGAGCAGCTCCTTCCAAATAATTTCTGAAAAATGCTTAGCTTAATAAGCTATTACAGTAGTTAGGACCACCCAGGGCCAACATGCTAGTCTCAGCTGATTTGATATTATTGAAAGGGGAGTGGAAATGAAAGAAAAAATGCTGCATGACCATCAGCATGCTGTAAAAAGAGAGAGAGAGAAAGAGTGAGAATCCATATGAATGTATTACATGTATAGTTTTAAGATTTTATTTCACAAGCAGGCAGAGCAGAACCATATGAGTATATTAACATATTTCACGCCCAAGGATTGCTGATATTGCATACCTAATATTGCTTAGGTACTGTAATTTTAAATATAGTTAATACAATGCTAGTATATTTGCTTTGAATGCTGTTCCATCCTGTTAATATGAAACTTAACATTATATTATAGAGCATATAGAGTAAATATACTCTATAGAGAGAGTATATTTTAAAATATACATATAATATATTATAATAAAATAAAAATTCAAATTCACAAGAAAATCAATAAGAGACAAGGTGTACAAGGTCACGAGAAAAGGAAGGATATTGTGTAAAGGAAAAGAAGTAATAATATTGAAGCAAATTCCAAAAAGAATTAGGGATAAGAGAAGAAACTTTCAATATCTAACAAGAAAGCTTTTGAGGAGAGATGTGCCATTTAGATGGTTAGCACCAGAAGGATTACTTGTGACTTGGAAGGGAAAAAAAGATTGAAATAGACACTATAGAAAAGGTGAATGAATTTATAGATGAGCAATTGGAAATAGAAGGTGAAAGCAGTATTGAGACTGAATCCCAGAGTCAAGAAGAATTAAATACAGGGAAAAAAAGGAAGAAAAGAAAGAGAGGAGGAACAGAAAGGAAGACAGATAGAAACCAGAAGCAGAAAAGCGAAGAAGTTAATAGCCCAACAATAATAATGGGGAAAATAATCAAAATCTTTTCAGTTAATATCAATGGACTCAATGCACCAATCAAAAGAAGACAAACATTAAGTAAATTACAACAACAAAATGTAGATGTAATTTGTATACAAGAAGCACATGTAAAAAAGAACATAGGAAATTGTTGGAAATGCCTAGATTAGGGAAATTATTTGCCACTCTTGACCATTAAAAAAAGGGGGAGTAGTAATGTATATCAGATTGGCTAAAACCACAAGAAATATACCAAGATGAGGAAGGAAGGATTTTAGGGGTTGAGATACAGATAGATCAAGAGAAGATACTACTTGTAAATATATATGCCCCAAATAATGAACAAAAGAAATACTATAAAAAATTACATGAACTTATGGTTGAATTAGGAAAAGAAAGAATATGCATTAATTGGTTATTTGAATGCAGTTTTGGAGATAAAATTGCCTTTGCTGTAAATCTCCTATCTTTTTCGGCATGATCATGAATGATTGAAAGGGAGTTTTCTCAATTCAGGAAATTATGCTACTGGTGCACAACATGAATTTGAACAATGGCCCTCCTAACTACAATTGCCGCTTGCTCCTTCAGCAGGAATTGTGAGTCTAAAACCAGATTATGCATTAGGTCCATGTGGAGCAATGCAATCCCTTCCAAGAGGGAAAATGATAAACCCTCAGATGCAAAGGAACCTCCTACTCCATAATACCAATTCAGTTGAAGTCCACAAAAAAGAAGCCAAAACAGATGAACCGAACAGAGGTTTTCAAACAAGAGGCATACGATCACACAAACTATCAAACAAGTTGTTTTCTGCAGAGTTTTTTCTGTCTTTGTCATTCCTTAAGCAGGCTTGGAGAGAGTCCAATTAGCCCCAAGCCTACTCCTGAGGAGACCTCTTCCTGAGTAGTCATTCCTGCTTTTTGGCAGCTCTGCATGCTTGCTCCTCTTCTTCCTTGTCACTACTGTGAGGTGCTGGAGGTTCCAAAGGATAAACCTCTACCTCTGGCACCGAGTCCTCACCAGCCTCCTCACTGTCTAACTTGGGTGACAGTTGTATAGGCCGCTGGCTCATCACCTCTTCAGCATCATCTCAGACAGGATCTACTATCAGTTGCACAGGCTGCTGGCAAGTCACAACAGAGGCAGGTTCAGGTGTGTAGGGACATATTTAGTCTTGATGCCTAAAGTTGTGGACATTTGCAGATGCTTTTAGATTATTAATGGTCTTTTGAAATAAAGAATTGCTCCCTGAAAATAAGTAAATGAATAAATATGAACTAATTTTTCTATGTATGTTATAATAAGAGAACAAAGAAGGTGAGTCCAAAACAGAAAATAAAAAAGGGCTTGTGGTTTGATCAGAAAAAATACAGGCAGTCTTCAGTGTATGACCACAATTGAGCCCAAATGTCTATAATTTAGTAAGACATTTGTTAAGTGAATTTTCCCCATTTTATTACATTTCTTGCTGCAGTTGCTAAGTGAATCACTGAAGTTGATAAGTTAAGTGAATCAGGCTTGCCCATTGACTTTGCTTGTCAGAAAGTTGTAAAAGGTGACCCCAGGATACTGTAACATTCATAAATATGATCCAGTTGCTAAATATCTGAATTTTGATCACCTGATTATGGGGATGGTGCAAAGCTCATAACTGAAAAACTGTCATAAGTCACGTTTTTCAGTGCTATTGTAATTTTGAATGATCACTAAATGAACTGTTGTAAGTAGAGGACTATTTGTGCACAATAGGTTGCAGCTCAATACAGTATTTTTTGAAAAGCAATGGATTATGCACTGTGCTAAATGATGTATTTACTTAGGATTAAAGTTTTATAAGTAAATCACCAGGTTTGAATAATTAAAACTGGGGGGTCCTTCCAAGTAAGTCCTGTATTTTGCAGAATTAATTCTGGCATTATCTCTTTGCCTGCTTCACCTGAAGGGGAGGGGAGAATAATAGCTTGGTAACATAATAAAATAATTTATTCCCCCACCCCACCCCAAAAAAGGAAAATCTGTCCCATCCATGTATATAAATTACATTATCTAAATTAGATGAGGAGTCATAAATGAAATGGCCTTATTGGAACAAAGTCAGTTTTCTGTTGAAACAGATCCTTATTTTCTAATTCAAGCAAGCATTCACCAAAGTGATCCATGTGCCATGAGGATTTGTTATTCTGTGTGAAATGACAGCACTTGTAGAAGGAAGATCTATTGTTTTTCAATATAACCTCCCTTAGTGATAATAACAGTGTTATGGATAAATTATCCTTACCTTTGAAACACTGATTTCATAATGATGAAATTGCCTCAACAGGTAATATTGAGTGACTCACTTTAGCAGCTAAGCCACTACATAGATGGAAGAACACCTGGTAATTCCAATCTATAGAAAGTGGAGGCAGTGATCTGCATCATAACTATAAAAATCACTAGGAATCACACTTACGGTAGCTTAAAGAAGAGTTTATTTTGCAGATAATTACATCATAATGTGCAATTAAGTAAATAGACAGTGTTTCTTAACCGTGTCAACTTTAAGCTGTGTGGATTTAAGATGTGAACTTTCAGAATTCCCAGGCCAGCATGCTGGCTGGGAAATTCTGGCAGTTAAAGTCTACAGATATTAAAGTTGTCAAGGTTGAAAGAAACTAAAATAAAGCATACATAGATTTTCAAAGCTGTCTTAAAAGCAGTAAAAGAGTGAGATTTACATAACACCAGGGAAATAAATTCTGTAAGAGAGAAACTTAACAGAAAGCATCCTATCACAGGATCACTGTATTGGGTATGCAAAAAATTAGACAATCACCAAGTGGATTTCTAGTTTGCCATTCCTGAGAAGCCTGAAACTGGTTTTTGATATAACAGAAAAACTGGACCAATGCTGAAATAAATTTTGGAAGGAGCTTCCCTAAACCTCTCCAAAAGTTACTATCAAATTCTTTGTTTTGGACGTTTAAATAAAAAGTATCAATGATTTTCATTATTAATGTTTTTTATAAACCAAATATTAACCTTGTTTTGCCTGCAAACCACCACTTTGTTAGTCTGGATTTTATTAAAAGTATAGCTCTTATTGTATTACTTAAAAATGCAGGTGGTTTTCAAATGAATAAAAGATGATGTGTCTCCTTCTGCACTGGAAAGATTTCTATTATAAGAAACATAGAAACATAGAAGTCTGACGGCAGAAAAAGACCTCATGGTCCATCTAATCTGCCCTTATACTATTTCCTGTATTTTATCTTAGGATGGATATATGTTTATCCCAGGCATGTTTAAATTCAGTTACTGTGGATTTATCTACCATGTCTGCTGGAAATTTGTTCCAAGGATCTACTACTCTTTCAGTAAAATAATATTTTCTCATGTTGCTTTTGATCTTTCCCCCAACTAACTTCAGATTGTGTCCCCTTGTTCTTGTGTTCACTTTCCTATTAAAAACACTTCCCTCCTGGACCTTATTTAACCCTTTAACATATTTAAATGTTTCGATCATGTTCCCCCTTTTCCTTCTGTCCTCCAGACTATATAGATTGAGTTCATTAAGTCTTTCCTGATACGTTTTATGCTTAAGACCTTCCACCATTCTTGTAGCCCGTCTTTGGACCCATTCAATTTTGTCAATATCTTTTTGTAGGTGAGGTTTCCAGAACTGAACACAGTATTCCAAATGTGGTCTCACCAGCACTCTATATAGCGGGATTATAATCTCCTTCTTCCTAAGAATAAAGATATTCACATTCTCAAGAAAGCTAAGCAGCTATAAACACCAAACATACTAAGGTGAAAACTAGATGTAGAGAAGGGACGTTTATCAGTTCCTTGGAACCTCAGTTGAAGTGAACATATGTTACATACACAAAATACTTTTTCTGTGCATTTAAATTATGACAGCTTTCAGTCAAAGACCACAGGGGCTCAAACTATTTGAATGTTTCTTTTCTTTTCGTAAAAACTTCCCAGCATGCTGTAAATGACATTTTTGCAAGGCTAGAAGAGGTAGCAGAGTAACACTGCACTGCTGTTCCAGTTGGCTCCAAAATGTCATTACCCTGTTTGATAAAAAGCAGAAATTCTGTTACCAGTCAAACAGCACAGTAGGTGTCCTAGAAACGTTTTCTGATAATGTTTAAATAAAGCACCCTAAGCCACCATGAATGGAAGATCTACAGTTCTAAGTAGAACCTCAGTTTACTTAAAATTTACCTTTTAGTTTCTTACTCAGCACATATTTTGCCAGAGTACACTGTGTGTATGTATAATGAACTTAATTGCATGCTTGAGCAACATCACTTATTGGTTTCACCCCATGGGCATATTATGCAGTACTTTAAGTATTCTGTTTTGTATATATTTAGGGAAGGAGAAAAGGTAAGAAACTGGGGACGCATGCTGAGAAACTGCACAAATTAAGTTGCTGAGTAAGGTTGGCTTTGGTTAGCCAATTCGGAAAGAATGAAATTACAAAATTGTTCTCAGGGGGAATTAAACCAGTGGTAGGTCCAAATAATTTAACAACCAGTTATCTGCCCAAATGACTGTTTGAATGGGTGTGGCTAGGGTGGGCATGGCCAAGGGGCATGCCTGCAACATTCTGCCAGCCAAAACAAGCTGTGGGGGGTTTATTTACAAAATGTGGGCTTTGCTTTTGACATCTAGATCCAACAAGCAAGGGATGGGAACTCCAGAGAAAACACATTTTTGTTTGGTTACGAAGTTTTGGCCCCAAAGTCACAGAGATGGCATGCCACCAATTTGCACCAATTCAGGCGAACTGGTAGTTAAAACTCTGCACAGTTTGGCAAAGTAGCAAATCCCACCTGTCTGGCCCTGCTTGTTTTTCTGCATGTTTTCTAGGCTGCTTTCAGACAATTTTGGGGGGAGATTTTTAGGCCATTGTTGGTTCATTTGTGGGCACAAAACATTCTGAAAATGACCAAAAAATGGAGCCCCCAAACTAGCCCCAAATAACCAGAAATGGGTCAAAAATGGCCCCAAAATTGCCAGAAAACAGTCCAAAATGGCTCCAAGATGGCATGAAAATGACCTAAAAACTGGCCTCAAAGTGACCTCAAAACAGACCCCAAACACCCTAAAATGCTTTAAAAATGGCCTGGAAATGGCCCCAAAATGGGCCAAGAATGGCCAGAACGTGCCTCAAAAATGACCTAAAGTGTCCCCCAAAAGAACCTTAAAACAGCAAAAAAAAAAAGAGGGGGGGGGGAGAGTCTGGGCCAGCCAGTGTTGGAATTAGCCCCAACCAGCTGAATCTTACCTCTGCTTTTGTGGCAAGTGGTCAGGAGGTTAGGCTGGATGTGATGAGTAACATCACCCACCCAGTCACATGATCAACTGGCCATGCCTACCCAGACAGAGAACGGGTTGTTAAGTTATTCAACTCCCACCACTGGATATAAGCTAAATATAGACTGGCCTTTAGCTACACACCTCCCCAGCAAATAGCAAATTTTGAAACTCCAGGTAAAGAGGATTCATTTTAGGATGAGTAACCACAGTTTGCATATTGGAGGTTCTTTAAGGAATGCTAGGAAACTCTGTATTTTAAAGAACATTTGAGGGAGGCGTTCATAATAACCCTTCTCTTCCACAAAGAAAAGGTGGTCAATTTATTTTTCAAAGCACCAGAAGGAAGGATAAGAAGCAATGGATGGAGACTAATCAAGGAGAGAAGCAATTTAGAATTAAGGAGAAATTTCCTAACAGAATAATTAATCAATAGAATAACTTGCTTCTAGAAGTTGCGAATGATCCAACATTGAAGTTTTTATATTATTTCAGGACAACTATTTGCCTGAAATAATATAGGGCAGTGATGATGAACCTTTTTTTCATTGGGTGCTGAAAGAGCATGTGCGCGCGAGTGCCCACGCCCATAATTCAATGCCTCTGGAGGCCAAAAATGGCCTGTTTCCCAACTTCTGGTGGGCCCAGTAGGCTCATGTTTCACTCTTCCCAGGCTCCAAAGGATTCCCTGGAGCCAGAGGAAGGTCATAATGCCCTCCCCATCCCACCCAGAGGCTCTCTAGAAGCCAAAAATGCCCTCCCACAGCCTCTGTATAAGCCGAAAATCAGCTGGCCGGCACACACAAGAACATTGGAACAAAGCTAGGGCAACTGCTTGTGTGCCAGCAGATATGGCTCCATGTGTCACCTGTGGCACCTGTGCCACAGGTTCGCCATCACTGATATAGGGCTTCCTGCCTGAATAGGTCGTTGGTGTAGAAGAAGACTTCCATATTGCCTTCAACTCTTCTATTCTGTTCTTTTAAAAAAAAACAGATCATGCCACGGAAAAAGATACTGGACAGCCACTTTTCTGAAAACATAGGTTATCCTGCTTGGGCAGGGGTTGGATGAGAACATCTCCAAGGTTTCTTACAACTCTGTTATTCTATATGTATTATACTTTTTGCTACTGTTTACTTTAATCTTTGGTAATGATTTTTATATTTCTGAATTGTTGTATGATCTAGACTATTTGAACCATTTTAAAGGCAATTATGTAATAAAGTTTTATGCTTTCTTTTTATAATATAAATCTGATTCTAATTATCATCAAATTAGAAAGATGGGAAAATGTTTGCAGTAATAGTCCATATGTTTACTACTATTCATAATTGGAAATCCTGGGTGTTGTAACACCCACACATCTGGAGGACTTCTTGTGAAATTCATGTAACACATGTTTCCTTTTCAGAGCAGGCATTTAAAGCCCATATTAGAATAGCTATTATTTTCTCCCCATTTCAGAATGAAAATTTGAAGACTTTTGGTTGGGGGGAAAAAAGGTAAATAGAAACATTGTCAAATGCTTAAAACTTTCACTTTTTGCTTTGTCCCATGAAAAATCACATTCCTGTTAGTAAGCAGTTTGACACTGACTGCTGGCAATGCTTAGAAAACCTCTGTTGTTATAAACACTGAGTTGCACAATTGATAATTGGGTGGAAATATTCACCCAGCACAGTAGGGTTTACTTTTGAATAAACATGCACAGGTTCACTCAAAGAGAGTGATTGAGATTAATTTTCCAAACTGAAAAGGCAGATGAGAAAGGTTTAACATTAACCTGTGGCATATCAATTCTTCTTAATTTTAAATTAAGATTACTCAGAAAATAATCTATTGGTGTTGTCAAAAATCAGTCAATTAAAACATCTGTTAGCAGCTTGCTTCAATTGTTGATTTTCATAGGCATTTTCTATGTCTAAATATATAATGCATTTATAATTATGTCTTGTATAATTTTAAGTTTCTTGGATTAATCATTAAACTGATTAATGATTAATTTGAAAGAAGAAACTAACTTCTTTGTGCAAAATGACAGTGAAACTAGAAACTAAAAAGCAAATTAATAGGTTAAAATTATGTTTAAGCAACAAGAGAAACACCTTATGTGAAGTATAAATGATATGTTTTTTCCAGTAATTTCCCATCTATTGTGACATAAAGCAACCTTTCGTATCATTATGTAATTATTTTCAGAATGCAGTTCAAACTATAATTTTTATTTATTATTTTAGTACTGAGTGACACTTAGAAATTTTCACTAACCCGTTGAATCCATAAATGTAATTGCCAGATAAGATTGCCAGTTTGATGCAGGTTGCCAGTAAGACACCAGGCTAACAACCAGATGATCTTGAGTTCTGTTCCTACTCTAGGCATGGAGCCAAGCCAACCAGGTGTTTTTGAACCAGTCACTTTAATGACAAACTATTTCCAGAAACATTGCCAAAAAAACCCTGCAGAGACTAGTCCAGGCAGTTGCCAGTAATCAACAGTAATAACATGAAGACATAAAAATAATGTATGTCATAAATATCAGATCATATGCACCATTGGAAAAGATTTTTGCATTCTTTTCTGCAAATCAGGTTCTGATTGTTTTTCTTCTTTCTATGTTTCTTTCTTTCTTTCTTTCTTTCTTTCCTTCCTTCCTTCCTTCCTTCATCAGTTGATAGTTCATCCATTGGTTGCGACAGGAATTGACCAACCAACTGAGCTTCAGATCATGGGTGGAGAGAAATATATTTGTTCAAGTTCAGCTGGATGGGTTCATATCCAATTGGGACAACAGCATAGTCTCTTTATTTGTTTGTTTATTTGTTTGTTTGTTTGTTTATTTGCTTGCTTGCTTGCTTATTTATTTGATTTGTCAAACATATATAGGATAGTAGTAGTTTGTATAAACATAAATAAAAAGTAATGATAAAAAAAGACAATAGGACAGTAGGACAGGGATGGTAGGCACATGCCCCTTACAGACCTCTTAGAAATGGGGAGAGGTCGACTATAGGCAGTCTAAGGTTAAAGTCTTTGGAGTTTGGGGAAGGGTCAGGTAGTGCATTCCAGGCATTGATCACTCTATCGCTGAAGTCGTATTTTATGCAGTCGAGTTTGGAGCAGTTTATATTGAGTTTGAATCTATTACATGCTCATGTATTACTGCAATTGAAGGCGAAGAAGTCATTAACAGGAAGGACATTTTGGTATATGATTTCATGAACTACATTTAGATCAGTTTAGAGGCAATATAGTTCTATATTGTCTAATCCCAGTACTTCAAATTTGGTGGAATAAGGTATTTTGTTGCAAGTGGAGGAGTGAAATATTCTTGCAAAATATTTCTGGACTCTCTCAATTGTATTAATGTCTGATATGCAATGCTGGTTCCAGACAGGTGAGCTGTATTCCAGAATTGGTCTAACAAATGTTTTCTAAGATCTGGTTAGCAGTATAACATTGCCAGAGAAGAAGCTACATAAAATTAGATTAACAACTCTTAGTGCTTTATTTGGCAATGTTGTTACAGTGGGCTGTAGCACTTAGGTCATTGGATATGAGTACTCCAAGGTCTTTGACAGAGTGAAGTTCATCTACAAGTTTGTTTCCTCCAAGTTTGTATTTTATATTCTGATTCTTTTTGCCAATGTGTAAGACAGAGCACTTGTTGGTTGAGAATTGAAGTTGCCAATTGTTTGACCATTCTGCTACATGATCAAGGTCTTTTTAAAGGGTAGCAGCATTGTCACTGGTATTAAATAGTTTAACATCGTCAGCAAAGAGAACACAGCTGCTTATAATACATCACAAAAATAGCTAGTCTCTACTCTACTGGTCTGTACCAAAGAAAAATCCAGTTTAGTTCCAATCTGGGAGAAAAACATTGGAAATAAAATTTGATTGGAAAGAAGGTCTCTATTTATTTGGATGCCAGAAATTTTAATGAAAGTAACATGTTTCTTAGGTGGCTGACAAAATGGCTGAATGAGTGGGTTGATTTTTATAGGGTTCTGGGGTTTGGCGAAATGCTTCAGAGGGTTGTGGTACAATGTGAGCCTTGTATCTCTTACTATTTCAATTGTGATGAGTTAACCCCATTATGTCCTAAAGGTCATGTCCTGTCCTTAGACCTTGGGTGGAGGAATGTACAATCTCAATCCCATCAGCTCCAACCTAGGGGAGCTGGACTGAATGATTTTTGTTTATGAATAGGCTGGCCTTAATGGGCAGAAAATATCTGTTTAAAGACTTCAGGTTCTACAGGAAGACTGGGATGGCTTTCTGCCTTTAAGAGCTGATTTCTCCATTTCTCCTTTGAGGAAATAGAATATTCTGTCTCTTTTAATATTCCCCAAAATATTTCATTGCCCCGGCGGCGGAATAAGAACATTGACAGCAAGAGCTGGATTTAAAATGGGTCACTTTATTAAAGTTAAATGAACTTTAAATGATTATTGTCAAATAACCAGGACCTGCAGAGGCCATTAAAAATTTTGGGGCTGAAATAATTCACACATAAACCTCCTGGGCAACTATGGGCATAGCTCCTTGCTGAACAAGGTGAAGGTACCACGCCTTCACCTGGATCCTGGCCATGCCCAGGTGTGTGGGAGGGGGTAACCATTTCCATTCCCTTCCAGTTATTGGGATAGTGAGTCCCAAGGGCAACCCTTCTCCAATCGCCCAGGCCGGTGTGGACACCATGAGCTCCTGGCGGGAGGCTGCCCATCATCTTTAAAGATGCCCAAAGGAGAACACGCAGTTTCTACCACCACCCAATTTCCATCCCTAACCTGCCAACCCTAGTGACCAAAGAGAAACCAATTACCAAATCGTGACTAAATGCACTACACCCCCTAACCAGGCCATCCTCACTCCCCAGTGTGGAATAGGCAAAAAAAACAGTCGCCACTAAAACGCTGACACTGCATAAATTCCTATTCGGCCCCGTGGGCGACTACTTCAAGGCACACTGCAAGATAGGGAGGGCAGGTGGGTGTCTGATTCTTCAGGAGCCGGGGGCAAAGGAAGAATGCCTGTGATGCATCCCTATTTATAGGGCTCGCTCAGGCACGCCCCTGGCCCAACGGATGGTGCAGAACACGCCAAGCCCAGCAACAGTGATCTCACGGTCCCGCGAGATCACAGCCGCCTAATTAGGTGGTTTAATGAGCCGTGTTCCTCCTGGCCCTGGGGCAATTTCCTTCTGGCCGTTAAAGTGGCCAGTCATGCATTTCTCTAGGACCAAGGAAGAGGAGCTTCCTTCCTTCCTTCCTTGCTATTGGAAAAGATAATATAATACAATCTACTTTAATGTGCAAATGTGTGTGTCATTATCAAACTTCAGCTTTCCATTCTTATTGATTTCTAGTCTATTAGATGTATGACACCACATTTGACTAACTGTATAGTTGGAAAGCATTGTGTAGATTATGCCATATTAATATACTGCTCAAAAAATAAAGGGAATATTCAAATAACACATCCTTGATCCAAATGAATTAAATATTCTCATTGAATACTTTGTTCTGTGCACAACAGCATGTGAATTTGATTGTCAATCAGTGTTGCTTCCTACGTAGACAGTTTGATTTCACAGAAGTTTGATTTATTTGGAGTTATATTGTGTTGTTTAAGTGTTTCCTTTATTTTTTTGAGCAGTGTATATATGTGATAATGCACACGCTTAGTTACTAGATTATATGTCATTGATCTCTTCCAAATAAATCCAATTAATTTGAAACTCACCAGAAATTATCCTCATTGCTTGGCATTTCAAACTCTGACTATGGCCACTATGAAGTAATTGTATACCAGGGAAGTATTCTGCCATCTGCTTCTAAATAAAAGGAAAATAAAATCTACACTTTCAGTATATTTGTGCTCTGTATATTTATCAACTTGTTTGCAAAAAAAAAAATTGAGCTATTTCTCAAGTATCCTTCATTTTTATTGAAAATCATCCTGTATGGAGTTATAATGAAATAATAGCATGTCATGGGAGTTGAGAGATGGTTTTTAGAGCTCATGTAAAATAGATCAAGATTTCTAAATGTGACCAGTTTTAGGATATGTGGACTTCAGGGTTCAGCCAACATGCTGATACTTATTAAAGACATTCAATCTTATTCCTTGCAAATGATAAGGGATATATCTGCTTTGGAATTATATACTTATTCCTCTTTCTATTGAGAAGATGATTTTTTTTAAAGCAAAGGTGAAAAAAAAACCCCTGGAAAAATGCTGCTCTCCCCATCCAAGTTGCTGATCACCTTGGCTCCTACAAGCATAGAGAATCTAGCTGAATCTTAAAATGTTTTTTGTTTTTAATGAAAACTAAACATGGTGCATTCAGCAATGTTTCTCAACTTTGGCAACTTTAAATTGGGTAGATTTCTACTCCCAGAATTGCTGGTTTGCCGGGAGATTCTGGGAGTTGAAGCCCACCCATCTTAGAAGTCACTGAGTTGAGAAATATAGAGGCCATTTGGTAATTTGAGGAAAAGGATAGACTGAGAGGCAGAAGTAAACTTCTTTTTAATCCAAAGCAAGAGTGTTGCAGAGCCTTAATTTTTATTTCTAAGAATGGTTCTGGAATCTGGAATCCAAACACATCCCAAAGGCTTGGGGGTGAGGGGAATGATAGAGTGCTGTAGTGTAATTCCTTGTTTTGGAAAACTGCCAACCTAGAAAATAGGTATTTTGTAACTGCCATCATAGCAGTCCTTTTATGTGTGTGCTGACAATATTATCTTCCAGTATTCCAGTTCCAAAAGGCATAGATTTCATAAAAATCAATATTGAATCAATTAAAACAATGCTCTAATTTGACCATAAAATGCACTTGGCTAACTTGTACAATGAGTTCAACTCTGGCAATGTGTTAAAAAATAATCCAGAAAAAGAGAAGATATGCAGTAGATAGTTATAGTTGAATGTAACTGGTTGAATAGTTTGTCCTCGGCTTCATCACATTTGCAAGACACTGCTGGCTTCTATGAAATGAACTATGTTTTCAGACTTTCTTGATTACACCATTTCAAGAGGTGCAATTATTTTAAACTACAGCTGTAATTTAACAGCAGAAACCCAAAGAAAGAATGAAATGATCAGTGTAAATATGATAGTTATATTTTGTGGCATGTTATTACAAGTTCAAACCTCTGAAATTAACAGTATGATTTTATCTGTTCAGGTGTAAATTTTGGGTTCAAAGGAAAGGAGATAAAAATAATAGGATTTAATCCTGTATCATTCCAGTGTGATTGCATTGTGTGTGTGTGTGTGTCCCCCTTCATGAGATATTGACATACTTCCAAAAGATGAAATAGAAAGTTTTTCAAATTGGAACACATCTTTAGGCAATTTCTGAAAGCAAGATGTCTGGAGTTTCCAAAGGGAAAGTTTTCCTACTTAATTATTTCCTTTATATCTCCAAGGGAGTGGGGAAGGCAGAAGGAATGAAAGTGGTTTATAAGACAATGCCAAGTGAAGCACATCATTTGGTAGACATCAAAGTAGGTGTCCTAACATAGTAGGGCTAATGAGGATCATATTGCGTATTCCTGGAAAATGTGTACAAAATCATTGTTGTTTGCAAAATTGTGTTTAAGTTTGTGATCTATCTGATTAAGGAATCTAGAGAGTTAACATTTATAACTAAGTCTGGTATGTCTTTTCATGCCAATAGCCTCCTCTGAAGTCTCAAACCTCTGCCTCTGCATATCATGCTTATATAATTTGTGTCAATTCAAATTAGTGGCATAATGGGATCATCTTTATACCCTTATCTATTTGTTTGTAACCTTCAACTGAGCAAAACTTATTGGTATAGGGCAGGGGCAGGTTCCAGCTAACCTCACTGGCCAGGCCTCATGGCTGCTTGTATGCATGCACAGTGCAAAAAACCCACCCCCCAAATTTTAAAAAATAAATATGCTGAAAACAGTGCTTGATACTCGACTTCTCACATACGCAGAAGAAAAAAATGAATTTCAAAATTAAAAAAGATGATCTGCACCGACCGATCCAGTTTGTTTAAGTGATGGCATTGTGATGTTATCGGTGGGTTGCTACTGTTTTGGCTGGCTGGATCAAGCAATCTAGAAAGCAACCCACATGCTGGAAACATTTGATCGAAGCAAAAGCATTTCCGTCTATGGAACATAGATAATACTCTGGGATGCACACCTGCTAAAGGCATAAATCTTATTTATTTATCTATCTATCTATCTATCTATCTATCTATCTATCTATCTATCTATCTATTTATCTATCTATCTATCTATCTATCTGATTTGTATGCCGCCCCTCTCCGGAGACTCGGGGCGGCTAACAGCAATAATAAAACAGCATATAATTAGGTGTATTTGATTTTTCTCACTTCACTCACTGTTCGGAGCTTAATTATCTCCTGTAAAAGCAGGAACCAAAATCCAAGAATTCAGGACAGTCTCTCTAGGCACCATTTTCAAGATGAGCGTTGCTTACCACACCTCTTCTCCCAGCAGCCTGTCCTATGTAGATAGGGTGTGGCTAAATGTCCCATAGATCTAGTCAACACCTAAAACCTCTGCTAGAGAGATATTCATGCTTGGCTCTCATTCTTCTGACCATCACATCTAAAAGAGGGTCCTCAAAATCCCCATCATCCTTAGACAATACCCTAACTGGGGGTTCTATAGTCTCTAATTCCCTGTCACTTTCACTCTCAGACTCAGATGGCAGCAAGAATACAAATGCGTCTTCTGAGCACACTTAAGTCATATGATACAAGGGAAGGTGGGAAGACCATATTGTTGTAAGCCTCCCCGAGTCCTTCAGGAGTGGACAGCATATAAACCCAATAAAATAAAATTAAAAAATATTCCCACTTAATTGCACTGTGACAAAAATGAGGAAAGAACTCAGATGCTGGAGGTAATGTTTTGGGGGGGTATGGTACTGTCTGGGATTTGATGGTTGAGTCTTTTTCTTCCCTGCCCCTTGGGGACATGCCAAGATTGGAGCAAAATGCAGTTTTCCTCGTGGTCCATGGCCCCCTGTTCCCCCTCCCTTCAGCAGCATGGCAGGCAGTTCCATGATTCAGCTAAGTAGTAAGAGGAATGATTTTCACATTCTCTGCAAGCTTGACACAAGTCAATGGGAAAGCCATTAGAAAGTCAGAAGTCACTCCCATTATTTTGGGTCACCATGGTCATTCTGAAAAAGAAAATATCTCTGAAATGATGACCTAAAGTAATTGGTTGTCCGGTTTACATAAAACCTTAATATAGCAGGTACTCTTGATTCAACTGAAAATAATCCATTGGAAAAGCCGGGGTGGCACAGCAGGTAGAGTGCTGTACTGCAAGCCACTGAAGCTGACTGTAGATCTGTAGGTCAATGGTTCAAATCTCATCACCGGCTCAAGGTTGACTCAGCCTTCCATCCTTCTGAGGTGGGTAAAATGAGGACCCGGATTGTGGGGGAAATATGCTGGCTCTGATAAAAAGTGCTATTGCTAACATGTTGTAAGCCACCCTGAGTCTAAGGAGAAGGGCAGCATAAAAAATTGAATTAATAATAATAAGTCTGAAATAAACAATGACCAATTGAATCCAAAGGCTGTTAAACAAAGGGCTCTGCTAACTATTCTGACTGATATATTAGATTTGATTGATAGATCACATTCAGATTGCTTTTTCACTCTGTTATGTGTGAACTTCCTAGAGCACAGGTGTCAAACTTGCAATCCACGTCATCATGTGCTGGTCATCACATACATCATGAGCTGGCCATGCCCATGCCCAGTTTAGTGAAGGGGGAAAAGTGAAGATACAACATGTGATCATGATGTGTTGATGCAAGTTTGATACACCTGTCCTAGAATGAGTTTTTTGCCTCATTCACAATAACATTTAGTAGGAAAAACAAAGTTTTTTCAGATCCAGACATATACTGTAGTTTTTGGCATATACGCAACTAGATTTTATAGGGGGAAACCAAAGGAAAAAAGTATTTTGAAACAAATGGTGTAGTATTATATTGTTTGATAAAATACCAGTGTAGCAAAATACTTTTTACCACCATGTATAATTTTTAAAACCATGTACACTTTTTACAAACTTCAAACTTGACAGCTTCAAGACTTGTGGACTTCAACTCCCAGAATTCCACCACCAGTCATGCTAGCTCAGAAATGGGAATTGAAGTCCACAAGCCTTAAACTTGCCAGATTTGAAGACTCTTGCACTCCTAACCCCTAACTCAAACAAATAAACAAAACAAACAAGGACAATTCATTTTCTTAGTTGTTCCTTTAGTCACATAAATGGCTAGTGATAGAATAATTTACAATTACAGTTCCCTGCTGAGATTGCCTTAATATTACTATTATACCATGAGGTTTTCAAAGACCCCTCTCTTGACTACTTGACTACTCCAGTTTTTACAAATGAAGCGCATGGAAATGTATGGTAGTGATGATAAACCTGAAATATTCCTCAAAAGAAGTGTTTCTAGAGCAGGGATCTTCAACCTTGGCAACTTTTAAGAGTTGTGGACTACAATTCCCAGAGTTCCTCAGCCACCTTTGCTGGCTGAGGAATTCTGGGAGTTGAAGTCCACAAATCTTAAAGTTGCCAAGATTCAGCTAAACTCCCATTGTCCTTAAGAGAGACAAGGTTTAAGAAGCTGCAAGATTTACCAGGAAATTATAAACTGGGAACACATCTTATTCCCTCCCCCACTTATCTATTGTCATCTTTCCGTTCCCATAATGATCCACTGTTTTGATTGGGCCACTCAGGTGAGAAAACTGGCTGGCTTCGGAACGGAAGTGCTTGGAACAGTGTGGCCTTTGCGCTTTTCTCTATGGCAGCGTGAAGTTCCCTTGTATTCTTCTCTGGCAAGTCCTGGGATACGGGCTCATTCAGTCTCCCGAGTGTCGCTGCCGCTGCTGCTGCCATTAAAAACCAGCTGCGGGGTACAGACTTTCCCTTTCCTATGTTTCCATGGCAGCAGTGGTGGCAGTGGCGGCAGCGGTGCTCAGGAGACTGAACGAGCCCATACTCCAGGACCTGCCAGACTCCCCTCCAGCTGCCTTTCCATGGCAGGAGGGGCAGGTCCTGGGGGATGGGCTCGTTCAGTCTCCCGAACGCCGCCGCTGCCGCCATGGAAAGCAACTGCGGGGGACAGGCTTATTTTCCCCTTTGCTGCATTTCCATAGTGGTGTCAGCGGCGCTCGGGAGACTGAACGAGCCCACCATCCAGGACCTGCCAGAGTCCCCCTTGGCTGCCTTTCCATGGCAGGAAGGGCAGGTCCTGGGGGACAGGCTCATTCAGGCTCCAGAGTGCCACTGCAGCCATGGAAAGGCAGGCTCCCGCTCATCCCCAGGGCTAAGCCGCTGAATTCCCGCTGGGCACTGCCAGGCAGTCTCAGCAATATTCGGTGTATAAGATGCACCCAATTTTTAAGGCACCTTTTTGAGGTAAAAAGTTGCATCTTATACACCAAAAATATGGTAATCACCATTTGTAGGAAAGCAGGCATTGGGATTAGCCCATAAACATCCTCAGGAAGAGCAAAGAGATATTTGAAAACACATAGATGAAAACTCAGATGCTATAACCTAATACTTTTATCTGCCTCACATCACAAATATGCAAATCAAGTTATCTGTGATTATGTCATTAAATATGTGTTGTGTTATTTTCCTTATGGTTTTCTTCAGACATTACTGGTTTGACAACAATACACGGAGATACAGAAAGTCAGGTTATTATTGAAGCTGTCCTGTAAATTAATTGATTTCAAATAGGGTTTTTCATACTGGAAACTTCTAGTCTCCAACTGATCATATGAGTTATTGATAAGCATTGAACATACAAAGTGAACACTGTTAACTACAAATATACATTCAAGCAAAGACTCTCAAGGAAACTTTATGCAATCTGCCTTCTTTGCAAGTAGTGATATACTCTGCCGTTTAGATTTTGAAATGGTAATTTCAACACCTCTGCAGCCTGAAAAGTCAAGACTGATGACTGGATCATTGTTGACAAGTGCAAACTCAACAGAATTTGAAAAGTTTCTGTTTCAACTCTATTGTGACCTCAGTGACAGTGAGAGATTTACCAGGCTTCTTCTCCCTTTTGCCTCTTCTTTTAAATGCTGTTTGTTTTGCTTCTCCTGTTAAATATAAAACATGGCCATGATTTCCACTTGCCTGCTTACCTCTGCACTCTGAGCTCTATGGAATACCTATTTCAGATATTTTTGTGCAGGGAGATTGCAGGAATAAAGGAAGGAATTGAGCCAAGGGATGAACAAAACAACACAATTAAATTAAACCCTGCATTTGTATCAGTGGTAGGATTCAAACAGTTTTACTACTGGTTCTGTGGGCATGACTTGGTGGACGTGTTGTAGCTTGGTTGGCATGGCTTGATGGGCATGTCAGAGTAAGGTTACTGCAAAATCTTCATTTCCTCCCAATCAGCTGGGACTTGGGAGTCAGAAAATAGATGGCGGCAAGGGCAGTCAGAGGTGGTATTTTTTGGTTCTTCGAACTACTCAAAATTTCTGCTACTAGTTTCCAGAACTGGTCAGAATGTGCTGAAACACACTTCTGATTTGTATGCCACAATCTACATCCTTGCTGTAAAACTGTGGCTTTTAAATAAATCCATATATTACTTCATGAAAGTAAATAATGTTTTCTTTATTAAATTATGCAGCAATTAAGCTGGTGAATTGAAATGCTATTTAAATAAGGTGATGAGGTACAATTTTTAAATAAAACTATTGATCAGCTATAATTAAGCACTTCAAATAGTGATACATATATGCATAAACAAGAAAATCTCTAATTTGTGCAGCATAAATAGCCCTCTAAATACATACTATTAAAAATAAACCAATATAATAAGGGCAAATGTTATTTCAAGTTCTTCAGAAAGCTATCATGCCTGCCATCTAACAATTCAGTAAGAATGGAGTCAGTTGTCTGCTCAAGAAAATGTTCTGCTATCTGGATGTACCAGAGAGAAGAGTACCTGGGGAAATCATTAACCAATGCTTTGCCAAAATCTGATAAAGTTTGTAAAATGTTTTAGATAAGAACATGTCTTTAATATGTTTTTAACTCATCATAAGGAATCCCCAGTTGGCCTGGAAACCAACCGAGAGACTGATACAGTTCATGTTCACAATATTATTCCTAAGGTACATAATGAAAAAATCATTCTATGCTATTCACTTGTGTAATACTTTATAGTAGTATAAGCAAGAAGCAAGATCTACATAACTATATAAGGGCACTCCTGATAATAGAAAACCCCTGGCACTATGGTCACACAAATAGGTCAAGAAGATCCTCTGCCCAAATGTTGGGCTATTTCATTGGAGAGGGAATGTTACTAAAAGCAAAATAAGACTTATCATACAAGCTCAGGCTAAGTAATCTACAGGAAAATAATAGAATTTTAATCTAGTAAACCAACCTGGACTTTCCACTAGATACATTGTTTACTGGCTCACAATAACTTGGCAGAATCATTGTAGAAGAATCCTCTCTCTTTCTTACACCATTACTCATAATTAAAACCCTAAATGATTATGAGTGGGTCTGTGGGAGGCATAACCCCAACCTCACTTTCATGCAATAATTAATTTAAAAAAGAACAAGAACAAGTTAATATTGATTGGACATAGATACCATGAGAAAATGGAGAACAGAAATGCAATGAAAGCCAAAAAGTTTTCTGTAGATCAGAATTGTCATATAAATGATATAGAGTAAGAAAATACTTATGCCTCAGTTTATAATTAATGACTGTATAAAAAGTACAAGTATGGTATTTATGGTTATTTTAAAAAATGATTTTTCAGCTCCATAAAGATACAAAAATAAGTTGTAGTTTCATACTTTCAGCCTTTCTGTAATTTTACTTCTATAAATCTAAGAGGCTGCCGTTTTCTCCAGAAGTGGTATAATTATATTAATTATGAAGTTAAAATCAGTAGGATATATTCAGAGGAAATACTAATTGCATGATGATTAACAAAGGGTATTATATAGAAGAAGAATAACTTAGTAGGCATTTCTTTGATGAAGTAATTGAAATGTTCCTATTTTAACTCTTATAATATGATAATAACCCTAATAATATGCTAGTAATGCTATATTTGTGAGAAGTGTTTTTTCTCACTCTCAGGAAATGCTGAAATTACTTTTGTTTAGTTACTAACACCTGGTTTTCCATTCATATCCATATGGGCAAGTTCCAAATTAGAAATAAGGCAGAACAACTTACCACATCCATTTTGTGACTATAAAAATTTATCTCTTTGATTGGCATTCAAAATAGTGGTATTCTCAAATGGGATCACGCTCTATTTACCATAATCACAAAATTGCCTTTTTATTGATAGATTGATCCATATAATCCTGATGAAACTGTGACATTTTTATCCTTCACAGCTTCGTTAACCTCGTAGCTTGATGTACACTTTCAAGTGTTAGGCCTCATAGCTTGCTGTGCTCTGTCAAGTGCTAAAAACATCTCTTTTGTGCTACAGCCCCTGCTGTAACTGGTGATTATATAGGCTGTTTTTTCATAATGTTATCTTATGGCTGAATGCAACATTTTAATTCATGTAAACCACCATGATTTGGAGGAACATAAGTTTGAAATTGAGGATAGATTGCTAGACATACAATTGAATTAAACCAACCACAGTATAGCCGAATGAGGCCAAGAACAGTTGGTGAAACCAAAAAATAAGATGTTGAGAAGAAGTATTAAAAGAGGTTAAAATCAAGTTTCCAATGTTATTAGAAACTATTTTATATATACTGTATTTTTGGAGTATAAGACACACCTTACTTTGGGGGGGAGGAAAATAGGGATTGAAATCTACCTTTTCATCTGGCTAGCATACTTTGTCTGTTCAGCTTCAGCACATCCCTTGGTTAGGGCTGAAAAAGCCTTTTTCAGAGGGAATATGAATGAAAACAAGCCTGCAAAGATTTAGGGCTGGAAAAAAACCTTCTTCAAGGGAGTAGGGAGCCGGGAAGATCATTAGCACCTAGTTAGGACTGAGACAAAAAAAGCTACCTTCAGCAAATAGGACATACCCAAATTTTCAGCCTCTTTTAGGAACAAAAAAGGTATATACTGTACATTATTAATTAGTGCTGTGGACAATGCTATTTTCAGATACAAATTTAAAGTAAACTGCTCCAAACTCCACTGCAGGAAATATGACTTTAGTAAGTGTTGTGGTTAGCTCTGGCCCAGCTCCTGCCCCAAGGAATGTGCAGGTGGGTGTGGGGAAAACATCCACAGGCCACAGGCCTGTTTTGTTCCCGATGGAATCTGCCGACGTAGCCTCCTCTGACCAAGGAAGCGTGAGTGACAGGGAAGAGAGGAGTTTAGCAGACAGCCCAGGAGGAGATCAATCATCTGTATCATCCTTGGATTCTGAAAAGAATTAATGACACATCCACTCATGCGTAGAGTGATGCATAGGAGACAACAACTGAAGGATTATTACAAGAGAAAATGAGGCCTCCTGTGGTTGGGTGGGGCTGCTGTAATTAGTGCTACATATAAAAGTGCAACCTGGTGTTTTAGCCTCATGGCAGTTTATCTGATTCATTGTTTCGTCAAGATCATAGTTTTTGTGCTGTTCAAGATTGTGTGTGGACTCTATGGACTTTAGAATTGGACTCAATTTCCCAGTTATTGGGTGAGCAATTGGATTGCATTTAACCTGTGCCTTGTCTGTACCAGAAAATCCCTTTGACATTTAAAAAGGGAGCTGTTTCTGTTTTTCTGTTTATAAAAACCTTTGGGTTTTCCTTTTATCAGGTGGTGTGTGTCTTACTGGACTAATTACCCTGTAATTACGGGCGGTTGAAACACGCCGGCAGAACAAGTAACTGAGTAGTTAATGCATGGAACTAACTACCCAACCCATCCCCCAAAATTACCCTTAGACTATCCATTGTTGACCTCTCCTGATTCCTAAGAGCTCAGTAAGGGGCAAGCATAAGTGCACAAATGTGCCTTCCGTCCCCTGTCCTAATGTTTCTCTCTTACTAGTATCACATATATAAACATTGTTATATCTTTGTATACTACCAATTTGTACTTGACAAAATAAATAAATAAAAATTAATGCTTCAAGAGTGGACAATTTTAAATTCTCGGGGTTCAACATCGACCAGTTTGAGATTGGACCATGAATTTACTACATAAGATAAAGCCTGTTGTAGAACCACTCTGGAAAATTGAACAGATATCTCCCAACCATGAAGATATTGATCTATATAAAAACACAGATGGGTACATCCTTATCCCTTTCTTCAATACTTTTCATTCGTACAGCAGCAGTTGCAAGACCATGATACAAAGTCTTCTTTTTTCTTCTGGCTGGCAAAGAAAGGAAAGGAACATCTGATTACTGTCTTTTATTTATTAATGACACTGAAAAGGTAGTAATAAGATTTCCTTTGTGTTCCCCAAAGAAAGGCAGCATTGATTTTGTTCCCTTTTTAGAGAAGGAAAAGAGACACTTCATAACTTCACTTTTCCTCCCAGAGAGAGATCTGAACATATTGTGATAACTACATTCTTGGTGCCATTGGCAACAATATGACAACAAACTAGCTTCTTTTTGGGATGAAAAAGAACAGTCCTGTCCTTTCCATTGAAAGTATCATAGGACTGAGTGTTCAAGAAGACCATTTTCCATTTATTGTAGAACAGGTATTATAGTGGTGGGGCTCAGAAACTCCACTTGTTCTAATAGTGTCAAAAGTAAAGAAGTTGGAGTTAAAGCAGTTAAAGTAGGAGTTAGAGCACTAAAGAGATGTTTCTTTTCTTTTTAAAAGTCTGTTTATTTGATTAAGACTCCTTACATAATAACCCAGATGTTTAAACTGTATTTAGCATTTTTACCCACCCTACCAAATTCTTCCAAAAGACCTGGGATAGGCAGATTTAAATCAGAGGTGGGTTCCTCCTGGTTCATATAGAGCAGTGATGACGGACCTTTTATTCCTCGGGTGCCAAAAGAGCATGCATGCGTACTATCAGGCATGCCTGAGTGCCCACACATATAATTCAATGCCTGGAAAGGGCAAAAATAGCTTCCACCACCCCTCGGAGGCCCTCTGGAGGCTGGAAACGGCCTGTTTCCCAACTTCTGGTGGGCCAAGTAGGTTCGTGTTTCACCCTCCCCAGGCTCCAAAGGCTTCCCTGGAGCTGGGGAAGGGTAAAACGCCCTCCCCCACCCCCGGAGGTTCTCTGGAAGCCAAAAACACCCTCCCAGAACCTCTATATGAGCCAAAAATCAGCTGGCTAGCACACATATGCACATTGCAGCTGAGCTAGGGCAACGGCTTGTGTGCCAGCAGATATGGCTCCCCATGCCACTTGGGGCACCCGTGCCATAGGTTCACTGGGTGATGGTGAACCTATGGCACGTACCTAGGGTCAAGGGTCTATAGAACTCATCACAGAAACAGTTGTGTCAGTGACAGTCTGTGAACCCTGCCATCTTTTGGGGGGGATTTTTTTTGGGGGGGGGGAAATTTGGAGGGATTTTTTTCCCTGTCTTCCCCCCCCCCTTCTGCACATGCACAGAATTTCTGGCACTGCGTATGCATCATCGTCTTGTTTTTGGTTTTTGAGTGGTTTTTTTTTTTAATTTCTTGGCATTACACAAACACATGTGCACAGCCACATGGCATGGGAGGAAGCGAACTGGCAGCGAGGTAAATTAGAACCCACCTCTGATTCGGATCTTTGATGGTGTTAAAGTTATTGTTTCAGGATATAAGCTGTTCCAAGTAAAGCTGCCTTTTGCAACTGACTGATGATGGTTTTGTCAATACTAATGGTGCCCAAGTGGTGGTTCTAATTGTTTTGGGATTGCACCCAAGATGCCTATTACTATTGATAATAATAATAATAATATCAATGAACAATATCAATAAAGATACACTTCAGCCTTTGACAACCTGATGATATCTGACATCTTGTGTTCGAAATGATGATCTGTCTGTATTTGAAAGTCCCACTTCAACATCCCATTTCTGGTAACTTTTTTCATTTTTCCTCCCATGACTTTTTGAATACAGGTATATCATTTTTTTTAACATAATGAGCAATGGACTAATTTAGCAATTTTTTAATTATTATTATTATTATTATTATTATTATTAGTAGTAGTAGTAGTAGTAGTAGTAGTAGCAACAGCAGCAGTAGCAGTAGTAGTAGTAGGATTAGTAATAGGATTACAGTAGTAGTAATAGTATTTTAAAAATGAAAAAATAATGATGTAAATACATATTTAAAATACTACAAGAAATATATTACCATAGATAGGAAATATAGTAAAGTAGACAAAAGGGGGAAAAAACAACATAAGAATTAAAAGATAGCTGGATAACTATTAAATCTCAGCTAATCAGTAGATCTAAGAAGAGGCTTTGCATGATCTGAACTTTAAAAGGAAGATGATACTGGAAGATGCTAATGAAGATTGTAGCATCTTCTCTTGCTTTTCTTAGAAATTCTTGAACATTTACTAAGGCTACTAAAAGAATAGAGAAGAGAAAAATATAGTGTGTTGCAGTTTACAGATTGTCATTCATAGTATGATTATTGCAGAAGAGACGGAGTAACGACTCGGACACCAGAGCTGGATTTAAAATTGGGTCATTTTTATTATAATAAATTTGCATAATTTATTAATTAAATTAGCATGAATTAGCATAAATTTGCATAAATCAACATACTCAACTATGACCCGGAAACAGTGGACCTGCAGGGTCAAACAAACACTTCCGGGGCGGAAATGACGTAAAAGGTCAACATTCCTGGGCAACTAAGGGCGTAGTCGATGCTGGTCCAGGTGAGGGACCTCTCCCTCACCTGAGACCCTGCCATGCACTCGCATGAGGGGGGTCCCACCGGCTCACCCCTACCCTGGGACTTCAATAGCGGGACCCAAAGACAGGTTCCCCCCAAGTGCGCAGGTAGCACCCACCATGGGCTTGGAGAGAACCTGTCAATCATCCCCAAAGATGCCCAAGGGAGAACGCGCAGTTGCTGAACCACCACCCAGATTTCCGCCCCTAACCTGCCTACCCAATGACCAGAGGTAAGCCAATTAACCTAATTAAATGCAAGCACCCCCTAACCGCACATCCATCTCCCCAGTGTGGAATGGGCGAAAAAACAGCCTGGCCTAATGGGCGAGGCTGCAAAAAATTCCCATTCGGCCCCCGAAGGCGACCCACTAGGCACACTGCAAAATAGGGAAGGGCGGGTGGGTGTCTGCTCTTCAGCACAGGTCCGGGCGAAAAGGCTTTCTTCCCGGCCTGCTGTCCCTTAAATAGGGCCAGCAGGCCCCGCCCGGACCCAACGTCATGCCCAGCCACGTGGGCTGGGCATTCTCGGCCGAAATCTCGCCTCGCGAGATTTCGGCCGAAAACAAGATGGCGGCCGCCATCAGAAGGGTCCGAGTCTGCCCGGCCCTTCAGCAACAGCGCCGTGGGGCCGGTAAGTCAGCCGGCGATATTTCCTATGCATTGGATATCAAAGAACATCTTGGTTGTGATCGCAAATAAGCCATGTAGATGGCAATAATGATATAGTGTAATTTCACATTTCTACAATTGCTTCTCTCTCAGCCATTCTCTTAAATTGTTGCAACTCCTTTGGAACATGGTTGGAAATGGAAAAATGATTCAATTATGTGGGAGGACTTTGCATTCAAAATATAAAATTAACATCTCTACTTTGGCACATTAGTTACTGGAAGAATTTGAACATTCCATTGTTCGTTGCCTTTCACAGTAATAGTCTCTTAAGGCGTAGTCGTCTTTTTATACAGTATATCTATTTCTGTCTTGAAAGAAAATTATTTCTAACTTCTGAATGATTCTTTATAAAATGCTAGTGGAACATAGAAAATAAAGATTTTAAACTTGTTAAAGTCCCAGTATGAAGAAACAAAGGGAGAAAATCTACTTGCTTTATATATATTCTTAGAAAGAATTCCATATATACTCAACAAAGTATTAGATATGATTTTACATTCATTTTCCTTGTTCTTTTGTTCCTAGCTGGTTGGTTTTTAATCCACATTCAAGAAATGTTGAATATGGGATAATTACACACAGATAGACTTCCTTTTCTTTTCTTGTTATTAGCCAAGTATCATGGTGCATTATCCAATTTGGTTTAGAGGTTAAAGCTGCAGATATGAAACTGAGAGATCATGAGTTCCAGTCTTGCCTTGCAAACAAAACCAGTTGGGTGACCTTGCAATCAGGCAATGATAAACAGATTTTTTAAAAAACTTGCCAAGAAAACTGTAGAGAATTGTCCAGGCAGGCTAAAAACCTTCTCAAAGGCACACACATACACATGCACATAGATGATAGGTAGGTAGGTAGGTAGGTAGGTAGATAGATACATAGATAGACAGACAGACAGATGCAAGAAAGAGAGAGAGAGAGAGAAAGAGACAATAAAAAAGCCGGAAGGACCCTGGGAAATTATTTATTCAAATCTTTTTCCTTATGTAGGATATGTAGACCTAAAGGGATCTTGGTGTTCTAGTGGACAGCTCAATGAAGATGTCAACCCAGTGCACAGCAGCAGTAAAAAAAGCAAATTCCATGCTTGGCATCATTAGGAAGGGAATCAAAAATAGGTCAGCAAGCATTGTATTGCCTCTGTACAAATCGATGTTGAGACCACACTTGGAGTACTGTTTACAGTTCTGGACACCGCACCTCAAAAAGGATATAATGGAACTGGAAAAGGTGCAAAAAAGGGCAACAAGAATGATAAAGGAAATGGAGCACCTCCCTTATGATACCAGGTTACAACACCTTGGTCTCTTCAGCCTTGAAAGATGGCATTTAAGGGGTGACTTGATCGAAGTGTATAAAATCATGCATGGGATAGAAAAGGTGGATAGAGAAAAATTCTTTTCTCTATCACACAATACTAGAAAAAGGGGGCACTCCCTAAAGCTCAGAGGTAAGAAAGTGAGGACAAATCAAGGGAAATATTTCTTCACCCAGAGAGTCATTGGTTTATGGAATTCACTTCCAGAAGAGATTGTGACAGCTGTCAGCCTTGATAGCTTCACGGCAGGATTAGACAGATTCATGGATGCCAAGCATATGCATGGTTATTGAAACGGATATCCAAGTACTGCCTCTGTAGGTTGAGGCAGGGAGGATTCCCTTGAGTACCACTTGCCTTCTCTTTCTGCTCAAGATCCCCTTGGAGAATTGATGGGCCACTGTCCAGAATGGGCTTTGGCCTGATTCAGCATGGCTTTTCTTATGTTCTTATGTTCTTATTAGGGATAACGTCGTGAAACCTGCAACATGCAAGATTTTATAGGTCCCTTCCATCTCCACAGTTCTGTTAGGGTCTGGATGGGTGTCAACAGACTCAAACTTAACCCTGATAAGACGGAGTGGCTGTGGGTTTTTGCCTCCCAAGGATAATTCCATCTGTCTGTCCAATTATTGACCCCCTCGGAGAGGGTCCACAACTTGGGCGTCCTCCTCGATCCACAGCTTACATTAGAGAACCACATTTCAGCTGTGGCGAGGGGGGCGTTTGCCCAGGTTCACCTGGTATACCAGTTGCGGCCCTACTTGGACCGGGAGTCACTGCTCACAGTCACTCCTGCCTTCATCACCTCTAGGTTCGACTGCTGTAACGCTCTCTACATGGGGCTACTTTTGAAAAATGTTCAGAAACTTCACATTGTGAAGAATGCAGCTGCGAGAGTGATCATGGGCTTCCCTAGGTATGCCCATGTTACACCAACACTCCACAGTCTGCATTGGTTGCCAATCAGTTTCCGGTCACAATTCAAAGTGTTGGTTTTGACCTATAAAGCCCTTCATGGCATCGGACCAGAATATCTCCGGGACCGCCTTCTGCCGCACAAATCCCAGCGACGAATTAGGTCCCACAGAGTTGGCCTTCTCCGGGTCCCATCGACTAAACAATATTGCCTGGCGGCAGGACCCAGGGGAAGAGCCTTCTCTGATTTGACTCAGTAGTGAAGTCTTACTGGTAAATCCTGGTTCTAGAATACTGGTAGCGGTGGCCATTGGTGATTTGGAGAACTTGCAGCAGCAGCAGAGCAAGGTTCCATCCATCTACCTGGACCTTTATTTTATTATTTATTTATTATTTATTTATTAGATTTGTATGCCGCCCCTCTCCGAAGACTCGGGGCGGCTAACAACAACAAAGTAAACAATGTAACAAATCTAATGTAACAAACATTGCTATTTGCTTGTTTTTAACCCTCTGTGCAAGAACAAAGCCTTCTGTACATGTGCAGAGAATTAAAAACTGTGTGGGACGGTGGCACTCATGTGCTTCTGAACCAGTAGGGAAGGTAAGTAGATTTTATCACTGGTTTGACTCCTTCTCTTGTTAATAGTTTTCAATAACTTTCCATTTCCCCCCTTCTCATAGGGAACATAGTGGGTTTTTTAAAATAAAAGTGCACATCATTGTTTGGTTTCATTCTTGAGAGATGGATGG
This sequence comes from Erythrolamprus reginae, assembly GCF_031021105.1. Classification (NCBI taxonomy): domain Eukaryota; kingdom Metazoa; phylum Chordata; class Lepidosauria; order Squamata; family Dipsadidae; genus Erythrolamprus; species Erythrolamprus reginae. The sequence goes on along the minus strand of NC_091963.1, from coordinate 39,037,096 downwards.
AATCACATTCTGGCATATTTCTATTCCCAGTGCAACATTTCTGTCAATAATAGATGAACACATACTGTGACCCAGCTTTAGCCAGTGAGTAGTAAGTTCAATGCGGCAGGAACCAAGCTGGAAAGTTTTGCATAATGCATCAAAACAATATTTTGTTGTTTTCCCCTCAACTTTTCAATTCAATATAAAGACAGCAGAAAGCACTGACAGTTATTTATTACACACACACATACACATTGAAATAGTTCATTGAATATTTCTATAGGCTGAATAATTGCAGATATTGCTGGTTACAGTAGCTGAAATGATCTGGATAACAGGTAAATATTAATATCTTATAGGATAGATGCCTAATAATGATAAAAATGCATTTGTCTCATTCTTTCTAATATTTGGAAATAGCTTTCTAGATAAGACGGAGATTTTTCAGCTTTTCAATTATCTGTCAAGAGGATGAACTAATGTCTTTCATTGTATATGTAACATCACTGCTACAGTGAGAAATATCTGTCTCTCAAGTATCTGAATTCAAGATCTGGCAGTAAGAAACAGCTAATTCGTGTTATTTCACTACTACATTATTTAAGAGAAGAAAGAATCAAGAAATATGAATCCTTTAATTTCACTCATTCATATACATTTCCAATTGATGTTCAGCGACAAATCTCAGCAACTGTCCGCTGGCTGTGCTGGACTGACAGCTCATCAACACCTGAGAACTCATTGTAACAAAGGTTGGGTTGTGCAAATCATTTTGTGCAAAGGTGGGATTCAGCAGGTTTTCACCAGTTCTGGAGAACAGGTAGCGAAAATTTTGAGTAGTTCAAAGAACTGGTATATACCATCTCTGACTGGCCTCGCCCCCATCTATTCTCTGCCTCATGATCAGATATCCAATTACTTTTGATTTCTGCCTTTTTAACGTGAATATTTCCTGTTTTGTTCGCTTATTGTGTCTTGCTGAATAATATGTCCCTCTATTTGAATTATCAGAGTGTAAATCTATCATATTTAACTTATTCAAATTTAATTGCTTCTTTTCTTTGTTATTAGCTGTTATTTCTACATTGAAATCCCCAGCAAATATCACCGTCCCCTCTGAAAATAAATCCAGTTTACGTTTTGCATTCATAATAAATTGTTTAGCATTTACATTTGGAGCGTATATTACCACTAACGTTATCATCTTTTGATTCATTTTTCCTTTTACAAATAATAATCTTTCTTCTTTATCCCCTTTTGTTTGTATCACCTGAAAAACATTTCTTTGATTCATTAATATGGCCACTCCTTTACAATTTGTCTCTCCTCCCATCTATTCTCTGCCTCATGGTTCCAAGCTGATTAGAAGGAAGTGGGGATTTTTCAGTAACCTTCTCTGGAGTGAGTTGGGAATGGAGATTTTACAGTATCTTTCCCCTGCCATGCCCACCGAGCCATGTCATGTCCACCATGCCGCGTCCACAGTACCAGTAGTAAAAAAAAAGAAAAAAAAGAAACCCACCACTGATTTTGTGGGATATTTTTTCTGAGTCAATTCTTCAAAGCTACGTGAAGCAGCCACAACTGGCCATCCTGGCAGAAATGTCTTCTAGGCTTACACATACATACACAAAAATCTCAGAATTTTTTAAGCAGCTGCATCTTTGAGCAACTGCATCTCAGTGATCTCGAAAGGGGTGCTAGACCTCTTCTTCAAATGAAATCTTAATAAATGCTAAGATAATAAATCAAATAAAAATATTTTGAAATAATGATAGCTCAGGGAATCAGCATATGCTTGGGATCTCAAACGTTCTCAAATTCAATCTTCAGAATGTCCAATGATGAGGGGAGAGAACTGTTCTTTGAAAAATTGAAAAGATGCTGCCAGTTTTCCAACCCAAGCATCTTGAATGATAAAAGTAGGATTGTGCTTAGATAGTATAAAGTCCATTCTGATACAATGTAAGCCCTACCCTTTTTAATAATAATTTTATTAAAACTTATGATTAAAATAGAATCTAAAAAAGAAAAAGAAATAAATAAAAAAAGAAATTCAGAAAATAAAAAAGAGAAAAAAACGGGTAAAGAAAAAAATAACAATATAGCAAAGAAAAAGAACAGAAATATAAAAAAGAATAACTTTCCCCTTCATCATGACAAGTATAAATTTTATTAACTTTTCACCTTCTCTTAAAATACAACAAATTATATCTTATTTCTATGTCTGAATTTCTATCTATAAACAAATCCATACACCCTCCTCACTTCAGCCCTTGTGTCAGCAAAAGTCAATTAACGATTAATAGAGATTACAATATAGCTCTCTTAAACTTGATCAAATAAACCAACTTCATATTCCTTTCTTTTTCTTCTAATAATCTTAATAGCAATAGCAATAGCACTTATATACTGCTTTACAGTACTTTACAGTCCTCTCTAAGCAGCTTACAGAGTCAGCATATTGCTTCCAATATTTTGGGTCCTCGTTTTACTGACCTTGGAAGGATGGAAGGCTGAGTCAATCTTTTTTTTAAATAGGTTTTTTTTATTGTTTTATTTTTGCACATCTCATTATGTGAATAGTTTGTTTCTGGTTTTTATTCATATTAGTACAAATAATCATAACAATATTATTGTTAATAATTATAATTAATTTTCATTTCTAATTTTAACACAGAATTCTTTTCATTTTTATCACAAACCAGTTTTAAAGGAAAAATCCAAGGGGTTTTCCATTTCAAAATAAAAGTTCCTTAAGTTGCACAATTCTCCTCTTGTCAGCAGATGGCAATCTCACTTTAGTTTAGTGTTACTTCGCTCTGGTTTGCTAAAAATTCTATTTTAATTGTTTAAATTATAAATCCAATATATGTCTGAGTAAATAATAATCAGTTTGATAGTAATAAGAGAATAACTAGTTCCAGATCTAATTCCAATAATTCAAAATACCTTTCCAATGCCATGCCTTCATTTTGAGAGTTCAAAGATTTTTTTCTTTGTTTCCTTCAAACAGTTCTCTTAATTTTTTAAAATATCTTTTTAATATAATTGTTTTGCTGCTGTCACATTTTTTTCATGTACAGTGGTACCTCATGATATGAACCCCTCATCTTGCGAAAAACCCGAGATAAGAACCCGGGGTTCAGAAAATTTTTGCCTCTTCTTAAGAACTTTTTTTGCCTTACGAACCCGCCGCCGCCGATCGGTTTTTGTGATCTGCGGCTCTCTCGGCAGGTTGGGAGGCTCCAACTGAGGTGGGGAATCCCAATAGGGGATTCCAGGGGCAGAGCTTTGACGTCACCGAGACATCCTTCCTGGCCAGCCAAAACATGGACTCCAGGAAGGAGGTCTCTGTGACGTCAAAGATGGGAGAGAGAACCGCTCGTCAGAGGAGCTCTCCGCAGCCGCCCCATCGCTTCCTCCGCTTGGAAGTGAGACAAGGAAGCATCGGGCAAGGGGATTTCCCCCATCTTGCTGTCAAAATGTGTCCGTGGGAGACCCAGCCATCCATCGTCCACAGCCCCCTCCTGCCAGAAGCCCGCAAAGAGCCAAAGCTGGGTGTGGAGAAAGGCAAAACTTTCAGCACCTGGATGGACCGGAGAGCCTGGAGACGCCACCTTACTGCCCGCCTGCCCTGCCCTACCCTGCCCTGCCGGTCGCCCTCCCATCCTCCGCCAACAGCGCTTGTCCCACCCTCTCCAAGAGCTGCACCGAGGCCGCCTGGGAGCCACTGCTTCCAGGAGGGTTCCCCTCGCTAGCCTCTTCTAGATCTGCCGTTCAAGGTTTTGGTAACTTTGGAGGATCCCTGCCCAGCACACGCACGCTCTCCCGGCACAACTTGCCCAGAGGATTTTTTTCCACCTCTCACGATCCCTCCAATGCCCCAACCTGAACTTTAGCTTGCAGGAGGAAGGGGGTTGGCTCCCCACACGGGAGCCACCCAAAAGCGAAATATGATTTGAAAAGCTCTGGTGCGCAAAAAGCTTGGGGACAGCGTGACTTGGTAACGTGGGGAGGAGGAGGAAGAACCGGGCCGGGAGGAGGAGGAGTGGGAGGAAGGCAAGATCTGCTCCCAACACCCGTTGGGAATGCGGAAACCAAGGGTTCTCAGCCAAGACTTCTGAAAGAGACCGAGCTTTATGCAAAAAAGCCCAATCTCCTTCCATCCGGGAGCATGTTGGGAACAGTAGTCCTCAGACTGCCCTCACCTGGCAGAGGGTGGCGTGATCCCTTCGGTTGGAACTACATTGCCCATGAAACCAGTCCTGCAGTAACCATGTGGCTGTGCTGTTGAGCTCTCCCCCCCAATCAGGTTTTAAAAAAGACAACACAGGGTGGTGGAGGTGACTTCCCAGCTGAAATGTTCCCCCCCCCGCACATTGGGCTCTGCAAAGCTTCTTTAAGTGCTGTAACTCCCCTTTGAAAAGCCCACCCAATTTCCTCATCGGGTTTCCCCAATCCTGCTTCTAGTGAAGAGATTGGGCTTTTGTGCCGGTTTGACTTTTATTCCAGGGCTCTGGATTCTTTTCATTGCCCCCCCCCTCCTTGAGATTCTTTTATAAAAGAAGCATCAGTGTAGATCTCTGTGGACTCTGAGAAAGGACCCTTCTCCTTTCTTTCTCTCTCTCTCTCTCACACACGCACCTTCACTCCCCACCTCCAAATCTCTTCCTTGATATCTCGGGCTTAGGAAAGAAGCTCTGATACTGAGCGTGTGTTTCTAGCACCTCTTTTTGTGTGCCCGTTCCTTTAATCCCAAAAGAGATTGCATAAAGCTCGGTCTCTTTCAGAAGTCTTGGCTGAGAACCCTTGGTTTCCGCGTTCCCAACGGGTGTTGGGAGCAGATCTTGCCTTCTTCCCACTCCTCCTCCTCCCGGCCCGGCTCTTCCTCCTCCTCCCCACGTTACCAAGTCACGCTGTCCCCAAGCTTTTTGCGCACCAGAGCTTTTCAAATCATATTTCGCCTTTGGTTGGCTCCCGTGTGGGGAGCCAACCCCCTTCCTCCCGCAAGCTAAAGTTCTGGTTGGGGCATTGGAGGGATCGTGAGAGGTGGGAAAAAATCCTCTGGGCAAGTTGTGCCGGGAGAGCGCGCGTGTGCTGGGCAGGGATCCTCCAAAGTTACCAAAGCCTTGAACGGCAGATCTAGAGGAGGCTAGCGAGGGGAACCCTCCTGGAAGCAGTGGTTCCCGGGCAGCCTCGGTGCAGCTCTTGGAGAGGGTGGGACAGGCACTGTTGGCGGAGGGAGGGAGGGCAATCGGCAGGGTGGGCGGCTGGGCTCTCTGGTCCATCCAGGAGCTGAAAGTTTCACTTTTCTCCACACCCAGCTTTGGCTCTTTGCGGGCTTCTGGCAGGAGGGGGCAGTGGATGATGGATGGCTGAGTCTCCCACGGACACATTTTGACAGCGAGATGGGGGAAATCCCCTCTCCCGATGCTTCCTCGGCTCACCTGTCCCCACTCTGTTCTCCTCCACTTCATCCGCCCACCACTTTTTAAAAAAACTTAAAGTTTTGGATTTTCCTAATGGGCTTGCACGCATTATTCACTTTTCCATTGATTCCTATGGGAAACATTGTTTCATCTTACGAACTGTTCACCTTACGAACCTCGTCCCGGAACCAATTATGTTCGTAAGACGGGGTATCACTGTACTTCCCCTTCATATTTCTTGGGGTTAATTTCAAAAAGTGCTTTTGTCCAGCTCACAATCCACTTACTTTCTCGCCTCCTGCTCTGTCTTAGATGTTCTGGTCGCCTTTGGCTTCATGTTTTGCTTCCACTACTTCTTGTTGTTGGTGGAGGGGGCTTTCCTAGTCAGGGAGGGCAGATACGGCTCCGTTCTACCTGCTAGGTGGTCCCCTTTGCTACACCAACCCCTGTGGTACCAAGGGGACCTTCTGACAAAAAGAGTTCGGAGTTGACCACAAAATTCATGGCTCTGAAGGCATTGAACTACAACCGGAAATCCCAGAAGGCTAAGTCAATCTTGAGCATGATGAGATTTGAACTGCCAAATTGCAGTCAGCCAGCAGCCAGCAGAAGTATTTTGAAGTACTACATTCTAACCAGTGTGCTACCATCGCTCATCTTTAATCCTTTTAGAGTTAGCCCCAGAGTGCAAAAAATCACCAATGGGCAAATTAGAAGTTTGAAAAAATGCAGTTTGACTCTTGGGCTGTATTTCACACTCTGGGACTTCAGGAATCTTCTGGGCTATTTTTTGCACTTTGGAACTTCTGGTTTTTCCCCCCTGTTGAGCTGTTTATTGCACTATGGAGCTTCAGAAACCTTCCCTGAACCCTCTGGAGTGCAAGAAATAGCACAATAGCAAAACAGAAGTCCGTTTCCCAAACTTCTGGTTTGCCTATTTGGCTGGTTTTTTATCATCACAGGTTTCAATGAGGCCTGTGTGCATGCACGGGGATGGGGAGGGTTGTGTACATGTGCAGGGGCAGCATGTGCTGTGTGTGTGTGCGCGCACACGAGCACATGCATTGGGCAAAGGAAATGGGTGTGGGCACATTCACGCATGTTAGCATACACACACATACCAGTGGTGGATTCCTACCAGTGGAAACCTGAATGATAACATAATTTTCACTCATTTCCCCCCCCCACTTAGATGGCTTTTCTGCATTGAAAAAAGCTCTCCCGCCTGCCCTTGCATTAACATCGACCTTTATTCTTCATCCAAAGCACAGCTGAGAAGCCCCTCAGCCATGTTTTGGCTTGTAATGTCATCCTAAGCATGCATGGAAGTGAAATTGTGCAGTGGGATGCATGGATGTGCACCAGTAGCAAAATTTAACTGGAACCTGATGCACACACACACTTTTAGCACGCAAACCAAAAAAGGTTCGCCATCACTGCTCTATACCTTCATTTTTACCATTAGTGCAAGCTACACTGCTTTTGTATATTTTGTCTATGCATCCAAAAAGGTTGAATTTTGAAACTGAATACTATTTGTCATTTTAATGACAGCATTCCACAAAAACCTTTGAATATATCAATCATAACCTGTAGTCAGATATATAGATATAGTTATCTTTCATGAATCTCTCTAATTTCTACTTAAAATCATTCCAGTTGGTGGTTATCATTACACCTTGTGTCATTTACTCCAAAAGGTCTATTTAAAGATTAGACTCAGTCTATTAATATTCTTACTCAAAGGCCTTTCTTATGTTCAGTTTTAGTTAATTATCCATTAGAATTAAAAGTATAGATTTCTTCCCAGTTTAATCATTTTTAGTATTCCATTTTCCACTTTGTGTAATTTCACAGCATTTAAAATGAGAAAGAAGTGAAAATCAATTTGCTGATCAGAACTTTTTTCATGCTTTCTTTACATGGCTTATCCTGAAGATTTATGAAATTGTTAAAAGGCAATTTTAGCAAGTCAGCTGGGAGGAAGGGATTATGGAACAGATAATAATAGTTCCTGAAGTCAACTGGCAATGCAACGCAGGCTTTTCCATCTGAGCCAGATGACATTGACCCAATGGCCCAAGGATAGCTGGCCCCAATGGCTGGTCTTGTTGCAATCTGACCGGCCCAGAATACCATGCTGTGGCTGCACAGCAGTGCCATTGGCTTCTCCACGAAAGGTCTATATAAAGGGTAGAAAAGAAGGTTAGACATGTCCGGTGTCCGGATCCCTTTGAACCGGGGCCTGAATGTAAGTTCTAAAGGCTGCTGACCTCCAATGGCCAATAGTCTGAATCCTAGCATCCTGAAATCCAGAGACAGCTGCTGTAATGGCAGTCTCAATCCAGAATGAATGTGTTCCATATAAAGTAGGATCGAGACCTATCTCCCTAAGCGCCCTTGTTGTAATTGCCCAAAATTGATATCTAGTCAGAGGGAAACAGTCCCTATGGCTAAAAAGGTAACTCCTGCAGTTTCCTCGAATTGTAGAAAAAGAGGAAAGAGCTGCCACGGGGAAGACAGACTGATCACAGGCAGCTAAAAGGAGGACCTTAGTTTCCTTGCCTAACTGGTCCATCTTGGACCATCTAATGAAAAGGGATACCCCTGATCGCTCAAATGTTACATCAGAAAATTGTAAGGCATGGAGTGACCCGTCTGATTGGGAGGAGGCAAGAGTCTCATTCATTTGGAAAGCACCAAAGAACATTATGGTAGCCGTGGCATGAAAAAGGCGGGCCTCATACTTGGAGGTGCACAGCCTGACCCAGGTCTTGTTAATGATGGAAGGCTGCTGTAGAGACAGCACTTGCATGCTATCCACTGAGTACGCTAAATGTTCTCTCACCCAACCATCTAACATCTTTCTAATGCGGAAATCCATTGAAGGATCAGCAAATCCTTGGGACTTGGCGATAAACACCAGGCCCGTGAACTTGCTCCAGATCGTCTTGACCGACAGACCACGCTGCTTAAGCAAAACGCAGAATTCAAGCAGGTGGTCAACCAGTATGGGCCAGGCGTGGGCATACCCCCTTGCCTGGTGAAAATCCCCAAACTCCTTACCTGAGTTTTGGTAGGCCCATTGAGTACTGGGTGCCAGGGAAAGGGTCGTGGCCCTGCCTGCCTCAATCCTCCAGGATTTGAAAGGCCCCCCCTAGGCTCCATAAATGGTGTGGGAAGGCATCTGGCAACTCTCAAGCCCCCGATGCCAGCATCCAGAACCTGGACAACTGACCATGTGACAGGGCGTCAGCCATTCCATTCTCTATCCTAGGGACATGGCGGGCCAAAAGCAGTGCATTTAAGGCCAATGATCTGCTCACAAAATGGTGGAGCAGGCACATGACCCTGTCATTCTTGGAGGTCAGGGAATTGACCACGTGTACTACTGCAAGGTTGTCACACCAAAAATGCACAGTCCTGTTCCTAAATTGTTCCCACCACAGCTCCACTTACAGCATTTGGCTTGTGTACAGGAGTAGGTGACCTACATGCATGTTTAAACTTGCACGAGGAACGAAAACACGTCCCTCTTGCAGCAAACTTGTGATGAGGAGGAAACCTTGCTCCGGAGGCCGACTCCATGTAGGGGTCCGCTGCAGTAGCAGCCTTGGTCTTTATATAGTGTCCACTATCAGTTTGTTCACTGCCACCAGCCTGAGAAAGCTGCGTAACGTGAAACCGCAAATCAGGTACTACAATATCCCAGGGTAAATTCCTTTCAAAGGCCACCATTATCCTGAAGTGACGAGACGCGATCCCCGCTAAACGAGGGTCCCGACAACCCTGTGGTGGTTCACCTTACGAAGCCCGATCCTGAGACCATTACCCGTGAGCGCCAATGAGACACGGAGTCAATGGTCTGGGTAAAGTGACAAAGTTTTATTGTACAGACAAGCTTCTTTTATACCTTCTCATATGCAAAGTGAGGGGTTTACAGGTTTACAAAAGCATCATTTAATTGGCTCAATTCCATAAACACTGTCATCCTATTGGTTATATATCCTAAGTTTCTAATTGGTACTTGTTACATATCCTAAACTTCTAATTGGTTATATTCTAGCTACTTAATGCTCCAATCAGGGGCTGAGCTGCTGACCAATTATACTCCTGCCATGAGGTGTTGGGGAATTTCTATTTGTCCATAGTCTTATTGAATGCATGGCTATCTCATGAGTCATACAGGAAATGTCCTTTTCCAGTGAACTTCCACTAAGCTTGTCCAGATAAGCTTCACTTCTCATCCTAAGCCTAGCTAGTTTACTGTCTCATTGTTTGTCTTGGTCTCTCAATGTTTGTCTTGGTCTCTCAATGTTTGTCTTGGTCTTCTCAATGTTTGTCTTGGTCTCTCATTGTTTGTCTTGGCCTCTGCAATCCCTACATCTCCCCCTTTCTTTTTTTATATAGCGAGGGGACTGGGAATGTGGGCTGTGATTTTGACAATTGGCTGGTCATTGGGTAACCGGGAATAAAAAAGTTTTCTTCCGAACATTTAGCAACGCTCATGACAGAATGTTTTTGGACCACAGACTCAGCCACTGATTGCATAGCGTATTTCAATATAGGTATTAAACAAGGTAACATAATTATAGTAAACAAAATCATTCCTGCAAAAAATAAAGCTTGCTTCCAGTTACGAAATATACCACCCAAGATTCCTCCGTCATCCAGAATTCCTGTCCATTTCTGGGGAGGTACATGAATGACTCTACGCATTTCTGCCGTCAAATCGGCAACAACTTTACCCACGGGATTTATTTGTAAACAGCAGTTACTCAAATTGAATTTTCCACAAATTCCTCCTTCTGCAGCGAGGAGATAGTCCAAAGCCAATCTGTTTTGATATACTGCTGTCCTGAGTTTATCCTGTTCTGTTGCAATAGTATTTAGAGCTGAATCAATGTTCCTGCCTGCTATTTCTAAAATGGCCTGCAAGCGTATGATCCTGTTGAGCATGTATATCGGGGTTCTATACCCCCAAGACCCATCCTCTGCCCATGTAGCAGGATCATAATAAGCAATAATTCTTTCAGGTGTCCAAACATCATCAGTTTTTCCCAGTACTTGCAAACCTCCTATTCCAGTGTTTAAATCTCTCTTGTCTCTGTTATGTTTCCATGCGTCATAAACTGGGGCTCCTAAATTTTGAGCGTTACTTAAGGGAATAAGGAAAAAGGAAGGTCTAATCCATGCTAAAATACACGATCCTGTCCAATCACTGTCTAGCTGGGAATAAGCTCTATTCCCGCATACCCAATACATACCTCTCGGGGTTGTCCATGGCTTTCCTAACGTGACATTGGCTATGTTCTCAAAGTTGTGTTTCTCGGGTCGTGACAAATTTGAGGGAGAGGTCCAATTATCATTTTCCCAATATCCCAAACACATTAAATCTCCTACATAGATCCCATTGGTTAAATTCCTTTTATAACATTCTACACCCACTATATTAGTGGTAAGAGCCCAAGTCACAATCTGTTCATCAGTTAATAGTTGACCTTTGGTGATATTTCCCAATGTTTTCATGCTATTAAACATATGGCCATGAGCCTCTGTGGCTTCCCAAGGCCATTGATTACCCATATTTGTTCCCCCGCACACAAAACAGTTTTTTATCCCTAGGGTGGTGGCTACGTTACTAGCAAATTCTACAAATAAGTTTCTGGCTTTGTCAGTAACTATCTGTTGTTTTCCTGCCTTTTCCAGCGTCTGGTATACTGACCATTTTATCTCAGAATTATTCCGCAAAACAGTTTGTTTAATTGTGATATATGTTAAGGGGTCTGAGCCTGCGCCATCTATACCCAAACCATAGGTGCGAGTGAGCGAGTCCTTGCTGGAAACCTTCCATTGGATATTGATTCGGTTAGAGGTGGAAAGTCGTGTAAAATCTGAAATGTCTGGGCAATCCTGACCAGAGTAGCCCCCTCCCGTATAGCGGCATACACACCCCCAACCCGTGCAGTGTCGTCCGTAACATGGACTAGGTGCGAGGGAGAAAAAATCCTCCCGACGGTCCCCTAACGAGACTGCTCGCTTCCTTCGTATGATGTTGGCTGTTTGTTGACCGGTATCTGCTTTGCACAGATATTTATGATTAAACTGGTATGAGGCTATCCAGCTGTCGGATCCGCATTTAACGGTTCCGGGAGACACAGATCTGGACATGGCATTGCATGCGTCAATGGTTATGGATACAGTGGTAGGTTTTATAAAAAGGAGTTGTGTTGAGTTTAAAAATGACAGCCATGTAAAGTGTGAGTTACGTACGCCTTCATCCCCTGCGTAAACGGTAATATTAATGGCCACCGGTGCAGATGGTGTGGAGCACCATAACTTATCTTTTGTCTTATATATTTCATATTGAACCCCATCATGAATACATATACCATTCTTTCTGCCTCCCGCGGGAGGGATATTTGTGTGTAGCAAGGTATACTGTGTGCTGGTTCCTAATACAGTTTTTACAATGCATTGGGTACAAGTTTGTTCTATAGGATCAACATTATCAGCTCTTTTCTGGCGATTATGTCGCCGTTGCTTAAGAGCCCTTAACCAAGGATCGTTAATAAAAAATTTAAAACTATATGGAGAGTGCACCTGGGCCAGGATAGAATAGGTCCGCCACCCTTGTGATTGAATACAAATATACGTTCCCGTGGTCTCATTACTAATTGTGAATTGTAAAGCGTTTAGGCATCCTTCAGTTTGGCCAGATTGGGAGCCTTTCAAGAATTGTACAGGATGACTATTGTTAACAGGATAAAACATCCAGATAACGTGGCAGGGAAGTGGGGCCCGATAGGGGACCTCATTCGCTTCCCATAAGCCACATGTAATGGTGGTATATCCCTCTTTTTTAAATTGTTTTGGGGGGCCGATCCACTGAATAAAGGGCGTATCAGAAATCCCATCTAGTGACACAGATCTAGTGTGTCGTGAAGTGGCAGGGGTATAAATCATGGCTAGGTGCACTCCCAATGCTACAACAAACATACATACAATCAAAGGCAAAAGGTGATATATCAAGTGTTTAAAAGACATCGGGTGCATCCAAAAATCCCAGAAGGTAAGGCGGTGCCCCGGTGCGGGCCCCCTAAATATCGGACATCGGGGAGGAGAAACGGGATGGGGTTCACAAATGTGGCAGCCCATAGGGCAAACATTAGATTGGGCGGAGAAAATCTTCATTCCGAATGATAGGGGTTCCGAAAGGGGTGAAGCAAAGAGTACAATACCGTGGGTGTGAGAGTCAAGGTGGTACAGCGTTCGTGCGATGCTAGAGAAATATAGTTTTCCAAGAGCTGTTCAATCATGACAACGTCACAAGGCACTGTGCAAGTAGTGCATAGGACACAAGATGGGCAGTGTGAGCAGCAACAGGCTGCGCAAGGGCAAGAGAAAAACCAACACATCTACTGGAACAGAAGATGAATATCCTCCTCGGGAGACGTGGCAGGTTTCTTCTGGGCCACCTGATACGGGCGAACGCAGCGGCCTGGCACCCACAGAACTCGATCGGTGTCTTGGAGTTGCACAGCAGCGTAGCTGCGTCCCCAAGTGACCAGCTGGGCGGGTCCCTTCCACTCCGGATCAGGAAGCTCTCTATAATAGACAAGGGGGTGGGGAGAAACTACGCTAGGCTGCAACAGCCGTTGAGCGGCTGTAGTTGGGTTATGAAAGTGACCCCCGCCCTTCACCTGATTTTCAGGAACCCCGTGTGCTTGGGCCTTTTTTGCTGCTTCCTCCTTGAAAACCACTTTCCACATCATAAATTGGGTTAAATTTAACAGTGCTTTTGCCAAAGTAACCCATTCCATCGGCAAAAGCGAATAACTGGTTCTTAAATTTCCCAGTAGGCCACTTACGTAAGGGGATCCCAACCCGTAATTTTGTACAGCATGCTTTAAGTCCTTAATTATTACAAACAGGAAGCAAGGATCAGAGGAAACAGAGAGAGAAAAGGGAAGGAAGAAGGGACTAAGACTAGATCACAAACGGCAGCGGCAGCAGATAAACAAAACTAGCTTTCTTTCTTTAACTCTTTTCCTCCCTAGGAGGAACACTTAACTAAATGCTTTCAGGTATCAAACTGATTTCAATAAATATAAATGGCCTTAATAACAATTGTAAGAGAAAAAAAGGTCTTTTCCAAACTCCTAAACCAGAAACTACAAATAATATGTTTGCAAGAAGTGCATATCAAATTAGCACATAAGAAATTTTTAGAATATACCAAATTAGGGAAATTACATGCTTCATTAGACGAAAAGGGGGAAAAAAAGAGGAGTGGCCACATATGTGAAGAAAGAACTAAAACCAAAAGAAAACAGATCCCAAAGGAAGATATACAATGACAGAAATTGAAATATTAGGGGGAAAAATATTACTGGTGAACATATACGCCCCGAACCTAGAGTTAAAACAATTTTACAAAAATATACATCAAATTTTGCTTCAAACTAACTATACGAACATTTGCATGGTAGGAGATTACAATGGAATTGTAGACCCAAAAATGGACCACAAAGCAGGAAAAAAAAAGCAAACTGAAAAGACCTACCTTACCAAATACGTTTAACAAAATGACTGAAGAATTAGATTTAACAGATATGTGGAGACTGAGACACCCAAAAGACAAACAATTCACTTTCCACTCTGGACCACATAACTCACTATCAAGAATAGATATGGCTTGGTTAAGCAAAAGATTACATAAATTAATAAAATCCCTAGAAATAGAACCTAATACGTGGGCGGACCATAATCCGATTACAATAACCTGGCAAGGAACAAAAAAGGAATATAGGAGATGGTCATTGAACACAAATTTACTACACGACGAGAAATATATAAAGATGATTAATAGAGAAATAAAATTATTTTTAGAGGAAAATGGGAAACAACCCACTACAACACAAATACTGTGGGACACACTAAAGGCATACACGAGAGGAATAACAATATCATATGCAGCCAAAAAATTAAAGGAAGAAAAAGCAGAACACAATTAGCACACAAACAGAATAGTCAACTTGGAAAAAATTCTCCAACAAGACCCCACAAATAATCAAACAAAAAACTTACTAAGAGAAGCTAAATATAAAATAAATACTATAGAACAACAAGAACTTGCCAAAAACATAAAATACTTAAAACAAAAACACTTTGAATCGGCCAATAAACCGGGCAGATGGCTTTCGCAAAAAATTAAAAAAGCGAGAAGCGATAAACTAATCTATCAGTTAGAAGATAAAAATGGAATATTACAATACGATGAACAGCAGAAAAAAGAAATAGTGAAAGATTATTACCAAAATTTATACAAAGAGGAATTAGTAGAAAGCACAAAAATTGTCAAACATATAAACAAGAATAATATAAAAGGAATTAAGATAAAAGATGAAGAGTACAAATTACAGGCATACGCAGACGATATTGTATTTTTTCTAGAAGACCCTATAAGATCAGGTCCAGAACTAATTAAAGAAATAGAAATATGTGGGGAACTCTCAGGACTAAAAATTAATAAGCAAAAAATGATGCTTATGACAAAAAATATGACTATAAAACAAATTAAGAAATTGGAAGAAATCACAAATCTACAAACTACAAAAAAAAACTAGATACTTAGGACTAATATTATCAAATAAATTACATCTAAAAAAGACAACTACAATAAAGTCTTACAAGAAACTAATAAAAACCTAGAAAAATGGAAGGATCTGCAACTATCCAAGTTAGGCAGAATTGCTGTGAGAAAAATGGACATCTTACCTAAATTTCTCTACCTTTTTCAAATTGCCCCTATCAATATTGAACAAATTTTTTTTAAGGAGATTAATAAAATTTTCTCAAAATTCATTTGGCAAAAAAAACCAACCCCCCCCCTAGAATCCAATTTAGATACCTCCAAGATACTAAAAGCAGAGGAGGATTAGGACTCCCTGATTTAAAACAATATTACACTGCATCATGCCTAACATGGATAAAAGAGTGGACCAATCTCACAAATAAAAGAATACTGGTACTTGAAGGCCACGATCTACAGATGGGGTGGCACGCCTATTTATGGAGAGATGAAAAACAAAAACAAACTACCTTCAATAAACACATGATAAGAAAATCTCTCCTTAAAATCTGGTATGAGACTAAAAGAAAATTTTACAATAAAATTCCTAGATGGCTATCTACTATGGAAGCCATAGTATACCCGAATTTCATAGACCCAACCAAGACTATAAAATACAAAGATATTTTACACCCAAATGGAGAACTCAAAACTAAACAAGAATTGGAATTACAAAACTACAGGATTGACCGGTGGACATCCAGTTCTATCCCAGTCATTAGTGCTCCCAGTTCTGCTCTGCGTGTTATTACAGTGTATCTGTAGTATTACAGTGTATCTGTAGCTTCTTTAGATCTATCTGCCTTATTAATATTTACTTCCTCGTATTTAGGAGGTGCGCTCGCTTCTTGTCTAACGGTGTCTTTGTGGCTATCGTTTGGGATACTGAAGCCTCAGGGCCGTTAGAACAGTTTTCCATGTTAGTAAAATAGGTGGTGGCGCCCTAGGTTCTTTGTGCAAATATTCACCTATTTTTACCCACGTTTCAGTCTGTAATGTCCCCTTATAAGGATAGTTTGGACATTCCTGCCAGATGTATGACAATAATTTGGCTAGCCCCTTTTTTGTGGGGTAATGCCCTTTCTTTTTTAAACTAATTTTGTTAGCTTCAACAATCTGCCCCAATTCCCGAACATGAGCTACCTGCTCTACCGACAGTCCTGCCCCCATACTTACGTATTTGCGCTGGGTAAGCGATGGGAGGTTGAGTGCGCTGAGATGCGTAATCTGAGCGTTGCTCCCTCAGTGATGCGTTTAAAGCCGATTGTCCATCACGTCGGGGTCACCACTTGACGAGACGCGATCCCCGCTAAACGAGGGTCCCGACAACCCTGTGGTGGTTCACCTTACGAAGCCCGATCCTGAGACCATTACCCGTGAGCGCCAATGAGACACGGAGTCAATGGTCTGGGTAAAGTGACAAAGTTTTATTGTACAGACAAGCTTCTTTTATACCTTCTCATATGCAAAGTGAGGGGTTTACAGGTTTACAAAAGCATCATTTAATTGGCTCAATTCCATAAACACTGTCATCCTATTGGTTATATATCCTAAGTTTCTAATTGGTACTTGTTACATATCCTAAACTTCTAATTGGTTATATTCTAGCTACTTAATGCTCCAATCAGGGGCTGAGCTGCTGACCAATTATACTCCTGCCATGAGGTGTTGGGGAATTTCTATTTGTCCATAGTCTTATTGAATGCATGGCTATCTCATGAGTCATACAGGAAATGTCCTTTTCCAGTGAACTTCCACTAAGCTTGTCCAGATAAGCTTCACTTCTCATCCTAAGCCTAGCTAGTTTACTGTCTCATTGTTTGTCTTGGTCTCTCAATGTTTGTCTTGGTCTCTCAATGTTTGTCTTGGTCTTCTCAATGTTTGTCTTGGTCTCTCATTGTTTGTCTTGGCCTCTGCAATCCCTACACTGAAGGATTCATCATATTGTCACCATACATTGCACTCATACTCGTAGTGGGCATGGGCAATGAGGTCAATATATTTGAGTGTGGAGGGAGCCCTGATGGGTTCCATCTCAATCACGACTGACTTGTATGTTAAAAAGACATAAAGCCAAGAACTGAAACACTGGTCCACCTTGACCATTTTTGGCCGATTGGCCCGGGCCTCTTCCTCCTTATTCTTTTTAGGCACCTCACAATTCAGAAGGAAGAATATATCCACATATTCTCCCTTCCAAATTCGTTCCCTTACTGAGGGATGCAAATGGAAACTCAGGGGGTGGATGGCAACCCCCAAGGAATCGCCCCAGATCTGCTGGCTGCCAGAGGATCCAGCAACCCAACTGCCCCCAATGGGGCACCATCCCCACTCCCACAAGGACCACACTACTGGGTACTAGGCCTGTGGTATCCAATGCCACAGAGGCGGAAGCCGCCCATACCTGGTTGCAGGTGGCAACAAACAAGCCCCCCATGGCTGGTGGGCCCACACTCCCTGATGCCGTGGGTCCAACCACCTGTCCCAGCATGGGGAGGAGCTGTGTGTAGTGACTTGGTGTAACCAGCTCACCTGCTACCATCAATGTGCTTGCAGAGGCTCCTTGCAGTGATCCAGCTGTCGCAGCCGCTGCAAGTGGGGCAGACACCCCGCTGGACCCTCTTTAGGTCTCTTGCACACTCGGGGGCCTTTCCAAAGAGGCAGAGGTCTAGGGCGATGCATCCCCTTGCCCGTAGACAGATCGCCAGTGGGCGTCCAGCTCATCCAGGTGCTCAATGATCCTAGACCAGGAATGAGCAGGCAAAGCTGAGTCAAATGTGGGTTATCCCCTAGGCCATTCCCCAGCCCTCCTGGCTGGGTCTTGAACCATTTCATTTGCAAGCCTAGCCCTGGCCGAGGGCCTCATCACCCACCTGGGCCTAGGGGCAGGCTCAGGAGGAATAGGTACAAAGTTTTGCTTTTTTGGAGCCTTTTCAAAAACCAACCTAAACCTAATGCCGATGGGTGAACAAACCTAAGAACCCAACCATCTTCCCCACATTAATAAAACCCCAAGAGCCAAGCACAGGCCCAGTAAATCCCCTACCCAGCTAGGCCAAGGAAGGCCTGACACGAAAATCTCCCCCAAAAGGAATACCCGGGGAAGGGAATACCCAGGGAAGGTGGCGGGGGGAAGGAGTTAAGGTTAAAGGCCTGAATATGCCGGAAGGTAAAGGCTGAATAGGCCACAGGTTAAAGGCCTGAACAGGCTGAAGTTAAAGGCCTGACTAGGCTGCAAAATGGGAGGCCTAAGTGATACCTGAAGAAAAGGCCCAAGTCAAAGGTCTGAATAACCAGGCCAAAGGCCTAAACCAGCAGCTCTCCACCTGAGCTTGGCCTGCTAGTCCCACCACGTGTCTCCCTCATTGGCAAACACCAGTAGGTGTTCACTCCCCAGCAGCCGGAATGAACAGGAGGCCCAAACAATGCGCAGCCCCTTTTATAAGGCTCACCTGGCCTACTCCCGGCTGCATCATAGCCTGCAACAGGAAGCAAGGCCTGGGCCCGGATCTCATGAAATCTCGCGATATCCCAGCCATCCAAAATGGCAGCTGTGCCAGAAGCCGCATTGCCCTGGCTCTGGTCTAAATACTGGCCAGCAGGCCATTATCATCACTAAGTAGAGAAATAGCCTGAGTTTCCACAAAAACATTTTTTTAAAATAAAAAATATATAAAGCAATTCATTTGTGTAGGAGATAACTGGAATTTTCCACCATGGTCTGCCAGAGGGAGCTGTTGCAACATAATTTAACTAAATTATGTAGGGTTTTTTTAAAAAAAGAAAATAAATTGCTGAGATTTATTGCATGCCAATTTTAAACTGTATCTAGGTATGTTGCTAAGTAATTTGCTTAAGCCTGAAGATTTGCTTAAGTACTACATTAGAAGCATCGAAAGTTAGTTCTATCATTAAACTCAGAAATTATTTCAGGAGCTCTTCTCTAAACTTCATTTCAGTGTGATTGTCTGGCTACTGATTAATTTCATGGACATGGTCATTTTTTAAATTCATTAAATTCATTAAATTCATTTGCCACCCATTTCAATCACAAGGTGTAATGTGAAAAAGATGCAACAATAGGAATGCCATAGGAATAAAACACTATAGAAGTACAAATTGTCACCTATAAATCAAACTAAAAGATGGAGGGAAGGAGAGAGGCTAAGCAGGAGTTAGGGGTGAGATTTGCTATTAATTTATCACCAGAGTGACATTTCACCACAAGAGACCCAGGCCAACTTGCAGAGCCAGTTCTTCAAGCTCCTGCAGAAGGTCAGTATGATGGGAGCCAACATCTTTTGGGACAAGATGTTCCAAAGAGCAGAAGTAACAACGGAAAAGGTTCTTCTCCTGGATCCCACCAGTCAGCTGGAGTGGACAGGTGTTTTACCAGGACAATGAAATTCTAATGTTAACAAATTGTAATTTATACTCTTTTCTCTCAAGATAAGAAATTTTAAAAGCTTTTGGATGATAACTAAAATTAGACTCCAAAGTGTAAGTCAACAATTTTTTCAGCCGCTGGTCACAAGGTGCTGACTGTATAATGCTGACAGTACCAAAAATTAACAATGGCTGAGATATTAAAAGATTTTCATATTGCATAATATTATTCGTGATATATCATAAGATATAATGTGAAAAAAAATGAAATTTTACATATATTTTGCCTGATATTTTGTGAGGTTTCATGCAAGTATTTTATGTGCATTACATCCATAGCACAGATAAGAAAGGAACAGGGCTTTACTAGTGTAGTCATAGCTACAATCTTGACTTTTTTGATTCCTCTATCATGCCCTAGAACAGTGATGGCGAACCTATGGCACGGGTGCCACAGGTGGAATGCAAAGCCATATCTGCTGGCATGCATGCCATTGCCCTAGCTCAACTCCAACAGGCATGTGTGCCAGCTGATTTTTGGCTTGCACAGAGGCTCTGGGAGGGCATTTTTGGTTTCCAGAGAGCCTTTGAGGGGGATGGGAGAGGGCATTTTTATTCTCTGGAGCCTGGGGACGGAAAACCACGAGCCTACTGGGCCCACCAGAACTTGAGAAACAGGCTGTTTCTGGCTTCTAGAGGGCCTCCGGGAGAGTAGGGAAAACTGTTTTTGCTCTCCTCAGGCATTGAATTATGGGTGTGGGTATTCGTGCATACACAACAGTGTACGCACACACTCTTTCGGCACCCGAGGAAGAAAAGGTTTGCAATCACTTTCCTAGAATATTATGCCATTTGGGCCATGAAAATAGTTATATGTTTTCAGTTTTGTTTTGTTTATCTTATTTCATTATATGAGGGCGTAGCAGGAACAGATGCAACATTTCCAATTCCCTGGATTAAATACTTAACTTGTGTGAGTATTTGTGTGCCTCAGCTGTCATGACTGGTAGTAAAATTGGAATAGAGTCCTTCAGTATGTATGAAATGTCAAGGATCAAAATTTTAGAATAAATTCTTAGAGTATTTTTTTTTAAAGGAGGTAGAAAGGGAGGGAGGGGGGAAACTTGAAAATATGACATTTTATTGCTGCCACTTCGCATGAAATAATGCTCACCCTAATGTCTATGCAAGCTAAAATTGACATCTGTTTATATAGAGCAGCAGCCATAATAGCTGTAGCATTTAAATGGATATAGCATTTTCACAAAGTTATCATTTGCATAAATTTTAAAATTATGCAATTGTGTATTTGTGTATAACTACATGCATGCCACTTTAAAATTTTACAGAGACCAACTCTTTGCAGAGGTTTATTTGTATAAGAAAAGATTCCTGTCTCATATCTTCACATTAATTTCGGTCCAATTGATACGTGAAAAAGCAAGACAGAATGGCAAAACCCCAGAAAGCTCATCTCTCTAACCAGTCCTCTGGAAAGCATTTTAAAATTGTCTTCTAATTCACCTTTGTCAAATGTGTTCTATGGGATTTAATGACTTTGACCCTTTTTCCTCCATCTCATTATGGAAGAAATGTACTGGTCTGTCACTAAAAGAGGATGAAAATAGAGTGGATGCAACATGCTCCTTGAGATTAAAGACAACAACAACAAAACACAAACCAAAAAAAGCAAGTTATTACCACCCGGGAGAGACCAATGTCAGATTCTGTTAGGATCATTGTCCTTCAGTTTTGACTCCAACTATCATAACCACGAGAGTAGAATGTAAATGGGATTCCATTAGAAAAGCTAAGTTCTTTCACAGGGTCTTTGTCAAATGGAACAAAAGAAAAATAGTAAATGAATCTACAAGATGAGTAAAAGAGCTACACGGAAATCTTTAGAGGGCTTAAAAAATAGATGAAAAGTTTAGACAGATGCCTATTTTGATAAATGAATCATATTTTTATGGATCAACAGGACTTAGAGAAGGGAGATTTTCTTATCCATCCATTATATATTGAATTTTACATGTGGGCATGTTTCCTAAATAGCATTTATGTATGCAGAAAGATTTACAATTAGCAGAATATAGAATAACAGAGTTAGAGGTGACTTTGGAGATCTTCTAGTCCAATCCCCTGCTTAAGCAAGAAAGCCTGCAAATGACTGTCCAATCTCTTCTTCAAAACCTGAATGGTCTAACAACTGTAGCTGAATTGTCTAACAACTGCCAACTTCAAATCTCTACCAACAAATGCTCCGTCCTACACATTGGTACAAAGAATCCGAATACTAAATACATACTTGGTAAAACTGAACTAACAGAGGACCCTCACTCAGTCAAAGACCTTGGAGTATTCATTTCCAATGACCTAAGGGCTAGAGCCCACTGTAACAGCATTGCCAAAAAAGCATTAAGAATTATAAACGTAATCTTACGTAGCTTCTCCTCTAGAAACACTGATTTATTAACCAGAGCACACAAAACATTTGTAAGACCTATTCTAGAATATAGCTCACCTGTGCGGAATCCACACTGCATACCAGATATTAATACAATCGAAGGAATCCAGAAATATTTTACAATAAGAATCCTTCACTCCTCCTCACGTAACAAATTACCCTACTCCTCCAGACTTCAAATACTAAATCTAGAAAATTTACAACTACGTCTTCTCCGAACTGATTTAACTGTTGTTCATAAAATCATGCATCATAATGTACTCCCTGTCAGTGACTACTTCATCTTTAGCAACAACAACACAAGAGCACGTAATAGATATAAACTGAATGTAAATTGCTCCAAACTTAACTGCAGAAAATACGATTTCAGCAATAGAGTGGTCACTGACTGGAACTCATTATTTGACTCTGTTGTTGCTTCCCCCAACCCCAAAATCTTCAACATTACATTATCTACAATGGACCTCTCCCCTTTTCTAAGAGGTCTTTGAATATATAGTCTGTACATTTGAACCAACAATTTTAGGAAATAGTGACTGAAGTCTAACTTATGGCATAAGGAGTGAAATTATATTAATTTAGCAAGGGTGGTGAGGGGGGCTGAGAGACAAGGAAGCCACCGCTGACGAAGCCTTTGGGGGGCTGTTCAGCTAGGGGTCCGGAGTCACCCCCTCCCCACCCGGCTGGCTTGTCTTTCGTTCTGAGCTTGACTTTAGTTCTGAGAGCTGGGGTTTTTGAGGGGAGGGTCAGAGAAGCAGGGAGCTGCTCTCCTTGGCTTGGGAGTGCTGAGGAGGGGTGACTCTGGACCCCCAGCTGGACATCCCCCCAAGGGCTTTGTCAGTGGTGGCTTCCCTCTCTCTCAGCCCTCCTCCCCACCTGGCTGGCTTGTCTTTCATTCTGAGAGCTGAGGTTTTTGAGGCGAGGGTCAGAGAAGCAGTAAGCTGCACTCCTCAGTTTGGGAGTGCTGACCAGGGGCAACTCTGGACCCCCAGCTGGACATCCCCCAAAGGGCTTCATCGGTGGTGGCTTCCCTCTCTCTCAGCTCCCCTCCCTCCCCACCCGGCTGGCTTGTCTTTCCTTCAGAGAGCCAGCAGCCAGGAACGGAGCACGGGTCCTGGCTTTGGGATTTCTGACGGGAGGGTCCACCCATGAGGCTCCTTCTGGGCAGCCTCTGCTCTTTCTCCCTTCCTCCTCTATCCGTCCCCGAACAAGGATCCGAATGTCAGCAGTAATGAGGCAAAAGGGGATAGTTTGGGGATTGCATGCATTATTCGCTTTTACATTGATTCCTATGGGAAACATTGTTTCGTCTTACAAACCTGGTCACGTAACGAATTAAGTTCATAAGACGAGGTACCCCTCTATAGCCTTTCTAATCTTGAAAGCCATATATCTCAAGTTAATTTTAAAAATGTTCCTGTCACTGGGTTCCAGTCATTGATATAGTTATTGACCTTTATCTATTTGAACAAGATAATTTTATTATCACTGCTAGTTAGTCACCTTCACCAACCATTCCTCTGGTTTGGGTATTTCAGAAGCTTTCAATTTTTGCACATGTAATAGTCTTATAGCAGTAATCATATATAAAAATAATATTTGATGTTTTTTGTGGTTTATTATCTATTAAACCCATTAAAAAAAACTAGTTCAGTTGAATGCTGATCTTAAAATTCTTTGTATTACTATATGTATTTGAACCCAGGAATTCCTAGCTTTTTTACAACTCTACCAGGTCTGATAAAAAGATCCTTCATGTTGTCTACATGTCCAACCTAATTTTGATGTACTTTCATATATTCTATATATTTCTGGAGTCATAGAAACATAGAAACATAGAAGACTGACAGCAGAAAAAGACCTCACGATCCATCTAGTCTGCCCTTATACTATTTTCTGTATTTAATCTTAGGATGGATATATGTTTATCCCAGGCATGTTTAAATTCATTTACTGTGGATCTACTGACCACGTCTGCTGGACGTTTGTTCCAATCATCTACTACTCTTTCAGTAAAATAATATTTTCTCACGTTGCTTTTGATCTTTCCCCCAACTAACTTCAGATTGTGTCCCCTTGTTCTTGTGTTCACTTTCCTATTAAACACTAATTGTATATTATTTTATAAAAGTTCTCCTTCATTTTATAACATAACTTTCAGCATAAATTTCAATTCCTTTAAACACATATTTTTCCATTCCTTCATAATATATTGTATCCAAAATTCTGTCTATTGCTGAGGAACAATAAAGGAAACTGCTAAGAAGAATTTCAGGGTGTTTTTCTTGGTTTTTTCAAGCAATTTGTTAACCTGGTGGTGAAGACGGTTGAGAATTCAATCCTAGATAATGACATATGTTTTTCTCCTAAGGCTTTAAAGAAAAAAAATGTGAACTCCATACGGCCTCAGGAAGAGTATCGGGCCAGTAAACACTGAGTTCCATCCAGTTGCTCTGACTCTACCCCAGATAAGAACTATAGGTTGTAAAAAGGGAGTTTCTTGGTTTTTGAAGTCTAACATCAATCTTGCCAAACTTAAATGTACCCTCTGAAAACTCCTAGGAAGGAATTGTTATATCTCTTGTTCTCCTATTCAAATTATCTAAACTTCAGTGTCGTTTGCTCTTCTAGAATAGAATTCTTTTCCCTCCTGGCAATCCACTAAATAACCCCTTTGATTTTGTCCCAAATCATTCTTATGTTTGAAAAAAATCCTTTGGTTATTTTCCTTATGTGGTTTTAATATATTTTTTGAAGTTTCTGTCCTTTTATGGACAAATTACTCCATTCTAATCTTCTCTGACTACGGTATTTGCTGTCAAGCAATCAACATTCGCAGCAAGGTCAGTTTGTTTCATTAATTACTTTGAAATAACACCAAAGCAATTTTGCAAAATATTTATCTTTCAGATTTATACTAAATAAATACAATCAGATTTATGCATTTATCCATTTATAACATTTGTGTCAAAATATTTGTATAATAAATTTAAAGTGTTTTAAAGGTACTGTACTATTTTTTCTCTTTGCTTTTTTGTAATCCAAAAGGAAGGTTAAAATTAATTGAATTTTTTTCTTTCTCCCACTGTTTTCAAATAATCTTTTTCAGCTTTAAATTGATTAGATCATGAAATGATTAAGAAAGTGGGGGTTTGTTGAACCTTTAAAGAGCTGTCCTTAAGCATGACAGCATTTTCTCCCTCCTTTTATCTTTTGCCATTCTTCTAATGAGGAAACTATAAAACCTACGGTGAAATCTATTTTCCTTCCCAACCAGTTCAGGATTGCGCTGCCACTGTTACTCATTTTGCTTGCATGCGTGCCACTGTTACAAATGCTTTTTTACCCTCTGTGCATGCATAGAAGGCTTTGCACGTGTGCAGAGGGTTAAAAAAATGGCATCATTGGGGTGGGTGGGTAGAACTTCGTGCTGCTACTGCTACTGGTACACCTAAACCAAGCTGAACAAATAGCATTTCACCCCTGTAAAGATTCTAAGAATCAGTATTCTGGTTATAGGTGGGCAATCTTTCCAGTTCTTTTTTATTGAGAAAGACTGCAAGAGAGAATTCACTGTTGGATACCATTCATTGCATTCTCACTGAGGTTCACTATAGAACTTCATCCAGAAGGCCTGGGGAACAAGATACCACATTTGTTTTCAAATAAACAAAATTTGCTTGAAGGGAAAAAAAGTTAATAACTATTTTGAATACAAGTCACAAATGGTGCATCTGAGCGAATGCATAGATACATAAACACAGATATACTCTGCATGTTAAACATAATTATATCACTGTACCTATGGCACATTTGCAGGAGAATATATTTCACTGGGAATAGTGAAACAGTTTCACCAAGAAGGGGCAGGCTTCTTAGGTAGGATGCCATGTGTACTGCACAGGGTAAAATAGGACCTAATCTGCAAAAGTAAGTATTGTGATACTTTTATCTTTGCCTTTTAAGATGTTACTAATTTATTTTAAGATTTTGAACAGTCTTCACCCCAATTCATTTAATATCTTCTCAGCCATCCATTCCCTTTTCTAAGATACTTTATGACTGTATTTTCCACAGCCAATTATTTTGTTCCTTTCCTTTTTCAGTTATTTTTTCTTCTAAGAGACTCTGAACTTCTCAAAGGGTTCCTCAAATCCAGAGATGCTTTCCCTTTGGTACAGATAATGCTTTTCTGACTAATCAAGCTATAATTGATATAATGTTTAAAGATATCTGCAATTCTAAACTTTGATCAGAAATATTTGAAAATAATTCCATGGAAAAGCACATTTGGAAATGCCAGATTTTTGACAGGGAGATATTAGTAAAATTGAAAGGTCATAACATTAAAGCAACGAGGATTCATTCCTGAGAATGACTTATCAGTGCAACTAGATGTTGTGATTCCACAGTTTGATTTATTCTGCATGAGCAGCTGTGAGATCTTTAAACATTCTTGCTTTGCTAAAAAAAACAAGGGTCAAATAGACAAGAATCTAATTTGTGCTTTACTAGTCAAGGAGAGGACATGAACTACAGAAAATCATAGACTATAAATTTATTCTTTCTCTGGTCCTTTCATTTTTTTTAAAAAAAAAAACCTTAAGCACTCATTAAACAAACCATTCTAATTGCTCCATTACCTTTTAACTTCACAGAAGCTGGTGGGAGGAACTGCTAGCTCAGCCAGACAGTTTTTATATTAACAAAATATTTGTTTGGAAATAATTTAAGTTTTTCTATTAAGGAAAAGCCATTTTGAAAAGCTAGATTACTCTGACCTGATATAAACCTGTCTGAGCAAAAGCTTTTTCTGCCATATCCTTATGTCCTTCATTTATTTCAAGCCATCAGAAAGGCAACTTAGAGTGGTGTTAAAATAGTATTTCCCAAATTAAATCAAATACAGTCCAAAGTAAACTGCAAAAATATGGCAAGATTCAGTTCACCATCTATTACATCAGAGATGAAATTGGATGATCAGCAATGGATAAGATCAGAACTGTTGAATATTTCATGTTGATGCAAATCTCTCTCCAAAATCCATATATTGGACCATAAAATGCCAATTCAAGTTATCAAATGCTTTTCGTGCATTCAAAAACATAGAAACATAGAAGATTGACGGCAGAAAAAGACCTCACGGTCCATCTAGTCTGCCCTTATACTATTTTCTGTATTTTATCTTAGGATGGATATATGTTTATCCGAGGCATGTTTAAATTCAGTTACTGTGGATCTACTGACCACGTCTGCTGGAAGTTTGTTCCAATCATCTACTACTCTTTCAATAAAATAATATTTTCTCATGTTGCTTTTGATCTTTCCCCCAACTAACTTCAGATTGTGCCCCCTTGTTCTTGTATTCACTTTCCCATTGAAAACACTTCCCTCCTGAACCTTATTTAACCCTTTAACATATTTAAATGTTTCGATCATGTCTCCCCTTTCCCTTCTGCCCTCCAGACTATACAGATTGAGTTCATTAAGTCTTTCCTGATAAGTTTTATGCTTAAGACCTTCCACCATTTTTGTAGCCCGTCTTTGGACCCATTCAATTTTATCAATATCTTTTTGTAGGTGAGGTCTCCAGAACTGAACACAGTATTTCAAATGTGGTCTCACCAGCGTTCTATACAGTGAGATCACTGTCTCCCTCTTCCTGCTTGTTATACCTCTAGCTATGCAGCCAAGCATTCTACTTGCTTTCCCTACTGCCTGACTGCACTGTTCACCCATTTTGAGACAGTCAGAAATCACTATCCCTAAATCCTTCTCTTATGAAGTTTTTGCTAGCACAGAACTGCCAATACAATACTCAGATTGAGGATTCCTTTTGCCCAAGTGCATTATTTTAAATTTGGAAACATTAAACTGCAGTTTCCATTGCTTTGACCACTTATCTAGTAAAGCTAAATCATTTGCCATATTACAGATGCCTCCAGGAATATCAACCCTATTGCACACTTTAGAGTCATTGGCAAATAGGCAAACCTTCCCTACCAAACCTTCCCCTATGTCACTCACAAAGATATTAAAAAGAATAGGACCCAGAACAGACCCTTGTGGCACACTGCTTGTAACCAGGCTCTGTTTAGAATACTCGCCATTAACAACAACCGTTTGATATCTACGCTTCAGCCAACTGCAAATCCACTGAACTACCCAGGGAACTATCCACTGATATCCAGGGATTAAGTCCAATCTTCACTAATTTATCTATCAGCTCTTTATGTGGAACCGTATCAAAGGCTTTGCTGAAGTTCCGATAGGCAATATCCACGGCACCACCTTCATCAATTATTAATACAGTGGAACCCCGACATAAGAGCTGCTCTACTTACGAGCAACTCGAGATAAGAGCTGGGAGGGGAGAGATATTTTTGTTCTACTTACAAGCCCAAATTCGAGATACGAGCGCCAAGGAGCTGTCTCCTGAAGCCGAACGCTAACTTCCGCGTTCAGCTTCAGGAGACAGCTGCGAAACGGCGCGCGTGTTTTAAAATGTTGCAGCCGGCCTGGGGGGCTCGGGGGGTGCTTGCAGCCGGCCTGGGGGGCTTGCCAGCACCCCCCCGAGCCCCCCAGGCCGGCTGCAACCTTTTAAAACACGCGCGCAGCTTCGCAGCTGTCTCCTGAAGCTGAACGCGGAAGTTAGCTCTTTTTCTTTCTCTCTTTTACCTTCCCTTCCTCTATTTCTTCTTTTCTTTCTCCTTCCCACCTTCTTCCCTCCATCCCTGCCTTCACTCATTCCTCTCTTACTCTCCCCTTTCATAAGTTTCCTTGCTTCCTTCCTCTGTTCCTGTCCCTTCCCTCTTTCCTTCCTTCCTTCCCACCCTCCGTCCATTCATTCACCCATTCCTCTCTTGATCGCTTAAAGCCGGTCCCTGGTGCAAAAAGGGTTGGGGACCTCTGTCCTACAGGATTGGGTGGCAGAGAAGTTGAACATATGCAAATTTAAAAGTTTAAGAAAGTTTACAAGTTAAGTGAAAGAAACTTCATTATTCATTTATATGTACATGTACATTTCTTCATTAAAAACTTGTCTTTCTGCATAATTTAGACTAACTTTGTGAGTTTTTTGAGGGCTGGAACCAATTAAAATTATTTACATTAATTCCTATGGGGAAAAGTCGTTCGAGATAAGAGCTGCTCGACTTAAGAGCCCAGGTCCGGAACGAATTAAACTCGTATCTCGAGGTATAATAATTTATATTATATGTCACATGTTTTTGCTGAATTTGAAAATTAAGGGAGACTAGGATAGATCTATTTTGGTCTTATTGTGGCCTCATCAGCTAGCCATACCCTCACTGGGACTTGAACTTGAAACCTTGGCTTCTTAAGGCAGAGAATTAACCTCTAGGCTACAGTATCAAATCCCTTCAGCTCTGTACCAGGGAAGAGTTACATTTATTTATTTTATTTTATTTTTATTTATTTATTTATTTATTCATTCATTCATTCATTCATTCATTTATTATTTAGATTTGTATGCCATAGACTCGGAGACTTATATGAACTTACATGTTTCTTTGTGTCGAATCACCCTGGTATATTGAAGGAATGTCACAGCTCCCTTTTTTGCCTCTCAGCCCAACCCAAAGCTATTTCCCAGGTAGTTAATTTATTCATAGCTGACAAGCTATATTCTATATGTGTCACATGTTTTTGCTGAATTTGAAAATTAAGGGAGATTGGGATAGATCTATTTCGGCCTAATTTTGCCCTCATCAGCTAGCCATATCCTCACTGGGACTTGAACTTGCAACCTTTGCCTTGTAAGGCAGAGAATTAACCTCTAGGCTACAGTATCCAATCCCTTCAACTCTGTACCAGGGAAGAGTTACATGGTTTTTTGTGTTGAATCACCCTGGTATATTGAAGGAACATCACAGCTCCTTTTTTGCCTCTCGGCCCAACCCAGAGCCATTTCCAAGGCAGTTAATTTATTCATAGCCGACAAACTATATTATATGTGTGTGTGTGTGTGTGTGTGCGTGCGTGTGTGTGTATTATGGTAATATTGTTTCTTGTCTTTCCTAATAGCTGTCTTAAACTTTTTGTTAAATATCTTTCTGAGAGTTTTGTCTTTCTTGGCTTTGGCTTCTCCTCTCTTCTTAACAATTTCTTACATGCAATTTTCTTCTACTCTTTCTCCATTTTTGGCAGTCTCCTTTCATATTCATCCTTAACCTGTTTTCAACTTTGATATTCCAGTTTTCCATGAATAAGCAGCAAATCTTGCTTACATTTTTTGTTGATTTCAAATTGAACTTGAAACTCATCAACATTCTCTTCTTCTGCAACAGTGGTTGAAGCACACACTTCAATGACCAGCATTCCAGAAAATCTAACTGACATTATTCGGACATTTTTTTGCTTTCTAGCCAAGGACAATTCTTGTTATAGTCAATATACCTATAAAACAATGACATGCCTCCTTTTTCACGATCTGAACAGTAAGCAATGTGATCCTCTGATTGAAAGTATCTTATTCTAGTCTATCTCAATTTATTGAGGCCTAGGATGTCAGTTGTTTCATTTCATCATTCACTATTGAGTTTCTGTGGTGTGTGTGTGTTACATTCCATGTTCCTAGAATATTTCTATGTTTGTCGCTTCAGATTTTCTTTTCTGTAAGCAATTAGCAATCTCATTTTAATCTAGCCACATCAGAATATCAGTCTATCACCTGGCCAAAATAGAGGAAATAATTGAAATCTGGTAAGGAATTTCTTAAGCAGACTTCATTTCCAGTTGGTCTATGTGTATAAGTCATTATAAAACATAGTAATCTCCAAATGTTGCACCATCTGCCTACACATATGAAAAAAAAATCCTTCATATTGTTCTATTTGCTTTTTGTTGCAAAGTACTGTTCATCTTAACTAATGATTGACCAGAATCGATACTATCGATATTTTTCTGGTTCCTTTAGCATTTAATTAAGCACCCTGAATACTGAATCTTTTTTTTTTACTTGGATGGAACCTACTAGCTTTTTGAGAGTTGGTTTTGTTTTGCTTTCAAAATTATAATTATATCTTCCCTTTTTTCCTGACAATTTCTAATTCAGCAACTTTCCCCAACCTTGCACATTGCATATTTGCAGACTTTAAGCCCCACAATTCTTTAAACTGACTAGCCATTATGAAAAATTTCAGAAGTTGCAACTTACACCTCTCCAAATGCAGAATGTTGGTCTGCTTGATGTATCCTGATCGTGACTTTTTTTTTAGTTTCTAAAGATAGAAAAAAATGGATAGTTTTGATAATCCCACAGACATGACCATTGTTCTTGCAGGCTCCTTGCCTCTTCCTCCATACAATCTTTTAGACTATTTTGATATAAACCTCCAGCATCATCTTTATTCCAAGAATGTGTCTGTCTCCTTTCATAAATGCCCCTAACTATTCTTAGAAAATAAAAATGAGCATGATTGGACTTGGAATTTGGAACTATGCCCACATGCCTAGGAAAAAAGGGGTAAGCTATATGAGAAGAGTTAGAAGATTCTACCAGAGTCTAAAAGGAAAGGGCTTTCCGTCATATTTATAAAGATATTTTAGAAACTAAATATAAAGCAATCATCAAGGGGGTGGGGTATTTTTTTGGGGGGGGGTTGTTTGGAAGAAAACATTACTCTAAGCAGCAAGTATGGTACATTAATAAAAGTGCAAATCCAAATGTTTAATAAAGCACATAGTCTGAAGGGATAAATTATTCTGATTTCAATGTTTAGTACATTTTTGTACATGTAAATAAAACTTTTGTCCCTCTGAAATTTTATACTGGATATATGTTAGGCAAAGTATTCACCAGATTGTACAGTGGTACCTCTACTTAAGAACTTAATGCGTTCCGTGAACAAGTTCTTAAGTAGAAACGTTCTTAAGTAGAAGCTATTTTTTCCCATAGGAATCAATGTAAAAGCAAATAATGTGTGCAAACCCACTAGGAATGAAATAAAAGCTCAGAATTTGGGTTGGATGAAGAGGAGGAAGAAGAGGAGGAGGACGGTCACTACTGAAGGAAGAAGGTGAGGTGAGGGGAATCAAAAAAATCCAACCTTTAAGGCTTTAAAAAAAAGAGGGACTCTGAGGTGGCGAGGAGGAGCACGCACCTCCCATACACCTGGCGCGAGGCTGCCTCCCATACACTGCCTCCCATACACTGCCTCCCATACACTGCCTCCCATACACTGCCTCCCATACACTGGATGCCACTGCTGTTACCTGCTGCCTCTTCCTTCCCATGCTGAAGGACTCTCCTCTCACACACTCACTTTGTAGCTACGCCTTTCCTTCGCTGTGGTGACTCCTCGGCTGCCCAGAGCGAAGGGAGTATTCCCTGTCCAAGCGCCCAGAGAAAGGAAAATGTTTTGTGCACTCTGGACTGCCAAAGCCTCCTTAAACGCCACCAAAAGGATCCTCTGGCAGCCATAGTTCCCTCTAAGCTGAGCAGTGAGCAATCGCTCACTTAAAAATCATCATCAACTCAGAGTTTTCCAAACCTGCCCAGAAGCCGAGAGGGAAAGAGTAGTAGGGAAGGAGAGAGAGAGGAAGAGAGGAAGAGAAAGATAGAAAAAAGAGAGGAAGGAAAAGAGAAAGAAAAAGAATGGGAGTAAGGAAGAGAGAAAGAAAATCAAAATCTAGTTTGAAACTAGCTCAACTATTTAAGTGGCATTTTGATATTGATAGAGTTGCCCTATTATGAGCTCACTGTTATAGACACACAGTACAGTATTTTATTTTGAAATTCTCTGAGGCAAAACAGGGTGGGTTTTTTATTTATTTATTTGTTTGTTTGTTTGTTTGTTTGTTTGTTTATTATTTTTGTGTCGCCCAGTCCCAAAGGGACTACCGCTCAGAAACTATACTTTTCCGCCCACCCCCCAAAAAAATTAGAGGGAACACTGCTGGCAGCCCAGATGGCCGGTATTAAAGGGGGAATGGCAATAAACTGGCCATGCCTTCATGCCGCTCTCAAATTTCCTGGGAAATTTTTCCAGGGTTGGGTTCTTAAATAGAAAATGGTTCTTAAATAGAGGCAAAAAAATCTTGAACACCCAGTTCTTATCTAGAAAAGTTCTTAAGTGGAGGCATTCTTAAGGAGAGGTACCACTGTATTTCCTTCATAATAAAGCACATCGTTTCTATAACCAGGTCTATCAACTTAATACTTTTTTTAAAAAAAAACCAATCTGATGAAATATAGGTGGGTCTCATGACTTGTTTATATATTTTTATTTATTATTTATTCTGTCTTTATTATTTTTATAAGTAATTTAAGGTAGTGAACATACCATTGTTTGTTTGTTTGTTTGTTTGTTTGTTTGTTTGTTTGTTTATTTATTTATTTATTTATTTATTTATTTATTTATTTATTTATTTATTTATTTATTTATTTATTTATTTATTTATTTGTTTGTTTGTTTGTTTGTTTGTTTGTTTGTTTGTTTGTTTGTTTGTTTGTTAGAGTTGAAAGGGACCATGAAGGCCATCAAGTTCAACCCCTTGCCCAAGCAGGAACCCTATAGCACACCAGTCAAGTGGCAGTTCAATCTTCTCTTAAAAATGTCCAGAGTGTTGGAGTTCACAATGTCCGCTGGTAGGTTGTTCCATTGGTTAATCGCTCTGACCGTCAGGAAGTTCCTCCTTATCTCCATGTTGAATCTCTCCTCGATCAGCTTCTAGCCATTGTTCCTCATCCGGCCCTCTGGTGCCCTGGAGAAAAGTGATCCCCTCCTCTCTGTGACATCCCCTCGTATACTGGTAGACTGCTATCATGTCCACTCTGGCCCTCCTTTTCTCTAGGCTATCCATGCCCCGTTCCCTCAGTCTCTCTTCGTAAGTCTTGGTTTCCAGTCCCTTAAACAACTTGGTTGCTCTTTTTTGCACCTTCTCCAGAGTTTCAATGTCTCTTTTGAAGTGTGGTGACCAGAACTGAATACAGTACTCCAGGTATGGTCAGACCAGGGCATAGTAGAGTGGTATTAAGACTTCCCTGGTCTTGGAGTGTATTCCCCTGTTGAAGCAGCTTAGGATTGTGTTGGCTTTTTTAGCTGCTGCTAAATGGGTTGGACTAAGAGAGAGTTATTAACCCAAAGTTACCCAACTGACTTTCATGTCTATCACTTTATAGTTAATAGCTACTTGTTTTATTCTCCTGCTCTTTTAATGTTTGATTAAACTAGCTTACTTGCATCCTTAAATCTCACCTTGCTAATATTCAAATGTAAACAACCATTGGGTTAACCTAAGGAAATGATTAAATGAATCTATGTCAGCCAGGACATAGAAGAAAATCAGATAAATTCATGGAGGAAAGCTTATTTGTTGTTGCTATTGTTCAGTTGCTAAGTCATGTCCGTTGTTGTTTTTTTTGTAACCCCATGGTCCAAAGCATACCAGACACCCTCACCCCATCTGTCACTGTCTCCCTTATGCATATTACCTCAATTACCATCTCTGCAATTAACTTCTCGTTTTACCTTCAATCTTTCCCAATATCAAGGTATTTTCCAATGACTCCTCCCTTTTCATTTGGTAGCCAAAGTATTTGAGCTTCAGCTTTGTTCTTCCAAAAGACAGACAGGATTGATTTACTTTAGGATTGACTGATTTGATCTTCTTTCACTCTGAGAGACTTTCAAGAGTTTTCTCTACCACCATGTTTTGAAAGCATACATTTTTGGCACTCAGCTTTCCTTATGGTCCAATTCTCACAGTCATCTACAATTACTGAAAAAACTATAGCTTTGACTATTGTTGGCATTGTGGTGTCTCTGCTTTTTTATGAGCAAAGTCTGCTTTCCTGTCAATGAGGAAGCAATGGCTGCAGTCACTATCTGCAATGATCTTGGAACCCAAGAAACAAAATCTGATACTGCTTTCTTATTATATTTCCCCTTATATTTACCAGGAAGTTATAGGTACCATAATCTTTTCTTAAAATGTTTATTGTCAAGCCAACAATTTCACTCTCCTCTTTCACCTTTATCAATAAGCTCTTTAGTTGCTATTCACTTTCTATCATTAGAGTGGTATCATATGAATATCTGAGGTTAGGAATATGTTATGCATGATGATATTCTGTCCTATCCTATCCTATCCTAATCTCACTAGGCTGAAGGTTGACTCAGCCTTCCATCCTTCCAAGGTGAGTAAACTGAGTACCCAGATTGTTGGGGGCAATATATGCTGACTCTGTAAACCACTTAGAGAGGGCTGTAAAGCACTGTGAAGTGGTATATAAGTAAAAATGCTATTTCTATTGCTATAATTAAATTGGAATATCTAACCATAATGGTAGCTGGCATTATTGAAGATTTTACCTTCTGTCTTTTTTTTCTCTTTATAGTTAGGCCAAATGAAAGAAATTCATCTTGAGAAGGCTGGAATTCATTTGTCTAAAGAAAATATCAAGCAATAAACCTTCAACTGTAGTCAGATTTTGTTCAGCTTGTTAGCAGCTTGTTCAGCTTGTTAGTAGAAACATAACATTCTTGTCTACCTTGTGTGTGTGTATTAGTACATTTGCTATTCAATTCCAAAAGTCTCCATATATTTGCAAAATATCTAACATAAATATCAATGAATTTTAGAAGAAGAATTGGAAGAATTCACTGGTTTGTCTTCAATTGGTTTTCTAATGCCATCTGGAAGTGGTGGATCACAAAATGTATTGGTGGAAAAATCGTATTGTTTTAAAAGGATAAAAGTCCAGATACTGTAATTTGGTGTGTGTGAAAGATACAATATATCAGTATCACAAAATTATCTTTCATTTTCAGCTGTTTTTATTAAAATGAAATAAAAGAATAGTCTGATGGTTCTGTTCTAAGCCCATCTAGCTAAACTTCTGCCATATCAGGAACATCTAGAAGCACCTCTTCAAAGGATTATGTTTCCCACTTCTAACAACTGAAGTTGCCATATTGTTTCACTTTATGATTATTCCAGTAGTTTCACTTGGAATTTATGGATCTTAAATACTGGAGAAGGTTCTTAAAGCAGAACAAAACATCTCAACAAGGCAACTGCATCATTTCTGTGCCTTAGCAAAGCAAACAATGTTTGTGGCATGAAACACCTCAACAAGGCAACCCATGACAACTTATAACAGGCTTATTTTCTACTATTTTTCTCTTCCTTCCAGAACTATTGTAACAATTTTGTTCAAGCAACAATCCATGTCTTATATTTTTACTTCCCTCATCAAGCATACATTGATTTTATGACTAGGTCAACTTGAATTCATGCATTATTTATCCAAGACAGATTTCCTTATAAAGTATATGCATTAACAAAAGAGATATGAATATTTTCTTCAGACATTTTACTGTGGTAATGCCTTTATATTCTATGTTTAAGACAAAGAGGAAAATAGTGTGGAAAATTACTCCCAGTTGCAGAACAACATCTAAAGTCCACAAAACTTCACCAAAACTATTTACTTATTTAATTACCATTTTTATGCATTTTTATATATGACTCAATATAGGGTCATGCTGCTGTACAGCAATAAGAAATCACAGAAGAAACCAAAACTTTATATCAATATTTCCATAACAAAATAGTAGCCCTCCACCAAATAACAACAACAACAACAAGAAGAAGAAGAGTTGGAAGGGACCTTGGAGGTCTTCTAGTCCAACCCCCTGCTTAAGCAGGAAACCCTACACTACTTCAGACAGATAGTTATCCAATATCTGCTTAAAAACTTCCAGAGTTGGGGCATTCACAACTTCTGGAAGCAAGCTGTTCCACTGATCAACCGTTCTGACTGTCAGGAAATTTCTCCTTATTTCTAAGTTACTTCTCCTTTTGCTGAAAGGACCTCCCTTTACTTGCTTGGAAGATAGGGCAAAAGCATTGCTAGTTCTACAGTGTGATGGTTAGCACTCTGGACTTTAAATCCAGTAATCCAAGTTCAAATCTCAGTGGAACCTCCTTTTTAAAAAATAATAATTTTTTTTAAATTTATTATCATCATCATTATTTATTAATTATTTCCATGGGCACATGGGGAAGGTTCCCTTTTGCCCCCAAAGAGCTGGAGGGTCCTTTTAATGCTTTCTTTTTTTCCCCACTAAGAAAGCATTAAAAGGACCCAAACCCCTTTTATTATCTAAAGAAGCATGATGACGATGATGATAACAATAACAACAACAACAATAACAATAATAATAATAAATAAATAAATAAATAAATAAAAATAAAAAAGGAGGTTCCACCGAGATTTGAACCCAGATCGCTAGATTCAAAGTCCAGAGTATTAACCATCACACTATAGAACTAGCAATGCTTTTGCTCTATCTTCCAAGCAAGTAAAGGGAGGTCAGGAAGAAGTATATGTGACGTCAAAGCTCCGCCCCCAGAATTCCATCATGCGGTTTCCCAGCTCCTTTTGCTTGCAGCACGGCAAACAAAATGAGGTGGGGAATGCCACGATGGGATTCCCCACTCTCCTCCCGGCCGAACCCGAACCAGAACTTTGCCCGAAGTTTAAAAAAAAAATGGGTTTGGGTTCGGTATCACGAACGGCACAAAATTCAGTATGAAGCCGAATTGTGCGAGTTCGGTTCGCCCAACACTACTAATGGACTTTTTTGCTAACTCTTTAAATTTAATTATTGTATTTTGGTTTTTTAATTTATTTTCTTTATTGTACATTATACAAATTAGAAAGAATGTTGAGAAACTATCTATAGACCCCTCACATCCTGGCTATAAATTTTTTCAATTTTGAGATTCTGGTGCTAGAGTGAATTACATGCCAAAGAAAATTAAATACAGAGACAGTTTTTCCCATCATGCCACCATTCTGCTGAACACCTAATTTCTGCAATACTATCTTATGTCTAAGTATATTTACCCATCTTTATTATGATTTATTATGATTATTCTTATTCTGTTATTTTGCATGTATACTGCACTGGAACCAAATTCCTTGTAGCCAAATAAAATGTTCTGTTCTGTCCCGTTCTGTTTGTTCATTCCATTCCATTCTATTCCATTCTATTCCACCTTACCCAATTCAACCCCACCCCAATCTGCCCTGCCCTGCCCTGCCCTACTCTATTCTATTCATTGTTCTCATTTTTATTCTATATGGATTTCAATATGGATTTTAATAATGCTTACCAAGAACATTTTAAGTAGTTTCATGCTTTTATTGGATTGTTGTAAATTATAGGATGTAAGATAACTTTGGATAACTGAATAAAATCTCTTTTTTCATGTAAGTACAAGTACACATTATACATTATATTTATATAAAATGATGTATAAATATTAAACATTTTTTAAAAAGTATGCCATTAGTCCAGATTCACTATAACAATGAAATTCTTTAGTCATTCCCTAAACCCTCTACGATTTCAAGTGTTTCCTGCAAATATTGAATAGAATTATCACAAAAACTGAAGACTTATATGTTGTCAGTTTTATAGATGGTTAGGAAACTATAAATAAAGACTTGCTTATCATTTCTTTGGAACATTCACGTGTTGGAGTTTAAAATTATGAAAGCCGCAATCATTATGCTTCTCTGCACATTCAATTTTTCATGAAATGGCAGCTGTATAGCTTCCATGTGATTCAAACGATTTGCAGAAACTCCTGCTTAGTTCATTGATTCAGTACAATATCTGCTGATTTCAGCTGTGCAAAACTGCCTTGTCCTACATTTGAACAAATTACTGAATAAGGACTTTTCAGTTTCCCATTAACCATATGATAATGCTACACAGTTCTGATTCTAAAGAATTGGGTGCCTGGTGTATGATCTAAAAATATAGCTGGATTGCTAAACTAATGATAGAGATATTTCTCCTTTTGCTTTTTTCTAAAGCCAGAGCATGCACACTCCCCACCAAAGCAGAAAGCAGATCTGAACTATTTTTTATTTGTCCAATATACAATACATATGGAAGAGAATAGACATTAAGTAATATATATAACGATAGAAATATATATATATATATAGAAATATATATAACGATATGGAAGAGAATAGACATTAAGTAATATATATAACGATAGAAATATATATATATATATAGAAATATATATAACGATAGAAAGTAAAAAGTAAAAAGAAGAGAAGTAGATGGGAGGGAGAGAATATGTATGATATAAGAGATAAGGAGAGAATATATATGATATATATATATATATATATATATATATATATATATATATATATATATATATTAGATAGATAGATAGATAGATAGATAGATAGATAGATGATAGATAGATAGATAAGGAGAGAATATATATGATATATGAGATAAGGAAAGACAATTGGACAGGGGACGATAGGCACATCAGTGCACTTACTGGCCTCTTAGGAACCTGGAGAAGTCAATCATGGAGAGTCTAAGGGAGAAGTGTTGGGGGTTGGGAGTTGACACTATTGAGTCCGGTAATGAGTTCCACGCTTCGACAACTCGATTGTTAAAGTCTTTTTTTTTTACAGTCAAGTTTGGAGCAATTAATATTAAGTTGTGTGCTCTTGTGTTGTTGCGGTTGAAGCTGAAGTAGTCGTTGACCGGAAGGACATTGCAGCATATGATCTTGTGGGCAATACTTAAATCGTGTTTTAGGCGCCGCAGTTCTAAGCTTTCAAGACCCAGGATAGATAGTCTATTTTCGTAGGGTATTCTGTTTCGAGTGGAGGAGTGAAGGGCTCTTCTGGTGAAATATCTTTGGACATTTTCAATAGTGTTGATGTCTGAGATGGCTCCTATATTTTTAGAGCTAGTGACAAGCAAATGCTCCTTTAGGGACTAATATATCTAATCTTCAATGATGCCCACCTCAAAACTGCTGTTCTTTAACATGTCAGTAATACACATTGCAAACATAAGCCATTATGTTTATAAAGCAGGTCATCAACAAGACCAACCTGATTTTACGAGTCCCCCCCCTCCCGCCATTAAGCAAAATTCATTGCTCACCATGTGGCATTTTTGCCAAAATTCAGAAGAAAATCTTGATTTCCAACAAAATGTGCATAAATTGCAGTTAGATGACATATAAATTTGGGTTGTTTACAGTCCCATGGCCAGGGGTCTGCTATTGGAACTTTAAAATTAGATCATATGAATCTATTTTGGAGGAAAGGGGACATTACTATAACTTATCAAACTTCCAATGGTTTCTAAGCAACCAATCACAAGTCAAAGGCTACTTGTAGTCCTATAGCCACATAATTTGC
This sequence comes from Erythrolamprus reginae, assembly GCF_031021105.1. NCBI lineage: Eukaryota > Metazoa > Chordata > Lepidosauria > Squamata > Dipsadidae > Erythrolamprus > Erythrolamprus reginae. Next base: position 38,996,966 of record NC_091963.1, on the reverse strand, counting down.
TATGCAGTTTGGACTTTTCTTATACATACACGTGACTATGTAGATGTTAAGATTATTTTAACTGCAAACACAAATTGAAAATTACTTTTCCCAGGAAGAAAAAAATTGTTTTGGAATAATGGTTGCAGGGAGCCTAAATGCAGGGAGTCTTTGGAGAGGGGCGGCATACAACTCTAATAAACTATAAATTATGTTCCCTCCCAGAACTGTCACCGTTTGTAAATCTGAGATATGCAGATTTATAGTAATGGGATGTAATGTTCTGGTTTGGGTTTGACAAACACGGTTTGTGTTCTCTCTCCATCATTTGCAATTTGCCAGTGTGCCACTCTTGTCCAGTGTGCAAAGCCATCCAGCCATGGCAACAGAACAAGAGAAAGAGGAGGTGTCCAGGGCATCATCTGGGAAGGATGATGAGACCCAGATCACCGATCCTGCAGCTTACTGCAATGTAGAGTCTGAGAGTAAGGCTAGCGGGGAGGAGTCGGTGGAAGAAGATACCAGGGGTGATGATGAGGTGCTAGATCACACGTGGACTGAAAACCCTCAGTGTTCAGTCTGCTGTTACTACTGCCCACAGTGGCCAGTGGCCCAGTGCGCCACGTAGCGCATGCCCTCCAATCACACAGGATTGCTGTGCAAAATCTGGTGGGGTGGCTGCTGTTCCGTCCTCCTGCTACTCCGCGTGCCCCTGTTCACCCTTTGCAATTTTAATTTGTGGGCAACCACAGGGCACCTTCTTTCTCTGCCTTTCCTTTTTCTGTGTAATCTGAAGCCTCTAGCACTCTCTGTAAATTTAATTTTTGGCCAACCACAGGGCTCCCTTCTTTCTCTGCCTTTCCTTTTTCTGTGTAATCTGAAGCCTCAAGCTGCTACTACTGGTCACAGCGGCCAGAGACCGATAGCGCCACAGAGCGCATGGCCTTCCATCACACGGGATTACTGTGAAAAAGGTGATGCCTGGCGCATATGGGATTGCTGGGCAAAAGCTGGTGAGTGGCTGCTGTTGCCTCCTCCTGCTACTCTGTGTCCCCATTCACCCTCTTGCAAATTTAATTTGTGGGCAACCATTGGGCCACTTTTTGCAGCTCTATTTTTAAAAGTTTGAAAAGTTCGGGGTTCAGGTTCGGTGACGTCACCCGAATTTTTGGCAAAGTTCATCCGAATCTGCCGAACCCGAACTTCGTTGGGTTCGCCCACCACTACTGATAAATGTAGAGACCATCCATGATGAGACCCTTAAAACAGCTCAGGTCAGAAAACAATAGTTTTGAATCAAAGGTAGAAAACATATGTGGAATGTATTTGCAAATTTGAAAAGGAGGAAATCATCTACACCCAGAAAAGAGTAAGTGATTTTTAGAAATTGTGGATCTGCTTCTAGCTTGCTGCCTATACTTCCTTTTTTCCTACAGATTTAAATATTTAGTGAGATAAATGTTTACATTTGCAATATTTCATATGGAGAGAACTTGCTTGCATTTATTCCTCATTTACTGGTTAAAAAATTGCATAAGAAAAAATAGCTTAAATTGTTCACAGAGTTTTGGGGTGTGTACAATTAATGTGCTTTCAGTCGACACACGATACAGGTATTTTCAAAGCAAGTTCTCCTCAGGCATGTTTTTCAGTGTCACTATCATTACTACTGTTTACACACACACACACATCATCATCATCATTATTATTATTATTATTATTATTATTATTATTATTATTATTATTATTATTATTTCAATACAACCCAGCAGACGAGATCACTATGCTGGATTTCATATTTCATCACCAGTCGGGTGCTTCCCAAGCACCTAGGATTGCGTGATGTAGCTGCAAATTATGTGTGCCGATCCCAGTAAAGCGGCCTTTTGAAACTGACACATGGAGACTTTGTCAATTCCGATGGTTTTCAAATGTCTGCTGAAATCCTTTGGCACTGTGCCCAGCGTGCCAAGTACCACTGGGACCACTTTCACTGGCTTATGCCAGAGTCGCTGCAGCTCGATTTTTAGATCTTTGTATTTCACTAATTTCTCTAGCTTCTTCTCCTCAATTCTGCTATCTCCTGGGATTGTAATGTTGATGATCCATACTTTCTTTTTCTCCACAATCAGGATGTCTGGTGTGTTATGTTTCAAAATTCGGTCAGTCTGAAGTCGGAAGTCCCACAGTAGTTTTGCTTGCTCATTTTCGACCACTTTTTTCAGGCTTATGATCCCAACAGTTCTTTGCCACTGGTAGATAATAGTTCTGGCACATGTTCCAGTGGATCATCTGTGCCACAGCATTGCGTCTATGCTTGTAGTCAGTCTGTGTGATCTTTTTGCAGCAACTGAGTATGTGATTGATTGTTTCATCTGTTTCTTCATCTTTCTGCACTGTTCTGCATCTGTTGATTTTTCAATTCTGGCTTTGACATCATTCGTTCTAATGGCCTGTTCTTGTGCAGCCAGTATTAGTCCTTCTGTCTCCTTTTTGAATGTTCCACTTGTAAACCATGATGATGATGATGATTGTTTCATTATCAGCAAAAATGTCATATTATCAGCAAAAATATGTCACGCACACACACATGTGCAAACATACACACACACACACACACTAAACTCTTTTTCTTCCTGGCAGATGGTCCTGAACAAAAACAGACAACAAATGGTCAAAATAGGTAGCACCCTATCAAATACCATTCCTGTTAACAGCAGTGTACCCCAAGGTAGCATACTAGGACCAACACTATTTGTACACTATATAAATGTGGTAACATTACAAGCGACTGCATTCTCTTTGCTGATAATGTAAAAATCTTAATTTTTAACATCACCAAAAACACTGCTACCCTCCAAAAAGACCTTGACTTTGTGTCAGAATTGTCAAACATTTGGCAACTACAAAATGCTCTGTCTTACGCATTGGCAAAAAGAATAAGAATACCAAATACAAACTGAATGAAAGAACTATGTTACATCTATGTATATTATCAATACGTACTTGACAATATATGCTGAGGTTGGTTTTCTTTGTCCTTGAGCTTCAGCATTGTCTGAGCTCCTGGTTAATAATTAACATTTAAAATAATGTGCCAGAAAAAGCAACATAACCTAATTCATATTATAAAAGCTGTTTTGTGGCACAGAGGTAAAATTATCTACAAGGTTCTAAGGCTTTATATCATGTTTGAACTAAGTGTCTATGTGTATTTCATTCCATTCCACCTTAACAGGCTGGTTAATTGAAACAAAATAGCCCTGGGATCATACTGAGGTCACTAAGTATTCTTTGACCATGTCCACACCTGGACTTTAATGATACTCTCATTTTTGGTGCAGGAATTTTCCGTTTGCCCCACATTGTTGATTTTACTTCATCTGTAGTTTGCAAATGAGAGTAACTTAAATCTTTAGCTGTACTGGTAGTAACATTTTTGGCTGAATTCAAAACCATCCAGTGGCAGTGTGAATGTGTACATGTGAATTCCTTATGTTTTGTGACCCAGCACATCAGAGGTGAAATCCTTGCCTCGCAGTCAGCGTAAACACAAAGGCTCTTACTGCTATTCCAGGTGGAAACAAGCCCTTCCCCCTCCAATTTTCTTAAACAGCAGGGCACAGGGTAGCTTGAAATGACAGGTACTTGAGGTATGAAGTTGCCTAATAAACCACCAGGATTCATTTTTGTCTTGAATTTGTTTTTTAGCTGAATGTTACAAGTTGCTTTGGAAGCCCCAGCCTGGCCAATCAAATTCACACAAGAAAGATAAAATACTTCTTTTAGAGATACTTTTGGATAATTTATCTTTATTAAACAAATCAGATTCATAGTATTGAAAGCTGGCACTAATCTAGAATATTTATAGGAGTCAAAACACAAAGACTCTCTTCCAAAATGCAGATACCTGTATCATTCGCCTTGGTCAGCTTCTTGCTTTGAAGGCGGAATAACACATGGACAACAACAAGTGGGTTTTATAGGTCACTTTATTATTTTATGGTCTTAATAAAACAAAATTGCAGAGGTGAAGCCAGATGTGTTGGAAAAACCCTGTCAATAACCTTTCTAAGCAACTATTGGGCGAAAGCTCCTTGTTGGGCAAGGGAGGGGTTCCCTTCCCTCCCTTGCCCCCTGCCACACTCCTCAGCATGTGGGAAGGCTCGCCCCCAGTCCCTCGGAGGACCTGGCCAGCGAGTCACAAGGGCACCCGCCTTCCATTACTCAGGCGGAGTCTGCCCAGAGGTCCTGGCTAGGGGAAGCCCATCACTTTCCAAAAGTTACCCTAAAGGAGATCACACAGTTGCTGCTAACACTCCTCTTCTGCCACTTCCTGCCACAGCAGGGGGTCTGCACACACTGTACACCCCCACCCCCACTGCACACACTGTTGCCGGCACCTCTGCCGGTCAGTTAGGAAAATGACATTGCCTTTATTGGACAAATGGACCCCATGCTATATAGTCCTTTGTATGACATGCATATGCACCGGTGGCCATAACCACCCCTCCCAATGCCAACACCATCCTCCCCATTACTCCGTTCACTCTCTTCCTTGCCCTGTTCACCACTTTTTCATCTTTGGTGTGCCTCCACACCTTCCAGGGTATCATGTCTGACCATACTAGCCGGGTGGCAGGCTACTGCCTTTTGATAACATGCAGGTCCTCCAATGCCTGACACAGCAGGTGACACTCTTCAACACTCCCAGATCATTGCCCCCAAGGTGCAACACCAGCCATCTGGGCACCACACTGACAGCCCTGCTGTCAAACAGTAATGGGAGAATCCCTTCCCACTTCATGCCTCTCTGTCTGAGCCATTGCATGCTGGCCCACTGGCTCAGCCTCAGCTGCGTCCTGAAGGCAGACTTCGCAGCTCTCCTTCTGGCCCAAACATAGTTCCCTCTAAGCTGAGCAGTGAGCAATCGCTCACTTAAAAATCATCATCAACTCAGAGTTTTCCAAACCTGCCCAGAAGCCAAGAGGGAAAGAGTGAGAGGGAAGGAGAGAGAGAGGAAGAGAGAGAAACAGATAGAAAAAAGAGAGGAAGGAAAAGAGAAAGAAAAAGAATGGGAGTAAGGAAGAGAGAAAGAAAATCAAAATCTAGTTTGAAACTAGCTCAACTATTTAAGTGGCATTTTGATATTGATAGAGTTGCCCTAGTATGAGCTCACTGTTATAGACACACAGTACAGTATTTTATTTTGAAATTCTCTGAGGCAAACAGGGTGGGTTTTTTATTTATTTGCTTGTTTGTTTGTTTGTTTATTTATTTATTTATTTATTATTTCTGTGCCGCCCAGTCCCGAAGGGACTGCCGCTCGGACACTATACTTTTCCGCCCCCCCCCCCAAAAAAATGAGAGGGAACACTGGGCCCAAAGCACCATGCTGTGATCGCAGATCAGGACCTTGGGCTTCTCCCCCACAAATCCATCTATAAAGGAAACAAAGCATCATTAAATCCTGCCATGCCCCCACCCCTCTTTGCCAGGGCAGACACATGCTTTAAATGCGGAGGACCTCCAACTTCCCACTGCCTATATCTGCTCTGTACTGAGCCCGGCCACAGCCATTGTCGTAGATGTCCCAATTCTGAAAGAATGGGTTTCAAACTCCTTTGGGTCCAAACACACGTGATAGAGAACCCTGTGGGCTACTGCCCAGAATTGATATCTTGAAAGAGGAGAGCTGTCCCTGTGGCTGAACAAATATCCCGGGCTCAAACCCCGAAGGGGAATGAATGCAAACAGGGCTGTTACCGGGCACATCTCTGTATCCAATGCCCTGGCTAAGCTAACTATCTCCCCTCCCCCTCTGGTCAGTCTTGGACCTCTAGAGACACAATTCAGCCACCTTCTAGTCTCCTACTAAAAAGGTCTGATGAGAGACAGACACTTTTGCTGAAGGAATTTTCTAAGTATTTTTCATACAGGAGAGCCTATGGTCTGGAAGTTGTAATTATTACCTTACCAGATGGACGTTGCAAGTTCATATCCTAGGAAGGGTATGGTTAGCTGATGGGAGCAGAATAAGCTCAAAGTATATCTTGCTTGTCTTTCTTCCTTGTAAAGCCTTGCGGCACAGTCAGCGATGGGCTATGAGCCAGAACGCTAAATTGTGCTTGCCCCCGTGGCTTGTAAGTTCTTGCAGGACTAGCGCGATTTTGCTGCTGCAACTGGGGAAAGCAAAATTGCAACCGTGTTTCATTGAGGTTTTGCCTGCAGCTCCATGTTCGATTGTGCTTCCTCCATAGGTGCAGCAGCAAAATCACACTGGTCCCACAAGAACTTACGAGCTGCAGCGGCGAGTATAATTTAGCGTTCTGGCTCATAGCCAACCGCTGGGCACAGTGGTTGTAGTGCAGCACTGTACGGTGCTCCTGCTGACTGTTAGCTGTGGTTCAGTGGTTCAGGTCTCACTCTAGCTGAACAGAGACTTGAGAAGTCACCCCTACATAGATGTTTTTCTGTATGCCTTGAGTGCCTTACTAATGTTCCGGATGGGAATCTGTTTGCTCCGCTATGTTCCATGGATAAAGACCCATAACCACCTAATGGTGTACATCCCTTCAGGGATTTTTATTGTAAGGAATTGGGCTGTTGTACCAATTCTTCCAGGAGGGGGAGTAGGAACACAGGTAGTGAATACAGCTGCACTGAGGATAGTTAATTTGGTACTTTTGTCCCCCATCATCTAGTTATCCTAGTTATTAAAATTCGGAAGGGAATAATGGGGGGTAACAAAAACATCGACAGGTCATCATAGGCAGTTTTTCCCTAGTGGCATTTACTTAAAGCAACATTTAAATAACACAACACTTACCATTTAGTACCATTATGTGATTAGTAAACTAAATAGTTTGGAGCATACTGATGCTGTCAAACGCCAACAGAACTAGCTGTTTATTTATTGTTTATTTATTTATTGGATTTATATGCCGCCCCTCTCCGAAGACTCCGAAGCTAGCTCTCTGGGTTGCCACTTATCAGTTAGGAAGCTTATATAGCTGAGGTTAATTATTGCCATACAGGGCGAAGGCTGCTAGTTCAATCCCATGACAGTATGGTTGGCTGCTATGGTCACAACGTGGCTACCCAGGTTGATTTAGCAATGGTTTCCTTGGGTAATACTTCTTATCAGCAGGCTTACATTATTTCTCTAGATGATCTTGCCAACATAATCAAGGTCCTAGTTAGCACTAAAAGTTGGTTATATGAATGGCCTGGCTCCATCATTGGCAGTTAAATTTTGCCTTTCGTCCTGGCATCCATGCCGGGTTTGATTTACCTAACAGGAGGTGCCTGTGATGCTTTTGGGTCATCCTAGAAGATCACCCACCCACTTTACCTAGGTGGAGGTGGCAAGACGAATATTGATTCCTCACATCGCTTTTGGTGCCTTGCTTTTCTTTGGCATTGTTCGCCATCCATGCCTGCTGCCTCTTGTGGCTTGGCCATCAATGCAGGCAATTGACAACACATTTATTAACTTTATCAATGGGCACGTAGAAGACCAAGATCTCCTTGGATTTGTTGCGGTGGGGATCTAGAACTGATAGGGTAGGCAGGAAGTTGCTCATTAGTCTTTCTCCATTCCACAGGAGGGTTTTGATACTGGCAGCTGTGGTGGCATTAGTTCCACAAGGGCCCGCCGGCAGTTTCTTTCATCAGCAGGGCGGCTCCCCATTCTTCAGGTGCCAAGCTTAGTGAGGCCCTGCACAATGAGGGACACAATTTTGGCCTGAGGTGGCCCCCAGAAGCTGCTGGGGTTTTTATAGAGGATTGTTAATACCATTGGCCACGGGAGGGAGATGGTCTTCAGCCATGCATCTGACAGTATGCACAAGGTGGCCTTCTCGCTGTGATGTTAACCTACCTTGTTCTGCTTTAGATCGCTATGTACGGGAGAAGCCCCAGTGAGCTCCAAAGTTGGACTTTGGATCGCAGCGGATGTGGGACTGGTGGACAAGATTATCTGGCTTGGCCAAGAGGCTGCGATGGAAGAATTCCTCCTATTTTTTGTATGGGGCAGTTATCACCTGTGGTGTCACACAGTTTGCCGATGTTGCACATATGGCAACAAGTAACTGGTCGTGCCCATGAAGACCTGCAGGCCCTTGATGTGGTCCCACTAAGTGGTTAGTCTTGCCAAGTGTGGCCACGACCCTGAAACTCTGTGTGGCTTGGCAGTGATCTGTCAAGCCTGTGAGGACCTTTGGGTTCATTTTTTGTGGATGCCCGATCATACATTGATTTGGGCTGTACTCCTCTCAGAGTTGTATGGCACTATCCAATATTCCCTAGAACAGTAGATACAGCTAGGAGAGCTGTTAACAATGGTTAACAACATTTGGGGGTGGAATTTAGTGGGGATTGGGTGACAGAGGCATCGTGCACGCCGAGAACAGGATTCTCTGCCTGTGACTCTACAGAGCCGACAGTCTTTGTTTTTAGAAGAAGAGATTGTTCAGGGTGGCTGTGCAGCACCCCAGTTCAGGCTTGATAGGCCCAGGCTCTACTGAGCCGATGGCATTCACCTCTTAGTAGAGGGGAATGCCATTTTCTCTTTGGGACCTGCAGAGGTGCCAGCGTGAGCTGGTGCAGGCTAAGGGAGGAGTGGGGGGGGGCAAGATTGAGATCTGACACCCCCCCTCCATGGCAGGTTACACATGGAAATGGGCAGAGGTAGCAACTGGTGTTCTCCTTTAGGGCATCTCTTGAAAGATGATGGGCTACCTCTCTCCAGGAACTATAGGTCCACATGACCTGGGTGATTGGAGAAGGGGTGCCCTTGGGACTTACCTAATCCAATAACTTGAAAGGGATTGGACGGTGATCTCCTCCCACACGCTTTAAGGGCATGGCCAGGAACCAGGTGAGGGTATCTACCTTCACCTTGTTCAGCAAGGAGCTATGCTCATAATTGCCTAGGAAGGTTATTCGTGAATTATTTCCACCCCATTTTTTTTAGTGGCCTCTGCAGGTCCTGGGTATTTGGTTGATAATTAGTTAAAGTTCATTTAACTTTAATAAATTGACCCATTTAAAACCCAGCTTTTGTTGTCCGTGTTATTATTCCATATCTGGCTCAATGCTTTCAGCACGTCTTATTTGCTAAGCACAGGCCTTATTGGACCTCTTTAAGCTCCTTGAATCTTCTTTACAGTTGATAGCAATATCAAAGGGGCCAAATGCATAGAAGGGAAATGCAGATAAGATAAACTTATTAAATATTTTGTTTAACTCACAAGGACATTGAGAAAGCCTTTTCTTTTGATCATTTTTTTTAGTCTGTCTTCTTCCATTTTAAGATCTTTGAAAGTCTTATCTTACTTTCAAATAAATCTTCCTAATAGGGTATGGGTAGACTTCCTCAATGCCCCTGAAGTTTTTCAGTGAAGTCTGCATTCTTGCTCATATTTAATTAGTCTTCTGTTTCTTCTTTTTGCACCTGTATGTATATGGATCTGGGAGGTTGTAGTGCTGAAAAGTAATTGAAAAGATTACAAAGAATATTGTGAATTATAATGAGCAGACATTCAAACTGGCTTAACAAATATGGAGAAGCCAGTTGGAGTTTTTAGATAAGTTTGTGACAAACCTTAACCCATGATGCATATGTCATACTATCCATTAATCAGATCAGTTTTTGTCTTACAGAAGTCTGGTTCCCATCCAATTTAAAAACCCTTGGTTTGCTTTGGGATTATCATTTATAATTGGGATTGCTGAGCTTTGTTTCTGAGTTGTCAAATATTGTTAATATCTGTTTAGTTTTTAAATATTTTCTCAGCAATTTATGAAACATATTTACCACTTCATAGTATGGCATTAATTTTAATTCTTCTGATTTCATATATGTATACTGTACAGTTTTTCAGTTTCTAAATTTCAGTATTAGTTTTATTTCTGAAATATTAAATCTAGATCAGTCACCAGGAGCAGAGGTTTATTCTTACCTCTGGTTCCAGTGACCGATCTAGATTGGATATTACATTGGGTGAACATTATCCTGGGACATGCTTTCATTCCTGTGGTTTATTTCTAATATTAAACTTTTTAAAATGATCTAGAAAAAAAGTTTTGTAGCCTTACCTAAATATCATACAATGAATTAATATTTAGGGGCACATAATGAAAGGGTGAAAAAGATAAATATGATAGCTACAGCTATATGTTTGAACCTCTGTCCTTTTTTTGTATGGGATGAAATTGATACAACACAGAAAAAGTATTGTTCAATTTTGCCATCATGCCCATCTCCTTGTTTTGTTTTTACCTTTCCTCTTTTATCAGTGCTCCTGTTAGTGAATTTTATATGTAATTGTTAATTTATTGAATTTGCTAAAGGTACCTAACTGCAAGAAGGCTCTGGGTAGCTCACAGTATATTTAATACATACAGTATACAGTATTTAAACCCAACTACTACTGATTAACTATACTAAAACAAAAACTCCAACATGCAAGAAAGACTTGAAGGGCAGGTTCACAGGTACCCTAATCTAAGAACAAGATCTTAAGACACTTCTGGAACTCTTAAGAGACGGAGAGACATATATCTCCCCAGGGAGATTTTATTTCAAATGTCAGGGGGAGGAATAGAGAAAGCACACACTTCCTCATTACAATTTAATTGATAGCCTCCCTTTATTAATAGAAATTATGGTAGCCTTTAATTCAAATTTTTGAAGTCTTTCTGTTTTCTTGGGCAGACCTGCCCTACTCGAGCTACCACCAGTGTTCCCTCTAATTTTTTTTTTGGGGGGGGGTGGAAAAGTATAGTGTCTGAGCGGCAGTCCCTTCGGGACTGGGCAGCACAGAAATAATAAACAAACAAACAAACAAACAAACAAATAAAAAACCCACCCGGTTTTGCCTCAGAGAATTTCAAAATAAAATACTGTACTGTGTGTCTATAACAGTGAGCTCATAATAGGGCAACTCTATCAATATCAAAATGCCACTTAAATAGTTGAGCTAGTTTCAAACTAGATTTTGATTTTCTTTCTCTCTTCCTTACTCCCATTCTTTTTCTTTCTCTTTTCCTTCCTCTCTTTTTTCTGTCTATTTCTCTCTCTTCCTCTCTTCCTCTCTCTCTCCTTCCCTCTCACTCTTTCCCTCTCGGCTTCTGGGCAGGTTTGGAAAACTCTGAGTTGATGATGATTTTTAAGTGAGCGATTGCTCACTGCTCAGCTTAGAGGGAACTATGGCTACCACACATACCAAAATATAATTAGGGGATTTGTTGTCTCTTTGCAAGCATGACAAATGGCCATTTTGTAAGTCGAGCTGTCATACACTGCATGCTCCTTGGGGCTTTTACATCATCATCTAGATAACTGGATATTCACAGCTCTCTTTGATCTTTTCTTCAGAACATAAGGATGTGATTACCGAAATATGTATAAATAAAACAAATAATATCAAATGCAGTTAAAAACAGGATTAATTGAAGAGGTTTTTGCTATGAAGGCAGTTCCAATTCAAAAAAATAACCAGAAGCAGGAAGAAAGCAGTATTATAACATTATTATTCTTTCAATGTAATATTGAGAAAAAGAATGGTAGCACTTTGGGAGATACAGCTATTACTGGTAAATCTTCAAAAATTCACTGAGTAAATTCAGTTACTTGACAAAGATAAGAAAAGATTGAGTATACTATTAGATGTAGTGTGCACTTTTTTTCTAAAGCAGCCAGCCCTTGCAAATTTGAAATCTTCTGCAATTGCCCCAATTAATTAATTAATTTCATTATTTGGACTTCTAGGCTGCCCTTCTCCATAGACTCAGGGCATCTTACAACACAAAAGTACAAAATTACAGGATGTGGAAAATCCAAACATTAAAATCTATAAAGAGTAAATCCCAGATGAAGGGAGCTTTATTCATCACCAATCTGGTGTTAAGTAGCAGCAGCCTGAGTCCAGGGCCTGGATTTCATCTCTCAACAGTACCACGGATTGAGCTAGGGTGGCGGGAACAAGGAATCTTTTTGAGGCAGCAAGTCCTTGTTCCCCGAGAACAACCTCCCCTCTGCTCCCACCATACCTCCCTCTCCCAGGCACAACTGGTATGTTCCGGCCCTCTCCCCTAGAAACAGCCTCCCCCCTTCTCCTTCTCAGCAGGCCTGTGAGCTTCTCATTCACAATCATACACCCCTCAGACATAACTCACCTAATTTAATACCCCCCTCATTAATAAACAATCATATAAAACTTAATCATACTACTCACTCAACTGCTCAATCCGTTCACATGCACACTTTCCTTAATTAAAAACCTCTTAAAAGTTAAAAACCTCTTAAAAAGCTACAAACAGTTCATTTGTATGATAAAACCCCTTAAAAAGCTAAAAACCATTATAAAGCTACAAATAGTTAATTAAAAACAAGGTCGAAGATATAAAGTTGTCTCCCTTGCCAGGGAATATCCCTATTTCAATAAAAAGGAGGGCAACAATGTTCTAAAAAAAGTCACTTTGTTGTAAATAGTCCTGCTTGGGAAAACGATTGTCTTTTCTGGGTGGCTAACTGGTTGGTGGATGGTAAACAATGTTCTGAGTCTGGCATACTTCATGTATGCTCCATTATTATGTCCCATAAGACAGTCTTAATCAGCTATATAAGCATGACTCCAAAATCTAAAGGTGGACATTGCTAACAAGCTGGTAAACTCAAAACATTACCATCAATGATTAAAATAGCTGGTTTAATTGCTGGTCCTGTTTTGGGGTGGGCTCAATCTCAACCCCCTCTTCTCCTGTAAGTTGTCAGTCCTTCTCTATTTTCCTCTTTCCTTATCTAATGCTGGCCACCAAACGTAATCTCTGGCCAAACCCTTCATTCTTACTATGCCAGGGTGACCCTTGTGCAGCAGGGACAACACCTGGTTCCTCAGCTTGCCTGGTATAACCACTCTGTCTCCCCTTAAAAGAACTCCCTTCTCCACTGAGAACTCAGTGCGGCAGCGAAAAAAAGGAATGAATTGGTCAGCTGGGGCCGCGAGTGGCCACCCCCTTAAAACCCATTGCCTTACCTGGGCCAAAATGCGGTCTTTTCCAGTCTCCCTAGACACCTCTGGAGCAGCTAGTACTAATGGTCCCTCTGTCAGAGCAAAAACGGAGCTGGCGGGTGCGGGGTCTGTTAATTCCTCATGTATAGGGCATCTGCTGAGTGCGTCGGCGTGCGCAATGTGACGACCCGGTTTATATATTAGGGTGTAGGTGTAATTGGCCAAAAAAACAATCCAGCGTGTCATACACGGAGACAACACAGCTGGGCTCTGGCGGTTACCTGAGAGTAACCCTAACAAGGGCTGGTGGTCCGTTACTAACTCGAACCTTCTTCCATACAAGTACTCGTGGAAACGGCGGACCCCCGCCACAAGGGCCAATGCCTCCTTATCTATTTGTCCATAGTTTATTTCCGCCGCGGCCAAGGTCCGAGAAAAAAACGCCAAAGGGGCTTCCGAGCCATTTGGCAATCTATGGCTGAGGACTGCCCCCACACCGTACCGGGAGGCGTCACAGGTGAGAACTAATGGCAGACTTGGGGAATATTGAGCCAGGACGCTATTTGAGGTGAGTATCCCTTTGACCCCTCTGAAAGAAGCTTCTTCCCGCTCCCCCCAGTGCCAAGCAGACCGCTTGTCCAGTAGCCTATGCAACGGTTCTGCCACCGAAGCCTTATGCGGGATAAATACCGCATAGAAGTTCAAGAGACCCAGGAAAGCCTGCAGCTCCTCCCTCGACTGGGGTCTGGAGGCATCCCAAATGGCCCTAGTCTTTTCAGGGGTGGGATGGATTCCCTTTGCATCCACCCTGAAACCCAGGAAATCAACCTCTGGAACCCCAAAGACACACTTCTTTGATTTGAGTTTGAGTCCCGCCTCCTGAAACTTAACCAGTACCTTCTTTACCCTGCGGAGTAGTTCGTCCTCGGAACTCCCCGAGACCAGGACATCGTCAAAGTATGGCACCGTGCCTTCCAGCCCATACAACAAACGCTCCATTAATCCTTGAAACATACCCGGTGCAATAGAGACCCCAAATTGTAGCCTGTGGCACCTGAAAACCCCCCTATGTGTTATAATCGCCTGGGCTTCAGCAGTCAAGGGGTATACAGGGAGCTGCTGGTAAGCCTGGGATAGGTCGAGCTTGGTAAAGAGCTTACCATTACCCAGAGTGTGGAGTAACTGCTGCACCACTGGGAGCGGGTACGAGTGGTGAGCCAGAGCCTTATTGACAGTGCATTTATAGTCCCCGCATAATCTCAAACCCCCATCCCCTTTAAAAGCAATGACCAGTGGGGTCTCCCAAACAGCCTGGTCAACCGGCTCTAACACCCCTTGGGCGATCAGACGGTCCAATTCAGCATCAACCTTTGGCCTGAGGGGAATGGGCACCCTGCGGGGCTTCAGCCTCACTGCTGGCACCTTGGGGTCAAGGCTAAAAGAAATCGGGGTCCCTGTGTAGCAACCCAGCTTGTCATCGAAGACTGAGGGGAATTCCTTAGTAAGCTCATTAAATACAGACCCCCCTCTCACAGCGTTCACCCCCGAAACAGAAAGCCCCAAGGACTTAAACCAGTCTAAACCCAGGAGGCTGGAAAATGGCCCGTCCACCACCATAAGAGGCAACCTGCCCATGAACGATTTGAATATGACAGGGAATCTACCTTCCCCCAACACTGGAATGGGCGCCCCTCGGTAGTCCCGTAAAGTCACAGTACATGGCTGTAAGCGATTCTTGCTCAAGCCGGGCATGCATCTCTTTATCGTGGCCCAGGAAACCAAGGAATGTGCGGAGCCCGTGTCCACTTGCATGGAGCAATTCACGCCTCCCAAGCGAACCATCACGGAGATCTTCTCTGTAGAAACTGATGTTTTCCTCAGCTATGTGCTAGCTGGGCGCGGGCAGCTATAAATGGCATTGCAGTCATCCCTCTTGGTGGAAGAAAATCTCCTCTGCCAGCGGGGATTGAATCCTTGGAACTCCCTCTGCTCTCTAGGGGCGGCAGACTCTCGCAATGTGGCCTCTGGCCCCACAACGCCGACAAGCCGCTTCCTTAAACGGGCAATTTGATCGATAATGGTTTCCCCCACAACCTCTGCAAGGGGACAGAGGGGGCGGGGGCGACTAGCAGGAGGCTCACGACCCCGAGAAGCCCCCAGCCGGCAGACTTCCTCCTCCTCAGCCTCGCTGCTGTCCTCCTTTTCCGCAGCGGCTTTAGGCTTTTCTGGCACCGCTGGCCCCTTTGCCGTAACGTTCACGGAACTGTCCATGGCTGCTAGAGATTGTGTGGAAAGCTCAAAAGCACGAGCCTCAGCTAATGCTGTTTGAAAAGTTAATTCCCGGGTGGCCAACAAACGGCGTTTAAGGCGGCCATCCCGGACTCCGAATACTAGCCTGTCCAGCAAATAATCATTTAAGTCGGAAAACTCGCAATATAAAGCAGCCCGGCGGAGAGCGGCCACAAATTCATTAATTGATTCCCCCTCCGCCTGATTCCTCTGGTAGAAAACGTATCTCCGGGCACAGCGGGACGGGGCTGGGGCATAATGATCTTGAAGCGTTGACAGGAACGTCTGCCAAGGCACATCGTGTATGGAGACTGGAGCGAATAAAGCCCTGGCCGTCTCAAACATCTCAGGGCCGCAGAAACCGAGAAAATAAGATCTTTTGCGGTCCCCAGAAATCTCGGTATACCCATTTGAGATCAGGAAACAGTCGAACCGGGCAACATAAGAGTCCCAGGTCTCCCCTTGTGGGTTGAAAGGGGGAAAAGTAAGCTGTACAGACATTTTCACTTACTGCAGATATAGATGCAAGATGGAAATGCAAGGTTGAATTCTCGTCGCCAGTATAATAGCTGAGGCCTTTAATCAAGCATGACAGTTTAATGACAGAACGTGCCAACCGGGCAGATACAGGCTTAAGAACACAGACATGAGAACACAGGCTTATATACAGCACGCCTTCTGAGGCAGCTACCAATGAAATACAGAGGAAAGTTCCCGCTTACAAGTAACTGGGCTTACGCGCCCAATCAGCACCCTGGAGAGGGATACGCGAGCTAGATTCTGACAGCCGGCTGTTACTATGCGGACACAGCACCCCTCTTCTCCTGTAAGTTGTCAGTCCTTCTCTATTTTCCTCTGTGAGCAGTTCTCATCTGCTCAATACATTCTCTTCTTCTATCTGGTGATTATATTCCTCCCACTTCTATAGGGGATAATGCTGCTTTTGCCAATCTCTCCCACCCATTCGGCTTGGCAATGCAGCTTTCTCTTTCTGACTCCAGTTCCAACTCATATTCCTCTCTCATCACTTCCTCCATGGCCTTATTGCTGTCGCCCACCACTCTCCTCTGCTGACGCCCAGCTAGTCATGTGTATGGTTTGTACTCACAGCTGATGCTGCCTCCCAACCACTCTTACTTATTGGTACACCCACATCGCCTTCTCCCACTCTGGAGCTCCCTGGTTCTCACAGCAAGGCTGACGCTCCAGTATGGTGGTTAGTGGGCTGCTGCTTTCTTGCTGCTGCTGCTGCCATTTAGCCACTGGTCACTGACCACTCTTACCTTCTAGTTTCCAGGAGACATTTTCAGTCATGGGAAGGTAACTGAGAGCATAGTTGATAATAACAAAATGTGGAGCAGCTTGGCTTTCCTCACTCCTCCGCTGCTCAGTGTCCCTCAGTATTCCTTCTCTTATTTCGGCTCTCCTTCCACCAGTCCCTTCCTCTTCTGATGGCCACCATCTGTTGTGTTGACTGTACTGTTCTCACAGCACAGCATTATTCTCACTCATTTAGCTTACTGTACCTAGTCAAACCCATTCAATTCAGCCCCACAAGCCTGAGGTAACCCCCGGGGTAATCAAAGTTGTAATTTAAAGACCTTGTGAAGAAGTTAAATCAACATTAGACATCATCCACAGCAGCACTCTCTCCTCTCTCTGTCTTCTGCCACTGCTGGAACCAGAATCCATTCCAATGTCTGTCTGTCTGTCTGTCTGTCTGTCTGTCTGTCTGTCTGTCTGTCTGTCTGTATGTATGTATGTATGTATGTATGTATGTATGTATGTATGTAGCGTGTATTTATTTACTTTTTGCCCTATAAATAAGTAAAAGGAGTAGGTAGGTAGGTAGGTGGGTAGGTAGGTAGGTAGGTAGATAGGAAGCAAGGAAGGAAAGAAGAAAGGAAGGAAATATCTCTTTAAAGATCTGATTCTTGACTACCTAAATATGTGGAAATCAGCAAACTTTATATTGTGATGAAAAGCTTGAGCTAATGTATTACCAGTCTCAAACTCAGCCAAAAACTGTAGGAGCATGAAATTTGCTATCCTGCTGCCAATCACTGTCTTGTCACTATTGCTTCTGTTCTGATTCACTGCCAAAATGGACTTCTCTGATTTTGCACATGAGTTGATTCCTCTAACTTTGGTTTGTTTGTTTTTCATCTTCTGCTGTAAGTGGCCAGCAGGGAAACAACTATCAATCGTCTTATAACTCGGCGATATTAAACAGATTTTGCCCAAAATATTTTGTAAGGAGTTGGAAATCAGAAACCATTAGAGGCCTTTCCTAATAATTGCTTGAAAATGGCCTAAATTATGATGCAAGGAACAGCAGATACAAGTAGTCCATGAAATTAATGTGGACTATAATTTGTGTTACTAAGTGATAATGTTCTTATGCATATCATGTGATTTCATTGCTTAGTAATAGCAATGGTTGTACCTCCTGTTGCAGTTGTTAAAGGAGGATTAAGGGTAAATAGAGAAGGAGAGAGGAAAAGAGGTAGGATGAAGAACAATGAGACAGGAAGGAAGGGAGAAAATATGTTCTGTTCCCACTCATACAAACACACAAACATACGCACACCACAGAAGCTTCAAGGGGTTACTGAGTCACTCTTGCTGCCACCTCCCTGCCATTAATGCGTCTGGGACTGGCTCCTTCTCTTCAAAGCTGGTGTCTGAAAAGGCATCCAGTAAACATCCAGGGAGACCATAACCGAAGGAAGGAAGGGAGAAAGGAAGAAAAGGGAAAGGATAGGGAAGGAAGGAGAAATAAAAGAAACAAGGTTTCTGATGCTTTACACAAGAACACTCAATGGAGAAGCCATAAGAAAATCTGAGAATCCGAAGTCACTCCAGCTCTTACTCAAATGCAAGCAGGCATTTCTTCTGGAACCAGACTCACTCACATTTTCTCTTTTTGATACCCCTTTTTACCTGCCTTGTAACTTCTATGTTTGTAAAACCATATTTTAATTTCTAATTGTAAATTAGATTTTGATTTGCAGATGGTGGCAATCAGAATAACTTAAGGTTCAGAGTGGTGCTCACAAGCCCAACTAGTATTGATTATGATAATCGTTTCTGAACCAGTCTGTTGTTGCTGGAACACTTGAGAGTCCATGTGGCATTCACATTGAATGTCAATGAGTAAATTATACTGCTGGCTGTGAATGTGAATGCAAAATTAGCTAGAATGCTTTGATCTGGGTTTTTTTTTCCCAGGCAATGATAATCACACAGACATGAAAGAAAGGAGGAATATTTCTTTGAATGTTGCTGCAACTGGTAATGGTAAATTGCCTTTATTTTATTTATTTTATTTTATTTATGTATTTATGTATTTATGTATTTATTTTGTTAAGAATGTACAGTGATACCACGTCTTACAAACCCGTCATCATACAAACTTATTGAGATACAAACCCAGGGTTTAAGATTTTTTTGCCTCTTCTTCCAAACTATTTTCATCTTACAAACCCAAGCCACCACCACTGGGATGCCCTGCCTCCGGACTTCTGTTGCCAGCGAAGCATCTGTTTTTGCACTGCTGGGATTCCCCTGAGGCTCCCCTCCATGGGAAACCCCACCTCCAGACTTCTGTGTTTTTGTGGTGCTGCAGGGGAATCCCAGCAGCGCAAAAAAGGGTGCCTCTTTGAAAGGTAGCAGCATTGTATTTCCTTGGTAGGAAATGCTAATTAAAATATTATTTTACTCTGTGAGATACACTAACCTCTACCCTGTGAATTCCTTCATAGATTTCAAATTTGTATATGAGAGGTTTTTTTTAAAGATGTAGCACCTGCTTTCTTTGATCTCTTCCTTTGACATTATAAATCAAAGGCATACATGTCCATGATGATTTAATGACCTGTCTCAACACCCTTCAGTATTGCAGGGAACTTTCTAAAAGTTTTAAGTTGGAAAGGGATGTTTCTGCATATCAGAATGATTTAGAGCGATGAATTTAGGTGGTATTATAGAAGAGATATACACTAAAGCCCATCATACATTTAGCTACAATAAAAAATGTTTTAAATATAATTTCCCTCTGGGTTATGTGTCAAATTTTTTTTTGCCAGTTTTCCTGCTATCATCTTGTTTCAATAATTGCTGGAAGGACAATGGTTTCAAAAATGCCTAACATCTTGAAAAAAATTCATTTTTAAGATATTTATTTGTAGAAGTGCTTTCCTCATCCCAGTGATGGGCTCCTACGGGTACAGTCAGGTACGCAGTATTGATAGTAAAGGTTTGGTCAGGTACACAGTACTAGTAGCAAAATTTTGATGTTTTTTTTTCTTTTTTCCCCTTCTGGGCTCTGGGTATATTTTTCCTATCACAGTAAATACGGTTGAATGTGTATAATTTTAGAAGAGCTGTGGGTGTATGTGTGTGTGTGTGTGTGTGTGTGTGTGTATACACACACCTTATATAGTAGATAATCAGAGGTGGGCTACTGTCTAGATGGGAGGGGAACGCAGTGGGGTAGCGAAAATGGAGCTCCACCCCAGAATACCCAATTTGCACTGAAAGATGTTGAAACTAAATGCAGAAGCCACACCCACAGTGTGGTAGTAAAAAATTGGTAGCCCACCACTGCCTCATCCCCTACCTTTACCTGTATACTTTAATCAGTGTCGGACACTGAATTGAAAACTTTTATTTTCTTGACAAAATATCTTTGTCTCTCTTTTTTTCTTCCTTCTTCCAACTCTGGCTTTGGTGGCTTCACATAGTCCTACATTGAATTCCATTAAATTTTGTACTTCAAAGTCAAACAGAATTGCTCATTGAAGGTAAATTGTTGTAGGAATTATTATTAATAAACCTTTGTAATCAAGAGTTTTTTTAATGTATGACTCAGTATTCTATCAGAGCTTAAATGCACTGCGGCTTACGTTGTCTGAAGAATGATAAATAAATCAATCTTTCTTGTAATTACATGATGGTCCTTCAAGCCTCATCATTGCAAGGGCAGAAGAAAATGTTCATTTCTTAATGTCACTCCATTTTTTTTATAATGCCAGCATTTGAGTCCTATCTTAAATTTAAGCTACTTATTGTAGTGGAAATGAGAAAAATACAGCACTCGCTTTTATGGTTTGACTATAGCAAATCCTTCAGTTAATAGAGTAATTAGGATTCAGGATATTCATTTAAAGCCAAAATAATGAATCAAATATTTCAAGCGTCCAACACTCATGCCTTCAAAAAAATAAAAACCTTATTATATGCTGCCTACGATTTGACAGATCTAAGACCAATAAAATTTATTATATCGCTGATAATCTGACTTTTTAAAAGTTCTTCCACTTTTTTTAATCCATAGCTTTTTCTGTTATTCTATAATGGTGAGGAGAATCACATTGTCTTAACTACTTCATCATTACCAGTTTTTGCTAGTATTCTGCAGTAGTCATTGACTTCAAATTCCATAACCATGTCACTGTTGTTTTTTTTAAAAAGCCATTTTTTCACACTAATATTTTGACCACTCTCCAAGTAGCAGCAGTATTGACAGTGGTCTCCATTTATGAAAGTATGTTGCCCACTTGTGTCATTTTTTTTATCATATTCAAATTCTGGCATAACTATCATCTTTCTTTATCACCTCTTCCTATAAGGTATCCCCTGATCCACAGGCTAAATGGTTGTTGGAATTTTTTAAAAAAATAAACAAGCACTTTCCATCTTTCATACCCCAAATTCCCACCAAGCCCAGTGTATAAATGAAGTCTGGCCAGATTTAGGAAAGTTTTTTGTTTTCCCCCAAATAAGACCTTGTCTTATATTTTTGGGAACCCTGAAATAAGCACTTGGCTTTATTGCCCTTAATTTATTACAAATTTCTGTGCATTACAATTTATATCTGGTGATGGATATGCAATATATTTTGGCACTCTTTCCATGATTTATCAAAAATGACTTCTGTCAATCTATGCAATTTATTTATGTTTACACAAACTTAACACTGAAATCTGTTCCTTAAAAATTTTATCCTGCTGTTGATGGGGTTTTTTTAATGTCTAAAAGCTTGAGTACTCTTGGAAACCAAACTGTAGCACAAAAAGTTTCATCAGTATTGCAAATTTGTGACAGTATGAAGCCTTCATTTTCAATTACCGGTAGCTTAAGTAAACTTTTCTTAAAAATACCTCTTCCAGTGGTGTTTTGAATATATCACTAAAGGTTTGCTTATGATTCATTGCCTTTACAAAATTGCCAAAGTCATCTATCACTGGCTTTGAAACTTATTTTCTTGTGAGGTTTTTTTTATTGGATTAGCTCCTTATCTTACTCTGTACACATAAATACTGCAAAAGCATTGTATATCATTTCATCACCAATTCATCAAGGGCAACTTCCTTCCATTTTCATCTTATCTTGCCCCAGTTTCAGTATTTTTACTGATAGCATTTACATTATACGGCAAAAAATTTTGAGCTTATATTTTGCTCTATAATTATCTTATCTAGCTTGTTTTTAATGCAGTACTTGTCATAAATAGATTGTAATTTATTTAATCAACTCTAGTTTATATTACATTCAGATCAACTCTTTTTTCTTTTTAATTTGATTGATTAGCAATAGCATTTAGACTTAATATACTACTTCACAGTCCTTGTACAGAACTCTCTATAGAGTTTATGGAGTCAGCCTATTGCCCCAACAATCTGGGTCCTCTGGAAGGACAGAAGGCTGAGTCAACCTTGAGCCTGGTAAAATTTGAACTGTCAAATTGTAGGCAATCGGCAATCAGCAGAATTAGCCTGCAGTACTGCATTCTAACTGCTGTACCACCATGCCTCTGTTTTTGTTTAAATATATCATTTCTAATATGTTTCTAATATGTTTACAAAATCTTTTAAAAATACCAATTCATATAGCAGCACATGAGGATACTTGAGATTGCACATAGATTTTATGTGTTTGTTGCTGCATGCATCAGATATAAAATCTAAGTATATACAAAAACATCAAGTATTGCTTTGACCCAACCATTGGACCTTTGCTAAGTGAATCACTGCAGTTGTTAAATTAGTAATATGGTTGTTAAGTGAATCATTGAGACTGTAATCTGCACTTCTATAACTGTCTGGTTTGGTTCTGCAACCCAAGAACACTGACACAGACTTTAGAGGATAATCAGAACTGCAGAAAAAACAATTGCTGCCAACCTGCCTTCCATCAAGGACCTGTATATACTGCACAAGTCAAAAAGAGGGCTGTGAAAATATTTACTGACCCCTCACATCCTGGACATAAACTGTTTCAACTCCTACCCTCAAAACATTGATACAGAGCACTGCACATCAAGACAACTAGACACAAGAACAGTTTCTCCCCCCCCGAACTCTGCTAAATAAATATTTCTCTCAACATTGTCAAACTATTTACTAAATCTGCACTATTATTACTACTAGTTTTTCCTCATAATTCCTATCACCCATTTCCTCCCACTTAAATATGACTGTATGATTGTGACTTGTT
Source organism: Erythrolamprus reginae (assembly GCF_031021105.1). Taxonomy (NCBI): domain Eukaryota; kingdom Metazoa; phylum Chordata; class Lepidosauria; order Squamata; family Dipsadidae; genus Erythrolamprus; species Erythrolamprus reginae. The sequence continues at coordinate 38,974,179 of NC_091963.1, read as the reverse complement.
GCTTGTATCCTTAAGATTTTTATTAATATTGATTGCTTATTTGACCTCTATGACAATCATTAAGTGTTGTACCTCATGACTCTTGACAAACCTATATTTTCTTTTATGTACACTGAGAGCATATGCACCAAAGACAAATTCCTTGTGTGGCCACACTTGGCCAATAAAGAATTCTATTCTATTCTATTTTTTTTTTTATTAGATTTGTATGCCACCCTTCTCCGAAGACTCGGGGCGGCTCACAACAACGAAAAAAACAATATTATATTGGCACAAATCTAATATTAAAAAAAAACTAAAACCCTATCATAATTAAAAACCAAACAGCACATACATACCAAACATAAATTATAATAAGCCTGGGGGAAAGGTGTCTCAAATCCTCCATGCCTGGCGGTATAGGTGGGTCTTAAGTAGTTTACGGAAGACAAGGGGGGTGGGAGCAGTTTTAATCTCCGGGGGGAGTTAATTCTAGAGGGCCGGGGCCGCCACAGAGAAGGCTCTTCCCCTGGGGCCCGCCAGATGACATTGTTTAGTCGACAGGACCCGGAGAAGGCCAACTCTGTGGGACCTTATCGGCTGCTGGGATTCGTGCGGTAGCAGGCGGTTCCGGAGGTACTGTGGTCCAGTGCCATGTAGGGCTTTAAAGGTCATGACCAACACTTTGAATTGTGACTGGAAACTGATTGGCAGCCAATGCAGGCCCCGGAGTGCTGTAGATACCTGGGCGAATCCGGGAAGCCCCACGATGGCTCTCGCGGCTGCGTTCTGCACGATCTGGAGTTTCCGAACACTTTTCAAAGGTAGCCCCATGTAGAGAGCATTGCAGTAATCGAACCTCGAGGTGATAAGGGCATGAGTGACTGTGAGCAATGACTCCCTGTCCAAATAGGGCCGCAACTGGTGCACCAGGCGAACCTGGGCAAACGCCCTCCTTGCCACAGCCGAAAGATGATGTTCCAATGTCAGCTGTGGATCGAGGAGGACGCCCAAGTTGCGCACCCTCTCTGAGGGGGTCAATAGTTTCCCCCCCAGGGTAATGGACGGACAGATGGAATTGTCCTTGGGAGGCAATACCCACAGCCACTCCGTCTTGTCTGGATTGAGTTTGTTGAAACCCATCCAGTCCCCAACAGCCTCCAGGCACCGGCACATCACTTCCACTATTCTATTCTATTCTATTCTATTCTATTCTATAGAATATACATTCATGGTGTGAAAAGGGATTTTTTAAAGCGTAAAAATCTCTTTATCTTACTGCCCATAGATATGGCCCTTAGTTGCTTTTCATATACAAATTCAACACAATCTGTTAAAAGGAGCTGCAGGTTTCAGAATGTACATCTATAATATGAGAGAAGGACCACTTGTTAAAATGTGTTTAATACTGTAACTCATTCTATCTGTGGGCTGTTTCTGATTAACCATTTTTAACATGAGAATATGAGACTATGAAATAGTTGCCAGATGAGAAATATCCTTCAGAAAAGACCCTTTGATTTAAATAGTTGTCGGTCTGGATAAAAGGGAACACTATTAGCATCATTATGGGAAAGATGCTGTGAAAAGAACTGTTTGCTTTTATAATTGAAGATCCTAAAGAGTATTCAGAACTCAGATCTCAGTGCTCTGAAGTCTAATTAAAATGAGCCTTCTACATAAATGAAACTTCTACTTATGGAGCCAACTATCTATGTATTACATAAAAATACCACTTTCTTAGGAGAAAGTCATTTAGGAATCTACTATATTCTAGAGCAGCGTTTCCCAACCAGTGTGCCGCGGCACACTAGTGTGCCGCAAGACATGGTCAGGTGTGCCGCAAAGCTCCTAGGGAAGCTCCAGCTGGGCGGGGCGCTGCCGGTGCCTCCGACCTGGAGCTCCCACTCGCGGCTGTCCCCCAGCTCCTGCCCGATGTCACTGTTTCCGGCGCTCTCCTGCTGGGCCCCAAAGAAGGAAGGCAGGAAAAAGGAGAGCTTCATTCTTCGCGCCTCGGCGGCATCGGCGGCAAGTGTCCTTTGGGGCCCGGCGGGAGGGCACTGGCGGTGGGAGCGGGAGGGTGCCGGCTGCAGCGGCCCCAGGCAGTCGTGGGGAGATGGCGGCAGCGAGAGGGAGCTCCAGGGTAGAGGCACCGACGGTGGCGATTGGACGTGCTGCTGGAGACGTACATGCTGTTGCTGCGGGGCTGGCACTGGCTCGCTGGCTGGGCCAGAGGTGCCAGCCCCACGCCCATGCCCAACGCAGCGCCAGCATATAGGGCACCCAGCAGCACGTCCAGCTGCCGCCATCAGGGCTCCCGCTCGCAGTCAGCTGCTCTGCTGCCACCCTTGGCTACTGCCTGATGCCGCTGTTGTTGGCGTGGTAGAAAGAGAGAGAGAGATAAAGAAAGAGACATAGCAAGAGAGAGAGAGAGAGACATAGCAAGAGTGGCAGAGGGAGAGAGAGAGAAAGAGAGAGAAAGAAAGCGAGATAGCAAGAGAGAGAGAAAGAGAGACATAGCAAGAGAGAGAGAGAGAGAAAGAGAGACATAGCAAGAGAGAGAGAGCGAGAGAAAGATAGCAAGAGAGGCAGAGAGAGAAAGAGAGATAGCAAGAGAGACAGAGAAAGAGAGAGAAAGAAAGAGAGATAGCAAGAGAGACACAGAGAGAGGAAAAAAAGCAAGAGAGAGAGTGCAAGAGAGGGGGAAGGAGGGAGAGAAAGACATAGAGGGAGGGAAGGAGGGAGAGAGCGAGAGCAAAAAAGAGAGGAAGAAAGAGGGATGGAGAGAGAGAAAGAAGGGAAGGGAGAGAAAGAGGGAGGGAGAAATAGAGCGAAAGGGAGGAAGAGAGAGATTTTTTTTTGTCCAAATTTCCCCCCCCCCCCAATTTTCCCCAGGATTTTGAAAATATGAATAATGTGCCGCAGCTCAAAAAAGGTTGGGAAACACTGTTCTAGAGAGGTTATGAAAGAGGAATGGAAAGCAAGGGATGCTATTTATTGTCAAGATGCTAAGGATGATTGATGAGGAGCATCAAGTGCTATAAATGATTGAATAAACTTGCTTTCACTGTGAAGGTGTGAAAAGCCTTTTAAAACAGCATGTAAAAGGGTGGGGTGGGGTGGATATCAACTGAAACTTAGTTACCCACAGCTTCTTCATTTCCCATTTGCAATGAAGCTATTAATCTGAGCTTAATCTGACCATCATGTTTCTTCAAGGAACAATAATCTCTAGAGGAGTTTTTGGTTTGAAAGTTATGTAGTAAAAAAACCAACCCTTGAATGTTTTTTGAAGAGTAATTATCAGACAGGATACACTTTGTCTCTAGAGAATATGTCTGTTCTAGCTGATAATTATACTTCCAGTTGAATGTATTCATACTCTTCACAACCATGAAGTATTTCTATGCTGTTCCGGCCAGTAGATGGACTTATCATTTAATGCATGAATATTAAGGAGAGAGCTAATTTTAAGGATTAATATACAATTGAAACTAAAGAATTTCTCATGAAATTAATGGACAAATAGATGGGAAAAATAACCCATAGAACTTTGGTTCACAACTGCAGCAAGATTATTTATATGAAGAAAAGTTGAAACGTTTGACTTTACCCAGAATGAAGGAATGAATGGTGAGGATTATGGAATTATGGAATTGATATGGCCAAACTAATGACTTTAATTAGAAACAAGACACTATTTAAATGTAATTCTGAATAAAAATTAACTGTGTACTTTTTGTGTATAATAGGGAAAATGAAATTATTGATAATTAGAAAATAAATAAATAATAGAGAAAATGTTTATAATGGCGATAAATAGACTGAGGTTAATTTATATTTATAGCTGTAACTGCTGTAAAACTATAAATCTTATATTTCTTTTCTTTCTTTCTTGCACTTTTGTTTCTGTTACATTTTTATTCATGTATTTTAAACATTAATTCTTTTTAGTTTTAATAATTTTGAACCGCCATCACCGGCATACAAATCTAATAAATAATAATAATAATAATAATAATAATAATAATAATAATAATAATAATAATAATTTTAGTCATTATCCATTGCAGGATGAATATATATATAATAGAATGGAACTGACAATGACATGGTGAGTGGTACCAGTAATCATTACATACCCTAACATGACAGCCATTTTCTAAAAGAAAAAGACCAAAACTAGTTTTAATAAAGATTGTTTTAACAAACTGTGTAGTTCACATGAGGGTTTTTTTCAGAATTACTCTGCTATTGACAATTTATTGTCTTACTCTGGGATTCTTGCCAAATTTTAACAATAGTCCCATTAACAAAGAGTTATTGCAATCCTCATATTGCCCTACCTTCTTTGTTTGGCAATGAACTTGATAATCTCTGCACTTAAGGGAAGCCTAATTAAAGTGTTGATCCCAGCTTCTACTATTAAGGATTAAAACTGCTTGGCAAACAGAGGCATCCTTTGTGCATCAGCTGCCAGAATGTAAAGAGATTTTCCTTTACAAACTCCAATGGAAGAAGGGATGTTCATTTCATGCATAGCACATTCTTGTTAACCCTTACTCAGAATTCTTGTATTTTTCCATATTAAAACAAAAATAATAAAATAAATTCCACATAAAGTAAATTGTTTGTTGCCAGAACATGTCAATCATAATTATAAAAAAAATTGATTTACTTATAAAAGCGGGTGGGAACCCTAGTATTTGTTGGACATGCTCAAACAGAATAGCCCCAGTTTTCATTCAATAATGTTATATTGAGCAAAGATATATCTGTGAAAAAATTAACTTTTTAATAATAGAGCAGCCTGTTTTAAGTCTAATTCCTCCTTGGTTTTAATAAATAAATAGTATCAGTAGGTATCTTACATGGAAGGAAATAGTAAGTTATGGAAGGTTAGTATCACTTTCGCTAGTTTGCAATCAGAAATAGCATTCGGGTTCAGATTTTCTAGTTGAGATGCAAAGGATTTTTTTCCAGGAAAGCCTTAATTGAAATCAGCCATCCATCACTGGCTGGGAACAACAGATAGCATTCTTGCAGGTGGTACAATACATCAACAATCAAACTAATCTTGTCAATCAAAATCAATTTTAAATTTCCTGGCTCAAATCCACCTTAAGAATAACTAGTTAATAGTGCAATTCAGTGTTTCTCAACCTTGGCAACTTTAAGATGTATGGACTTAAACTCCCAGAATTTCCCCAGCCAGTATGTTGGCTGTCCTACATTTCAGCTCAGAAAAGGAAATTCCATGTAGTAGAAATAAGAGAATCTTACTCTTTACAAGTAAAAATATTTTCTGAGACTAAAGAAGATGAAGCAGAATTTATACAAACAGAATTTATACAAATGAATTTAAATATTCCACATCGTAGAAATTGCTTCAAACTTCATGTTTGTCATCAAACTTCTCTTCATGAAGAATCAGCAAGAATCTTATGCTAGTATTTAGTACCTGGCTTGTTTGAGCTTATCCTTCGCAAGAAGCATTACATTATTCTCATCACCTTCAATTACCTGCTTTTCTAATGAATTGCATATTTTGTTGGCTTTTCCTATATTTATTTATTTTGCTAATCTATCTTTATATTCTATTCAGAAAGCTTTTTCTCCATGAATTGATTTAATCTACCAAGTTGGATTCCAATACCATATCCCAGAGAAGGATTATTCTCTTCTATAAGATAACAAGTCCACTCTGATTCCTATTTGACAGATTTTAAAATATTTGAAGACTGCTGTTATATTTCCTTTCAGTCATCTTTTCTAATGTATTAAATAGATCTATGTTCTTTGTTTCTTGTATAGTTTTTCCCCCTTTGCTGAAGCTTAAGTTTCTTATCTTCATTGGAACATCTCAGTTAAGCACGAAGGTTTTATTTGTCTACTTATTTCCAGAAGACCGGATACTTTATTCTTTAAGTTTTCTGATATTAGAGCTGAAACTAAGCAGAACATGCATGGAATATTCTTATTATTTTAATCACTAGAATATCATAGAAAGACTATCAGATTTCCAGCAAAGGAAGATGTGTCCTCCTTTTGACCCTGTTCTCTTTCTGGCAGGCGTCATTTTAAAATATTGTCCACTTATGAAGTAGCAGTTTCTAAGCACTTATTATCCACAGTCTAGCATTTCCCTAATAAGTGTTAATGATGAATTAACAAGCTCAATTAAACTAAGTTGATCAGTATCCTGCAGCCTGAAACTGACAAGACTATAATCAACTGGTAGAAGCACATTTTTATGATCTGCACTCCTTCTGATACTAGAAAAAATAATTTCATATACATGTAGGCTGAAGTATTTTTTTTTAAAAAAAAAAATCACGGATATTTTTATTTTGGATGGCAAGAAAGTTAAACAGATTGTATGTACTACTTTTTCTCTATATGTCCTCCTTTCCAGCTATTCAGATAGATATCTGGTAAGTCGCTATTATAAGCAATTATATCTTGTAAATATGCTGCAGTCACCAAGAATCAAAAATGAATTCTTCCTGGCCCCTAGGGGACAGAAATATCTCAGACAATCTGTGCTCAGTTATTGATCAGTAACTATTTTTAACTTTTATGTAAATAACTTCCACAAGCAAGTTAATAAAGAAACTCAAATAATAATCATGATAAGAAACAATATATACCTAAGGCAAAAGATGACAATGATTATGATAATAGACTGACAGAATAAGAGTTGGAAGGGACCTTGGAGTTCTTCTAGTTCAGGGGTCCTCAAACAAAGGCCTAATTTGGCCTGCAGGGACCCAGAGACTACCCCACCTACCTCACCCCATCTACCCACTGGCCTCCACCATCTTCCACCCTCTGCTGAGTGCAGGACATACCTTAGCAAGCCCCGGGGGTTTGAACTGAAAGTTAAGGCCACCAAAGAGCTTCTGGGGAAGGAAAAAATGGGTCACGCGGAGCTCCTGAGAGGCCTTTGCACAACTCAGAGAGGGTGGGAGACCCGAGTGACCCAGACCTCCAGGATGGGGCTCTTCCCTGTCAGCAAGATTTACATGGAAGCAAACCCAGGGTGGTTGCAGGGCTCAAGGTGAAGGGGTGGATGAGTAGCACTAAGTGCAACTCTTAGAATAAATGCATAATTACACAGCAGGTGCCACCTCTCCATTGGGAACTTTTGACCTTTTCCCTTTTGGTGGAGTGACAGTGGCAAATCTTCAAGCTCTTTTCTCAGGTGGTAGCTCTCCTGCCTACAAGGCAGCACCTTTTGCTCCCAGTCCCAATGGCGTCAACTGCTCCAAACAAATCTGCTTGCTTGCCCCCTCTCTCCCTCCCCCTTCCCTCCTCTCTGACAGCTATGCAGTGGGAGGGCTCAATGAGCGATGCAATACTGGGACCTAAGCACAGTTCAGCTATCCCAGAGAAGCATCTCCCAGCCTACCCTTGACCAGGTCAATGCAGCAGTGCGGAAATTGTCCATTAGGTGACTGTGGTATCCCATTGCCTTTTCTTATTAATTTGGGCTTCCTCCATCCCCGGAGGGGAATCAACCAATTCATTCCAAGTGGACAAGAAGCTGGCCCCAAAGAGTCTCCTGCAAGCTGGCAGGCACCTGTTGTCAAATTGGGGCTGGTAAGACACAAGCGAGATAGGGAATAGATGCTGCAATAGCCACTCCTACTGCCTTCTTCCCCTCCCACCATCACCACTTGGCTATCCACCCTTCTCCCACTTGGAGCTTGGCAGTTAGGCTGCCTGCTGCCCAAAGGATGATGACCTTCTCCACCACTGGAGAGGGACTCAGGAATTCAATATAGAACTAAGGAGAAAAATTTCCTGACAATGAGAACAATCAACTAGGCTTGCCTTCAGAAATTGTAAATTGTAAGTACTTCATCATTGGAGGCTTCTAAGAAGAGACTAGACACTCAGTTATCTGGTATAGGATAGTACAGTGTCTGCTGCTTAAACTGGGGTTTGGATTACAGTCACTAGAGTGACTAGACTATTCTGTGGAGTAATCCATCTGATCCTGGTGATTTGAACTTGTCTAAGATGGACAAGGTATTCACTTACCATTCTCTTGTCTATTTTAATTTGTATTTCTATGACACAAAACAACATACAATACCTACATCCTCATAAAAAATTCAGTACGCAGTAAATCAGTCAACTGTCAAAATGTTAAAGTTTTTATAGATGTTTATGGGACCCTATTCTGTCAGATATTTGTCAGGTGTCAGATTTCAGCACCCAAATTTGCTCTTTGAAGGATGATGCTTCACCTAAATAACTGAAATCCAAGCCATTCACGGCCAGTGTTCCCTCTAATTTTTTTTGGGGGTGGGCGGAAAAGTATAGTGTCTGAGCAGCAGTCCCTTCGGGACTGGGTGGCACAGAAATAATAAATAAATAAATAAATAAATAAATGAGTGAGTGAGTGAGTGAGTGAGTGAGTGAGTGAGTGAGTGAGTGAGTGAATGAATAAATAAACAAACAAACAAACAAACAAACAAACAAACAAATAAATAAATACTGTGTGTCTATAACAGTGAGCTCATAATAGGGCAACTCTATCAATATCAAAATGCCAATTAAAGCTAGTTCCAAACTAGATTTTGATTTTCTTTCTCTCTTCCTTACTCCCATTCTTTTTCTTTCTCTTTTCCTTCCTCTCTTTTTTCTGTTTCTCTCTCTTCCTCTCTTCCTCTCTCTCTCTCCTTCCCTCTCACTCTTTCCCTCTCGGCTTCTGGGCAGGTTTGGAAAACTCTGAGTTGATGATGATTTTTAAGTGAGCGATTGCTCACTGCTCAGCTTAGAGGGAACTATGTTCACGGCATTGCTATCCTAATGGCTATGGACCTGCAAAGTATTTAAGAGAATAAGTCTTGATTTAGCAGCTTAAAGTACATTATGTGACACCCACTGGTGAAAAGAAAGCATCAAAGAACTTCCCTTGCTCCCTTATGAAAAGCAAAATATGAGCAACAATTACAGAAATTGTCAGAAGCCAACTATTACCTTTAACTCCTTTCAAGATGCAATTTATTTATCTTTTGTGCAACAGATTTCATCCTGGGGGGGGGGAGGGAGAGAACAGCTTCCTCCTAAATAAAAGAGCAACACTTTTTCCTTTTGCTTTTGATTAGGAATTATCAAAGCAGAAAGGGTGAGTTTAGCCAGGCATAAAAGAATGATTTACTTTTAAAGTGCAAAATCCCTTTTGAGCTTGTGTTAGTTAATTAGCACTGGGCACACATTTCTTTGAATGATAATCAAACTCAGACCAATTTGGGGGAGAGGGATGCTATTCCAACACAAATAGCTGACTGTAAATGAACAGAAAGAAAAGAAATATTCCCCTCCCCCATGGGACAAAACCAAGAGCATCCTTGCATTTAGAAATGAGATTCCATCTCCTCCTTTTTTAAAAAAGAAAACCTGTTAAAACATGCATGCATAATGGACAATTGTCATGCAATGAATAACAAACTAACTCAAATACCATTCTTCTTTTCATTTCCTTTGCACTGTCTTGCATCTACTTTATTTTCTTCTGACTGCTGGGCCTGTGGATGATGCTTAATGATATCATTGGTTGTTTTGTTCTTAGAAAGGAAAAGGCATTTGTTGCCAGCTGCCTATCACAGGGGAGGCAGTTGTTTTCTTCTGGCATATGCAATAAAATTATGTAGGAGAGAACTTATCTTTGATGTATCCAACTGCTTAGTTTAACTGCAGCCAGTGTTCCCAGGATTGTTTTTCTAACCCTCCTTCCCCATCTGGAAGCATAACTATTGAAATATTTGGCAAGATAACTAATAGCAAGAGAAAACTTTCTCCTTTTTCCTTAATCTCTTCTGATTTTTATTTTCCCTTTTGTCTTTTTCCCCAAAAGAAGATTCTGAGTTCATCCTGTATTTGCCAGGTTTTTTTTATTTTTATTTTTTTGTACTGAGCCAGCTTACTTGTAATATTCTTCCTTTGGAAATTATGGAAGGAACGTTGTATATGTAGGCACATATACATTGAATTTTCTCTCCTTAAATCCACGAAGGGTATTAAGTATCCCTCTCTACATGCTAGTAAATAGAGCTAAGCAGTCTACTACATTCTCCAAGGCTAGGTTCATCTTGAGATCTCCAAAAACTGATGGAAAAGACCTTGGAGAATTTCTGTTATTCGGGAAAATCAGTTCAACTACATATTATTTGGTTACTTTGGCCAAATACTCCATTAGGGAGTTGTAGTCTTAATTAATTAATTTATTTATTTATTACTTAGATTTGTATGCCGCCCCTCTCCGAAGACTCGGGGCGGCTAAATACTTCTGGTAGACATCAAATCAAGGAAGGTTGAAGTAGAAATGCTGTATTAGACTAACACATTATCTTGAACGAAGAATCAAGTTCTACAAATTCCCACTTATCTACAATTATGTAGGGATAATTTAGGATGAGTGTGTGTTGGGCGCCCTAATATATACTTGCTTTTTTCCAAATGTCCTTCCTTAATCCAGCTGGATAATATAATGTAAAAACATTAAAATAATTTATTTTAGAAGCAGAACACAAAATAAAAATATTTAATACATAATAAATTGGGAAAAACATTGCAAATATTGCAAGTTAAATTTAACATGTATATTGTATGACTTTGTGGAAGTTATGGGACATATGGAGGTTGTGCTGCGTGAATTGAATTAATAGTGGAAATATTAATTTTTAATGTGTAATATAAATAAAACACAAATGAAATTAGCAAGACCCTGTTAATGTAATCTTACTATAAAGTACAAACGGCTTATATGTTTGGGTTTCCTGTCTGGTTTATTTGGGAGACCTTACATCTGTCCCACTCTATGTGTCTTTTATCTTTATTGCTGTGTTAAGTTTTTAAAACAGTTTTATTTCTGGCTCCAATCCTTAATTGCAGTAAATGTCATCTAAGGAATCAAACATATAGGCTACTTTCATTGAGAGCGATATAGTAAGTCTGATTTTGCCCTCCCTTTTGTCCTTTTTATAATCCTAGGAAGTAGGGAAGTATCTGCCTGAGCTAATGGTCAGCAGCATCAAAGAACCATTTGAACCCATTTCCCAGAGAAAACAAAATACCAGCTCCCCCCAGAGATCAGAGTTGCCCCCACCCTCCTCGCCTTTCCTAAGCTCCTTAAAACCCACCTCTGTCGTCAGGCATGGGGGAATTGAGATACTCCTTTCCCCCTAGGCCTATTCAATTTATGCATGGTATGTTTGTGTGTATGGTTGGTTTTAATAAGGGTTTTTAGTTATTTTAAATATTAGATTTGTCATACGCTGTTTTATTACTGTTGTTAGCCGCACCGAGTCTACGGAGAGGAGCGGCATACAAATCAAATCAAATCAAATCAAGTCAAGTCAAGTCAAGTCAAGTCAAGTCAAGTCAAGTCAAGTCAAGTCAAATCAAATCAAATCAAATCAAATCAAATCAAATAAAAAAACAAACAAACCTGGGTGGGCATGGCCAACTCAATGTCACTCATTCCCACTGAGTCACAGGACTCCCTGCAGCCACGCAGGCCCAGGTTTTTCTTTTCTATGGGAAAGAGGTATTATGATATTTACTTATTTACTTACTTGTTTGTTTGTTTTGGCCACAAGCTGAAAAAACCCTTGCTTAACTTGGAGGAATAAAAAAAGAAAGTCATTTTTTTAAATTCTCCATTATTGCAAGGGAAGATCAGCATTTCACATGCTTAATTAATCTGCTATATTGCATACTTAAAATTAGATAAATATTCTCTATTTTCAATCAAGTAAAAATCATTAATATCATTAATCTCCCCAACAATTCTAAATTCAATTCCATTTATTCATTAATCCAAATAAGTATCACCTACTACATATCTTATTATAATCAATACTTTTAAATTTATTAAAACAGCAGCAATTCCTAAATTCATATATATAAATAGAAAAAAATTATTTTAAAAATAGCAAACAAAACAACACTCCAAGCTTAATCAGCCCTTCTCAAACTCCAATTTCTTTAATCTGAGCAGAACTTTGAACCGAAACCTTTTTTTAAAAAAAAATTGTATCCTTTTTTAATCCCCTTTTCCATTTTATTCTTTCTATTTTTCCTTCTAGGAAGGAAGGACTTTGTTAGAAAAATAAAGGGGTTATTGGATCAAACTCTGGACACTTGACAACGTAGTTATGATGGTGGCAATGTCCCAGGGTTATGTGAACATCTTTTGGGATCTTCTGACAAGCAACTGCAGGGATTCACTTAACAACTCTGGCAAGAAAGGTGGTAAAGTGAGGCAGAACTCACTTAATAACCGTCTTACTCAGGAGATAGAAACGATGGCCTCCATTGGGGTCAGAACAGAAGTCGAGGATTATCTGTTTGACCAGTGCACTCTGTTAGAAGCAGATCAGCAGAACAAGATTCCATTTTGAGGTTCCACAGAAAACATCTAGGGGCAAAGGCAGGTTGTTTTCGACTTACAATGGTTCATTTACTGACCGTTCAAAGTTGCAATGGCCCTGAAAAAAGAGACTTATGCCCCTTTTTCACACTTAGGACCTTTGCAGCAGCCTAATGATTGCATGATCAAAACTTTGCTGCCATTTTATATTTATAACTGTTGCTGTGTGTCCTGAGGTCACGTGATCCCTTTTTGTTTCTAACCGATCCATGTCCAGGCATGAAAATGTGCTGCTCAGACATTATACTTTATTACACAATAGGACAAGGGGGCACTCCCTAAAGCTCATAGGGAAGAAAGTGAGAACAAATCAAGGGAAATATTTCTTCACCCAGAGGGTCATTGGTTTACGGAATTCACTTCCAGAAGAGGTTGTGACAGCTGTTAGCCTTGATAGCTTCAAGGCAGGATTAGACAGATTCATGGATGCCAAGGTGTTGGTGGTTATTTAAACAGATGTCCATGTACCACCTCTATATTGGTTGAGGCAGGCAGGAGTCCCTTGAGTACCATTTGTTGGGGGGGGGGTCAGGGGAAAGGGAGGGTCTTGCCTTCTCAAGATCCCCATGGAAAATTGGTGGGCCACTGTGTGACACAGAATGCTGGACTCGATGGGCTTTGGCCTAATTCAGCATGGCTCTCCTTATGTTCCTATGTTCTTATGTTCTTAAGTTACAGTCATAGTCATAAGTGGGAGATCGGTGATAGGAATGATGAGAAGACTAACAGTAATAGTAATGCAGCCTTAGAGGATGGAGGCAAAATCAGCAAGTGCTGCTACCGTGTGGGCGTCCATGCCTGCGGAATAGCAGAGAGAGGGTGTGTGTGTGTGTGAGAGAGAGAGGCTGCACTGTGTCACCTTGCTGGCAGTGCTGAACCTGAGCAGGACAATAAGCGGAGGACATTCACTCCATTCCACCCACTTTCCTTCCCCATTTTTGGTGGCTGCAGGAGCCGGTTGGAGGAAGGAAAAGCCAGAGCAGATGCCTTCCGCTCCGCCTTCCATTCCTTCTACACTCTCAGGCCCCAAGCATGAGGGAAGTAATAGGGCACGCTCTCTTACAGTGCCCTGCGCAGGGAAAAGGGAGATAATGAATTAGCCACTTATCTTAGCGCACCTGTGTGTATGCAGATGTCGTAAGGAGGAGTGAGGAGCAGGAGAGAACCTTGACCCACCTGGCACCCCTCAGCCCTAGAATGAGAAGCTCCACGTCGGAGGTGCTGGAAAGGCAGCCACTCCCACCTCATCCTCTTCCTCCTCCTTCTCCTGCTGCTGCAGCCCATGCTTTGCCCTGCTGCTTCAGTGAGGGGCTAGAGGGGCACTGCTGCTGCTGTTGGCACCAACGCCACTGCCACTTCTCCTCCTGCTTGGTGGCTGCTGTGAGACGGACATGAGATAGAGAAAGAGGTTGCGCCATTGCAGAAGCAGGCGGGGTTGAACCTGCCTTGCCTTGCCTTCTTATTATGTCATGGAACCGCTGGCTGGCCATTGTGGAACCCTTGGGTTCCGTGGAACCCTGGTTGTAAAACACTGCCCTAGAAAATGCAGAATTGCAATTATCTGAGTTACTATTTATGCTTTGATTACAATGGCTCTTGGATACATTCATGGGATATTTTAAAAAAGTTTCTTCATACAGTATTCAGCTACCTGTTTTGTCGTATTTCTTTAATGGATGCATTAAACTGGAGTTTGGGGCTTAGACGTACTGTTACATTTTTTCATTTAAGTCATTGTTTTGTTTTTGCAACATTTTTGTTCTTAAGGTAACACACCCCAAACTGTACAGATTAAAATCAGTTAAGAAATATGCTGATGGGGAGAAAGGTAATGTCACAACAAGCCTAATTGCTTTCCCCAGAACAGCTGAGTAGACTAAGTGTGCGTAGGCCTGTTAAGACAAGGAACTGACAATTGGTGTGTCTTTGCATTGAAGATGATGTAGCCTTCAGTACCTAGTATTCTATTTTCACAGTTTGGGAGTGGGGAGAGAAGGAAAGGCATAGGAAAATGAGGAAGGTGAACTTCAACAAGCATTGTTGTTTTTTAGAGTCGTGAAATATTGGAAGCTAGCACACCTACATACACTGCTATTCTGCAAAATAATTCTCCCCCTCAAAAATATCCAAACTGTGCTTCATGTAATGTTGTATGTGTATGACTTTCCTAATATGGAACCTAACACTTCTTATATTTCTCTTCTTCTCACCATCATGATTCCAAAAATGATTTTAAAATTAACACAATAATCTTCCCAGTCCTCTTACCTGCAATATTGCTTTTGTCACCAATTTTTTTTTAAAAAATAATATTAATATACAGTAAAAAAAAAAGCTGTACTCAAAGTTCTCCGTCCTGACTAAGCAATTCCACAATTCTCCAGAAGAAGCTCAAAACTTACAGTTTTTTGTAATTAAAATGCTTTCTTTTCTAAGGGTTTTAATCTCATGTTCTTGCATCACATTTTCCTTTCTTTTCTTCTTGTGGGGAAGGGAAGAACAATATTTGAGAAATGGGTTTTTGAGGCTATGTTAGGGGATTATGTGTTGGTTTAAAACCAGCAATATGAGTTTCAGAACCGCAAGGGCCCTAGTATTGATCAAAATACATTAAAACCTGATTTTCTCCTATAAAATAAGCAATGTAATATGTTTTAATAAATATTTCATTGATAAATAACAAATTGTTTACAATGATACAGAAATGCAACATATATGTTGTAATCAATCCTATTGGGGCAGCCAGAGTAGTGAAATAGTTAAGAAGTTGGACTTGGAGTGGAAAAAGCCAATTTCTATCCCAGCCATATATGAGATGAATGTGGATGACTGTTTTAATTTCTTAATTTTTCAAATTATTTTTAATTTAAACATACACCAACAAAACAAACACAAACCTAAATAAAACATACATTTTTACCTTGTTTTTGTTAATTTGTATGCCGCCCCGAGTCTTCGGAGAGGGGCGGCATACAAATCCAAATAAATAAATAAATAAATAAATAAATAAATAAATAAATAAATAAATAAATAAATAAATAAATAAATAAATAAATAAATAAATAAATAAATAAATAAATAAATAAATAAATAAATAAATAAATAAATAAATAAATAAATAAATAAATAAATAAATAAATAAATAAATAAATAAATAAATAAATAAATAAATAAATAAATAAATAAATAAATAAATAAATAAATAATGCATTGCTAACTTGTATACTTTTCTTTGAGTTTCTTCTTTTTTAATGTATATTAATCTCTTGGGCTTTAGTCTTCGGAGAGGGGCGTCATACAAATCTAATAAATAATAATAATAATTATTATTATTATTATTATTATTATTATTATTATCATGTTCATGTTCATGTTCATGTTCATGTTTATGTTTATATATGATTTCTTTTCCTTTATCCTTTCTCTCTTTTAACCAATTATAGAAATTCTCCCTTATTTTATAATAGCCAGAACACGACCCTGAACTTTGCCCGAAGTTTCAAAAAAAATTGGGTTTGTGTTCGGCATACCGAACACCGCAAAATTCGGTACGGACCTGAATTGTGTAGGTTCGGTTCACCCATCACTATTAAAGACAAGACATTTTGCATCCTGAGGGAAATAGGTCATTTAGAAATATGAAATAAAATTATATAAATAAAAAATTAATGTCTTTTGGTCATAGTATAATCATAGGACTATCACCCTTTTCTCCATGAAAATTGTGTGTGTGTGGGGGGGGGGGGGTATTGACAAAAAATTGAAATGTTTACTTATACTCTATAAAATTGAAATGGAATTACAAGAAGAAGGAAACCAAAGAACGTTGTTGATCCAATTCTATCTAGAAAAAAATAACTGTGCTTTTTGCTATTCATTGCCTTCATAAAGATAATCTATATGGAGAACATAATAGATTACATTATCTTAACTGCATTTTGATTTTAATATTCATCCTTGTATGATCCATCTTGTATGATCCATTTGATCCACACTGCAACCATTTCTAAACAGTAGAGAAAATCAATTTGAATTTTAGAGAAACTACAGAGCCCATCATATCCCACAAGGAACATTTCACATTTAAAAGAGAATCTATTTTATGGAGTACACAGGAGGAAATGTAATTGTCTTGCTAAAATTCTCTGTTTGCCCTGAAAACAGAAGCCCTAAATAGCATATCAACAGCAGAATCCTAGCACCTGTTTGTCACTACATTAACTGGAGAGATGACAAGGACAGTGATTCAACTCTTCAGGTCCATTAGACTCACTGTGAAAGGTTTCATTCACTTACCAGCTGCCAGGGTGGAACACAATGTAAAGATGTTGGAAGCCAAGCTGGTCTTCTGCCATCTAACACCAAAGTGGCAATTAATTACCTATGGAATGTGGCCAGGCACTTCTGCATTATAATCAAATGAGACCACACAGAGAAAAAAAACAATGCTTCATCATGTATTTAGCAATGGAGGAAAAAAGTGGTTTGTTTGTGTATTTATGTACATATGTGATTGCTTGCATGCATGCACACGTGCACATACTCAGTATTTTCACAATCATAAAAGATAAATAGGAAACCAGCTGGCAGGGCATTTTTACAATAATTAAACAGCATGTACATAAGCTTCAGTGCAATCCACTCAAAAATAAATCCCACAGAGATAATAGGATTACTTTTGTTTAAAAATGCAGTCTAAGCTGCAATGTCCAATTTCAAAGAAATCAATCTTTCAAACAAGAAAAAAAACTCTTGCAGGATCAGCCAAAATCCAGCAGTTCTCCAATTCTACATATAGTGGCTAGCATAATTAGGGCATGAGGTTGACCAGTGACTGTATGGTGATAGTCCATATCAATACATATTTAAATAATCTTTAAGACATGCTGCTTTTGATTCTGGACATCACAGGATGCTATGAAGCCCAGCAGCCACATACCCTGATCAAAATTAATGTGTCCAGTTTCTCTTTAAAACCATCCCAAATTATGGTAATGAATTGTATATCATACACATTTATGGTTCACCACTGTCTATTACAGATTGAAGCAACTGAACTTTCTTTCTAAAATCAGGAATTGTTTCTGAACCAGTTTCAACATTGTACTTGCATAAAGATTTTCTGAAAGTAAAACATTTGTTCAAAGCCTTGAATAACCTATTTCCCAATTCATTTAGCAGAACTTAATTCTTGGAAAATACTTTGCAACTTTGTTTTTATGGTTGTTGTTGTTGTTTGAAACAAGAACTTAAATAATGTTTCTTTCAAAATATAATTGTTTTGTTTAACATCTATATCTGGAATATATACATATGCCTAATCTGAGATCTATTCTGTAGTCCATATGATCCAAGAAGATTTTAGAAAAAGCTGTGTTATTTCCAAGGGAGTTTTTCAGCAATGCACCATGATAAACTTCCACATTATAGTAAACGGCGAGGTTAACCATTGTCATTTAATTTGGAAACTAAAATCACAGTGACTTTTTTGTTCAAACTTCTCCTAAAGTGGAATATAAAACATTTCACAAATCTGGAAAGATTAAACAAAAACAAAATAAGAAGGCAAAGCACTTGTGACCTGATCATGACCTCTCCTCACCCCCCATTTCGACCCTTCTCAGAAAAGCTAGATTTATTTATTTATTATTATTATTATTATTATTATTATTATTATTATTATTATTATTATTTATTCGATTTGTATGCCGCCCCTCTCCGAAGACTCGGGGCGGCTCACAACATGTAACAACAAATCATAGATAATCTAACAATTTTAAAATGTTTAAAGATTTAAAAGACCCCATATACTAACAGACATACACACACACATACCATATATAAATTAAACATGCCCAGGGGGAGATGTTTCAATTCCCCCATGCCTGACGACAAAGGTGGGTTTTAAGGAGTTTACGGAAGGCAGGAAGAGTAGGGGCAATCCTAATCTCCGGGGGGAGTTGGTTCCAGAGGGCCGGTGCCGCCACAGAGAAGGCTCTTCCCCTGGGTCCCGCCAACCGACATTGTTTAGTTGACGGGACCCGGAGAAGGCCCACTCTGTGGGACCTAATCGGTCGCTGGGATTCGTGCGGCAGTAGGCGGTCTCGGAGATATTCTGGTCCAATGCCATGAAGGGCTTTAAAGGTCATAACCAACACTTTATTTGTTTGTTTATTTATTTAATTCATTTGATTTGATTTGATTTCTATGCCAGCCTTCTCCGAAGACTCAACTGATTAAGATTTAGTACCTCAACAGATATAATTTTTGCAAAATGTACTTGCAGAGATGGTAAATTTTGAAACATGAATCATATCATCTTTCCATATGGCATAAGTGACAGTAGTTATTCTATATGTCAGATTAATAAAAGGTTATTTGCCACATAATAGTAGAATTCGGCCAATAATACATGATAGTGTAAGAATTGTTTGTATGCCATTTCCAAAATTTATTCTGCAGTAAATCCAAATTATACTTCTGCTTAAATATAAACTTTTGTACATACAGATAAAAATAGGTGATATTAGGCCATTAAAAAGTTTAGGATTTCATTTTTTTAAAAAGAAGAGAAATGGATATGCATGTACAGTTACATCACTAACAAACTGTGTTAAAGAAAAAAAAATCAAGAATTAAAGAAGTAATAACCAATATTGTGATTTTCGGGGGGAACCCAACCCCACAAGTAGATGCAGGTATTTAGGAATTACACTAATTTAAGTTCCTGTGCATTTTTATTATTATTTTAAGGAAACTACCTATGACTCTTTTCAGTTTTCTATTGAATAATCTGACATTTATATGAATATTTACATTTAGGAAGAAATAGAATGTGATTATGTGGATAAGTATATTTACAGGTTTAAAAAGTTTTTTTAAAGTAATTAATTCTCCTGGTGGGCAATATCAATGAAAATTGCAAATTTTATGCCAATACCTCTAGGTATTAAACAGACCTAATTATTAAAGTATGGGAGAGTTTAAATTTAAAATTATATGCTTTTTAAATGATAGGTTATACCCAATTTCCCCCCCCCCCCTTTTTGGATACAATTATAAATGACAATTTTAACCAAAAAGCTGAAGAGCTCTATACAGCCATTATAAGACTGAGAGGTAATTCGGTGGACATTAAATCTAGCAGACATCTCTGTTCAAATGACATCATTAAGAAAAGCTTCTTATAATTGCTCACCATGTAAACAATATCATATCAGAATAGGCCATTATCCTTTCTTCAAAGCATTATTATTTGTTTTTAAAAAAGTTTCAAATGAAACCATGCCTGTATTTAGAAGATCCCCTGTCAGTCATTTGAACCTATCTTTTATTCTTCCATTTTGACAAAACTGATTAAATGGGTGGTGGTTTGTTTGTTTTTTAATCATTTACTCCTAATAACAACCTCTTATAAACTCTCTGTGAATAGAGGAAACCAAACTTGATATACACTAAAGAGGCAGAAAAGGATGCTTCAGATTTTTGAGATCTGTGGACTTAGCACAAATTTAAAAATGCTGATCCTTGAAAACAAATAAGGCACAAAAAAAGAATGAAACATAATGGGAATATTTTAAATTTTAAAAATGAGCAAATATCTAAATTGGGACTTCTTCTATCTCTTTCCTTAGTTCAATTCAAATGTGTTTCTTCAGGTCATTTTTGATTCAAGGAAACTTCCTTATGCAATGTTCTTGCCAGCATTTGCCTAAAATCTCCAGATGACCTTGTGATTGACTAAAACTCAAGTTCCCCTACTTTCTACCCTGACTTTAACCAATACACCAAGCTACCTTTCCCTCCCCCAATGGTACCTAAATATTTTCTTCACAAAGGCCTACTATAGAAGGAATAGTTGCATTTAGAGCCTGTTTCTATGCATTTCAAAGGATAAAAAGTCCATATTGTGTGTTTCCATCATGAACAGTCTATATCCTGAATCTCCCAGTTTGTAAGCTATAAAGACCTGTAGGCTAAATCAGGCACACAGGGGGCTTAGATCTTGTGTGCAAGGCCACCCTGGGAATAGCAAAGCACCAACCCATGGTGCCTTTGCCAGGGAAAATGCAGCTCCATTTTCAGCTGAAACAGCCTCCTGCAATCCTGTGCCAGCAAAAATGCTTGGGAGGGCTGGCAGAGTGCTCAGGCCACCATAGGCGCCCTCAGCATGGCCTTTCCAAGCTCTGTTTTCGCTGGCAGAGTGCTCAGGCCACCACAGGTGCCCTCAGCCTGGCCCTTCCAAGCTCTGTTTTCACTGGCAGAGTGTTCAGGCCACCACAGGTGTCCCGACACAATGTCGAGCTAGCCACAACCATTCATTCCCCCCAACATCAAACACAACCCTGATGAAGAGCTCAATGAAATTCAGTGTGATACCCCTGCTATAAATGGCATTCTTATCACCTTACTTAAATATCTGAGACAAAGGGGAAATACCAAAATAATCCAAATAATTCAAATAAATTACAAGTAGTTTTTGACTTACAGTTGTTCACTTAGTGACCATTCTAATTTACAATGGTGTAGACTGTTTTTAAACTGTTTTTCACACTTGCAACCATCGCAGCATCCCTATGATCATGTGATCAAAATTCAGATTCAATTCAATTCAATTCAATTTATTAGATTTGTATGCCGCCCCTCTCTGAAGACTCGGGGTGGCTCACAACAATAATAAAAACAATATAACAGTAAACAAATCTAATATTAGATATATAAGAAAAGATATATAAAACCCCAACAATTAAAACCATACAACACATACATACCAAACATAAAATATAAAAGCCTGGGGGAAGATGTCTCAGTTCCCCCATGCCTGGCGATATAGGTGGGTCTTGAGTAATTTGCGAAAGACAAGGAGGGTGGGGGCTGTTCTAATCTCCGGGGGGAGTTGATTCCAGAGGGCCGGGGCTGCCACAGAGAAGGCTCTTCCCCTGGGGCCCACCAAACAACATTGTTTAGTCAACGGGACCCGGAGAAGGCCAACTCTGTGGGACCTAATCGGCCGCTGGGATTCATGCGGTAGCAGGTGGTTCCGGAGGTACTCTGGTCCATTGCCATGTGGGGCTTTAAAGGTCATAACCAACACTTTGAATTGTGACCAGAAACTGATCGGCAGCCAGTGCAGGCCACAGAGTGTTGTAGAAACATGGGTGAATCTAGGAAGCCCCACAATGGCTCTCGCTGCCGCATTCTGCACGATCTAAAGTTTCTGAACACTTTTCAAAGGTAGCCCCATGTAGAGAGCACTGCAGTAATCGAACCTCGAAGTGATGAGGGCATGAGCGACCATGAGCAATGACTCCCTGTCCAAATAGGGCCACAACTGCTGCACCAGGCGAACCTGGGCAAACTCCCTCCTCGCCACAGCCGAAAGATGATGTTCCAATGTCAGCTGTGGATCGAGGAGGACGCCCAAGTTGTGAACCCTCTCTGAGGGGGTCAATAATTCCCCCCCCCCCAGGGTAATGGATGGACGGATGGAATTGTCCTTGGGAGGCAGGACCCACAGCCACTCCGTCTTGTCTGGATTGAGTTTGAGCTTGTTGACACCCATCCAGACTCCAACAGCCTCCAGGCACCGGCACATCATTTCCACTGCTTCGTTGACTGGACAACTGACTCATATTTATTACGATTGTAGTGTCCCATAGTTATGTGATGACTTTCTGACAATCAACCTTCTGACAAGCCATGGAGGAATCAGATTCACTTAATAACCATGTTACTAACTTAGCAATTACAGCAATTCATTTAACAACTGCAACAAAAAATGGGACTTAACTCACCTAACAACCGGCTCAGCAGCAGAAATTTTGGGCTTAATTGTGGTCATAAGTCAAATACTATGTGCACACGACTTTCATTATTCTAGTTCACGATAGTACAACAATATTAAGTGATGCATTTCTTTTAACTGTGATTTGTTGAATCATAAATCAAAATTAATTACTTCTATACCTACACTAAGCCAAAATTAAATAAATCAAATAACGGTTTAATGAGATATGAGAACCTAACCAGTAATTTATCCTTCTGCTATCTTCCAAGAAAAAAAACAGCAGTCTGACCCTAAGTGCACTTATGCAAACAAAAACAGAAGAAAAAAATAGGGGTAATGATGATGAAACAAACTTCCAGCTATCAACTGTAGGCTGACTCAGCACCTTCAGTATACCAAGCCCAAATTGGAAGTAGAGCGTTTTATTGTGCTCCACCCTTTATGCACTTAGAACACTGTTGTTTACATCAAATGATCACTCTTGCCATATAGTAATTTGGTTTCTATAGAAATCAAGCTGAATCCTTTTAGCCTAACTTTTTTAAAAAAATAAATTTAATATATGCAGAGAAAACAAAATTGCTGTAGCTTTGAGCTTTTCAGTGGCAAAACTATCACAGGTAAAATAAATCATTAAGAGCGCTCCACCATTATTTACAAATTTTGGAAGCCATATAGAAACTATTTATCCCACAAGGAACTATATTTGTGCATATTTATTATTTATGTATTTAGTTTATGGCAATATACATCAGCCAGGAAACCCCAGTTTTAATACAGAGGAGTTGTTGGCTGCTAAAATGTTCAGTTCACAGTCATACAATATCCAGAGGATGATGTAACTGTGCTCAGAATGTCATCTATTGCTTTTTCCCTCCAATGGTTTTACTTTGCATTCAGGCAGATCCAGTATCAGTTGGATACGTACTTTCCACCCAAAGTACTTTTCCTATCAAAGTGGTACCTATTTATCCATTTGCATGTAGCGTGTTTTTGAACTGCTGAACTGTCAGAAGCTGAGGCAAGTGACAGGAGGTCATTCTTTAAATCCGTGAACAATCACATCTTTTTATTTACCCCTTGTGACTAGAGGAATAGAGACAAACTTTTGGTCAACCCAACTCCATGTGATCAACTCATTACCAGTCCTCTTGCCCTCAACCCATTTGGGCTGGTCAGACAAACTCCCCAAGTCACGAAATAGCTTCTGGGAGAACACCAAGAAGTCCATTTAGTTAATTAGAGCCTCCCACATTAGAGACTCTTCTGAATTTATTGTTACTTTGAGAAAGAAGGAACTTTGAAAGTTTCCCTCTTTATTAGCAGTTTTCTAGACCCTGCTTTGTAGCTCTCACATCAGCATTTGGGAATAAAGTGGAATTTTTTTAATATAAAAAAATGAAATAGTGATAACACTAAGAATTATATATTCTTTATTCTGCTTTGAAGTCTTCTCTAAGTGGTTTACAAAGTCAGAATATTGTCCCCAGCAATCTGAATCTTCTAATCTAAAACAAGGATCCCCAACTTTTGAAACTTTAAGACCTGTGGACTTCAACTCCCAGAAGGAGTTGAAGGTTATGGGCAGAATTAGCCTGCAACACTGTATTTTAACCACTGAGCCACCACTAAAATGCAAGTTACTAGGCTGCAATATTTAATTGCATCAATGATCCCATTGGAAAAGAAAAATAAATCTAAAAATAACTGGAGTTATTACCAAAAACATTATACAGTATATCTTTCTTTCCCTGCTCTGTATCTATGGCTAGAACTGGTCACAGTCTGTATGCAACAGAAATAATCTGATAAAACAAGCATGACTGCTTTTTTTTTTTTGCCAGAATGAATTGTTAGGTTGTTACATTAAAATCACTTGTGTGACACCCACACCCACCCACCCACACACACACACATGATACACGGGCAGAAATGTATGCATCCTAGGCTTCTTTTGCACCAATATTTTAAAAAATAGTATTAAAAATTGAAGTTGGCATGTTGTCAAGTAAAATTATTTCCAAAGCATTCTTATAATCTGCGATTTTCGGGCAAAGGTACTCACAAACAGTTTCACACTGATATAATATAATATCTGATCACATAATAATATTTATGTAATCTCTAAGAATAGACATCAAACTGATAGCATATATTCAATTAAAAATGCTGATATGCTTTATAGAACAAACAAATACTGTAATGTAAGACTTCAAGCCGCTCAAAAATCATTTAATTATTAATTTTTTTGTTGTTGCTTCAAGAACAGTGAGGGCTGACAACTTTACATCAAAAGTTCTCTGAGTGATCTGCTGTCTTTCAATTTGCAATAGATTTTTATGCTGACTTTTTGGTGTTTGTCAGTAAGGAACAGCCAATGCTAATGCTAATCAAAGTGATTATAATAGCTGTCCAAGAAGAAAAGAAGTACTAATGAGAATTTAGTCAATTGTCATTTCAGATTTTCATTAATTCTGTTATTTGTCACTTGCTTCTATCTTTTGACAGAGGACAATTATGCCAGCTGCTATTTGAATAGAGGCTGTCCGGCTACATTTGAATAGATTTTGTCTTCATTAGCACTTTGTGTAAATTCATCCAGAGAGGGTTCTTTCACATTGTCATTAAGCAAGTCGAATTTATGCTATCATTCAGAGTGCTAAAGGAAAATATTACAGATGTCTTACAGTTTTAGAAATTATTTCTTTCATTTGAATCCCATTTTAAGTCCCTCTTGATTAGCTCAAAAATTATTAGCCAAATAACAATTTCAAATTAACATAAATTCTTTCCTATCTTCATGTTTGCCTATTGCACTGTACTGACATTGTTTATTATAAAAAGTTATATTAATTTAAAATTGGAAATTATTGAATATTAACTATCCTTGCATATGTCACCCCAATCTGCTCAGAGCAAAATGTATAAAGGTTCATGCAAAATAAAGTATCATAGTACTGGTAAGAAAAATAATTTAAATGTTTAAGCATTTTTCAAAAAGAGTCTTGCTTGCCTTATATGTTCAAGAGACAGATTTATCTATTGTAATATTGCCTTAATACACTATTCCATGCTCAGATCAGTAGCCAACTTCTTTGGTTTCAAAGAAATTGATGCTTTTAGTTTAGCACTCCTAACTCAGAATTTGAGAAAAATGAAATTCAATTGATTTTCATTCATCTGTGCTAATGGGTCATATGTTCCTTTAAACATTCTAAGCAAATATTTACTGTAGCATGTTAATAGGCCATTATTAGTCTGATCCTGAAAAAATCTATGCAAGTAGTCCTTAAGTTATGACCACAATTGAGTCCAAAATTTCTGTTGCTAAGTGAAACATTTATGAATTTTGGTTTTATTTTATTACCTTTCTTGTCCCATCTGTTAAGTAAACTGCTGCAATTGTTAAGTTAGTAACATGGTTGTTAAGTGAATCTGGCTTTCCCATTGAATTTGCTTGTCAAAATGTCACAAAAAAGGATCACGTGTCATAAATATGAGTCATTTGCCAATTGTATCAATTTTGATCCTGTGACCAAGAGGATGCTGAAATTGTCATAAGGGTGAAAAATGGTCATAAGTCACTAAATGAATTGTTGTAAGTTGAGGACTTAGGATGCAATTTAGGATACAATTTACTAGGAAATCTTAAGGAAATTTGAAGGCAAACCATTTGTGGATAGTAGCCAGAAAAACAATATGAACATGCCCCTGGTTTCATCAGGAATTGAGGTTGATTATAGAGAAACTTTCTTTAATGAAAAATAGACAGGATTAGGTACCACATTCAGAGACATACTTTTTAATATACAATCATACATACGCATCCAAGTTATTGAACCATGTTAGTTAGTAGATTCTTTTTAATGTGATGTACCTACATATTACTCACTCACTCACTATGTTATATACAGTGGTACCTCTACTTACGAACTTATTATTATTATTATTATTATTATTATTATTATTATTATTATTTTATTGGATTTGTATGCCGCCTCTCTCCATAGACTTGGAGCGGCTAACAACAGTGATAAAAAACAGCATGTAAGAACTTAACTCATTCTATGACCAGGTTCTTAAGTAGAAAAGTTTGTAAGAAGAAGCAATTTTTCTCATAGGAATCAATGTAAAAGCAAATAATGCATGCGATTGGGGAAACCACAGGGAGGGTTGAGGCCCTATTTTCTTCCAGGAGATTCCTAGAGAGGCCCCATGGAGGCTTCTCCCTGCCTTTTCCAGCCCTTTTTCCTCCCAGGAGATTTCTAGAGAGGCCCCATGGAGGCATCTCCCTGCCTTTTTCCTGTTACAGTTTCAGAGGCTCAAGTTTGTAAGTGGAAAATAGTTCTTAAGAAGAGGCAAAAAATCTTGGACATCCGGTTCTTATCTAGAAATGTTTGTAAATACAAGCCTTCATAGGTAGAGGTACCACTGTATATTTGTTTTGGTTTGAATATCATTTAGGTTGCATTGTTTACGGATGATGAGTTCTTTTTTGATATAATCTGTAAAACGTCATGCTTCAAACCAGTGTTTCCCAACCTTGGCAACTTGAAGATATCTGGACTTCAACTCCCAGAATTCCCCAGCCAGCATTCGCTGGCTGGGGAATTCTGGGAGTTGAAGTCCAAATATCTTCAAGTTGCCAAGGTTGGGAAACACTGCTTCAAACAATGCTGCTCATTTCAGAATGGTTACTGCAAACTAAAAGGCTTGGAAACTTCAATTTGCAACCAGAGATATGACATACTTAAGAGGAGGATCTTATGTGAAATGTCATTCCAAATTGGCATATTTCATTTATTATTTTATTATAATTTGTCAAGCATGTATGAGAAAACAGTTGTAAGTATTAACCTAACATATAAATATATAAACATATTTGTATAAGGAGGTAAAATATATGTGTAAGAAAGGAGTATGAATAATGGGAAAGTTAGGAAAGGGGAGATAGGCATCCTGATGTGCTTATGAACGCCCCTTTTTCTTACATGTTAGTTGCTAGTATCTGTTTTGTTAGCAAAATGCAAAATTTAGCCTCATCTTTCAAAAATACAATTACAGTTTCCTATCAGGGACCAGGGGGAAAAAAAGCAATTGAACCAGATGCCTTCAGAAAAACACCAGCTGCAATTTGTGGATTTAAAATAGGTTTTTTTCAGATTTACATGCAGCTCACAAGCCAAGTCAAATTGATCTAATGCAGAAGGTTTTCAAACTTTTTTATTTCCTTTCAGTCAGGCCCTTTGTGTTTGATAGAAGAAATCAGTGCTGGATTTAGGAGGCCAAGGGTGCTTATAGATAGATGGCCACAAAAATACATTTCTTTCACAGAAAATACAGGCCTAAAAACTCCCCCCCCCCTCAAAAAAAGCAAACATCACTTAAAAAACAAAAAATGATGGCCATCTGATTGGTGTTCCTTCTCAACTTGTTATTCAGGACATTTTATGGATGTTATCAAAGCCCCTACTTTTTTTTCTCTGTGTGGAACTTTTCCTTTTATGAGTTTAATTAGTACAGTTTGTTTTCATAGTGATTCACAATTCTTGCAATTGTTTGCATTGCTGATTCAGTGCATTGAGAAGTGAAGGCCAAATCATTGTTCCTGATATATGTGCCCAGATGTAAGATATCGTATTTTTTGGTGTATAAGACACACCTTTTTTCTTCAAAAAAGTGCATAAAAAACTGGGTGCATCTTATACATTGAATGCTGGGGGGGGGAGTTGGGTAGTGGTCAGCAGCGGCAACAGCAGCCTTCCTGTGCTTAGCCAGCTGTTCCCGAGGCCATCTGGCAACCCTTGGCTGCCGGATGGCCTCGCTTCCCTCCCCGCGGGAGACAGGAGGGGGGATTCCCTTGCTTCCCTCCATGTGGGAGACGGAGGGATTCCCTTGCTTCTCTCTCTGTGAAAGACAGACAGGTGTTGACCAAGGAGCCCTCCTGGCAGGCCAAAAAGCAGTTCAGGTGAGCACCTGTGGCCGGGCAGGGGCCACCTCTCCCTGGCTGAGGAATTTCCTCTGTCTTTTGCTTCAGCATCAGGGAGAACACAAGCAGTTTCTGCACCACTTTCAAAGCCTCCTGCATTATTGATTCTCTCTCTGGAAACCCTGTTTCTCCCGCCCCCCACCCCCATTTCAGCCTGCGCTCCAAAAGTGCTTTTCCCACTGTTTATGACTGGTGCTCTTCTCTTGGCGTGGGGAGAACGGAGGTTCTCAGACGTCCTCTGCCACCACGTCATCTTTTGCCTGGCCGAAGAATACCAGAAGCTCCTGTGGCCACCCTGTATGGAGCTTGAGGGCAGCGCTCTTTCACTTCAACAGCCCTCTCCAAATCTCATTAAACACAAATAAAGATGACCTACTAGCAGATCTCCCCTCAGATGCACCAATGAACAAAAATACAATCAGAAGATATATAGATGAGGTTCACAGAGAATATGAACTTTTACATGAAACATTCTAAAAGCTGTTCCATTTTTTTCAATATTTATTTGGAAAAATGTATTCTTAATACAAATTGCAAAAAGGGTCAAAAATAAAAATAGCCAGAGTATTTTGCTGACACTTCAATTTCTGTGCCAAAAATATTTTTATTAATTAATGCAGTATTTTCCCCCTATTCCTTCAGTTTGATTTTTAGTTTTCTGTTATCCGTATTTACTACCTAATAGTAAAACATTTCATCTAGATGGTTTAGCATCTTTTTGGATGATAGACATATTGTTCTAAAGGCAGAAACATATAAACAGTGCTTTAATTTCTTAGGATTACAGTACTACTTTTTTTCTCTGCTTTGTGGGACATTTTTAAGAATAGAATAGAATAGAATAGAATGAATGGAGTGGAGTGGAGTGGAATAGAATTCTTTTATTGGCCAAGTGTGGTTGGACACACAAGGAATTTGTCTTTGGTGCATATGCTCTCAGTGTACATAAAAGAAAAGATACACTTTTCAAGAATCATGAGGTACAACATGTAATGATTGCCATAGGGGTCAAATAAGCGGTTTTTGGGTGAAACTTGACTTTGTTCTTCAAACCTGGCAAGTTTAAGGCTTGTGGACTTCAACTCCCATTCATAAGGTAGCATGACTGGTGGAGGAATTCTGGGAACTGAATTCCACAAGTCTTGAAAGTGTCAAGTTTGAAGTTTATAAAAAGTATTCTGCTACACTGGTATTTTATTAAACAATATAATACTACACCATTTGGTTCAGAATACTTTTTTCCTTGTTTTCTTTCTCTAAAATCTGGGTGCGCCTTATATACCGGTGCGTCTTATATGCCGAAAAATACAGTATATGGCTATTTATTTATAAATTGAAGAATGTAAGGTATTTCTCTTCAGTAAGTGAAAGTTTTCCAGACTACTAACTCAAAACAAGTGAGAGTTGATGCAAAACTTCCCCCAGGGAAAATACTTTCATAGAATATGAGTATTTGCTGCAAAAGGAATAAAGCAGGAATTTCAGACTATGGGATAAAAGGAGGGCAACCTAACCCTTTTCTGTTAAAGAATTTTGTTGATCAAAAGAACCATTTTGGAATTTGTTCATGGAGGACAAATGTTATCCATATATAATTTTTTTCTATTATACTGCATTTGAGACTAATTTTTGTGCCATGCTGATAAATTTATTTTATTTATTTTATTTATTAGATTTGTATGCCGCTCCTCTCCGCATACTTTATAAGTAATATTTTACATCTTAGATTTGTTTTATTAGAAAGCATTTATATTCAATCTAGTTGTATATTCAATTTTTACCTCTACTTAGTTACTGGAGACTTCTACTTCATCTTATTTTGTTTCAGAAAAATAACAGAAACTAAGGAATAACAATCAATAAATAGGGTGAAAACCATATGGGAGTAAGATTCTGCAAAACCCACCATTTACTACAGACCTCTGATTTAAAAGCAGTGGGAACAGCAAATGCACAACCACCAGGCACAACATCATGTTATATATGTGCACAGCAGCTATGCCAGCAGGATTTTACCCCATCCTGACGTTGTCCAGATGTGTGGATTATAGGGTAGGGCATGGGATAGATTAAAATAATCAAGATAGCAACTTGAACAGAGAGGTGAAGTGCCACCTGTGCATTGGCATTGCAAACATCTCCAAAGGGTAAATCCTGCAATCATAGCTGCCACCTTGACTTTTCAAATTGGGCAAAAAATTCCTTTGTAGAGGAATATCATTGGCAGAATGCCTAGGGAAAACATTAAATCATCTTTCATCAAAGTGCTAATGGATGCAGAGGTAACAATAAGACAAAACATAAGGATTAAATAGGTAAAATAGAAATACGGAAATAGATTCTACTTTGTTAGCATAGCATAAATTCTGGTAGGAAAGTTGTCTCATGGATATAATACAATACAGCTCATTCACTGTTTTATTAATGTTAGCTTCATTTGACATTCATAGCTTATGATAAAGAAAGTGAAATAGTTAAGGTGCTGTAGTAAATCTGGTTTAAATAAGGGCAAGACAGTTCTTCTTAGCCCAATCTACCTCGTAGATTGAATTTGGAAAAATTGGAGGAAAAAATCTTATATAAATTATCTTCATTCCCAGGGTAAAAAAGAAAATTAACAAATAAATATAAATAAAATAAAATCATAACTCATATAGAATTGATATTTATAACCTAGCCACAAATCAACCAGAATATCTCCAGGACCGCCTTCTGCTGCACGAATCCCAGCGACCAATTAGCTCCCACACAGTTGGCCTTCTCCGGGTCCCGTCGACTAAACAATGTAGTTTGGCGGGTCCCAGGGAAAAAGCCTTCTCTATGGCGGCCCCGACCCTCTGGAACCAGCTGCCCCCTGAGATTAGAACTGCCCCCACCCTCCTTGCCTTCCACAAACTCCTTAAGACCCACCTCTGCCGTCAGGCATGGGGGAACTGAAATATCTTCCCCAGGCCTATACTGTTTATGTATGGTGTTGTGTGCATGTTTTTAAACTATGGGTTTTTAGCTTTCTAATTGTTGAATTTGTATTATATATTGTTTTCTGTTACTGTTGTGAGCCGCCCCGAGTCTGCGGAGAAGGGCGGCATACAAAATAAATAAATAAATAAATAAATAAATAAATAAATAAATAAATAAATAAATAAATAAATAAATAAATAAATAAATAAATAAATAAATAAATAAATAAATAAATAAATAAATAAATAAATAAATAAATAAATAAAATAAAATAAAATAAAATAAAATAAAATAAAATAAAATAAAATAAAATAAAATAAAATAAAATAAAATAAAATAAAATAAAATAAAATAAAATAAAATAAAATTTGGCCAGCAGTTTTAGATGAATTGATTTAGCATTAATTTTACATCCAGTGCTAGACTAAATCCTCAGGAACCATAACATGAGCATCTATTGTT
This sequence comes from Erythrolamprus reginae, assembly GCF_031021105.1. Lineage (NCBI taxonomy): Eukaryota > Metazoa > Chordata > Lepidosauria > Squamata > Dipsadidae > Erythrolamprus > Erythrolamprus reginae. The sequence goes on along the minus strand of NC_091963.1, from coordinate 38,942,556 downwards.
TAGACTGAATTCCAAAATTCTGCAGATTGATCATGGGGAAAAAATTGTTTAATCTATAAAGCCACACAACAGAGTGAATCTAGGAACAATTTCTGTAGTTGGGATTTGTGTGTGATACACTTGACTTGTTGATTTACTTGTGAGGCCTAACATTACAACACTGAACTGAACCTCTATGGGGATGCTTTGGATCTGCAGTTCCACTATAGCAATTTCTGGCACCCAGCACTTGACAGTTTCATTTACTTTGATCAATGCAATAACTAAAGCCTATTCACCGGTATGTACATATATTTTCAAGGGTCACTTGCCTTGAAGAATAAAAAAGAATCCAAGTTACCTTGCACAGAGCAACAAACACCTGTCAATTAGACAAAAAACAAAACAAACACCACCACCCCCATACATACATAAAATTCAGTAATCTTTTGTCATTATTTTTTTTTCTTTCAAAGAATTGACAACTTAACATTAAATTGCTACATTGGCTCTCTTACTGCAATGACAGTATTAATTTTGACTTTAAAACAAAGAATCATCCCATGCAGTTTGTTGATTTTTATCTTAACACATTATGTGGTAGAAAATACATTGGAGCTACAAGTTTCAAATCTACTTTGAATATGAATGAAATCAACTTGATTTACTTCTGCATATTCACAAAAGAATAGAAAAGGATATTGTCAAAATGATTACATTACCATTTTTTCTCCTGTAAGTCAGTGAATGGAGAATAATTTTAAGAACTGTTATTGAAAAGCAGAATAAAAAGTAATCACTTATTAAGAGAATGATTTGAAAAGCATAAATAATGAATTTAACTTGTCTGAACTTCTCAGATGCAGATCAGTTATCAAGTAAACTAGAATTTGCAAATTTAAGGATTTTTCCAGTTGCCTTTTATCAGTTCAGAAGAACAGCTGTGTTAAGCAACATTTTAATCTTCTGAGAAAAATATGTTATCCTGCAGACATCATGGAGATCCTTAGAGACATTCTCAAAGTAAGTCAAAGTTGTAAGAGACAATGTCTTTTTTTTTGAAATTGCACAATGGGAAACATTGCAAAATGGTAAGAAAATTAGTGAATGTTATCTATCTATCTATCTATCTATCTATCTATCTATCTATCTATTTATTTATCTATCTATCTATCTATCTATCTGACTTCTATGCTGGCCTACTCCCAATAGTTAAGACATAAATTACATGACATTGGTAAAACAATTCCCAAAGGAGAATACAATGCTGTAAACACTACACTATATTAACACATTCGTGTAGAATAAATCTTGATCCATAAGAAATCAGATAGTTGGATACATTTTCAAAGCTGTTCAAGAACCTTACAATTCTAAAAAATTTCATTAGTATAACTAATAGCATTTTACTTGTCATAGCAAGCCAACATCTTGCCCCTGCCCTCCCAAATATGTTGATTGCATTGTGTTTTGTCACCAAAAACTCTTAAGAAAAGTATAATTTTAATTACTTTCATAAATAACAGATCATGGCCTATCCTGGGCTTGCAGGAAGCTATTCTAGAGCAATGGAGCCACTCAGAAAGTCAATCTCCTATCATTTCATTCCACAAATTTACTTCTCCATCCAGGACCAGCCTGGAGAGAAACCTATAATCAGTGCAATATTTGTGTCATTTGCTAGTTTGCATCAATTAGCAGCTCATCACCCACAATCTATACCAGTAATGGGTTCTAAAACCATTGCTGCTGGTTCCTGCACATGCAATGCTTCTGTGAATCCACAGAAGAGTCCCAGGTAGGTAAGCGGAGCCTCTCACCACCACCATTACCAGTTCATACAGTAACCCACCACTGATCTATACCTTGGAGTTTCTGAATTATCTTCAATGGCAGCACTTTCACTGAACTGTACTAGTTTATTTGGGAATGGCATAACTAATGTACTTATGCTTAATCCATTAAAGGTTGTATAACCTTGACCGAAGATCAGTGCACTCCTTCTATCTTGGATGGTTGTCGTCTTCCACTGTGTGTAGCTTCAGGAAGATGTACATGGAGGGGTTAGGGAAGAAGAGGACATCCACCTAGCCAGCCAGATCAACTGAATCAAACCTGGTGATCAATGGGGTGACAGAGGTCACAGACAGATCACCCTCACATCCAATAAAGCTCATATTTGGGTGACCAATTAATATATGCGTCCAGGAGGACCCCAAGTATCATTTCTGAATCAGAAATCAGAAGTATCAGAAGTTTTCTGAATAAACAATTGCATCTTGTTAGGATTCCTTCTAAGCTTGTACCATCCCATTGGGACCTTTTCCAGGTAGCATTTATACTGTATCTTCTGCTTCAGCCTGACTAGACATTTGCAAAGAATATTGGCATATAGAAATCAAAATCTTTATTATGGCTCTTAGACCACATGATATCAATATACAGACAATACCTCACCCCAACAAAGAGATTTCCTCTCTCCATAGTTTCAGGATAGTTTCAGGTACATTTGTAAAGAAAATGGAGAAGGAAGCCAATTCCTAAGATATCCACAAGTCTCAAAGAGCTCAACCTTTCTTTAATGAGCTGAGAAGTGTCTATGGAGATTCTCAGTCTTCCATATTACAGTTTTCCCAAAAGTACTGTTCAAAAGGGAAGTGAAACTTTTGGGGTGTTTTTTTCTTTGAAAATGCTTTGCTTCTCATCTAAGAAACTTTTGCAGTCTGGCTGCAATATTGAGAATGGTGGGGAGCCACCATTCTCAATATTTTTTTAAAATTTAATTGGCACTTTTCTATGGCCTTCTTCTAGTAGGTTGTAGAGTTGTCATCCTCTGTTCTAAAGAAACAAAACAGGCCATTTCCCGTTGACTTTACAACAGGAGGAAAAACAATGTTAGGAGGAAACCAAATAAATCAGGACTTTTGTTACAGTGTTTTCTCCCCTTTTCTCCAGGCTTAATAAAAAGCCATTTGGCCACCTGCTTAAGTCCCTGGAATGAATGTAACAATTTTGCTCCTACTAGAAAATCAGTCCTCCCATAAATCCTGTAGGCCAGTTTCCGTCCATTTGCTTTTTTTCTCCTAAACCACTCTGTTTTATTTTTCCTCCATTCATCTTATATAGGGGAGATTCAGTCCTATCTTCTACTTTGTCCCTATCTCTGACCGAGCTGAAGCTGCTAAATCATAAAGTCTATTGGAAGTAGAAATTTGCCATTTTAACAGAGGCATTTCTTACCGTTCTCTATACAGAATAACCTTGTATGCAGTGCCCAAGATGCTAAGCAAAAAATCTTTGTAATGTTGCTTTTGATTTCTTGATTTTTTTTAACATTGCACATTTTAATTTGCATTAGTATTGCATTAGTCATTTTTGTAGAAATTGCCAATCCCTACTTTTGTAATCAAAAGTATAATGCCAGTCTAGCAATGCAAAAAAATCAAGTGACATATTTTTATTTTTCAATATTAAAAAAAGTCTAAAAGTTTAGAGCTCATTCTGAACTAGCCCACCCTCTTGTTTAATGAATAAGGAACGGATGGTTATTTTCACATAGCTTCAAAGCTTTTCTCACTGTTAAGTCTCAGACTTCCAATTCCAATCTCCTTGAGCCAACCAGTAAAGGTCAGGTCTTGCAGTCCATGATCTTAACACAGTTGTAAAGCCATAGTGCCAAGTTTTGATAAAAACCTTGAGGCTATTGTGATTTATTTGGCACTTCTGCACAGAACCTGGCATTGTGGAGACTAGACACATTAAGGGTGTATCTGCTGTCATTATTAAGGAGCTCCTCTCCCTTATAAGAGATTATTATCTTGTTTGCTATGTATGCTTTTTATATTCAGCTTTTAAATCTGTTTGCATGAGGTAATAATAAAACTTAAAATATTTACTAGAATGTTCATTGTCTCTGGATCCAAAAGAGCCAATTGCCTGGGATCACTTCCCTCTTAGCAAAATAAATGTATACAAGGGCAAAAGGAAAACTTATGTGAAAAAGTTTAACATAGAGGAATAAATTGGTAGATTTCCTTTGAATTTGAGGCAGAGATTTGTGAAATGCAATTCTGAAGCAATTTGGCTACTAAAGACAACCATTTTCAAAGTGACAACTGGTAATATATAAGTACTCCCTAATGTAGGACCTCCTCAAATGCTGAAACCCAGAATGATTAGCTATGATGAGCAGGATATTCTGGAAGTTACAGGTTCAACTTATTTGAGAAAGACAATGCCTAAGGACAGCTTCTGCTCAGGCAATCTCACACTACTCACAAGAGCCTACAAAACTTTTGCCAGACCCATACTAGACTACTGCTCATCTGTCTGGAACCCATACCACATCTCAGACATCAACACCCTTGAAAATGTCCAAAGATATTTCACCAGAAGAGCCCTTCACTCCTCCACTCGAAACAGAATATCCTACAAAAATAGACTAACAATCCTGGGCCTAGAAAGCCTAGAACTACGGCGTCTAAAACACAATTTGAGTATTACCCACAAGATCATATGGTGCAACGTCCCACTGGTCAATGACTACTTCAGATTCAACCGCAACAACACAAGAGCACGCAACAGATTCAAACTTAATACGAACTGCTCTAAACTTGACTGTAAAAAATATTATTTTAATAATCGAGTTATCCAAGCATGGAACTCATTACCGGACTCAATTGTGTCAACCCCTAACCCCCAACGTTTCTCCCCTAGACTCTCCACGATTGACCTTTCCAGGTTCCTAAGAGGCCAGTAAGGGGCGTTCATAAGTGCACTGGTGTGCCTTTCGTCCCCTGTCCAATTGTCTTTCCTTTCTCTCACTTATCATATATATTCTCTTTCTTTCATATATCCTCTCCTCTAAGTTCACTTTTACCCTTATATATATTACTACATGTCTATTTTTCTTCCTATGTTTTTGTGTATTGGACAAATGAATAAAATAAATAAATAAATAAAACTTCAGCAAAGTTATTATGGCAGAGATTTTTACAAGTTAAATCCTAAGCCAAAACTCCCAAATGTTTCTGAGTCAGTGCTTATATTTGAAACGAGGTGTATCATGGCAAAATGGAATGTGCAGTCAGCATAGCTACAAAAATAAACTGTGAAGTTGCTTCCCATTTTTCTTTTAATATATCAATGTTACCTGTGAGTCAGTCCCTTCTGTTTCTTTCAGAAAGGTAAAGAACTAGACTGCAGCCATTCACCATTATTACTTTTCAAGAATGACAGCGCCGGACTTACCCGGCGGCAGGCTTTGCTGGAGGGACCGGGAGACACGGTCCCTCATGGCGGCCGCCATCTTGGATCCCGGGCGAAGTCTCGCGACGCGAGACTTCGCTCGGGAGGTCAGGCCTGATTGGCCAGGCTCCTGATTGGTCCGGGCGGGGCCTGCTTGCCCTATATAAGGGCGAGCAGGCCCGGGGCTCTCCCTTTTCGCCCGGACTGCAGAGCCTCGAGCAGACACTCGTGTCTGCTCGCGGCAGCCATTTTAAGAGCGGCCTCGTGTGCGGCCGCCATTTTGAGTGGCTGAGTCGGGCGAGAAGACTTTGTGGAAGCTGCAGAGAAGCTCAGGAGTCAGCGGAGCCAGCATCGGCTGGTCTCCGCTCTGGTTTGGAGCCTTAGTCGCCCCGGTGGTCGGGGGTCTTGGGGGGCTTTTCTTTTGGTGGCAGGGGTACCTGGGAGGGTGCGGCCCTGCTTATAAAGGGCCTAGGTGCCAAGCGGTGGGCAGTGAGGCCTTGCTGCCACCGCTGGTTGGGGGAGGGGGAGGTTCGTCCCCTTGTGTTTGCATTGGTGAGGCCTGCTGCATTGGGCAGGCCTCGCTTCGTGGGTGTAGGCCTTGGGGTTGTTCCCTCTTCCTTTTTCTATTTCCTGTAAAAATAGAATATACTGTTTAGGCACATGGCCCCTAAAAAGCGGCAAGCGCAGGCCCCTCCGGCCCCACCGGTGGCGCGGCCTAGGAGGGTTGCCAGGCCGTCTGCCCGGGCTCGGGCTGCGGCAGTTGGGCCCCCGGGGGTGGTCCCGGTGGTGGTGGGGGGGTCTTATGCCCACGGTCCCTCAACCAGATGTTTCCCCTTCTCTTTCTTGGGCTAGGGTCCTGGAGCGGATCGATGAGCTGGAGCGGTGGTGGTCGGGTGCTGGCCCGGAGGGGCTTCCCATGACTGCTGCCGCAGCCTGGGGTGCCGACCCCGAAGAGGAGCCGGCCCAGGAAGGGCAGGTTGCCCACACCACGCAGCTGGCACACACCGTGCAGATGGCCCCGGCGGGGCAGATGGCCCAGTCGGGGCAGTGGTCATCGTTGCAGGGACCATCAAGGATGGGTCCCCCGTGGATGGCTTCTACCCCTTACGGGGCAGGTGAGGTCGCACCACACGTAGGCACTTCACCGCTCCTTCCCGTGCAGGGTCCCGGGTTCATCCCGCCTGCATTGGGGAGTGGCACCAGCTTCATGGGGGCTGCTGCGGGCACCTGTGGACAAGTCTGGTCCCCGCCGGCCCCGCCAGTAGGGGCCCCGGGGGCATCTTTCCCGCCTGGGGCGGGGGTGGGGGGTTGGATCCCTCCTCAGTCGGCCATTATGCCACCGCCCCCTTTTGTGTATCCATCGGGGCTTGGTGTGCTGGGATCGGGGGCCACCACGGTGTGGGACCCGTTCGCCAGCATCAAGCCTGGGGCCATCCCTTGTGGGTTGCCCGCGACGCCTTTAGGTTACCATCTTCACCCGTCGGTGAAGGAGGCAATATGGCGGGGGGAGTATGTCGACCTTTTCTCCATTTTAAACAGGGAGGTCCCTAAACAGGACAAGGAGGTGGTACCTGGGGAGAAGGTTAAGAAAACAAAGGTCACAAAGTGTTTCAGCTCTTGGCTGTACGCTTTTCTGACCTTTGCGTCGGTAGTAATTCAGAGGCAGCCGGGAAGGGCCGCTGCCTTGCTGAAATATATCGACCTCATTGCGAGGGCCCACTTTGAATATGGGGGAACGATATGGAGGCATTACGATAAGGGGTTCAGGATGCGTATTGCCCATGACCCCTACTTGCCCTGGGATATGGTGGTTCCGGACCTTTGGTTCCAGGCCACGCATATGTCGGGGAGGGAGGGCTGTGATAGGACCGATAGCGGTCACTTTATGGAAGAGGAGCCCGTGACGCCCACGCCGGCCAAGGCCGTGGCGGGCGTCATCGGGAAAGGGGCCTCTTTGGTGTGCCACGAGTTCGCTGCAAAGGGGGCGTGTTTTCGTCCCTTTTGCAGGTTTCGTCACGCATGCGGGAGTTGCGGGGGGAACCATTCCGCAGCCGTGTGTCCCCGCCCCAAGAAGGGGGCGGAAAAGAAGGGCGGGGGTCCCCCAAAGCCTCCCCCACCTGTTGGGGTAAAGGGGCCCAGCCCAATCAATTTGCGAGTGCTTGAGGGTTGGTTGGGAGACTACCACCCTCGCCCGAGAGCGGACGCTCTCTGGCTAGGTTTCTCAGAGGGGTTTCGGATCCCTTACATGGGTGTTAGGAAGGCCTTCATGTCTGACAACCTTAGGTCGGTTGGTGGTCATGAAGACATTGTTAGGGAGAAGATTCGGAAGGAGGTGGCCGAGGGCAGGGTCCTCGGGCCCTTCCCGGAACCGCCCTTCACGAGTCTTCGTGTGTCTCCCTTAGGTGTGGTCCCCAAAAAGGCGAGTGGTGAATTTAGGTTGATTCACCATTTGTCTTTTCCAAAAGGGGAGTCAGTGAATGATTTCATTCCTGACGAGCTGTGTTCAGTCCGGTATGCATCCTTTGATGCAGCCGTGACTATGGTTAGGAAGGGTGGGGTGGGAGCCCTTATGGGTAAATGCGACATTAAGTCGGCATTCTGGCTCCTCCCCATACACCCAGACGACTTTGAGCTGTTGGGCTTCCATTTCGAGGGGGGTTATTACGTGGACAGAGCCTTGCCCATGGGTTGCTCTGTCTCGTGCTCTCTTTTCGAGAGTTTTAGCACCTTTTTGGAGTGGGCGCTCAGGAGGCAAAGTGGTCTGGGTACTGTCGTTCACTACCTTGATGATTTCCTGTTGGCGGGGCCTGCGCTTTCGGAGCAATGTTTTGCTCTGATGCGGGACTTCGAAGCCCTTTGTGCTCAATTAGGGGTGCCTTTAGCCTCTGAGAAGACCGAAGGCCCCGCTACCAGGATTACCTTTCTGGGTATTGAATTGGACTCAGAGGAGCAATCTTCCAGATTGCCCCTAGAGAAGTTGGTCAAGATTAAAAGGAAACTTGATGAGGTGCTGGGCTGCCGGAAGGTGACCCTACGGCAGCTTCAGGAATTGGCAGGCATTCTTAATTTTGCCTGTCGGGTAGTTGTTCCTGGTAGGGCTTTTTCCAGGAGGTTGTATGACGCGATGAAGGGGCTCCGTTTGCCCCATCATCGTACCCGCCTCTGCGCTGGGGTCAGGGCTGACCTCGGCGTGTGGCGGGATTTCTTGGTCAGGTTTAATGGTTTGTCTTTCTGGCGGCACGAGCTTCTTTTGGAAGCTGAGTTGCAGCTCTGCTCTGATGCCGCGGGGACTTGTGGTTTCGGGGTGGTGTTAGGTGACCAGTGGTGCTGGTCGGCATGGCCTCCGGAATGGAGTGCCTCTTCGTTGGTTAAGGACCTGACGTTCTTGGAGCTCTTCCCCTTAATAGTGGCCTTAGAGCTTTGGGGGGAGCAGTTTAGGGACAAGACCGTGCACTTTTGGTGTGACAACCTAGCGGTTGTCCATGTGGTGAATGCCCTGTCCTCGAAGAGCGACAGGGTCATGCGGCTTGTCCGCCATTTTGTGCACAGGTCCTTGTCTCTAAACGCATTGTTTTTGGCTAAGCATGTCCCCGGGTTGGATAACGGGGTCGCTGATGCCTTGTCCCGTGGTCAGTTGTCCAGGTTTCGGACCCTGGCCCCGTGGGCCCGAGAGGTGCCAGAGGAGTTCCCCGGCCACCTCTGGAGTCTGGGAGGGATCCAGAGTGGTGGAGAGACGAGGCATCCCGGGCAATCCCCTTGTCTGTAGCGCCCGGCACCCTTAGGGCATACCAGCATGCGGGTAAGGAGTTTGGGGATTTCAGGCAGGGCAGGGGTTACCAGCTTAGCTGGCCTGTCCCTGTAGAGCACCTGGCCGAGTTCTGCGTCCAGCTTAGGCAACATGGCCTGTCAGTTAGGACGATCCGGTCCAGGTTAGCCGGCCTCGCCTTTCTGTCCAAGGCGGGGGGGTTTGCAGATTTTTCGGGTAACTTTCGCATCCGGAAGGTGCTGGAAGGCTGGATGTGGGAGCAAGCGGGGGCCCCTGGTGACACTCGTCGGGCTCTGACGGTGGAGCAGCTGTCTTTAATCAACGTGGTTTTTGGCAGTCTGTGTTCCTCATTGTACGAGGCCCGTCTTTTTTGGGCAGCGACTTGTGTCATGTTTTTTGGGGCCCCTTAGGGTCAGCGAGGCCTGGCCTCAGCTCAGGCTGACAATTCGCTCCGTGCATTCCAGTACGCTGATCTGGCCTTTAGACAAGGGGGGGTGTCCCTTGTCGACAGGCGGTCTAAGACAGATCAGCTACGCAGAGGGGTTACCATCTAACTTAGTGCGGCCGCCGACCAATCGGTGCGTACGGTGGCCGCCCTACAGCTTTATTGTGGTCTGCGGGGGTCAGGTCCGGGGTACCTGTCTAGGCATGGGGACGGTACCCCTCTGACCCGTTTACAATTTAGGGCGTTAGTATCCAGGGCAATGGCCCTGGTGGGCATGGATCCCGCCGGGTATGGAACGCATTCGTTCCGTATCGGCGCCGCCACTAGCACGGCACCTTCTGGTTTCCCGGCCCAGTGGATTCGGGAGATCGGCCGCTGGCGGTCAGTGGCATATTTGGGTTATGTTAGGCCCGCTGAGGATCCTAGGCAGGACTTAGGCTAGGTAACCTCTCTGTGTGTGTGTCCTCTTGCAGGTCCCCTGGCTAACGTGATACCGACGGCGCTGCTGTATGGCCACAGCAGGATTTTCTGGGCCGGCCGCCTGGCGGCCAGGAGCGCCGTCGGGACCCAGCTGTCCCTGGGGCAGTGGGTCAGGTTGCCTGGATGGGCCGGAGAGGTATGCGGTGGGAGGGTCTCCTACCGGCGTGGCTGGGCGGTTCAGCATTCTGTGGCTGCGCCCGGCAGTATGGGGGGCGGCTCCTCGGAGTCGTGCCCAAGTGGGTTTGGGTGGGCAGCGTCCTGTGGCCGCACCCAGGTGGCAGGTATTGCACTTAGGTGGCAATGACCTGTGCATACTGGGAGGCCCGGCGCTGATCATCCAGGCACGCGAAGACCTGCGAAGGCTTCGCGAGGTATGGCCCACCACGTGAGTGGTGTGGTCAGAAATATTACCTAGGTTTGTGTGGAGGGACGCCTCTTCCCTTAGGGCCATTCACCGGGCTAGGCGACGGGTGAATAGGGCTATGGGTAAAACAGTTAGGGAACTAGGTGGGTTTGTAGTGCCCCATCCCCTTATCACAATAGACCGGCCATGGCTTTACTGGGCCGATGGCGTTCACCTGTCTGAGCGGTGGAACGCCATTTTCTTACAGGACCTGCAGCGGTCTCTGCATGAGCTGGCGCAGCTAGAGGGGGGAGTCGGGGGGCCAAGATAGAGATCTGACCCCCACTCCTGTGGCAGGTTAGGGGCGGAAAACTGGGGTGGTTTAGCAACCGCGCGTTCTCCCTTGGGCATCTTTGGGGATGATTGACAGGTTCTCCACAAGCTCATGGAGGGAGTTTCTGCCTGAGCAGCTGGGGGGAACCTGTCTTTGGGTCCTGCACCTTTAATTCCCGGATTCGGGTTAGCTGGTGGGACCCTCCTCATGCACAGCATGGCAGGGTCGCAGGTGACGGCCTGGCCCTCACCTGGACTTGCATCGAGATACGCCCATGAGTTGCCCAGGAATGTTTTTTGGCATAACGTCATTTCCGCCCCGGAAGTATTTGTTTGACCCTGCAGGTCCATTTCCGGGTCATAGTTGATTATGCTAATTTATGCAAAGTATTGAATAAATTATGCAAATTTATGTTAATAAAAATGACCCAATTTAAATCCAGCTCTGGTGTCCGTGTCGTTACTCCGTCTCTCCAGCAATGACAGCGCCGGACTTATCCGGCGGCAGGCTTTGCTGGAGGGACCGGGAGACACGGTCCCTCATGGCGGCCGCCATCTTGGATCCCGGGCGAAGTCTCGCGACGCGAGACTTCGCTCGGGAGGTCAGGCCTGATTGGCCAGGCTCCTGATTGGTCCGGGCGGGGCCTGCTTGCCCTATATAAGGGCGAGCAGGCCCGGGGCTCTCCCTTTTCGCCCGGACTGCAGAGCCTCAAGCAGACACCCGCCCGCCCTCCACTATTTTGCAGTGTGCTTAGGGGTCGCCCTTAGGGGGCCGAATGGGAATTTTTTGCAGTTCTGCCTTTTAGCCGAGCTGTTTTTTCGCCCATTCCACACTGAGGTGATGGATGTGCGGTTAGGGGGTGCTTGCATTTATTAGGTTAATTGGCTTACCTTTGGTCATTTGGGTAGGCAGGTTAGGGGCGGAAAACTGGGGTGGTTTAGCAACCGTGCGTTCTCCCTTGGGCATCTTTGGGGATGATTGACAGGTTCTCCACAAGCTCATGGACGGAGTTTCTGCCTGAGCAGCTGGGGGGAACCTGTCTTTGGGTCCTGCACCTTTAATTCCCGGATTCGGGTTAGCCGGTGGGACCCCCCTCATGCACAGCATGGCAGGGTCGCAGGTGACGGCCTGGCCCTCACCTGGACTTGCATCGAGATACGCCCATGAGTTGCCCAGGAATGTTTTTTGGCATAACGTCATTTCCGCCCCGGAAGTATTTGTTTGACCCTGCAGGTCCATTTCCGGGTCATAGTTGATTATGCTAATTTATGCAAAGTATTGAATAAATTATGCAAATTTATGTTAATAAAAATGACCCAATTTAAATCCAGCTCTGGTGTCCGTGTCGTTACTCCGTCTCTCCAGCAATCTCTCCACAATCTGTGTAGTATTCAGGTTCTGTCTTGGAATTTAAGTACATGTTCTTCTTGTGCTACCTAGCCTTTGGAGTATGGTGGATGTAAACATCCTTCTATAAATTGTCTTAATGTTTGAGGTTTTTCCCATGTCAAAAACTATCATTAGCTCTTTGCAGAAGTATACCATACTCAAGAATTTCCATTTGTCCTTTCCCCTTCCACAAGGCATTTGTACTCAGAATTATTTAGCTATTGTATATAAGAATATGATTGAGAGACTAAGGAGACCCACATTTAGCAGGTCAAATGCAGTCTGGTAGGTGTGAAGATATGGACTGAGATGCAAATAAGGAAAGTCTGAGTGCAAAACAAAAGAGGTAGGGACTGAATTGTTGTTGACACTATACAGCCTGACATACCCCCAACCCCCAATGTCTGCCTCTCAATGAGAATAAAGGAAGCTGGAACAGTGATGCATCCTTGCCCATTATTCATCTCCATCACCTGTCTTCATTGTCCCAAAATGCAATCTGTAGCTGCTCAGGCACTCCTGCTGGAGGCAATATCAAGGAGTACAGCAATACATTTCAGACCCTTTTTTAGAATAAATGACAGGCTGGCTATTATTTTAAACACAGGGTTGTAAGCATATAAATTGTGCTGCAATGTCACACTATATATTCCTATCAGCCTCTAGCACAATCTTATATTCTTCCTTCTTGTGACAAAGCTGATACCTTGAAAAACAAATTCAGATCAACAGAAATATAGTGATTAGATTATCACTAGAAAGTACCGGAGTTAAAATCCCTACTCAAGGTTGAAGATGATTTACTCAATCAGCCATTGCCTGACTTAATATATCTTGTACTAGCTATATAGTTCTGATTAATTTAAATGTAAATGAACATAAGAACATAAGAGCCATGCTGAATCAGGCCAAAGCCCATCGACTCCTGCATTCTGTGTCACACAGTGGCCCACCAATTGTATATGGTGATCTTGAGCAGAAAAAGAAGGCAAAACCCTCCCTTTTCCTTGACCCCCCAACAAATGGTATCCAAGGGAATCCTGCTTGCCTCAACCAACATAGAGACAGCAGTTGGACATCCATTTCAATAACCAGTAAATAACCAGTAAAAGCTTATTGGCCAAATGCAACTTTCAGTTTGCACAATTTTTATTATCTTGAACTAAAAGAAAGGAACACAGGTAGTAACTTGCACCATTCATTTAGTTGCCATTTAAAGTTACAACAGCACTGAAAAAAATGACCTGACAATTTTTCACACTTACAACCATTGCAGCATCCCTGTGGTTATATGATCAAAATTTCGATGCTTGCCAATTGTTTCATATTTATGATCAATGTACTGTCCCGTGGTCAGGTGATTGTCAAGCAAAGTCAATGAGAAAGCCAGATTAACATTGTTGTTACTGGCTTAATAACTGCAGTGATTTACTTAACAACTGGCAAGAAAGATTGTAAATTGGGACAAAACGTATTTAATAATTGTTCTGCTAAGCAACAGAAAATGCTGGCTCTGTTATGGTCGTAAGTCAAGGACTACCTGTACCAGGTGGAAGAGAATACTCCAACTTTTTTTGAAACTAATCAAAATATATCCTTCGTCTCCTCCATAATGGTTTTGAGAAACCTGATCCAACTCATTATGTTTCAAATGAGTGTTATTTCATTTCCCACCATCAAGCAATTTTTTCAGTAGCTGACATAGTAGGAACTAAAATTCAACATAGTTTTGGAGTTGTATGAGGAAGGACATGGCATTGTGAAATGATAGTTTTCAACCTGACAGTTCATATCAAAGCACAGCCTTCACAATTCAATAGATAAAAATTGCAATAGCAATAAACTATTGTCTGACCTCTTACAATGGATAAACCATCCTTTGCTGCTTAAGAATTGATTTAATAATTAGGGCTTTTCTTGATGAAACTTTGAAAAGATAAAAACTTCTCTGTCTCTAAAAGTTTGCTTTATTAAATTGCTGCTTATCAGAAGCTAATTGGTGCCCTTGAGAATTGTGACTCCAAGAATCAACTGTAGCAGACAAGTCATTTGAAAATGCAATTTCTTTTTTCCCAGAGGAGACACATCTAGGAACAAGAAAATGAGATAACTGCAAGGTAATAGTTTTGCTAAAAGAAAAAAGAAAAAGATTGTCTCAGAAATCATTACCAACCAGATGTGGTTACATGTATACTATAGCAAGCAAGCATTATTTTCAAGAAAGAGTAAGAAGTTGCATATAAAGAATATTCATGTGTCTATAACTTTCCCAAACTCATGCACATGGGTAAGCCTAAAATGTTGGCGATTTTGACTCCAGGATTTATACACAATCAGAAGAGGAGACACCTACAGTGGAATACAAAAGACTACAAGTCATGTCTTCAGAAGCTGGGCCTAGGGTGCACTCTTATTTCTAATTCTATGGCTACTTCACACAGATAGCAGGTATTGTAGTATGTGTAACATATTATAAGTATAAAGTAGAGGTAGAAAAGATAAAAAGACATTAGGACAGGAATGGTAGGCACACAGATGCACTTATGCATGCCCTTTACAGACCTCTTAGAAAGGGGAGAGGTCTATTGTAGATAATGTAAGGTTGAAGATTTTGGGATTGGGGGAAGAAACAGCAGAATCCGGTAGTGAATTAATAATAATAATAACAACAACAACAACAACAACAACAACAATAATAATAATAATAATAATAATAGTAATTTAATAGATTTGTATGCCACGCCTCTCTTAGGACTTGGAGTGGCTCATAGGCATTGACCACTCTATTGCTGAAATCATATTTTCTGCAGTCTAGTTTGGAGCGATTTACATTTAGTTTGTATCTATTGCATGCTCTTGTGTTGCTGTTGTTAAAGGTGAAGTAGTCACTAACAGGAAGTACATTATGATGTATGATTTTATGAACAACAGTTAAATCAGTTTGGAGGCAGCGTAGCTTTAAATTTTCTAAACATAGTAATTGAAGTTTAGAGCAGCGTTTCCCAACCGGTGTGCCGCGGCACACTAGTGTGCCGCGAGACATGGCCAGGTGTGCCGCCAAGCTCCAGCTGGGCAGGGCGCTGCCGGTACTTCCGTCCTGGGGCTCCCGCTCGCAGCTGTCCCTCGGCTTCTGCTCGATGCCGCGGTTTTCGGTGCTCTCCTGCTGGGCCCCAAAGAAGGAAGGCAGGAAGAAGGAGAGCTCCATTCTTCGTGCCTTTTTCCCGCCTTCCTTCTTTGGGGCCCAGCAGGAGAGCGCCGAAAACCGTGGCATCGAGCAGGAGCCGGTTGACAGCTGCGAGCGGGAGCCCCAGGACGGAAGTACCGGCAGCGCCCCGCCCAGCTGGAGCTTCTCTGGCGTCGACGGCAAGTGTCCTTTGTGGCCCGGTGGGAGGGCACTGGAGATGGGAGCGGGGGGGCGGCCGCAGCGGCTGCAGGCAGTCGCGGGGAGATGGCAGCAGCGAGAGGGAGCGCTCTCTCTCTCTCTCTCAGCTGACTGCAAGCGGGAGCCCTGATGGTGGCGGTTGGACGTGCTGCTGGACGTTGTACATGCTGGCGCTGCGGGCCTGGCATATATGGTGTCCAGCAGCACGTCCAGCTGCCGCAGTCAGGGCTCCCGCTTGCAGTCAGCTGAGAGAGAGAGAGAAAGAAAGAGAGACATATAAGAGAGGCAGAGAGAGAGAGAAAGAGAGACATAGCAAGAGAGGCAGAGAAAGAGAGACAGAGCAAGAAAGGGAGGCAGAGAAAGAGAGAGAGAGAAAGAGAGAGAGAAAGAGAGACATAGCAAGAGAAAAAGAGAGACTTAGCAAGAGAGGCACAGAGAGAGAGAAAAAGAGAAAGAAAGAGAGACATAGCAAGAGAGACAGAGAGAGAGAAAGAGAGAGAAAGAGAGATAGCAAGAGAGGCAAAGAGAAAGAAAGAGACATATAGCAAGACAGTGAAAGAGAGAGAGCAAGAGAGAGAGAAAAAAGCAAGAAAGAGATAGCAAGAGAGACAGAGAGAGAGAGAGAGCAATGGAGAGAGAAAGACATAGAGGAAGGGAAGGAGGGAGAGAGAAGGAGAGCAAAAAAGAGAGGAAGAAAGAAAGAAAGAGGGATTGAGAGAGAGAAAGAAGGGAAGGAAGGAAAAGAGAGAAAGAGGGAGAAATAGAGCGAAAGGGAGGAAGAGAGAGGGTTATTTTGTCCAAACTTTTCTTTAGACCGCCCCCCCCACCCCGCCCACCCCTTTCAGTGTTCCCCAGGATTTTGAAAATATGAATAATGTGCCACGGCTCAAAAAAGGTTGGGAAACACTGGTATAGAGGAGTACAGTAGTCCCTCACCTATCGCTGGTGTTACATTCCAGACCCGGGCACGATAGGTGAAATCTGTGATGGAGAATTTATCGACTGATAGTACTTATTTAAGTATTTATATTGTAATTGTTTGGTAAATTTTCATTGTTTTAAGTGTTTATAAACCCTTCCCACACAGTATTTATTTTAGATACAGTATTTAAATACAGTACTTACAATTTTAGATTTTTATTTTTTTTTAAACCTGCCGATCGAGTTCGGCGGGCTGTTTAAATCTGCCGATCGACTTCCTCAGAAACCCGCGAACCAGCGAAGATCCGCGAATGATTTTTCTCATTAATATTTCTTGAAAACCCGCGATGAAGTGAAGCCACAGTAGGTGAAGCACGGTATAGCGAGGGACTACTGTAAGGTAATTTGTTGCGTGAAGAGGAGTGGAAGATTCTTCTTGTGAAGTATTTCTGGACTCCTTCAATTGTATTAATGTCTGTTATGCAGTGTGGATTCCATACAGGTGAGCTGTATTCAAGAATTGGTCTGACAAATGTTTTGTATGCTCAAGTTAGTAGATCAGTGCTTCTAGAGAAGAAGCTGTATAGAATTAAGTTTACGACTCTTAGTGCTTTTTTGGCAATGTTGTTGCAGTGGGCTCTGGCACTTAGGTCATTGGAAATGAGTACTCCAAGGTCTTTGGCTGAGTGAGGGTCTTCTGTGAGTTCAGTTTGTTCAAGTGTGTATTTAGTATTCAGATTCTTTTTACCAATGTGTAGGAAAGAGCATTTGTTGGATGAGATTTGCAGTTGCCAGTTGTTAGACCATTCAGCTACATGGTCAAGCTCCTTTTTAAGGGTAGAAGTATTATTGGAGGTATCATCAGCAAAGAGAACACAATTGCTTGTAATATTGTCACAGAGATCGTTTATGTAGAGATCAGAACTGCCCCTACTCTTCCTGCCTTCCGTAAACTTCTCAAAACCCACCTTTGCCGTCAGGCATGGGGAAACTAAACATCTCCCCCTGGGCCCGCTGAATTTATACATGGTATGCTTGTGTGTGTGTATGTTAGTATAGGGGGGGGGGGGTTGTTTTTTTTTAAACTTTTAATATTTTAATTAATTGGATTATGTATTGGATTGTTTTTTTTCACTTGTTGTGAGCCGCCCCGAGTCTTCGGAGAGGGGCGGCATACAAATCCAAATAATAAATAAATAAATAAATACATAAATAAATAAAGAGAGTAGGTCCTAGGACACTGCCTTGAGGAATGCCACTGTTAACTGGAACAGGATTAGATATGGCATTATCTATTTTGACCACCTGTTGTCTGTTTGACAGGAATGCTAATATCCAATTGTGTAGTGGTCCTGAGATGCCATAAGATTTTGGGTTTCATAAGAAGTTTGTCATGAACTACTGAATAAAAGGCTTTGCAAAAGTCTATGTAGATTGCATCAATTGATTTACCCTGGTCAATTTGGGTAGTCCATATGTTTTTGCAGTGTAAAAGTTGCAGGTTGCAGGATAAATTTTTTTCTGAAACCGAATTGTTTGTTTGTTTGGCTCAACAGTATTTGGTTTTTTTAAAGACTATTGAGGGACAAATTTAATGGTCAGCATATAAAATGACACTTAAAACAGGAGGCTTCCAGTTTAATAGCCTTAAAAAAAAGTTCAATGAATTATTTCTTAAATTCTGGGGTAAAAGTCGACCAAGAACACAACAGTAAAATACAAATGATGTTGGATAAGTTTAAGGGGAGGGAATATAAATGTAATTAATATATAGCTTATTACAGACAGTTCCTGTATTTGAAAATGTTTACAGTTGAAATAGCAGTACAGTGTATATGTTTTTCAGAACTGAAGGGAATATTAAAATTACAGAGGCTTCATTAGGCATGGGCGTTGCATCAAAAAATATTATTTTGTAATTATCTACAGCACAAGCCAAAGCATGCCTTCTCAGATGCAAATCTTCCTGGTTGACTCCCAGGCATGTGTAAAAGTTTTCAATCATCTTCATAGCAAAGAGAGGGAGTAAGATTGAGCTGTAGATAATGTTTGACAAAATGCAAACATAATGAATTCCCTGTTGCCCCCTTTCCATTCTCCCCCATATTGCCACAGATCTTTAAATAAGCAATAAATAAATAAATAAGTAAATCATAGATTCCCACTTACTGATCTACTGAAATTTACACAAGAAATTCAGTATTAATGACTGTGGAGCAATTTCATAATTTGTTAATTTCCATGTAAGAGAGATGGAATCTTAGAATATTAAACAGGCAAGAGTCAGTAAATAGTTCTTTGTAATATTAGTAGAGTGTAATTTATTGAAATATTTTCTCTAAGCAAGGTTGAAATTATAACAGGTAAACCTAATTATATAACCATAACATATAAACAAATGTTTGTTTGTTTTTTTAAAAAAGGATTCCTGAAAAAATAACGTAGATTTCCTGAAGTTTTGGTCTTTCACTATTTCATCATTGAATAAATAGTTTACTTTTTTTCCAAGGAGTGAATTTTTGAGGAGAGATTCATTAAAACTGCCATAAAACTGGGATCTTCAAAAATATGGTTTTAAAAATAAAGCTTAAAATATGTTCCTGCAGATCTAATGAAAGATACATAGATAACCTTTAAGATGGCAAATTTGCACTGCCCTTGAACTGAATGCCCGGCTAATCAACCTTCAGAAGACCTTGCTTCCTCAGGCAGGGAGCTGCATTGTTTAGAAGCAGCCCTTTATCTGGTCCTCAATTATCTTGCCTCCACACTGACTGGAGTCTTTCATTAAGGTTAATCATTGTTCAAAACCAGCTTTGTCTTATACAAGGTTTAAACTATTTTGGTTGTTTGATAGAATTACCATTCAACAGATACAGAAGATTAACCAGAAATTCCTCAGCCTCACAGCTTTTGTTTTTCACTCTTTCAACAGAATGACCCAATCTTTTTCCTGTATACACAGCAGGCTCCTAGCCAGGCTGACCACATGCTTTAGCCTCCTTTATCTTGGATAAAAAATAATGGGGGAGAAGAAGAAGCCAAGATTGCCTTTGCTCAGATTTCTCTGTTGCAACTTTCTCTTGAGCAAGAAGATTTAACAAGAACTCCCTTTTATGGAGCAAAGATCACCTTGATATCAGAAGCAAAATAAAAACATTTTCCCAACATCATAGGTTCCTATAATAGTGGCCTGGGTATTTTCAGCCACTTTAAGAGGTGTTCCAACAGGTTGCTCAAACACACCAGTTTTAGGATTTAACTGTAAAGCAAAGCAAATATTGTATTGCCAAAATATTTCAGTAGCCCTAACTGAAGAGGTTCTCAGTCAGTGGGCTTAGAAACTATACTATTGCAGCCAATAAGATACAGTACTTAAACTCCAAGAATTATTAGCAATATTATACTGTCAAAGGAATTCAGGGCTCAATTTTTATATTAGACCCATCTGAAGGCTGTCCAAGTTGTGAAAGTTAGCTTTATTTATTCTGGCAAAATTCATTTCATTTGTTTCAAGGAACATTTTCATTTCCCTTTTAGTCTAGTTCAAGTCCCCAGCATGGCCATGAGTGTATAGGATGACTTCAATCCAGTTACTCTTATTGTCCAATCCATTACATTGGGGTTTTACTAAAATGATAAGAATGTTTTTAAGATAAAAATTAGGACATAAATACAGTGCATAAAAATAATAATTGTGTTGTAAACTGACCATCTTAATATTTTTCCAATGACTGAGGAACAGACTTGTTTGGAAATTTTTCCATTTGTGGGAAGTGGAGTTTAAAAGAAATGCATTTTGGATTAGGCTTTTTAGTTTCAGTAATAATGCCACATGTTGGACATCATTTTGTATGTGCTGATTGAATTCATCTCTATGTGCACAAAAGTACATTTTTCTTGCAACTGGTATCAGCAGAGACAAGACCTGAGTCAGACTGGTTATTTCAAACCTTTACCCCATGGATTTTGTATGACCTTAAAACTGCTCTGGTTAATGCTGCCTCTTGTCTACATTCTTGCTGAGTCACAGCCCAGTTTTAGTTTCAAGACAGGGATATATTTCAAATCCTGTCACACAGTTCATAGTCACAGATGTACTATGAATAAATAAATGGTGCAGACTGAAATTGTGGACAGATGTAGCTCTTTCCAAAGATACCCAATTTCTACAGCTCAGATAAGTTATCCTAGTTCTGGTCCTTTGATACTGGAAGCTGCATACTAGAATCTTTTATCTGTCTTTTGGCAAATAAACTGCTCAAATCAATCTGTGGTTAAATAAACAATGTTTTGTTGGAAAGAGCTCAAGGTCCAATTGTACATTATGACCCTCTGTGCAGGTTTGCCACGTACTGAAGTTTAGTGTTTCGTTGTTCTTATTTGCACATCAGTAAAGAAATACCTCTACTTAAGAACTTAATTCATTCCGTGACCAGGTTCTTAAGTAGAAAAGTTTGTAAGTGGAAGCAATTTTTCCCATAGGAATCAATGTAAAAGCACATAATTTGTGCAAACCCATTAGGAAAGAAATAAAAGCTTAGAATTTTGATGGGAGGAAGAGGAAGGGGAAGAAGAGGAGGAGGACAGTCACTGCAGAAGGAAGAAGGTGAGGTGAGGGGAATAAACAAAAATCCAAAACTTTAAGGCTTTAAAAAAAAGGACTTTGAGGCAGCGAGGAGGAGCAGGCGCCTCCCATATACACAGCATGAGGCTGCCACCCATACACTGCGCCAGAGAGAGAAACCCAGGTGGACCAGAGGGGGGAACCTCCTGCTCCTTTGACTGAAAGGTTGCCACTGCTGCTGCTGCTGCTACCTGCTTCCTCTTCCTTGCCATGCTGAAGGGCTCCCCTCTCCTCTTGCTCGCTCACTTTGTAGCCAGCGCCTTTCCTTCACTGTGGTGACTCCTCAGTTTGGCTGAAGCTGAGTTGATCTGGCTGGGGCAAAGCGCCCCCTTTTGCCTTTACGTGCCCAGACACTATGGGAGGCAACCTCGTACCAAGTATATGGGAGGCAGTGCGAGAGAGTAATCACAGCGAAGTGGTTTATTCCCTATCCAAGCGCCCAGAGAAAGGAAACCATCCATTCGCTCTGAGCTGCCCAGGCAGAAGGGAGTGTTTCTTTTCTCTGAGGGCTGGCAGAGGTTTATTCCGTCTCCAAGCGCTCAGAGAAAGGAAAAAGCTTCATTTGCTCCGGACTGCCAAAGCCTCCTTAAGCATCACCAAAAAGCCCAAGATGGATGGGATTAGAGGGGGAATGGCAGGAAACTGGCCAGGCCTACTTAAGAACCTGGTCATGGAATGAACTAAGTTCTTAAGTAGAGGTACCACTGAGAAAATTTTTCCGGGCTCAGGTTCTTAAGTAGAAAGTGGTTCTTAAGAAGAGGCAAAAAAATCTTGAACACCCGGTTCTTATCTAGAAAAGTTCTTAAGTAGAGGCGTTCTTAGGTAGAGGTACCACTGTACTGCAAAAAAAAAATAACAATATGAACTGGGGGTGGTAAACCTTGCATTATTGACATGATCAGCCCACCCACCTACTTCCTAAATTTAAAACTTCTATTAGATCTGAATGAAAAATAAATAAATCTCCATTGTATTCAAAATCTGCTTTAAATAGGTGCATTAAATTGAAGTTTTTCCATCAGTAGGAATTATTTCTCACAAAACCAGCAAGAACTTCAACAATAATGGCATTTACAGAAACCTTACACTTAGATCTAAATGGAACTGTTAGGAGGAAGTACTGTACCACATTCGGAATTAATTATATATGTGTGTTTTTGCTATATCGATTTAATCTTCTGTCAGAGCTCAAAATAGCATCCAAAATTAAATCAACATCTGAGGCAAAGTGTTCCTCAAAGTTCTGATTTGTTAGAAGAGCCATATTAGCACATCTGGGAGAAATCTGAATGTGAAGTCCCCTGGGTTTCTCCACCCAGTTGAAAGTTCAAGCCTTTGTCTCCACTCCCCCAAGTGCATCACGCTGACAAATCTCCACTACAAACTTGGCAGGATCCACCTATTTCCTTCCATGTTGGTGCATGAGTGTGAAGACAAAAGATGACCTTGACTATCGAGAAAGAATCTTTATGGCAACACATACAGTTTTCATGCAATTCCTTCCCCCCAGCTTCCCTTTGTAAAGAATGCACATTAAAAGACTATAAAGTGTGGCAGGCCAAAGACCCCAACTAAAATGGCTTGGGCCTGATATCTTTCCTCCACTGATGGGAATATATTTTTTACATTACATTTGTACCATAGATCTTTAAAATTCTATGTTCAATATTGCATTGGGAGTTTTATGAGCAATCTGTAGTGTTTTTATCTAGATGTACTTAATGAAGTAGTCTGTCCCATATTCCAAGCAGAGAGCTTATGCCCCCAGACAGGTCCTCAGATTTATTCCCATACCCACCATGCCATTAATTTCAATATCAGATAATCACTGAGCAGGACATTCAATGAAAATATGTACATTGAGACTTTGAAAGCTTCTAAGTACTCTCCCATCATATTATCAGGCTCAAATTTTGACCCAGTTCTATTTCATTCATCAGAATTAAATGTTACAAATTGGCACCCAACATTAACAATGCCTGAACCTATGCTTATTTTGTGTAAGAAATTGCATTTAGATTTCACAAGACTTTTAGATACACGTGGGTATAGTTACACAAGATTCCAAATAAGATGCTTCTCAGCCTCGAAGCCACTTTTTGAGCCTTGGATCTTCAGGCGTGCCACATTTAGTGTTGTGGGAAACTGGGAGAGGTGATTGCATAGAGCTGGGGAGATATGTGATCAAAATAACATTTCTTTTTTCAAGAGCAGTGTTCCATCTAATTTTTTGGGGGGTGGGCGGAAAAGTATAGTGTCTGAGCGGCAGTCCCTTCGGGACTGGGCGGCACAGAAATAATAAATAAATAAATAAATAAATAAACAAACAAGCAAGCAAGCAAGCAAGCAAGCAAGCAAGCAAGCAAGCAAGCAAGCAAGCAAGCAAGCAAGCAAGCAAACAAACAAATAAAAAACCCACCCTGTTTTGCCTCAGAGAATTTCAAAATAAAATACTGTACTGTGTGTCTATAACAGTGAGCTCATAATAGGTCAACTCTATCAATATCAAAATGCCACTTAAATAGTTGAGCTAGTTTCAAACTAGATTTTTATTTTCTTTCTCTCTTCCTTACTCCCATTCTTTTTCTTTTTCTTTTCCTTCCTCTCTTTTTTCTATCTGTTGCTCTCTCTTCCTCTCTTCCTCTCTCTCTCCTTCCCTCTCACTCTTTCCCTCTCGGCTTCTGGGCAGGTTTGGAAAACTCTGAGTTGATGATGATTTTTAAGTGAGCGAGTGCTCACTGCTCAGCTTAGAGGGAACTATGGAGTCAAGACCACTCTCCCCTGCACCTGGAGGGGTGTGACTGGGAAGCATCTCCAGTCGGGATGGTGATTGATTGGACCATATGATAGACATGAGGGTGCTGGGGCAGGGACTTGAACTTTGTTTTGGGTGGGGAAAACCTAGAAGCTTTCAGATTCCCCAAGTGTGCCAATATGACATATCTAATTAAATGGAACTTTGAAGAAACTTAAGCCTTATAGTTTTCTTTCATTGGGGGTGTTACCTAAAACCCTGAAATGCTGTTCATTATTTTAAAAAATGATTACTTTTTGTAATTTAGAATGATGAAAACTACAACAGCAACAGTAGATTTTATACTGTGTTAAAACACCAATATTATTAAATTTTAGTTCTGGTCAGCCTTTCCACCATTAAGTGGACATGAAGTTTTAAATTACCTAATTGGTTGATGATCAAACTGGAAACAAACACAGAACATTGCATTCTAGGAAGCAGAAAGTCTTTTTTTAAAAAAGGGGTATTTCATATGGGAACATTTCCAAGACAAATGATTAGGTCGTCATCACAGGAGGCCTGTTAGCTGTTGTGCAGGAAACCCAACCTAGCTAAGAAAATAAAAAGTTTCCTTTTCAAAGAAACCATGGAATGATTGTTAAATAGTATAATTTAACAATAAAAGAATCTTGTCTCAACTCCTGCCTTTCAGTTTGGGGGAAAAAGGCAGGCACTCATTTGGATTACTTGTCAATTGCCCCCGGAGGCGGAGTAAAGACGCTGAGACATATATTGGATTAATTAAGGGTCATTTATTAATTAGCATAAATTTAAATAAATTTAAATAAATTTAAATACACAAATTTGAATATCTGATTCAAAACAACTAAGGACCTGCAGAGCCAAACTAACGGAGTGGAAATTCCTACCAGAAAATTCCTTGGCAACATTGGGCAAGAACTCCTTGCTGAACCAGGTGAAGGTACCACCTTCACCTGGATCCAAGCCACGCCCCCAAGTCGTGTGGGAGGAGTTCACCCTCCAATCCCTGTGGGGAATTGGATCCGGTGATTCCCATGGACATCCTCTCTCCAATCCCCGACGTTGCTCGAACCTCTAGTTCCTGGAGAGAGGTGGTCCATCACCCTTTAAGGATGCCCAAAAGGAGCATGCGCAGTTGCTACTAATTGCCCATTTCCGCCCCTAACCTGCCAACCCCAATGACCAAAGGGAGGCCTATTTAATATCCAAATGCGCCACACCCCCTAACCAATCCAATCCGCACCGTCAATGTGGAATAGGCAAAAAAACGGCCGCCTCTAAAGGGGAGGCCGCAAAAAATTCCTATTCAGCCCCGAGGTGACCTCCTCAGGACACACTGTTGATAGCGGAGGGTGGGCGGGTGTTCGCCTCCAAAGCAATGCTGGGTCCCATCCGGATCGCGATCTGGGACCCTCCCCAGCAAGCCGGCAGTGCGCTCTCATTGGCGCGCTGCCAGAAGCCGAACTTCCGGGTTCCAATGAACCCAGAAGTGCGCAGCTCTGAAAAGAGCTGACTCACCGTCGCCCCCGCTCCGTAGGCAGTTTCGGCCGGCAGTTTAAACTGCCAGCCAGGCATTTGTGTCCAGAAAAGGACTCGCTTGATGCTATTTGTTTGAGTTTGACACAGTGGCGGGTTCCTCTTATCTGCATATGTGTACTGTGCATGCATCCTGGCAACTCAGGTGCATGGGCACCCACTCACATGATTTAGCTTCCGCGCATGTGCAATAAGCAAAAAAGCACCGAAATCTCATAAGCGCATGTGATTTTGGCGATTATTTGCTTCTGCACATACTCAGGAAGCAAAAAAAAAAAAGGACAAAAATTCAAAAAAAGAGATGGCACAAACTCATGTTGGCTTCTAGTAATAGCTTACTTTGTTTCTAAGTGTATGCAGATCTATGCTTGATTAATTTTTCCATAGTCCTACCAAATATTGATATCAGGCTGATTGATCTATAGTTTCCTGGATTTATTTTTCTCCCTTTTTGGAGAGCCACATCAGTTTTTTCCTCCAAACATCTTGTATTTCCTCAGTGCTCCAAGATCTGTGAAATATATATTTTTAATTTTTTATTTATTTATTCATTTTATTTGTCAAGCATGTGCAAGGTAGTAGGTATTGGTATAAAAATAAACATTAGCAAAGTAGGTACAGGTAAATTAGGCAATACGGTAAGCACTATGGTACACTTATGCATGTCCCTTACAGATATCTTAGGAATGGGATGAGATCTACTTGGGGGTTTGGGGAAGAAACCACAGAGTCAGGTAATGCATTCTAGGCATTGATTACTCTGTTGCTGAAATTGTATTTTCTGCAGTCAAATTTGGAGCACTTTACATTAAATTTGAATCTATCTATCTGCCTGCCTGCCTGCCTGCCTGCCTGCCTGCCTGCCTGCCTGCCTACCTACTACCTACCTATCTATCTATCTATCTATTTGATTTTTTATGCTGCACTTCTCCTTAGACTCAGGGCGGCTTATAACATGTTAGTAATAGCACTTTTTTAACAGAGCCAGCATATTGCCCCCACAATCCAAGTCCTCATTTACCCACCTCGGAAGGATGGAAGGCTGAGTCAACCTTGAGCCAATGATGGGATTTGTGTGCTTGTATATTGCCGTGTTTGAAACTGAAGAAATCATTAACAGGTAAGACACTGTGGTAAATGATTTTGTGAATTACATTTAGGTCAGATCAAAGGTGACAAAGTTCTAGGTTATCTAAGCCCAAAATTTCATGTTTGCTGGAATCAGGTATTTTGTTGCAAGCAGAGGAATGGAGAACTCTTCTTGTGAAATATATTTGGATTGTACTGATATCTGATATGCAGTGCGGATTCCAGACAGGTGAGCTCTATTCAAGAATTGATCTAGCAAATGTTTTGTATGCTCTGATTAGTAGATTATTAATATTAATAATATTAATATCATTAATAGATATTGCTCAGTAGTTCTGAGAACAAGGCTGCAAGGTTCTTCAAAATTCTGGGATTTTATTTATTTATTTATTTGTTTGTTTGTTTGTTTGTTTATTTATTTGATTTTTTATGCCGCCCTTTTCCTTAAACTCAGGGTGGCTTACAATATGTTAGCAATAGCATTTTTTAACAGAGCCAGCATATTGCTCCCATAATCCGGATCCTCATTTTACCCACCTCGGAAGGATGGAAGGCTAAATCAACCTTGAGCCGGTGATGACATTTGAACCGCTGACCTACAGTTCTACAGTCAGCTTCAGTGGCCTGCAGTACAGCACTCTACCTGCTGTGCCACCCCGGCTCATAATCCATCTGGGCCCAGTGATATGAACTCATCTAGAGTGGGTAATTGTTCTCTTACCATTTTTTGTATACACACTCGCCAGTATGGTTATTTATTGTCTTTGGCTACTTTGTGTAAATCCAGATAATCGGATAAATCAGAGATCAATTCGGCTATTAAGCTATAAACTAATCAAGCATCATTTCTATATAATGTTAATCTATTACTCAAACTAAACTTATTCTATTTTCATTTTTAGAGAAAAAACTGCTAAGGAAAGGGAACACTTGGAATCTTAACTACAAAATTTTGTACAGATTGATGAAGCAAATAAATACATCATGAGCCATAAATGGGGATCATTGATCTTATTGTAAAAATCAGTATAACTTCATATTATGACATTATAAAATATTATAATATATAATATTATAATGTTATATGACATATTATACAACATTATAAAATATTATAGTACATATAATAGTACTATAATATATGCAAGTACACTGTATTAGACAAATCCATTCAAAATGTGAAAGAAATAGTTGTATTATTTATGACTAAATAATAATGACAAGTAGTAAAAGACTTGCAAATATCACTATGTTCAAAGAAGAAACACAAACACATTGGTCAAAAGAATACAATTTTTTAATACTTACCCAAATTTACATCCCATTTTCTTAGTGGGAGTTTAATAAGGGCAGTATTTTAGCATGTGTGCCCTAGGTTACTGCTTTTGTAAAATGCAGTAACTCCATTAAAATCAGGTACATAATCTAGACCAGTGTAAATCTCAATGGATTGTTTTTATTGATTTATTGATTTTGTCCATTACACAATAGAATAGAATAGAATAGAATTTTTATTGGCCAAGTGTGATTGGACACACAAGGAATTTGTCTTTGTGCATATGCTCTCAACGTACATAAAATAAAATATACATTTGTCAAGAATCATGTGGTACAACACTTAATGATTGTCATGGGGTCAAATAAGCAATGAAGAAGCAATATTAATAAAAATCTTAGGATATAAGTAACACGTTACAGTCATACAGTCAACATGGGACGAAATGGGTGAAAGGAATGATGAGAAAAACTAGTAGAATAGAAGTGCAGATTTAGTAGAAAGTCTGACAGTGTTGAGGGAATTATTTGTTTAGTAGAGTGATGGCGCTCGGAAAAAAACTGTTCTTGTGTCTAGTTGTCTTGGTGTGCAGTGCTCTGTAGCGACGTTTTGAGGGTAGGAGTTGAAACAATTTGTGTCCAGGATGTGAGGGGTCAGTAAATATTTTCCCTGCCCTTTTTTTGACTCGTGCAGTATACAGGTCC
Source organism: Erythrolamprus reginae (assembly GCF_031021105.1). Classification (NCBI taxonomy): domain Eukaryota; kingdom Metazoa; phylum Chordata; class Lepidosauria; order Squamata; family Dipsadidae; genus Erythrolamprus; species Erythrolamprus reginae. The sequence continues at coordinate 38,914,259 of NC_091963.1, read as the reverse complement.
TCAATGGAAGGCAGGTTGGCAGCAATGAAGATTATAGTGGATATACTCATAGTAAAATATATCTAAGAAAGAATAGAAGAGAAGATATAGGAATAAAATATATCAATGAGAGAATAGAAGAGAAACATAGAAACATAGAAACATAGAAGTCTGACGGCATAGGACGGCATACTACTATAGGAGTAGAAGAAAATAGGAGTAGAAGAAAAGATATATGAGATATAGGGTAGACAATAGGATGGGACGAAAGGCACTCATGCAGATCTATTGTCCTCAAGCAAGATTCCATCAGTGGCTGAAGTACAAAAGTCTTGGAAAATATCAGAGCAGACTTTGAGCCAAATAACAAAAGATTTACCCTTTTGTCTTACCATCTAGTTAAGAGTTGGAGTGAGGGGAAAACACTAGGAGGAGGAAAAGCATGCATATTGTCCAATCCTACTTTTGCCTCCTCCCTCCATCCTTCAATACTATCAATTAGTAAGTAGTCCTCAACACGGAATTTTTATGGTATTCTGCTTACAAGGCAAAATACAGGTTTGAGGCCACGTTTGTGCAAAGATTGACGTAAAGAGCCAAAGTACAGTACACCCAAGTAGATACAAACTGTTCTATTTATCTTCTACCAGGGTGTGGTTTGCTGAGTTGTAAAACAGCTACTCAAAGAGCATTCACTTCCACAAGGAAAACCCTTGCACGTAACTTGCTATGTCAAATGTGATGGAGAAGGAAATGTGGTTTTAAACATTCCACTCCATCAAGCTGGACAAATAGGGAATTGATTAAATACTTGAAAAGATCCATTTAAAAAATATGAGTAGGAAATAAAGAATTGCCAAGAAAGATTATTTCACATTGTTGATACTCTCTTTGATTGATTTTGGCAGTAGTCCATCATTCAGATAGAGTGGCAAGGGCTATTTGAAGGAAAATATGCTGATAGCAAAGTTAGAATATGCCAGTGATCAATGGCACAGCTTAGAATTAAGAGTTTGATATTCTTTTTATCGTTTGTATTACCAATGCTTTATATATACTCTTAAAATTTACAAATCAACCTGGAAATTTAGGCTGAATAGCATTTCATTCTTACATACAGATATTTATTATGTATAACACTCACCAATGTCAGAATAACAGTGAAAATATCACTTAAACGCCAGTAATAATGACTTCAACTATCTCAGAATGTTGAAGGCAACATGCTGAATACATAGCAGGAAAAAAGGTTGCCATAGAATATCCTATGAAAATAGACTAACAATCCTGGGTCTAGAAAGCCTAGAACTACAGCGCCTAAAACACGATTTGAGTATTGCCCACAAGATCATATGCTGCAACGTCCTACCGGTCAATGACTACTTCAGCTTCAACCGCAACAACACAAGAGCACAACAACAGATTCAAACTTAATACGAACCGCTCCAAACTTGACTGTAAAAAATATGATTTCAACAATCGAGTTATCGAAGCATGGAACTCATTGCCAGACTCAATTGTGTCAACCCCTAACCCCCAACATTTCTCCTTTAGACTCTCCACGATTGACCTCTCCAGGTTCCTAAGAGGCCAGTAAGGGGCGTACATAAGTGCACTGGTGTGCCTTTCGTCCCCTGTCCAATTGTCTTTCCTTTCTCTCACTTATCATATATATTTTCTTTCTTTCATATATTCTCTCCTCTAAGTTCACTTTACCCTTATATATATTACTACATGTCTATTTTTCTTCCTATGTATTTGTGTATTGGACAAATGAATAAATAAATGAATAGATAGATAGATAGATAGATAGATAGATAGATAGATAGATAGATAGATAGATAGATAGATAGATAGTACAGGGGTAGGCAAAGTTAGCTCTTCTTTGACTTGTGGATTTCAACTCCCAGAACTCCTGAGCCAAGCGTGCTAGTTCAGGAATTCTGGGAGTTGAAGTCCACATAGAAGAGCCAACTTTGCCTACTACTGCCATAGTATATTTGTGCTGCAATTGGATATAAGAGTGAAAAAGTCTTACGACAGATGTATTTGTCTCATCTGTTGCTTCTCAAATGCTTCTACAGGACACAGTATACTGGGTTATGTTAATATTTGCTCTGTTTTATCAGAGTTCTTCATATAAAATTACTTTTCTCTCTCTCTCATAGTAGATTTGGATCACCACTTCTCCACTCCCATTCTTCAGCTTAGACTTTGGTCAGCTTATTCTCCTTTATATAGAAATATGTTCTGTATTTTAATGTTAATTCCGGGCCAATTCAATAATGGAAAAAATATATGGCTTCATTGGGTTCCTATGCAGAGACCGAAAGCTGACTTCACAGTCCTATTTACATGATGATATTCAAATGCCACCTGTTCCTGGTATCCAACATACAATCTTGCAACATATTGTACAATTCACTTTAACCCAATTCTAAATCCCAAGAGAACAATGTTTGCAAGAACTGAAAAAATTCCAAGATAATTAAAGAATTTGAAATTTAAGGAGACACAACAAGCTACACAAAGATAGAGCAATCTTGTCATCTTTTTACATAGTCTTCAAATGAGCCTATGCTCTAAAAAGTAACTTCTCTTCTAACCTACTGAATTCTTAGATAGTCATAAAATGCATACATAATTCAGTATATGTATATGTACGGTAATATATAACATGCAAAATTGGACTTAAGTTTGTGAACCATTTTAATTTTCAATATTGCAAAAGTATGACCTGAAGAGGGATCAGTTCTCCACATAAGTGCTAAGATTAGTTAAATAGAAACAGATTTAAATAAATACCTGTTTGGTATTGGAAATTGGAAAATTTCATTTCATTGGCTATTTTAGAAGGAAGGCATACATTATTTTAACCAGATCTATTTATTTATTTAATTAATTTTCAAAATAGGACACAACCAAGAATGACTCTATCCTATCCTATCCTATCCTATCCTATCCTATTAATTCATTTTTTTCCTTTTTAATTTTTATTGGTTTTAAAACAATTACAGAAAAGGGGAATGAAACACACACATAATTATGACAGACATGCATACATTGTCAAAGAAAAAAATGTCCCTCATGTACATTTCATTCAAGACTATATATTGTCCCTGAATAGGCAGACTGAAACCAGTTAAAAACCAAAATAAAGGAATAAAGAACAAAATAATGTCGCATCTATATAACATTCCTCAAAATCACATGGAATTTTTATATCCATTGCAATTACCTTGACTCTAGGTTAGTTTGGAATGTGATATAGCATACAAATGAATCTGTTTTATACGAATGTGTAGATTGCATACAAATGAAGCTGTTTTATATTACACAGCACAAGAAAATTCCTTCAGATTTATTTTATTAATTACTCTTATTATTCATTCTAAACACTTCCATTCTCATTTTATGCCAATCTAGAATCACAGGAGACACAACAGTATTTTCCAAACTCATGACTGCTATAATTCAAAGTGGATGAAATTCTCTTCCAAAAATGTGAATATTGAATTTTTGTTACAATTTGTTACATATATTCTGAAATATATTATTATGTAATAAATACCCCATTTTGAATCTATGTACCCCTCCTTCTCCCCCCATTTACCCTTTGTTAACTAATAAACTTTTTTTTTTAAATGAAATGTTTCATCCTTACTGCCAATAAGTGTGGGGTCTTTTCCTTGTTTATGTAGGCATAATGTGATTTGGTTGTTTTTAACTTCAGGTGTAATGAATGGCTTTTGAAGAAGTAAAACATTGTTTTAAAAATTTATGAATTAGCATGTAGTAGGTAGCCAATTAAGTAATAGGATTAAAATAGATAGTAGTAAAATCAAGTAGTACTTTAAAAATATTTATTTAAAATATTGGTATGTTACCCAACTCAAATAAGTTACTTTGAATAACTTACAAGCAATTTAATAGAACCAAATAAAAATAATAAATAAAAGCACAATAGAGATATAAACAGAGTAAACAAACTTACAATGCGGAAGTCAATTAAGAATATCAAAATAATGGTTCAAACAGAAAGATATCATCATGTATGTGTATACAGCATATTCCAACCAAACATTTCAGGAAAAAAGTCAATTCCTGGTAAAATAAAGGTCAGAAGGGTCAGTGCCAACCATAGGTCAAGACAAAGGTCAATCCATAAAGTAGAGGTCAGTCCCTTGAAGTTGTATTTTCTGGGTCCCACAAAGTGGCATTGTTTTATCAAAGAGATCTGGACTGCACTTTTCCTAAGAATATTTGGATCAGTCATATAGCCTAGAAAGAAGTAGCAATAAATCTGCTTTGTGAATTAGAGAAATAACATAAGCATTCATGTGGATAATTGCTTTTATGATATTATAACTACCATGATTTTAATTCAAGCAATTAAACAGATAGGTAAAGGCACTTTAAAAGGCTGTATTTGTTGATCAGTTCCAATGGTTTTATCTGATCAATAATATGAAGAAATTTGCTTAATATCATAAAGTAAGACATGATCTTAAGTGTGATCTCTTTGACCACAATGCTGAGTCTCACTTAATGATGTCTGTTTTAACAGACAAAAACCCCAGAATCCAAACATGTCACCTGCTTTCCAGCATTATTTAAAAAGAAAACATTATTGTTTGTTTTTTACAGATAAAGACCACAACGGAGATGGCCAAAATTGTGCAAAAAAAAAAAAAGTTAATCAAAATGTTTCTTCCAGAAAATATTTATTTAACAAGACTATAATCTGCTGAATGTCACTAGTGATGTATGCAACTGAATAAAACTAAATCTTCTTATGAGTAAGGACAGCTAGGATTGTGAAACTAACAATTAAATATTGCAACTAAATATTTTATATCAGATAATAATCTTAATTTGGAGGATAATATCTAAGTTTTTAACCAGTGAAATAATAATTTTGCAGGAAAAAAAACACTTTAAAAGATTTAATTTGCATGTAAAAATATGCCATAACATTAAATCAAAAGCAAATTTGGTGAACAACAAATATAGAACAAATTATGGGAGGGAGTGTTGCATTGTTTTAGAGGGTGGACTTTGCTCTCTTCATCTCCTGAACTCAAACTGTTCTTTTGACACAACAGTAAATTTTATAGATTCTTTTGTTTTACAAAGATAGTTCAAAAAAGATACATTGTCTGTACCCTGAGGTTCCTTGGAAGAAAAATCCCTGACTCATTAAACAATCATGGGGAGGAGGGGAAAAGTGTGAACTCCCATTCCCCATTTAATGTGAATTGAGGCACTTCAAAGCTTCACAGAAACCTCTTTCGGATCACTGCTTTAAAAGAATTCTTGTCTCACCTCCTGTGTTTATCTAGGGTGGTGCTCCGGGACTCTGGTCATTCAAAACCATGCTGAAAACCCCAGGGTTTTCCCCACCTTTTTGCTTTTTATGCAACTCCTCATTGCCCAATTCTTTCTTTTTTGAAGCAGATTTATTCTATCAGAGCAATTTGAATACAGTTCCTTCTCTACTCTTGGTATGCTGTAAAGCAAGTGATTAGCCACTACATTTATCACTGTTTCAAGCTGTCATTAGAATGGCCCTTGAGAAACATAAATGACTTTCAAAAGCATGAAAGAGACAAACTACAGCTTTGTTTGGATTCAATACAAAACATTGGTTAAGGCTAACATGGCTCTTAGAAACAATAACTTGACCTGCTTCCATACTCTGCTTCTTATAGGCTAAATTCCTGCAACATTGTCACATTTCCTCTTACTTTACTCAAGTTGAGTAAACACAATTTGTGGTTGAGTAAACCACAATTTTACTGAATAAACCATAATTTGCTTAGTTCATAAAACATAGACAAATCTAAGCAAAACCCTTTATGTCTTAGTATGATATGAAGTTGGGCATATTGTTTCTAGTTCTAGTTGCTCTTAAAATGAGCACAGAACAGTAATAAACCAAAACTGCAAAAGCTGTACGAAATAGGAAATCTGCTATTGATTTTTTTTACTTTTGTTTCCTTGCCTCCCAAACTTGTAAATACATGTCATCATGATGTAAATACTGCCCTTTTGCACTTTTATTGCAGCTTTGCAAGCAAATAACTCTGTACTTTGACATTAGCACAAATGTTTTGTCCCATGTCCCTTTTTGCACTTCCTGTGTAGTTTCAAAGAGAAAGTATTTTAAAATAATATGAAAATAAAAATTAAGGAGATCTTAAATCGGTGGTGAAATAATCTTACCTTCCTAACCAAAGCAAGCACTTTTTGTTTTGCACGTTTTGCATTTTGTGTGCTTTGCATTTCGCACGTGCACTTTGCATCGCACATCTGTGCTTCACGGACACCACCATTATATGCCCTGCCCGTGCACAGTGTTAAAAAAGAAAATGGCGACATCTGGGTGGGCGGCAGAGTCTCATATGGCCGCTGCTATCAGTACGCCCAAACTAGACCAATCTATATCTTTTGATCAACTTTGCTGTAATTTTGATGGTTAAATAATGGGAGATCTTCATGTAAGAAAATGTGGGGTATGAATCCAGTGAATAAACTAACAGTAAACTATATGTAGCAAATGGCACAATTTGCAAATGACACTGAAGCCAGATCTTAATATGACTTAATTTATTAATCTATGCCAAAAATTTAAAGATATTTGTGCACACATAGGTACTTAAACTGTTTTAAGGTTGGGTACTTAAGTACAATGGTATTCAGCCTACCCTCGATCCCCCCCCTCTCTCACACACACACTACTAATCAAAAGTATGCATCAACTTTCATAATTCAACAACTTGCAACACTTACAGTGAAAGTTGCTCTTGTTTGTTGCAACTGTTTACCCTTTCTCAATCTGATATCCTTTGGTGTGTTCCCAGAATTTCCAGTGAGTTGACTGAACTCGTTAGATTGGGAAAAGCAGGCTAATGCAGGAATAATCATAATACATGCAATAGCAGATTTCCACTGATGAAGCAAACAGGTCTATCCATTGTGATTGAACAGTTGAGGATTTGGACTTTAAAATGAAAATATTAAACCCATTACTTGCTGCTTTAAAATAAGGGGCAGTATTTATTATTTATTTATTTATTTATTTATTATTCATTCATTCACTCACTCACTCACTCACTCACTCACTCACTCACTTACTTACTTACTTACTTATTTATTTGATTTGTATGCCGCCCCTCTTCGTAGACTCGGGGCGGCTCACAACAACAATAAAACAATTCATGACAAATCTAATGATTTAAAAACCCCATTATTAAGCAGACATACACACAAACATTCCATACATAAAGATATTGAATCAAAAACAGTACCCTAGATGCATGTGACTGGGTGATTTGGAGACAATTCTTATTTTTCTCACACACTGAACTTGACTCAAGGGTTTTGTTGTGAAAATCAAATAAGGAACAATGTTTCCCAACCTTTATGCTATACTGTTCTTGCAAAAAAAAAAAAAGGCTAGAAATAGAATAAATGGATACAAAATGAAATAAATAAGAATCTTTGACTGATTGCGGCTAAACTAATGAGTATCAAAGGTGGTAAGGAATTGGAAAACCCGAATGTGCGAGTTTTTCATAATTTTGTTTATCAGTTCCTTGAAATGTAACACAATTATATAAACTGTTCCAATATATCCAGATGTCCGTTGGCTTTCTAGGTGTTTTTGTTGCTTCATAAACTGGAGCCAATTCTGATTTATAACTGTGTTAAAATCTTTCCATAAAAATATTTCTTTCCCATACTAAAGGTGATTTTAAAACAGGTATTTCTTAAAAAAAAAAAAAGCCCAGCAGTCACTCTTTCTCAGCCCCAGTCATCTCGGAGGATTGGTTATTGTGGGGAAAACAGAAGGAGAAAGTTTTGTTGAATATATCTATCACCTAAGTTGTTTGTCAAAATAATGAAGGCAGAAACAAACAATTAATTAAAAAATTAGTAAACAAAAAACCAAACAAATATAAAAATATAAATAAACTGATCCATCCAAATAAATTATTTATCAATTCATGTACAAGGACTATACTGTGTCAGCCTCATGGACACTCTTGGAAACTGAGGGAGGAAGAGAGCTCTGCTGCTGGAACAACTGTGTTTTTCCATTTATTGGCAGTTTTTGCCATCTTTATACCTCTCATTGGACTTATCTGTGACCTGGCATCCGCCAATGCTACCTATTACAGTTGGCTGCTGTTGTGATTCAGCCTGAGGCTGCTCAGGGACCGGCTGCGTCTCTTCTGGATCCAGGCCCGGAGGAGGAGGACAGTGAACAGGAGGGGGAGGACCAGGCAGATGGGGAGAGGAAAGTCAGGAAGAGGATGACGGGGAGCAGCCTGAGAGCCCCGGGGAAGGCCTCTCCCCAGCCAGTAGCCTGGCCTCATTGGATGAGGAAGCACAGGCTATAATTGACATGAGACAGCGACGTGCAGCTCAGAGACGGGATCAATTAGAAAGGTATTTGTTGAGTATGTTAATATACCATGTAAATAGTTGCCTGAGGTGAATGCTGTTACCAGGCAGATTGGAAATGCTAGGAGGCGTCTGATTGGCTCAGACGCAGGACAGCTCTTTTGGCGCGAGCCTTAAGAGTATAAATAGAGCCGAGTTTCTCATTGCCGGCTGGTGAGTTCCCAGCTGATTGTCACTTGCGGAAAGAGCTGAATAAAGGGAACCACTGTTTAGCACTTTGTCTGGCGTCTCAATACTTTTCACTGGCGACGAGAACCGGAGAGAACCTACAAGCAAGATGAATCCTTCGCAGATCGGCCGAGCACCCGACTACTTCGACCCCGAAAAGGCGTCTTGGGAAGCCTACATGACCCGCTTCGAAATCTTCCTGGAAGCCGCCGGTATGGGGACCGCCGAAGACGACAGAAAGCGAGCCATCTTCCTTAACTATTGCGGCCCCGAAATTTTTGATTTGGTTCAAACGCTCACCGATCCGCTTCCTGCCAAGAACGTGCCGTGGCCAGACTTACAATCCAAGCTTGCGGGTCACTTCAAACCCACGAAGCCTGCTGTGGTATACCGCCATCAGTTCTCCAGGATGGCCCAACGTGAAGCTGAGTCTATTAACCAATTCGCCACCAGACTCCGAACTGTACTGTCAAAATGCCGTTTTGACAGCCCAGAAGCTCGACTAACAGACGCAATCATATTCGGCATGAAAAACGCCACAGTACGCAACAAACTCCTCACCGAGGACGAACCTACCTTGCAAACCGTCATCAAGCTAGCCCAGACAGCCGAGGTCGCCGAAGCGGCTGCCAAAGACCTCCAAAGCCACGTCAACAAAGAAACCGTCTCCAAAATCTCCTCCGCAGCTGATCCAGCCGACGACCTCAGCCCTCCAGCCGCCGCCGATGACACATGCCTCCTGCTTCCGAGCGACCCCTCAAGACAACCGAGATACCCTCGCACACCAGCCCCATGCCCAGGTTGCCGGGGAAATCATCCGCGACTTCGCTGCCCTTTTCGGGACGCCATCTGTCGCCGCTGCAATCGGCGCGGTCACATCGCTGAGGCCTGCCGGGCTCCCCTGCCTGAAGAAACCTTTTCCGCTCCTCGCCAACAGCGTTTCTCCTACCAGGCTCCACAAGCCCGTGAAAACCGGCCTCCACGATCTTTTACCCGGAAAACCAACTCAGCCGCTAACCGCGACTACAACAGAGGTAACTGTCAAACTTACGTAAATTGCGCAAATACAACGCAAGGCACCAAAATCATTATTTCTCTACTTTTAAATGGCAAGCCTTGTGATTTAGAACTGGACACCGGGTCTAGGCACTCTATTATGCCTTGGGACAAATTCAAAATGTATATGCCAAATGTTTGTAAATCTAAGTTAACTCAAACTGCTTTGATTATAAGGGATTTCCAGGGACATGTCATCCCTGTATTGGGTAAAATTGATATTCCTGTACAATTCAAATCTGTTAAATGTTCCCTACCTTTGGTAATTGTGGATGGGGCAAGGCATTCCCTCCTTGGGTTAACCTGGATGCCCCCCTTAGGAATTGAGATCTCTGGCATCTGTTTGGTTCAGTCCCCCTCTGATACCCCAGATTTTGTACATGAGTTTCCTGAAGTATTCAGCCCCACTTTGGGAACTTATAAGGGGGACCCTATCTCTTTCTCCATAGACCCAAAGGTTCCACCCATTCGCCTGAAGCCACGAAGGGTTCCTTTACCTTTACTGCCTAAACTAGACCACCAGCTAGATCAACTTATTGCTCAAGGAATCCTAGTCCCTGTAGAGCAAGGGCCATGGGAGACTCCAATTGTCACACCATTAAAACCGGACGGTTCGCTAAGAGTCTGTGCGGACTATAAGTCTACTATTAATAAGGCCCTTCAGCATCACCCCTATCCCATACCAGTAGTTCAGCACCTCCTACACTCCCTAGGAGAAGGAAAAGTCTTTGCAAAGATCGATCTTGCTCAGGCATACCTGCAGCTTCCGGTCGATGAGCCTACCTCTTTGGCTCAGACAATTGTCACGCACAGAGGTGCTTTCAGATGCACCAGATTGCAATTCGGGGTAAGCATAGCCCCTGGGATATTTCAGAGTCTAATGGAGCGAGTGTTAACGGGTCTTGAAGGAACCATACCCTACTTCGATGATATTCTAATTTCGGCTAAATCCATTCCCCAATTAAACCAGAGAATCAGGGCTGTGCTACAACGACTCCAATCCAAGGGGCTCAGAGTAAAAGCAGACAAGTGTGTATGGGGCACCACTAGCATTGAATTTCTAGGGTATAGAATAGACAGTCAGGGCATCCACCCCACAACTGAGAAATTAAAAGCAATTACCGAAGCACCTGAACCAATCAATAAGACTGAACTACAAGCTTTTTTAGGTCTTCTGAATTTTTATTCTATTTTTTTGAGACAGAAGGCAACGGTCGCAGAACCCCTCCACCGACTCCTTCAGAAGGGAATTCCCTGGACCTGGGGCAGACCTGAACGCGAAGCATTTTCTCTAATAAAGACCTTATTGACTTCTAATAGTGTGGTGGTGCAGTACAGTTCAGTCTTGCCCATAAGGCTTACATGCGATGCTTCGGCTTATGGGGTGGGCGGAGTATTGGCCCACGTAATGCCAGACAACACTGAGGCACCTATAGCTTTTTTCTCTAGAACGCTGACCCCTTCTGAACGAAACTATAGCCAGTTGGATAAGGAGGCCCTGGCTTTAATAGCTTGCATTAAGAAATTTCATAATTACTTATTTGGAAGGAGGTTTGAATTAATAACAGACCACAAACCCCTTTTGGGACTGTTGCCTTCAGATAAACCTACCCCTCCGTTCATGTCCCCTAGACTAATTAGATGGGCTTTATTCCTCTCCAGTTATCAGTATACCTTAATACATAAGGGAGGGAAGTCCATAAGCCACGCTGATGGACTAAGCAGGTGCCCTTTGGCACAAAGAGGGGAAGACCCGGTTCCTTCTGATGATGTACTACTATTAGAAATAGAAGAAACCCCACTAACTTCAGCCAGGGAAGTGGCTGAGCATACTAAGTCAGATCCCATTCTTCAAACAGTAATAAATTGTATACACAGGGGTTGGCATGGGGGACCAGAGGAGGGGGGACTGGCAGACTTCAAGACAAAGCGACTAGAATTGTCCTACTTGAATGGATGTGTACTATGGGGGGATCGAGTGGTCATTCCAACTACACTTAGGAAAAAGGTACTGACTATGTTACATGTGGGACACCCAGGCATTGTCAGAATGAAGGTTTTGGCGAGGGGATACCTGTGGTGGCCGGGCCTAGATCTCGATATTGAGCATTGGGTAGGCCGGTGTGACCCCTGTCAAGAGTCACGGCCAAATCCCCCTCGAACTGCCCCCGTAGAATGGGGAGAGCCCACTGGACCTTGGTCCAGGATACATATAGACTTTGCTGGCCCCATTGGGTCCCAGTACTTCCTGGTTGTCGTAGATGCTTTTTCTAAGTGGGTAGAGATAGTGGCTATGCAAAATATAACAACATGTGCCACTATTAAGGCTCTGTATCATTTGTTTGCAACCCATGGGTGTCCTGATGTCCTTGTTTCAGATAATGGGCCACAACTGACCGCTCGGCAGTTTAAGGTGTTCTTGAGTAATCTAGGGGTCAGACATGCGCTAATCTCCCCTTACTCCCCATGGGCTAATGGGTTGGCTGAACGTTATGTACGTGTGGCGAAAGAGGCGCTGCGCAGAGCAGGCCCTGGGGAAATACAAAATAAATTAGACCAATTCCTGTTAATGCAACATATTACTCCAAATGCTGCCACCCATAGAAGCCCTGCAGAAGTCTTAATGGGGCGGAAACTAAGGTCTCCTTTAGACAGGTTACACCCTCGCTATTCAAATACCATGGGTCAAGGTGAAATGTCTGTATTACCTGAAAGAAGCATGTATCTAGGCCAAAATGTATTTGCCCGAAATTTTGATGGGGGAGTTCAATGGGTAAAAGGGAAAGTCCTACAACAGAAGGGACCTAAAACATATTTAATACAATTAGAGGATGGCCGTATTTGGAAACGGCACATTGATTACTTAAGAGGGCGGATTAACTCTGAAAATACGCAAACCGCCATTGTAACCTCTTCCCCCAAAGCAGACTCTTATGCACAACCAGAATTATTGGATGTAGATTTGGGCTTACCAAGGCTGGAACGCTCCCGCGACACCAACGAGCCACCATCATCCTCCTCCGACGTCGATTCAGCTTCCATCCGGACATCGCTGCAGGCCGGAGCTCCCACTCGGGCCCAGCCTGGCTCCGGATCCGACAGAGAGCCAACCTCCACCAACGAAGTCCCAGACTCAACTGATCTGCGCAGGTCTGAGCGAGCCTCGCGCAGACCCACTCGATTGGAGGACTTCATCACATGGCTCAACTGATGGACAGTTGGCACTTGACTAAGGAGGGAGGGGTGTTGAGTATGTTAATATACCATGTAAATAGTTGCCTGAGGTGAATGCTGTTACCAGGCAGATTGGAAATGCTAGGAGGCGTCTGATTGGCTCAGACGCAGGACAGCTCTTTTGGCGCGAGCCTTAAGAGTATAAATAGAGCCGAGTTTCTCATTGCCGGCTGGTGAGTTCCCAGCTGATTGTCACTTGCGGAAAGAGCTGAATAAAGGGAACCACTGTTTAGCACTTCGTCTGGCGTCTCAATACTTTTCAGTATTGGCATCACTGAATTGACAACAGCTGGGTTTGGGTGTGGTTCTCCTCAGCAGGGTTTAAAAGGCAGGCACGCCTTTTCAGCCATGTGGAGCGTTATCAACTGGAAGTTCTGTGACCCTGCTTTGCTTCTCTTACCAGTGTGTCTGGCTTCTCTTTTTGGCTTGGTGTTTGCCTCTGGAAGGACCCAGACAGAACAGCTGCCAACAAGGTGAAGGAACTGAGACCTATGAATGATTTCTATGAGACCTGGATGATTTCTATGAGACCTGGAGGATGACAGAAGATGGCGGCCAGAGCAGGCAAGAGAGAGGACTAAGTCCGACATGGCGAAAGTGCTTCCAGCGAAGGGGCTGTGAGAGGGTTTTCTCCAAGCATTTTGGGAATGCATGCCCCACTCCACTTGCATCCCCTTTGCTGGGAGTGCTTTCGTCCAGGGCTGTCAGCGAAGGGGCTGCAGGAAATGCAGGGCAGGCATTCCCAAAGTGCTCGGAGAAAGAACTCTTGCAGCCGCTTCGCTGGAAGCGCTTTCTGCTAGCACTTTGGGAATGCCTGCCCTGCCCCTCCTGCAGCCCCTTCACTGGGAGCGCTTTCGTCCAGGCTGTCAGCGAAGGGGCTGCAGGAAATGCGGGGCAGGCATTCCCAAAGCGCTCGGAGAAAGAACTCTTGCAGCCGCTTTGCTGGAAGCGCTTTCTCCTAGCACTTTGGGAACACCTGCCCTGCCCCTCCTGCAGCCCCTTCACTGGGAATGCTTTCGTCTAGGGCTGTCAGCGAAGGGGCTGCAGGAAATGTGGGGCAGGCATTCCCAAAGTGCTCGGAGAAAGAACTCTTGCAGCCGCATCGCTGGAAGCGCTTTCTGCTAGCACTTTGGGAACGCCTGCCCCACCCCTCCTGCAGCCCCTTCACTGGGAATGCTTTCGTCTAGGGCTGTCAGCGAAGGGGCTGCAGGAAATGCGGGGCAGGCATTCCCAAAGCGCTCGGAGAAAGAACTCTTGCAGCCGCATCGCTGGAAGCGCTTTCTGCTAGCACTTTGGGAACACCTGCCCTGCCCCTCCTGCAGCCCCTTCACTGGGAATGCTTTCGTCTATGGCTGTCAGCGAAGGGGCTGCAGGAAATGTGGGGCAGGCATTCCCAAAGCGCTCGGAGAAAGAACTCTTGCAGCCGCTTTGCTGGAAGCGCTTTCTCCTAGCACTTTGGGAACGCCTGCCCCGCCCCTCCTGCAGCCCCTTCACTGGGAGCGCTTTCGTCCAGGGCTGTAAGTTATGTAATGTCAGGCATGGGGAAACTAAACATCTCCCCTGGGCATGTTAATTTATACATGGTATGCTTGTGTGTGTGTTTGCTACTACATGGGGTTTTTCTTAAATCGTTAAATATTTTAATTAATTGGATTGTTGTGACTGTTTTTACTTGTTGTGAGCCGCCCCGAGTCTTCGGAGAGGGGCGGCATACAAGTCCAACTAATAAATAAATAAATAATAAATGTCAGGTGGAATCCCTAACCCTAATAACTTGGTCTCATTGTTTGTCTGGTTTCTTACCCACAGCAGCAATCAGTATATTATACTGTGTGTTATTATTGTAATGTTTGCCTTACTTCATGCTGCGGAAAAATATTTTATACAGGCATCCTTATTTCAGCCACATTAAAGATCAACACAATTAGTACGCCAAACAAAACAGACACATTTCATGGAAAGTGTTCTTGTTCACAACATTGTAGAGCTTAGACTATAATAAAATAATTATTTTTCTGCTGCTTTTTAGCTGCCATTCAGCTGAACATTTTAGAAAATTGAGTATGCAGACTGCATTAAAATGGTTCTCTTTAAGCTGTGGTAAAATTCTTTGTTGTTCTTGATGAAACAAAATACTTTAGGGTACAAATATGCAATGACGCCTGTCCTCTATGGGTAGTGCAAAAGAGAAGAAATGGTTTGATTGTGTACTCTCCTGTTTCTCTCCTGAGGATACACTCCTTGCAGATGAAAGGCGGCGGGGGGGGGGGGGGGAGAGCACAGCCAAATGCCTACAAAATCACTGCTTAATTAATTTGTGTGAATTCATTCTTGTCAGTTCAGAGTGCTCAAGATCCAGAACAGCACACATAAACAAACCGTGTATATATTGTCAGAATGTGGCTCATCTCGCTGGGGCCAGCTTTAGAGACATATATGGTTAGAGGCTGTTCTGTCTGGGTCCCCCCAGACGCCAACACCAACCAAAAAGAGTATCCAGACACACTGGTAAAAAGCAAAGGCAGTTTATATACTGGAAAGCAAACACAGGTAACAAAAACTGTTCTTACAGACAGGAACACAATGAAGCTTCACAGAGGTTTCACGAAGGGCAGGCAATAAAACAGGATTCTTGCTGGCAAAAACAACACTGGAGATAATAAAACCCACGCCTCCCCCAAGTCTTTCAGCCTTCTAGGCCACAAGCCAAGATCAGAGACGCCAAGAATCAAAGCAAGGTCACAGGACTCCCAGTTGATAACTCTCCACAAGACTGTAAGGGCGGGCCTGCCTTTTCAACCCTGCTGAGGAGAACCACACCCAAACCCAGCTGTTGTCAATTCAGGGATGGAAATATCTTTCTAATTGGCCCCTTCTTTGAGCTGCACGTCTCTGCCTCATGTCTATTATAGCCTGTGCGTCTTCATCCAATGAATCCAGGCTACTAGCTGGGGAGAGCCCCCCCCCCCCCCGGGGGTCTCAGGCTGCTCTCTCTCCTCCTCTTCCTGACGTTCCTCTCCCCCGTCTGCCTGGTCCTCCCCCTCCTGGTCACTGTCCTCCTCCTCTGGGCATGGATCCGGCAGAGCTCCAGCCGGTCCCTGAGGAGCCTCAGGCTGAATCACAACAGAGGCTAGGAGTTAACAAAAAATTACTTGCAAATCCACATGTCCATTTGATTGCTATCCTATTAACACATCTTATACACCTTCAGTTTTTGCTGTGAGGAAAAGAAAGTCTTCTTTTTTCCCTTTCCACCAAGTTGAAATATGACAGGAAAATGTCAGGTGTCCCTTCTAGCAGTCTAAACCAGAGGTCCGCAAACTGCGGCTTGTGAGCCAAATACGGCTCTTTCCTCCCTTGCCGGCAGCAGCAAATCACCTGCTGAAAGGACAGCCCCTTCCCTTGCCCAAGTCCCTTTAGCGAAAGGTGTTGAAGGGGGAAAAAGCAACATCTTGCACTTTCAGGGAAGAAGGCAAAACCAAGGACTATGCTCAGGAGGGATGCAGCAGAAGCTTAATGGACAGTTGGGAGGAGTTCAGGGGAATAACAACAGACTGCAAAGCGAAACTCCTGTCTCGTGAGGCATGTGTCGCAACCAGTAAATGCAGGGTGCCTTCTATTCCTTCAAAATTCATTGACATCCCGCCTCCACCACTTTCACCTGTGAATACACTGCCTTGCCTTAAATCCTCTTCACAAGGTGGCCTCATACTTTTACATTGCCAATGTTGAAATTATTATTATTATTATTATTATTATTATTATTATTATTATTTAATTAAATTTGTATGGCACCCCTCTCTGCAGACTCAGGGCGGCTCACAGCAGCAATAGAAAACAATTTACAATGCAAATCTAATATCACGAAGTTAAAAACCCATAATTTAAAAAACATGCACACAACATACCATACATAAACTATATAGGCCTGGGGAAGATATCTCAGTTCCCCCATGCCTATTTTCCCAATCTTCCTTCCCTCAAGCATGTAGATCAAGGGTCTGCAACTTTGGCAACATTAAGACTTGTGGATTTCAATGCCCAGAGTTCCTCAGCGAGCTTTGAAGTTCACAAGTCTTAAAATTGCCAAGGTTGCAGACCTCTGATGTAGGTAGGTAGATAGATAGGTAGGTAGTAGGTAGGTAGGTAGGTAGGTAGGTAGGAAGGAAGGAAGGAAGGAAGGAAGGAAGGAAGGAAGGTAGGTAGGAAGGTAGGAAGGTAGGAAGGTAGGTAGGTAGGTAGGTAGGTAGGAAGGAAGGAAGGTAGGTAGGAAGGTAGGAAGGTAGGAAGGTAGGAAGGTAGGTAGGTAGGTAGGTAGGTAGGAAGGAGGGTGGGTGGGTGGGTGGGTAGGTAGGTAGGAAGGTAGGAAGGAAAGTAGGTAGGTAGGAAGGTAGGAAGGTAGGAAGATAGGTAGGTAGGAAGGTAGGTAGGAAGGTAGGAAGGTAGGAAGGTAGGAAGGTAGGAAGGTAGGAAGGTAGGAAGGTAGGAAGGTAGGAAGGTAGGAAGGTAGGAAGGTAGGAAGGTAGGTAGGTAGGTAGGAAGGTAGGAAGGAAGGTAGGTAGGAAGGTAGGTAGGAAGGTAGGTAGGTAGGAAGGTAGGTAGGAAGGTAGGTAGGAAGGTAGGTAGGAAGGTAGGAAGGTAGGTAGGTAGGTAGGAAGGTAGGTAGGAAGGTAGGTAGGAAGGTAGGTAGGAAGGTAGGAAGGTAGGAAGGTAGGAAGGTAGGAAGGTAGGAAGGTAGGAAGGTAGGAAGGTAGGAAGGTAGGAAGGTAGGTAGGTAGGTAGGAAGGTAGGTAGGAAGGTAGGAAGGAAGGTAGGAAGGTAGGAAGGTAAGAAGGTAGGAAGGTAGGTAGGAAGGTAGGTAGGTAGGTAGGTAGGTAGGAAGGAAGGAAGGAAGGAAGGAAGGAAGGAAGGAAGGTAGGTAGGAAGGTAGACAGACAGACAGACAGATTTTGAGTCATTCTGTTTCACTATCCATCTGCTCAGATTCTGGATTTGTGACATATGTATATCATTGTTCCATGAGAGCAATGAGAGGTTCCGATATCCCCCTTTTTCTAAGCACATTCTTTCTACACCTTGACTTAAGCAGTACAACAGAAAATCTTGTAAGTCCACTGAATGTGAGAATATATGTATATATATATATATTAAAACCCACAGGACTGGACACCATTCTCCTCTCTGTCACCTGTGACTCTTAGAGTGAAGAAAGCAAGAGGGAGAAGTTGGCTAGGGATAGGGAATATTTTGTAAGAACCCACATGCTCCTACATACACTCCATTAACTGCAATGAGAAAAGGGCTTTATGGTTTCAAGTTCTCTGACCTAATGATTGGCTGGGTAGGCGTGGCTAGGGAGTTATGTGACTGGGTGGAAGTGAGTGATGTTGAGTTGGCCATGCTTCCCCACAGGTTTTGTGGCTCTTGGTGGGGGTTTTTTCTGTGGGAAACAGGTTCAAATGGCCCTTGGAGTGTTCAGTTTGCCAACCTCTAGTCTAGACCGATCATATGAAAGTGATTTTGACAGCAGACCAATATCAATCATATTGTGAAATCATTTAAATAATTTATTCCCTAAGCAAAATATGCTCAGAGAACTTTTTAAAAAAATAACACCTCAAGATGGCAGCCATCCATCAAGGACAACTCTTTCCCTTCTCTTCCATAATTCTACTGATTAGAGAAAATACCATCACTCTCTACACCAAACAACCACATATTGTATTTCACTTAGCCATATCATTTCCTCAAAGAAAAATCTACTGCATTGTGCCACAGTGGAGAGAAATTTGTGCCTTACAATGAGGCTAAATTGTTGATAAAATTTGTGTCTTCCCTTCTACAGTAAAGTAGAATAAAGAATTCTGTTTGCAAGTCACAGTTCCCTCAGTAGGCAGACCATCCATTCTCGGGTATGAATCATTGGAAGGCAATCCTGTTTTGCCAAATTACTTACCTTTAAATGTTTCAACTGTATGCTAAATTGGTATGTCTGTTTCCAGCTAGTCTGAATGTTTTGTTTTGTTCTTTTCTATTAAATGGACAGCCAAACCCAGGAAAGAATGCTTTGTAGATATAAATATTCTCCTATTTTGGAGAACTGAAATTGCTTGACCACAAACTTCTATAAAATTGATGCAATTTAATTATGAAATGATGATCTTACATAATAATTATGTAAGATTTAAAAAATTCTTCCTCCTTAGAGTTTCTCTTGAAACAGAAAATATTCTACAGAATACCACAGTAATAACAGGTGTCAAAGTTAATGGGGAAGTCAACAGCAATGGTGGCTTGCAAGCAGGCTGATGGGTGGGTTAATACTAGGAAGTGGGGCAGAGTATGTGCAGGCTCTGAAGGACTTGCTGCTGTTGCTGCTGTTGCACCCTATGTATGGGCTGATGGGTAAGCAGGGGTTCAGGTGGGCTTGTTGCTCACATACCTGCCTCCAAGCTGCATGTCAACAGCCCTGCCTGTGCTGCTCGAGGAGGTAGTCGGGCTGGTGGTGGGGTTCCCAGACTTATTGTCTTGGGGAACTTTAACCTACTGTCGCTCAGTGAAACCTCTGGGCTAACACAGGAGTTCATGGTCACCATGACAGCCATGGACCTGACTCAAGTAGTACAGGGTCCGACTCACGAGGGGGGACAACTGAGCAACTGAGCAATGGTCTGAGACTAAGGGACTTAGAAGTGTTGCCTTTGTCATGGCCAGACCATTTTCTACTGCAGCTTGACTTCCTGGCTCCATTCCTCCCCCCACAGGGAGGCAGAACCGATTACATGGTTCCACCCCAGATGCCTGATGAACCCTGAGGGCTTCCAAAGGGTGCTTGGGTTATACCAGATACACTCATCCACAGTTCGGCAGAGTCTCTTGCCATGACCTGGAACAAGGCTGCGACGGAGGCTCTTGACCGGATTGCGCCATTGCGACCTCTCTATGGCACTAGACCCCGGAGGGCTCCATAGTTTACTGAGGAGCTCCGGGAGTTGAAATGCCAGAAGAGACATCTAGAGAAGTGATGGAGGAAGAGTAAGTCCTAGTCTGACTGAACACTTGTAAGATCTCACATTAAGACTTACAAAGTGGCGCTCAAGGTGGCAGGATGCATGTGTCATGCTGCCTTGATTGCATCAGCGGAATCTTGCCTGGTTGCTCTGTTTAGGGTGACCCACTCACTTCTTAACCAGGGGCGAGGTTGGGAGCCCTTGCAGAGCAGTGCTGAGGATTTTAACACTTTTTTGCTGATAAAATTGTTCAGATCAGGCAGAGCTCAACTCTGAATGGATAACAGAGTCGACTGACAATGAGTCAGTCAAGGTGACTAGGGCCCGTCCTTGTCCATCTGTCTGGGAGGAGTTTGACCTGGTGACACATGATGAAGTGGACAAGGCCATTGGAATTGTGAGTTCCGCCACCTGCTTGCTGGATCTGTGTCCCTCCTGACTGGTTTCGGCCAGCAGGGAGGTGACACAGAGCTGGGTCCAGGAGATTGTCAATTCTTCTTTGGGGATGGGGTCCTTCCCGGCTACCTACAAGGAGGCACTTCTGTGCCCCCTCCTCAAGAAGCCTTCCCTGGACCCAGCCATTCTCAACAACTATCGTCCAGTCCAACCTTCCCTTTATCAGGACGGTTGTTTAGAAGGTGGTGGCGCTCCAGCTCCAGCGGTCCTTGGAAGAAGCCAATTATCTAGGCCCTCAGCAGTCAGGATTCAGGCCTGGCTACAGAATGGAAACTGCTTTGGTTGTGCTGATGGATGATCTGTGGCAGGCCAGGGACATGGATTTATCCTTTGTCCTGGTGCTTCTTGACCTCTCAGCAGGTTTCGATACCATCGACCATGGTATCCTTCTGCACCAGCTGGAGGAGTTTATTTATTTATTTATTTATTTATTATTTAGATTTGTATGCCACCTCTCTCCGCAGACTCAGGGCGGCTCACAACAAAGTGAAACAATTTACAACAAATCTAAATTACAGTTTAAAAATATTTTTAAAACCCCATTTTCTAAACAAACTTACATACAGACATACCATTCATAAATTGTATATGCCCGGGGGAGATGTCTCAGTTCCCCCATGCCTGATGACAAAGGTGGGTCTTAAGGAGCTTACGAAAGGCAAGGAGAGTAGGGGCAGCTCTAATCTCCGGGAGGAGTTGATTCCAGAGGGTCGGGGCCACCACAGAGAAGGCTCTTCCCCTGGGGCCCGCCAAACGACATTGTTTAGTTGATGGGACTCGTAGAAGGCCCACTCTGTGGGACCTAATCGGTCGCTGGGATTCGTGCGGCAGCAGGCGGTCTTGGAGATGTTCACATAACTACAGACCACTTGTCAAGTGTCCAAAGTTTGATCCAATAACCCCTTATTTTTTATCTCTAACAAAATCCTTCCTTCCCAAAAGGAAGAATAAAAAGAATAAAATGGAAAAGCAGATTAAAAGGGGATAGAAAAAAATAAATAAAAAAGAAAAGGGTTCGGTTCAAAGTTCTACTCACATTAAAGAAATTGGAGTTTGAGAAGGGTTAATTATCCTTGGAGTATTGTTTTGTTTGCTCTTATTTAACTTTAATTATTTTTTCTATTTAGATATATGGATTTAGGAATTGCTGATCTGTTTTAATAAAGTTAGAAGTATTGATTATAATGAGATATGTAGTAGGTGATACTGATTTGGATTAATGCATAAATGGAATTGAATTTAGAATTGTTGGGGAGATTAATGATGTTAATGATTTTTAATTGATTGAAAATAGAGAATATTTAGAATTTTTTCCCTTTTTTCCCTTTCCTCAACTTGACTGAAATTTAAAATTAATAATTAAGTAAGAAACGTAGATAAGTATTAATTGGCTAAATGTTAGAAGGCCTGAAATAATTTTTAAATTTGGGATTAGGTAAATGTACTATTTAGGTGGGGGGAAGAAGTCTGAAAGTCGTATATATGTTTATGTTTTGTTTTTAATTTTCTTTTACTAACATCTGATTGGCTATACAAGGTTTTCTTAGTTTATAGAAAAATGTATAAAGAAAGAAGGAAGCACTTTGGCATAATGGTTAATAAGTTAGAAATATAATTGGTGTACTTTTGGAAGGAACATTAAAGGGGGAATTTAATTAAAAGAAAATGTATGTCACTGGATGACAAAATTAGGAAAAAAATCTGCAACTTTTTTGATGATTGATATTAGTTACTAACAAAATACTGCATTTTATTCCTGGAAAATTAGATGGTACACTCTATTGTTAGAATATATGTTGAGAGAAAAAAATTAAAAAAATATACACCCTCCCAAAAAGTTTTTCCATCCTCTGTCCCTCCATTCATTTCATTCTTCCTTCTTCCTTCCTTGTTCTCTCCATTTCTCCTTCCTCCCTTCCTTCCTTGTACCCTCCATTTCTCCTTCCTTCCTTCCTTCCCTCCTTCCTTCCTTCCTTCCTTCCTTCCTCTCCACTTCCCTCTTTCCCTCCCTCTTTTTCCCCTTTCTTTATTTCTGTCCACTTCTATCTCTCTCTTTTCCCTCTTTTCCCTTTCTCTCATTCTTTCCCTCCAGGTCTCTCTCATTTCTGTGTACTTCTCTGTCTCTCTCCCCTTCTCTCATTTGTTTCTCCTCCCTTTTTACTCTCATTTTTCTCACTTTCATTTCTGTTTTTCTCTCAATCAATCCAGCAAAGCAAGAAAGGTGACCTCACACAAAGAGGGGAGCCGAGGAGGTGCGATCCATGCTTTTGTAAGCTTTCCCTGCTGGATGACGATTGACCAGCACCAAGAGGAGGGTGGCAGAGGGAGCCGGCCTCTCTTCAAAGAAAATGGCTCTTTGTCTGCCGGGAAGGCGGACTCTGCTGCTGCTACCGCAGCAGCACCCCCTATTGGAAGAGAGCCTACCTCTTCCTGCACCTCCCTCCAGTGTGTGAGCAGCTTGCTAAGATGCGGCAAGATCCCTGGGTAGACCCAGGGAGGGTTGCCTGCCCACCTACGCTTATGCCTTGCTCTTCCTTCCTTCCTTCTCCCTCCAGGTCTACTCTCATTTCTGTGTACCTACTGAGTACCACTTGGAAAGCAATTAACTTCTGCATCCCGCCATGCACAGGGGTGGAGAAGCTGTAGACCTGTAGACCCCTGCTAAAACCTGAGGCCAACAGCCCCAATGTTGCTCTGCACACACGCAGATGGAGCCGCTCCACCTCATCTTTCCCAAACCAGCCGATCTTTGTCTGTTGCACTCTGGGTTTTCTCCCATTCATCCCCGTGTGGGAAAGAGTGATGCCCAGGGGTATTTTTGTCTTTATCCACGGGGAACCCCTTCCTTTTAGGCAGATGATTGAGGCAGACGGTTATTCAAATGGCGCTGCAACCATCCACATGCCCAACAGCTTGGGAGGGGCAGATCAGCTGTCTTGTGGGGAGAAACAGAGTCCTTCTGCATGGCGTTTGAAAACCCTGCACAAAAATTAGGTTTTCTGTGTGCAGCCTCACAGGTGTGCACTTTAGAGGGAATAGTGATCACAACCATTCAAAATTATTCTGATCATCAAAAAAGGAGATCCAAGCAATGTTGAAAATTATATACCAATATCACCTGCAAAGTCATGAAATCAATCATAATCCATTACACTCCACCTCGAAACTAATAACCTACTTTACAACAAACAATTCAGTTTCAAAAAACATTATTTTGTAATCTACAATTCTTACACTACAAAAATATTTGGACCACTCAACTTGACCAGGGTAAATCAATTGATGCAATTTACATCGACTTTTGCAAAGCCTTTGATTCAGTTGTTCACAACAAATTTCTTCTGAAACTTATAGCATCTCTGGACCACTACACAAGACATACAAAGAGAGGTTGCTGGAATTGGGCATGGATAGTCTAGCAAAAATGAGGCCAGAGGGGACATGATAGTAGTATACAAATATTTGAGGGGTTACTACAGAAAGGAGGGGGTCACACTATTTTCCAGGGCACCAGAGGGACAGACCAGGAGCAACAGATGGAAATTGACCAAAGAGAGATTCAACCTGGAAATAAGGAAGAACTTTCTGATGGTGAGAGTGATCAACCAGTGGAATGGCCTGCCAGCAGAGTTTATGAACGCCCTATCACTCAACACATTCAAAAGGAAATAGGACTGCCATCTGACTGGGGTAGCAGTGTTCCCTCTAATTTTTTTTTTGGGGGGGGGGGGCGGAAAAGTATAGTGTCTGAGCGGCAGTCCCCTTGGGACTGGGCGGCACAGAAATAATAAACAAACAAACAAACAAACAAACAAACAAATAAATAAAAAACCCACCCTGTTTTGCTTCAGAGAATTTCAAAATAAAATACTGTACTGTGTGTCTATAACAGTGAGCTCATAATAGGGCAACTCTATCAATATCAAAATGCCACTTAAACAGTTGACCTAGTTTCAAACTAGATTTTGATTTTCTTTCTCTCTTCCTTACTCCCATTCTTTTTCTTTTTCTTTTTCTTCCTCTCTTTTTTCTATCTGTTTCTCTCTCTTCCTCTCTTCCTCTCTCTCTCCTTCCCTCTCACTCTTTCCCTCTCGGCTTCTGGGCAGGTTTGGAAAACTCTGAGTCGATGATGATTTTTAAGTGAGCGATTGCTCACTGCTCAGCTTAGAGGGAACTATGTGGGGTAGTGTAGGGTTTCCTGCTTGAGCAGGGGTTTGGACTTGATGACCTGCAAGCTCCCTTTCAATTCTAATAAATAGATAGATAGATAGATAGATAGATAGATAGAGAGAGAGAGAGAGAGAGAGAGAGAGAGAGAGAGAGAGAGAGAGACAGACAGACAGACAGACAGACAGACAGACAGACAGACAGACAGACAGACAAATAAATCAAGCCTCGAGGTGATGAGGGCATGAGAGATATACATATAATGGCTGTGTACTGTACATGGATACATGCAGGACTCATTAGAAATTAAGTTCTGCTCTATTGAGACTCTACTGTTTTTCTTTTCATTTAGACAAACTGTTCCCCAACATTGTAAAATAAAGTCTCTCCTTCCTTCCCTCCCTCCCTCCCTCCCCCCCACTCCTCTGGTTAACTCTCAGGTCATTGCAAAAAGATGTCAACAAAATGAAAAACATGCCAGGCTGGAAAACATGTTTCAGGATAGCTGCATACCTTTCTTAAACAGAATATTTCCATTTTCCCCCCAGGGATTTTGTAGGTTTCATAATTTTTAACTCATTGTATAATTTTGCAGAAAACAAATATTCTTGTTTTGGACACGTGTATAAAGCAATGTGCTCAGAAGACCAAAAATGCTACACCAAAAAGGCTCAATCTTTTCTAGGTCAAGGATCACAACACCCTTTGCTGAACTGAAGTTAGGAAAGGAGTTAGAAATGGTTTAATTTTTGTTTAATGCAATTGAAATGAAGGGAATTATACTTAATATGTTTGCTCCTCGGGTGTTTAATAACTTTCTATTTCTGGAGAAACTTTTAAATAAGTTGTGGATGTCACAGTTCCTAAGTGATCACAAAGAATAATAAATATCAAGATAAATATAAAGATGATTTTCTGAAATATTTGAAGGCAGAATAAGATGCAATGGATGGAAACTAATGAAGAAGAGAAACAACCTAGAACTAGGAAGATATTTCCTGACAGAACAATTAATCACTGGACCAAGTTGCCTCCAGATGTTGTGGGTGCTCTAATGCTGGAGTTTTAAGAAGAGATTGGACAATTGTTTGTTTGAAATGGTTTTCCTGCTTCACTAGGAGTTGGAGTAAAAGACCTCCAAAATCCCTTCCTACTCAGTAATTCTGTAAAAGTTGGTCAATGTGATGATGTCATTAAAGCTCCTGGCTTTTAATTGCATTTGTTTAATTGCATTTGCGAGTACAACTGCACTAGAGTGCCTTCCGTCCCCTGTCCTATTGCTCTCCTATATCTCCTATATCTTTCTTCTATTCCTATATCTCTTCTTCTATTCTTTCATTGATATGTTCTATTACTATATCTTCTTTTCTATTCTTTCATAGATATATTTTACTATGAGTATCTCCTCTATAACCTTCATCATGTATTTTACTATGTGTATGTATGTGTGTGTGTGTGTGTGTGTGTGTATATATATACACATACATACATACATACATACATATATATGAGGCCAAAATAAGGCCGAAATAGATCTATCCTAGTCTCCCTTAATTTTCAAATTCAGCTTAAACATGTGACACATACAGATAGAATTGTCGGCTATCAATAAAATTAACTGCCTTGGAAATGGCCCTGGGTTGGGCCGAGAGGCAAAAAAGGAGCTGTGATGTTCCTTCAATATACCAGGGTGATTCGACACAAAAATGTAACCCTTCCCTGGTACAGAGCTGAAGGGATTGGATACTGTAGCCTAGAGGATAATTCTCTGCCTTACAAGGCAAAGGTTACAGGTTCAAGTCCCAGTGGGTATGGCTAGCTGATGAGGCCAAAATAAGGCCGAAATAGATCTATCCTAGTCTCCCTTAATTTTCAAATTCAGCTTAAACATGTGACACATACAGATAGAATTGTCGGCTATCAATAAAATTAACTGCCTTGGAAATGGCCCTGGGTTGGGCCGAGAGGCAAAAAAGGAGCTGTGATGTTCCTTCAATATACCAGGGTGATTCGACACAAAAATGTAACCCTTCCCTGGTACAGAGCTGAAGGGATTGGATACTGTAGCCTAGAGGATAATTCTCTGCCTTACAAGGCAAAGGTTACAGGTTCAAGTCCCAGTGGGTATGGCTAGCTGATGAGGCCAAAATAAGGCCGAAATAGATCTATCCTAGTCTCCCTTAATTTTCAAATTCAGCTTAAACATGTGACACATACAGATAGAATTGTCGGCTATCAATAAAATTAACTGCCTTGGAAATGGCCCTGGGTTGGGCCGAGAGGCAAAAAAGGAGCTGTGATGTTCCTTCAATATACCAGGGTGATTCGACACAAAAATGTAACCCTTCCCTGGTACAGAGCTGAAGGGATTGGATACTGTAGCCTAGAGGATAATTCTCTGCCTTACAAGGCAAAGGTTACAGGTTCAAGTCCCAGTGGGTATGGCTAGCTGATGAGGCCAAAATAAGGCCGAAATAGATCTATCCTAGTCTCCCTTAATTTTCAAATTCAGCTTAAACATGTGACATATATATACACACACACACACACACACACACACACATACACACATATACCCACTAAATCCCTCATTGTGTATTGGACAAAATAAATAAATAAATTTGGAAGCTGCATGTCCCCAGCATACAAGAAAGACAGCTTATAGCATATTTTCCTCCTAAATAAACAATAAAAGTATTATTTTCCAATTTGTGCTGAATAAGTGGTTTACTAGCTGCATTTATTTTATCACATAAAATCCCTCTGTTGCTGCTGTCTAGCTGCCCTTTACCCATGTTTACTCAACTTCTGAACAGTCTTTGACCCATGGAATATTTTCCCCCTCTTTGCTTTCCAATTCTACCTATTGCATGAAAAAAATTGTTTTCCCTCTCACTGAATCAGTTTGCATTTTGCTATTAAAATATGCACAGTAATAGGAAAAAGATGCTTTCATTTCTCATTTTGCTCTTCCTCTTTATATTGGTCAATATATAAAGAGCAAAAAACATCATTTACTCTCATTGCTCCTCCGGTTTCTGGGTAGTCACAGAACAAGAGGCAGAGTGAGAAAACGAAGAGTACTTGTTGGAAAAAGGAGTAAGTAATTGTTAAAAATTCAACGAGGGATGTTAATTATCGTGGCTTTTAGAATTTCATCTGGGATGAAAAAGGAATGGTATTATTTTGATTATCTGTTTATAAGTTTTTCTATTTGTATTTTTTAATATACACTGCTCAAAAAAATAAAGGGAACACTCAAATAACACATCCTAGATCTGAATGAATGAAATATTCTCATTGAATACTTTGTTCTGTACAAAGTTGTATGTGCTGACAACAAAATGAAATTGATTGTCAATCAGTGTTGCTTCCTAAGTGGACAGTTTGATTTCACAGAAGTTTGATTTACTTGGAGTTATAGTTTGTTGTTTAAGTCTTCCCATTATTTTTTTTGAGCAGTACATATAAAAGAATATTCCTGATCCCTCTTGTTTAGCTGTATAGCCTGATATTTTACTTCACTAACTAATGGAGATATGTGAAGGTATTTAATCCCCAGTTTACCTGGGGATTTTAAAAATAATTTATTTATTTTCATTCCAATCAAAACCCAGTAGTAACCCTATTGAATTATTGAAGACAGCATTTTCTTTAAATGAAGTGTGTGTTGCAAGAAGCCAGACTCTAAGATTATTTTGTTTATGGGTTTTGCCCTCAGTTTGTCATCTCAGTTAGACTACTGTAATTAATTTTACATGGGGCTACCAGCATTAAACCATTCAGTAGGATAATACCTAGGCTGATGGAATTACACTGATTGCTTATAGTTTTTTTAACCCAATTCAAGGTTTGGATCACTTTCCAAAAAAATTACCCAAAAAGAATTTGCCCACCCTACACAGTCTAGAAGAGTGATGCCTATGGAGCTCAGATGTGCTACTATCTTGATGATCTAAAAGAAATGGTTAAGACCATTTTGTTTCAACAACCATTCAGTTGGAAAGATCTCCTAAGAGCAGCAATACTTTTATGATCAGTACTATTTTATTTATGAATTGCATTTGTGTTTCATGTATGTTATTGTTTTAATATATTATGAATAATGTAGAATTACATGATATATTATGTAAAATTATGCTACATTACCCAGCATATAAATGTGAATTAAAAAAACAAGTAAATAAATATATTTATATACTTTTTCTATTTTATATATTTTAGGCCAAACAGATTCTTGCTGGACAGCGACTGACTTGATTTCCAAGTCTGTATGTTCATTCATTCATTTATTTATATAATTATATTTATTTGTTTAATTGCTTGTTTGTTAATTTATCAGCCTGCTAAATCAAAACTGCTACTTAATGCCTCTTAGTAGCTGTACATCTGCAGAATTTTAAAATATTTTATGTTAATATTTATGATAAAAAGTTTTTAGAATAATTCCATAATATTTTCTAGAAAGGTAATTATTTTTTATTTATTTTATTTATTAGATTTGTATGCCGCCCCTCTTCGTAGACTCGGGGCAGCATTATGTTAATTCATACTACAATACTATACTTGTTTGACAAATATAAATAAATAAATAAATAAATAAATAAATA
This sequence comes from Erythrolamprus reginae, assembly GCF_031021105.1. Classification (NCBI taxonomy): domain Eukaryota; kingdom Metazoa; phylum Chordata; class Lepidosauria; order Squamata; family Dipsadidae; genus Erythrolamprus; species Erythrolamprus reginae. The sequence goes on along the minus strand of NC_091963.1, from coordinate 38,885,110 downwards.
AATAAATAAATAAGCAAGCAAGCAAGCAAGCAAGCAAGCAAGCAAGCAAGCAAGCAAGCAAGCAAGCAAGCAAGCAAGCAAGCAAGCAAGCAAGCAAGCAAGCAAGCAAGCAAGCAAGCAAGCAAGCAAGCAAGCAAGCAAGCAAACTGCTTTCCTTCTTTTTTCCTAAAAAGATTTAATTGGGTATTCCCCTTTGTATAAATTACCTTCTTTTTCTTAAAGATATTAATTCTGGGATAAGAGATTTTAATCTATGAGAAAAAAATACGAGGCCTGCCTACATTTAGCCAGATTATGTGGCTATTTTGGGAAGCAGATATCTGGGCCATTAAAGTTACATACTACATTTTATTAAAAATATGTAGAAAAATGCCCAAACAAAGTTGTTTTTGCATTTGCTTTTTTATGCATGATATTGCGTGGCTTCATGATTGTTTAAAGATGTATTAGGAAAGATGTTTCCAATCTTTAAAGTGATGGTAGATGAACTATGAATAAATAACAAGATTTGTAAAAATTAAAGGAAAATTGGGGGGGACTCTACCTACCATTTATATTTTAGCGAACAAGTGCAGCTTCGCTCCACTCTCTCTATAGGTTATATTCCTTGTAGAGAAGAACAAAGCAGGAGAATATCTGATTGCAAATGATACATTGCATGTAGCAGTTATGTACATTAATATATCACTATTAATATTTTTGAATGGCATTTTAAATTTGTAGGTATTGTTGAATGAGATCCATCATTAATAATCAAATATAAGAGTTTTACTTATGTAACATTTGGAATCATAAAATTAGAAAAGGTTTTTAAGATTTTTGGTTCAATGGTACCTGAGATAGCCAAGGCTTAGGAGGTTTATTATTCACAAAAGAGTAAAATTCAGAGAAAGATTGAAAATCAGATGGGAGGTATGATAATCTCACTTTCTAATGATTTACTGTAATGATAGAAACATAATACATGGCACACTATGAAACATGAGAATTTGGGACAAGAAGGTATGACAGCTATGAAGCCAAGCTATAAAAACATTGCAGAACATTTTGTTCTTTCATTTCAGGAATTCAAGGAGATCATGATGAGAGCTTATGTAGCTCTGGTTGCATTCTTCTCCTCCATATCTTGGACTTCCTCCCATATTGTTCATTACACAAGCTCAGGAGGAATATGTACAGATACTTGTGGGTTTAATGGTTATAAGTACACCTGGTGCCACCAAAAAGGTGGCAGTGGGCATGGTTGGGATTACTGTTCCTTAAAAGATGGCCTGTCTGTTTCTGGTGAGAAATGTGACTCACCTTGTGATTTTTGGGGAGCTACCTATCGCTACTGTCTTTTCAAAAATGGAAAATGGAATTACTGCAGCTTTCTATCAGAGTGGGATTCCTTTGAATATTCCCTGAAAAACAACTCGTGTATCAATAGTTGCCGAATAATCGGAGCACATTTCCAATGTGAGACTATTCAAGGACTTGAACCATGCTCTCCTTTCCAAGATGTGACTCCCACAGGCCTGCCCTGCCATATTAACTATCAATGTGCCAAATATGGTTGTTCAGCCTATCATTGTCACACGGGCGAGGGAGAAGATGAATGGGATCTCTGTAGATCAAAGGACAATGGATGCATATGGAAAGTTTCTGTCACAAATTCTTCTCTGACTGAGATTTGTACACTTGTTTATTCCCAAAAGAAAAGTAATATCTTTTTCCGGAGAGAAATGCAAGCAGAAATAGTTCGTCCTACAAAAGAGCAATTCAAAGATGCTGTTCATTTAATTGATAATTTAAATACCACCAGTAATCTTTCTGTGCCTGATACTCTGTCAAAAATGTATTTCTATAAGGAAAGCATCTTATGCAATGGCATGAATTATACCAGTGTGAAACTGTGGCTTGACAATAAGACAACTAAAACTATTGCACATGTTATTTTTTCAGAAATGCTGAGCATAATTAAGGTGTTGCGTTTAGCATTTTATACCAGTCTACATAGTGCCTTTTATTCACCTGCCTATTCTATTATTGTATCGGTTGGTGAACCAATGTTATGTTCCATAGTTGATTACTAATTTATCCATATAACTTGTTGTACCAATACATTATTGCTTTCTATTATATCTATTCTGGGTAAGCCTAATACTTATTGCTTCTTATTATAAGAATTTATAATTCTAAATCTTTTAATGGTCTGTGTGAAATCCAAGCAAATTGTCTTTTAAACACAATCACATTTTCATGGAATTAATGATAATAAGTATCATTTTGAATGACATTATATCTGTGAGATTTTTCTTTATTTGTATACTATTTGTAATCTTCCATAATTATATATGATAATCTATGCAGTTAATAAAATATGCTCTTGAAATATTATCTAGTGGAGTCTCAAAAATGATTTTAAAGATCTGCAATTCACTGTTGAAGAAGATGTCTGAGATATCATTTTTAATGCACTTACATTATTTGGTGAGTTTATTTTTAAAAAGTCATCACCATTTTTTTCTTCTGAGATGTTAGAAACCTTAGAAAGGTATTCAGAGATAAAGGGGAATCTTACAATTTTAAATTAACTGGAGTTTGAAATTACAGCATACTGGAGTTGGGAATTAAAGCTTGATAGGTCAAGATTTCTGTAAGCATGTGCTATCCAGTTCATCACTTACTAGCATTTTCATAATATATTGGCCTGCAGCTACTGAATCAATTTTATAGCCTCAGGGAAGCCTACTAGCAACCACTTTGACATGTCACAACTGCGGGGAACTTGTCACTCAGTTTTCTATTGACTGTACAGTTCTAATACTTTCAATTTTAATATTGCCACAAAATATTAAAAAAATAACTGTTAGAAAGCTTTGTAAAATAGAAAAAACACAGAAAATAGTCTGTATTCATATTGGAATTATTCAATCCACTCACTTCCCAATATATGAAGAAAGAAAAGCAACAAAAGAAATTAAAATTAAAATGCCATAATCTAATGTTCTGTCCAAGTTGCACTTTCCATTCCCTGAATGGAAGGTTCCTATGCTTCTTTAACACACACACCCTTACAGAAAATACAAATGCCCATCATTATGAGAAAGACAAGATGATCTTAAGAGACACAGCAATGGATAGACTTCTTGTATGACCTCCTTACCATTAATTCCTCACTGCTAGATAGTTGCAGATAAGAAAATAAACTAGCAATAGAAACATAGAAACATAGAAGATTGATGGCAGAAAAATACCTCATGGTGCATCTAGTCTGCCCTTATACTATTTCTTGTATTTTATCTTAAGATGGATACATGTTTATCCCAGGCATGTTTAAATTCAGTTACTGTGGATTTACCAACCAAGTCTTCTGGAAATTGTTCCAAGCATCTATTATTCTTTTAATAAAATAATATTTTCTTACGTTGCTTCTGATCTTTCCCCCAACTAATCTCAGATTGAGTTCCCTTGTTCTTCTATTACTACATTGTCAATGTATTGTCAATGTATTACTACATTGAAAAAACAACAACAACTGCTGTGACAGAAATGACCCTTCTTGTCCGTAATTGGTTATTTCTTTCCACAGCCATTTTATCCTGGACTGCCACATCAGTAAAATCTGGACTTTCACATTTCCACATATCCATACATTCACCAATAGATCAGTGAAAGCATCACATGAGTAATGTAGTTTTGAAAGCAGTTCTTTTGATGTATGGAAGAAAAAAGAGGCCAAAATTGCTTCCCTGTTGAGTTGGGGGTAAATGCAACATTATATGTTCCTCACTTCAAGGAACATATTAATGACTTACACTTACACTAACATCACTCTAGGAGAAACATGTACCCACAAGATCCTAGTGGGTCCATGCAGACCTGAGGGAAATTAAGAATCAACTCCTCACATTTTAAAGTTTCCCAGTTTGAGAAACATCACCTGTTGGATGTAGTAAGGATTTGTCTTGATTATTTTTCATAGTTATCGTGGATAAAATAAGTTATTCTCTGTATTGTTACCATGAAATGCTTGTTCATAGATTTTTCAGTTTTTTTGCTATATTATGTACAATATAAGCAGTCGGGGAACTATTCCAAACCTTTCCAAAATTTTCTACCTCGTATGTCATTTTTAATAAGGCAAAACTGGGATATTTAATTAATTGATGAATTCAAATATTTATATGGCTGTACGTGTTGTGGAAAACAACCCCGGGCAGCTTGCAGCAATAATGTAGCATCTTGGTATCTCAACCAGCATTATCCAGTTCATCTAATAGTACAATTTCTCAGTTACAGTATCTCAATGCTTTCCAGAAAGTTAAAAGAGTTTAACTGTAATTCTGCTTTCGTTTCTCAAGAATAAATGCTCAGTCTCATATCACCAGCTGACATAAAATAAAACACAAGCTTTGTCTTTGAACAAAATGCACAGGTACAGTATATGTGGTACATTGCTCAACAGTAGTAACTGTGAAAGGGATCTTGGAGTCCTAGTGGACACCCATTTAAATATGAGCCAGCAGTGTGCAGCAGTTGCCAAAAGCAACACAGTTCTAGGCTGCATTAACAGAGGGATAGAATCAAGAACACATGATATGTTAATACCACTTTATAAGGCATTGGTAAGGCCATACCTGGAATACTGCATTCAGTTTTGGTCGCCACGATGCAAAAAGGATATTGAGACTCTGGAAAAGGTGCAAAGAGCAACAGAGATAATTAAGGGACTGGAGGCTAAAACATATGAAGAATTGTTGCAGAACTGGGCATGGCTAGTTTAATGAAAAGAAGGACCAGGAGAGATATGATAGAAGTGTTCCAGTATCTCAGGGGTTGCCACAAAGAAGAAGGAGTCAATCTATTTTCTAAAGCACCTGAGGGTAGAACGAGAAGCAATCGGTGGAAACTAAACAAGGAGAGAAGTAACTTAGAACTAAAGAGAAATTTTCTGACAGTCAGAATGGTTGATCAGTGGAACAGCTTGCTTCCAGAAGTTGTGAATGCCCCAACACTGGAAGTTTTTAAGCAGATGTTGGCTAATCATCTGTCTGAAGTAGTGTAGGGTTTTCTGCCTAAGTAGGGGGTTGGATTAGAAGAACTCCAGGGTCCCTTCCAACTCGTTGTTGTTGTTGTTGTTGTTGTTGTTGTTGTTATTATTATTATTATTATTATTATTATTATTATTATTATTATTATTAAAGACTAAGGACTTAAGACTAAGGAAACTCAGAAGAGTTTCAGAGCAAGAATTCATGAATTTCAGGGATTCGAGTGGTCTTAGGTCACCGTAAAGTCATCCTTCGGCATTTGCAGGAGCTGACAGGATTGTTGAATTTTGCCTGTAGAGTTGTTTCCCCAGGCCATGCCTTTGTACACCGGCTATATTCAGTCATGAAGGGGCTGCGTGCACCACATCACTGGCTGCCCTTGTGTGCCGGTGCTAGGAGGGACCTTCGCATGGCAGATGTTTTTAATGGAGTGTCCTTTTGGCACCAGGAGCTCCCCCTGGAAGCTGAATTACAACTGTGTTCTGATGCCGCTGGCATACACGGCTTTGGTGTAATCCTGGGAAATAGGTGGGGCCATGCTTCCTGGCCTCCCAATTGGGTGGCCACAGGTATTACAAGAGACCTTACATTTCTTGAGTTTTTCCTGTTCGTTGTAGCTACAGAACTATGGGGGGAGGAATTCAGGAACATGACAATACATTTTTGGTGTGACAACCTGGCCATGGTTCATGTGGTTAATTCCCTGTCATCTAGAAGTGAACATGTCATGTGGTTGGTCCGCTACTTTGTTAGCCAGTCTTTGGCTCTTAATGTTTTGTTCTTGGCCCGCCATGTCCCCAGATTGGAGAATGGCATGGCTGATGCTCTATCCCATGGACAATTGGCCAGGTTCTGGGCACTGGCACTATAGGCGCAGCAGTCCCCAGACACCTTTCCCCAGCAGTTGTGAAACCTGGGGGGGGGGCTGCAGAGTCTTGGAGGATCGAGGCAGCCAGGGCATGTCCTTAGCCTTCAGTACCCAAACAGCTTACCAGAGGTCAGGTAAAGAGTTTGGGGAGTTTCGTCAGGGGTGGGGTTTTGGAAAATTGTGGCCCATACCAATAGATCACCTTATGGAGTACTCCATGCTGCTTAAGCAGCACAGACTTTCGACCAAGACTATCCAGGGTAAGTTGTCAGGCTTGGCATTCATCGCCAAGTCAGGCGGCTTCCCTGACACCTCATCTGATTTAAGAATCAAAAGGATGCTAGAAGGCAAAGGGTGTCCCTATATATTAGGAGATCCAAGACCGACCAGCTTGGTAGGGGGTTCAGGGTTCATTTAGCCCGCACTCAAAACCAGAAAGTCTGCCCTGTGGCAGCCTTATCAACTTTTTGTTCTGTTAGAGGCAGCAGTAGGGGGTACCTTTTTCACCATGAGGATGGGTCCCCACTCACCAAGTACCAGTTTTGGGCTGTGACATCGAAAGCCCTTAGGGAAATTGGGAGTGACCCAAAACAGTATGGGAGACATTCGTTTCAGATTAGCACTGCCACTGTGGTGGCCACCTCTGGATTTGAGGACAACAGGATGCAGAACATTGGCTGTTGGAGTTTGAGAGCCTTCCAGACCTACATACAGACACCTGAAGAGGATGCCCCTTGTGCCAGACAAGACTAACCTTATTCTCTACCTTCCAGACATAGCACAAGGGGAGAGCCCTATGGCCATATTTTACGGCCACAGCATGATCTTCTAGGCTGGTCGGAGTGCAACGAAGACAGCCGCTGGAACACAGCTGTCGCTAGGCCATTGGATCAACGTGGTCTGGCTGGGATGGAGAGGCCTGCGATGGGAAGAGCTCCTTCCTTTGCTCTTGGGCAAGCACCACATGGTCATGGCTCCCAAGTGGTTGGTCTTTCACGTAGGTAGCAATGACCTGTGTGTTTTGAGCAGCTTGGCATTGATTTTGCAAGCCTGCATGGATCTTCGGGCCTCCATGATATTTGCCCAGACACATATTTAATCTGGTCTGAAATCCTTCCAAGGATTGTATGGCGGAATGCCTTCTCCTTGAGAGCTGTTGACAGGGCTAGAAGGAAGGTGAATAGTGCCATTGGCAAGGCTGTACAAGAGTTGGGGGGCATTGTAGTTCCACACACCCAAATTAGATTTGACACTCATGGACTCTACTGAGCCAATGGCATTAACCTCTCAGATGAGAGGAATGCCATTTTTCTGGAGGAGCTGCAGTGGTGCCTGTGTGAGCTGGTGCAGGTTGAGGGGAAAGTCAGGGGGTCAAGATAGAGATATGACACACACCCCCTCCTTGACAAGTTAGGGATGGAAATGGGCAGTGATAGCAATTGTGTGTTCTCCTTTGGGTATCTTTCAAAGATGATGGGCAGCCTCTCTCCAGGAACTTAAGGTACCTAGCGGCCAGGGCAATTGGAGGGGGGGTGCCCTTGTGACCCACCTGACCCAATAACCAGATGGGGATTGGATGGTGAGCCCTCCCACATGTTAAGGCATGGCTAGGTACCTGGTGAAGGTGTTTGTACCTTCACTTGGTTCAGCAAGGAGCTACACCTATATTTGCCCAGGAATGTTATGGAGTAGTATTTCCGCTCCAAAGTTATTAATGGCCTCTGCAGGTCCTGGTTATTTGTTAATAATCATTAAATTTTGGTTTAACTCAATAAAGTGACCCCATTTAATTCCAGCTACTGTTTGTCAGTGTTCTTTCTCCGCATCTGGTGCACGTTTTATTGCATATTATAGTGGACATAAAATATTGCATTCAAGACAATTGAATTCCAATTAATCTTAAGTATATTTTCACATTTAACTGTAAACAGAATCTTACTTAACCAACTCGTTCAGGATTCAGTACAAACCTTTTGTTTGAGTTATAGTTCAAAATGCAGCACACATCTAATTGTGTTAGATCAGCATTCATTGTTAATAAAGATTACATCAATTTCTACATTTACTATAAAGTAAAGAAGAAAATGCATTTTCTTTTTAACTTTCCCTTTTTAAAAGTTAGCTTTCATTTTCATTCCCCAACACTGAGAGACGGTGGATAAAATCTCATTCCAAATGACTCATAACAGTGCTTTGCAATTTAATATGTTTTCTTTCTCATAACAATGTCATGTTGACCAGGAAGGAAATCTCTTAGCAGCAGCCAATTGCTTTCCAATCATCTAAAAAGAAATTTTCCAAGTTTATTCTACGTGGCAGCTCCTTGTTACTGTTTTGATCTCAAAGTAACTGCAGAATTTTATGAGTAGTTTGCTTTATTTCATTTTTTTCCTCATTAAAACATCTATTTACTGTACATAGTTAAAGATCACAAGTATAATCAATCTCTTTTTGAAAGGTCATTTTCAACCACTGTGCAATAAAATACAGAATCAACACTTATGCAATTAAAAATAATTCTAGGTTTTACCTTAGTGCTGAGTTTTGGATGGAAATCTTCCACTTTTCTGAAATTTAGAGCTGGATAGGATACATACTTTTTTCCTTTGGTAGAAAATATGCATTTTGAGAGAAGGATTCTATTGTTCTAAGAGAAATATAACATTATTGTATTATAATCTTTCTGACACTAGAAAAAAATCAATTGAAAGTCAGAGGCTAATTTTGTTACTTTATTGTGGGCATGAAATGGGGGGTGGGACTGCTATGATTACAGCCATTATCAAAAGGAGCCTTCATCATCAATGGGGGGAATTTTGCTGTCTACACAACAAAAAAACAAGGAAGGAAGGAAAACAAAACAAAACAAAACAAAACAAAACAAAACAAAACAAAACCAAACCAAACCAAACCAAACCAAACCAAACCAAACCAAACCAAACCAAACCAAACCAAACCAAACCAAACCAAACCAAAAACCAAAACCAAAACAAAAACAAAAACAAAAACAAAAACAAAAACAAAAACAAAAACAAAAACAAAAACAAAAACAAAAACAAAAACAAAAACAAAAACAAAAACAAAAACAAAAACAAAAACAAAAACAAAAACAAAAACAAAAACAAAAACAAAAACAAAAACAAAAACAAAAACAAAAACAAAAACAAAAACAAAAACAAAAACAAAAACAAAAACAAAAACAAAAACAAAAACAAAAACAAAAACAAAAACAAAAACAAAAACAAAAACATAGAATTATGGAATAGTGGTGCAAGTTTATCCTCTTTTAGAAATGCATATCATATTGTAACGCATCTAAAAAGAAGGCTTGTATCATAAAACATAGGTCTGATTCTCCAGTCCAATGCCCTGCTCAAGGCAGGAGACCTTATAACAGTGATGGCAAACTTTTTTTTCCTCAGGTGCCGAAAGAGGATGGGAGTGTGCTATTGTGCATGTGTGAGTACCCACACCCATAGATCAATGCCTGGGGAGGGCAAAAACAGCTTCCACCAATCCCCAGAGGCCCTCTGGAGGCCAGAAATGGCTTGTTCCCCAAATTCTGGTGGGCCCAGTAAGCTCATGTTTTGCCCTCCCCAGGTTCCAAAAATTCCCTGGAGCCGGGGGGTGGGTAAAAACATCCTCCGCCATCCTCTTGGAGGCCAAAAATGCCTTTTCAGCCTCTGCGCGAGACAAAAATCAGCTGGCCAGTACATATATGCATGTTGGAGCTCAGCTAGAGCAACCGCTTGCTTGCCAGCAGATATGGGTCTGTGTTGCAACCACTGGCACCCATGCCATTATACGTTCGCCATCCCTGCCTTATACTTTCCTGGACAAATACAACTGTTTAGTCATAACTCTGGGAGGCAAATTACCATATTTTTCAGAACATAAGACGCACCAGAGTATAAGATGCACCTTAGTTTTGGGGGAGGAAAATAGAGGGGGGGAAATCTGCCTACCAAATATCATCTGGCTAGTATCCTTAGTCTGGTCAGCTTCAGCACATTATTTTGTCTCTTGGTTAGGGCTTTAAAAAAGCCTTATTTGGGGAGAATAACAATGAAAGAGCGTGTAAGCCGGTAAGAGCTAGGAACATCATTAGCCGGAAAGAAACATATTCAGAGCAAGTAGAGCAATGAAAAAAAGCCTACAAAGACTTAGAGCTGGAAAAACATTCTTCTCAGAGAGTAACAAGGAAAGAGCCTGCAAGGTGAGAGCTGGGAAGATCATGAGCACCTAGTTAGGACTGAAAAAGAAAATATGTATTTCATTTATTAATTTTTTGTTACTGTCTAGGTGGGGATCTGTCCATAATAGATTTCTACAAATTACTTCTTTTCCTTCCTTTTTTTGCTTTGGAGATTACCGTATTTTTTGGAGTATAAGATGCACCGGAGTATAAGATGCACCTTAGTTTTGGGAGAGGAAAACAAGGGAAAAAGGCCTCTGCCTCCCAGCAATTTTGGCAAACAGAAAACAAAACAGATGATAGATACACTGTGTGCTGGTATTTCTGTGCATATTTCATGTGCCTGACCCATAGAAATAGCAAAATATTGGAGAATTGTACAATATGGCAGTATATTAATATATACTGTATATATTAGTGTATTAGTACGTTTTCTTAAATGTAAGAAAATACCTCCCAATTATTTAAATAGATCTACTCCAAACATGATTAAGTCAGGATTTAAGTCCAATTGCCTTATCTTAAAACTAAAACAGGACATTGCTACATTTCAGATTATACTTTTACAGATCTTTAAAACTGATGTGGCTTTCTGGAATTATACATTATTCTCTATTATTCAGATCAAGCATTTATTTTAAAAAGCTTCTTCATTTTGTTAAGTTGCCTAAAACAACAATAAAGCAGTCTTTAAAAAATAAGTCTAATAATTTGAATATTCCATAGACATTTATAGTTATTATTTACCTCCTGATTAATATAAGAAAATAAAATTTTGCCTCTGCCTTTTGTCTCTGCAGCTAAAGATGCACTTTAGTCTGACTTTCATTTTAGCAGTGGCTTGCCTTTGCAGCCTCAGTTATCTGAGAGTCAGGAAACATAATGAGTTGCTTGGCTTAACAGGCTCTGTTCTATTTGCTGCTTGGATGCAGAGGCAAAGGTGTGTGGGTGGGTGTGTGGGTGCGTGGGGCTACATTCGGTGTATAAAAAGCACCCAAGTTTTCACCCTCTTTTCAGGGATAAAAGGATGCATCTTATACTCTGAAAAATATGGTAAGTCAATCTCCACTTCTCTGTGACAGCCACTTTTGTCTATGAAACTCTCTAAAGACAACACAATACACACACACATTTACACACATGTTTAGGTTGATATATTGTATTTGTATTGTATTTATTAGATTTATATGCTGCCCCTCTCCGAAGACTCAGGGTGGCTAACAACAATATAAAAAGACAATGTAAACAAATCTAATATTAAAAAACAATCTAAAAAACCCCAATTTAAAGAACCATTCATACATACAAGCATACCATGTATAAATTCTATAAGCCTAGGGGGAAGGGAAATTTCAATTCTCCCATGCCTGACGACAGAGGTGGGTTTTAAGGAGCTTGCGAAAGGCAAGGAGGGTGGGGGCAACTCTGATATCTGGGGGGAACTGGTTCCAGAGGGTCGGGGCCGCCACAGAGAAGGCTCTTCTCCTGGGTCCCGCCAAACGACACTGCTTAGTCGACGGGACCTGGAGAAGGCCAACTCTGTGGGACCTAACCGGTCGCTGGGATTCGTGCGGCAGAAGCAATAAGCATGCAATCAAATGGACTTTGGGTGATTAAGGAATTTGCACCATTGTTGAAAATCCTCCAAAACTAGTGAGTTTCTTTCACTTGTTTTGTGTAGTTTGTTTCTTAATTTTCCTTCTTCTTACATACTTGGGAGGGCATTTTGATTGATTATTGTATGATTAAATTTAACAACTGCAAAAATGTTTTGTCCATAAGAAAGCAAATTTCCTTGCCATCTGCTAGGGATGCCACTAAAAGCATTTGCACAAGACTATTGCAAACATGAGATATGGAATTCTCATTAGAATATTTATTAATAATATATACACACAAAACAACTTGTTTCATGTTGGCAAGGAAACAAAAAATAACAATCAGCATTAATCCAGAGCTCATAGGCTTTAAACACATACGATGCATGAATACACACATAGATACCCACACAAAGGGTCCAAATTGTGCTAACAAGTTATTTAATAACTTCTAAGCTGGGCCCTACAAAGGCATGCAAATAATTAAACCCTGTATATTCTGCTGAAGTTCAGCATATAAATAAAACTGACCATCTACTTTTGTGAACTATAAATAAATGGGATCAGTTGACTGGAAAATTCTGAGCAGAAAACTATGTAAAATACTATATTAAACTCTTTTCTCCAGTTAGTTGATTAACTATAAAAATGTTTTATAGTTACAGTAGGACAGGGATGTATTCAGATACAAAGGGCTCCTTAGCTTCCACAGTTAGTAAATCAAGGCAAGGGAAATAATTCCAATCAGCCAAGAATATCTGAAGAATGTTTAGCTGGAACTGCCCTAAGGAGAGGCTCAAATAGGATAAGCTATTTCCTAACCCTTAGAATACTTGTATGCGTGGGTTTTATACTGCCTATCCCTGTTCTAAATAAGGCGATACATTCCGCTAAGGAATCAGGCTTCAAAATGAGGCACATAAAATCATAATCCTAACATATTGTAATCTGGAGCTGTTTTGTATCTGTACTTTTCCTACTCTCCCCCTGCTCCCTACCTTTTAATAGGCCTATAGATATATTGTGGTTTGGAAGACAAAATATGGTTGACATGGCCACTATAGGCACATATTTTTAGCATTTATTGTTGGTCTTGGGTGGGCATTTATTACTAATTTATCTTACAAATCACCCTGGATAGAATAGAGCTTTGATGGCAAACCTATGTCATGGGTGCCATAGGTTGCACACTGAGCCTTATCTGCTGGCACACAAGCCGTTATTTTAGCTCAGCTTCAATGTGTATGTGTGTGCTGGCCAGCTGTTTTTCAGCTTTCCCAGAGGCTCTGGGAGGGCATTTTTGGCTTCCGGAGAGTCTCTGGGTGGATGGGGAGGATATTTTTGCCTCCGGAGCCTGGGGAGTGCAGTGAAAAATGGGCCTACTGGGCCCACCAGAATTTGGGAAATTAGTTCTTTCAGGCCTCCAGAGGGCCTCCATGGGGCGGGAGCCATTTTTGCCATCCCCAGGCATTGAATTATGGGTGTGGGCACTCGCGCATGCACAATAACACACATACACACATTTTGGCACCCAAGGAAAAAAAGGTTCACCATCACTGGAATAGAGGAAGTGGCCTCTGTTTGTATTGCCACACAGCCAAATTCCAGGAACTATGCATCTTCAGTGGCATGTTAAAATGGAAACATAAGATGCTTTCATGTTCAATATTTGTTCAAGAATATCCAGAAGATCAAAAAGATGACAGGCCATTGATGTTTAGCTCCTTTTTTTATATGCATCACACATAATGAATATTGAATGTAAATAGGGAGCAGGGCTTTCATTGTTATGTCTATTTTCACATATTGAACTCTTTTTTTTAATGGATGCAGGTGGCAGCCATGGCTGGGGGAACCTTTGCACAGATTTGTCTAGTGTGCCAATTGTGCTCTTTCTTAGTTGGGGAGGTCTTGCTCACTTCCTGTTTGGATTACTGCAATACAATCTATATCGTTCTGACCTTGAAAACTACCTGTGTCTTCATCTGGGCCAGAACATGACAGCATGCACTGTGATGGGTGTCCCTAGGTTTGTCCAGGTAATGTTTTTATTGTGTGAACTGCACTGGTTTCATTTCTTTCCAGGTGCGATTCAAAATGCTGGCCATCATCTTTGATAGGTCGATTTGTGAGACTGTCTTTCCCTAAGGACATCATAGGATGGAGCAAGATAAGAGGCAATACAGCATGGAGCTGGATAGGATATATAAGAATAGAGATAGCCATTACCTAGAAACTCCCAGAGTATGTCTTTTAGGGTAGGAATAGTATAGATTTAATCTGGTAAGATTCCGTTTATTGCGTGTAAACAAATGAAGAACTGAACTCTGTCTGTGTTGTTCTTGGGATTAGTCTGATTTATATCCCCCAAAACAATAAACCTTCTGAGGTTAACTCAAATATTTCTTTATTAGGAATTCCAGCACTCCTGGCAAAACATTTCTCTATCCCCGCAGGTTAACAAATCTGATAAAATAGAATATCAATAGTTGTCTGCCATATCTAATTCATCTCTGCCCCCTGCCTTTTATCCCTAGAGCTAGGGTTGGGCTTTGCTATGAGCAATGGCTCTTCCTTCTCAAGGATTGGGACATGGATTTACACTGCCCTCCTCTTCTCTGCTTTACACACATCTGCACATCAGGCACTGGATCCAGATGTTGCTCCTCTTCCTCATCGGCCATCTCCAGACTTGGTGGCTGTTGGCTCTCCATCTGAGGACTGACAGATGACCCAGGCTCTGCCTCTGTCTCTCTCTCTGCCAGCTCCACTTCCTCTTCCCCCTCAGAGCTTAGGGGGAGGGAAGGAGTGCGGGCATGTACAAGCATGCTAGCACCCCCACACATGCCCATTTGGCACGTGAACCAAAAAAAGGTTAGCCATCACTAATCTAGTCTATATGGTTAAAGATAAAACTTTGCGGTTTTCTTAACATTTTTTGTTTTTTTTACAATTAAGAAGATGATTTGAGCATGCTCTGTGGCAAACAGAATTGGTTAACCATGTATTCTTCAGTGTTATTTGGTATTTATGTAAGTTTTTCTAATGCATTTTAAAATTGGTAGATAATTGGTATTGTTTCCAAAATGTACTGTATATATTGCCTTCATTTGTCAATTTACATCATTCAGTCTAGCTTAAACATAAACTAGGAAAATATTTGCTGAAATTTTAATTCAGCATGAAGCCACGAATTATGATCACTCAAATACTGTTGCTGAAATTCACTTAATTAAAATTATTTGAGAATATATAGAAAAACATATATACACCAAGATATACATATACATAGTCAGGTTTGAGTTTTTGAGTTCATGGAGAAAGATGTATCAATTAACAAACAGAGGAATACCAACATAAGAAGTCCCCAATTTACAACCTTTTGTTAAAACAAAAGTTTGAAATTAAGATGGCACAAATGGCTAATCACCAAGTGCTCTTTAGATGAACAGAATAATATAATCTATTAATGTTTTCAAAACTGAAACTATACATTGCTGGAACCTCTCAAAAGAAAATGTTAGATTTTATTAGATTTCTGAAGCTTATGTAAATGTGTTTATTATCAGATTGAATTCTGTCATAAAAGTTTTAAGTGTGTGCTTTTTCAAGAATATTGTACAAGTATATACATATTCTTTTTTAGGTGAATCAGAATGAGTTTAACTTGTTCCTTCTAAATATTGTTTGCATGCAAGTTTTAGCTTGAACATATGAATCAAGCCTGGGAAAACACAGGAATTTGGCATTAAACAGACTTGTACTTTGAATTTTATATTTCACCTCTCTGCTGGTTCTTTACATAAGTGTGACGGGGCAAAAAGACATCTTATTTTGACTCTTACGCTAAGAAACTTCTATATCATTCATATGGCATAATAAACTTGTTAAGCAATATGAAATTGACAATAGGCACCTGGATGATGGCCAGAGGTTTAGTCATATTTTTGACAAGGGCCATGCTATTTTTTTTCCAGCTGGAAGTGTATTCAAACAGCAACAGGTAAACACAAAAAGCTGAATAAACACCCTGATGTTATAATATCAAAAGTAAGATGAAGCAAAACAGAAACTCACCCTATGCTTCTAATCTTCAAATGTTTTCACATACAGCTGTTAAAAGTTATAGCCAAATGGTGTAGCAGCTGCAAATTTCAGCAAGGGCTTTTGTTTTGTTTTTTTGTAACTAAGGCTTAATTCTAAAACCATTTGTTGCTTGTTTCCTATCCATTCCATAAGAGATGAGCGTCTTGGGCAAACACAGTCATAATGGATGAGTGATAAACTGATTTCCATTAATGCTACTGCCTAGAGGGCATTAAGACATAACATACTGTAACTGACTCATATATTCTCTTCTTTGACTATAGCTGTAACACATATTAGTTAGAGTCATGGTTCTTTTGGGTCAAAAGAAAATTAACTTCAGCGTTCAGAATTTCAATGTCTGGAGCTGGAAGATTTACAGCACTCTTCTCAGTCCTTAAATGGCAGGACAAAGTGTAAGAAAGTATTGATGCTGGTCAGTAAGATCAGAGGCAATCAGTTTTTATGGGTCCACTGTTTACCTCACCCAATTCTTAAGGGTCAGTAAGGGGCATGCATAAGTACACCAGCGTGCCTACAGTCCCTGTCCAATTGTTCCCTCTTATCAGTACCCATTTATGTATATAAACAATGTTATGTCTATGTACGTTATAAATACATACTTGACAAACAACAAATAAATAAATAAATAAATAAATAAATAAATAAATAAATAAATAAATAAATAAATAAATAAATAAATAAATAAATAAATAAATAAATAAATAAATAAATAAATAAATAAATAAATAAATAAATAAATAAATAAATAAATAAATAATATTAAGACAATGTTTCTCAATCACAAAGTAGCTATTTACCAAAAGATAAACTGACTGCTTGTCATCCATTTACTCTTCCCAGGGTGCTCACAATAGCTGCTGAAAAAAACAGACTTTGTACCTTAGAATCACAGAAAAGCTTTTTAATTCTAAAAATGGAAGGGGGAAAAAAACTACAGTGCCTATAATTTGTTTTACAAGTTTATAAAAGGAAAGCTTTTAAAAAACCTTAACACAAAAGATGTTTTGATTGGCAACAGAAAGTTAATAAAAAAAAATAATACAATCTGAAGTTTCAGGGAATTTGTTATTATAAAATTTGTGGACCTTCATTGAAAAACCTTTCTCCTATCAAACGTACTGCAGATAGGAGGATGAGGAGTAAGAATTTTTGACCTTTGTTTCTTTGCTTTGTATCTTTCGGGTAACTGGGACAATGCTCCCGAGGAGGCGGGTATGACATATTTCTGTGTGTTTTAGTGAGTTTTAAAGTATGAAGCATCTGCACAGATCTTTAAATTAACTTTTTCCTTTTAATCATCCCCAATCTGATTTTGGGTAGAGGTTGAATTTTTAAGGACTGAAATTGATATTTTTTATTCATCTGTTTATATCCTGCTGTTATTACTTTTATTAAGAACTCAAAGTAGGAAACAAATTTAATATTTCTACCTCCTCTTATTTTCCCCATGACAACAACTTTGTGCCTTTTCATGCCTAAGGTAGGACTACAGTTTACAATATTCTAGTTTCTAACCTGCTGCTATTACCACTAGACCAACTGGCTGTTAATTTCCTGAAACAGTTACACTCCTCCAGACACAAAATTATGGCTTCCAAATAGTTATTTTTCCTATCCTGAAGTGTTATGGTGATACAAATGGAGGGCTGCTGTGCCACGCATTAGTGTTTCAATTCCAAATTTCTGGTTTTATTAACATTCCAAGCTTATAATCTTCTATTGAACTTAAAGAAGCATGGAAAGTATGGCCACTCAGGTATGATTGGGTAAGCTCTCATGATCAGCCATCATTGTCTGTGTTGTCTGGAACTAGTGAGAACTATTATTTTCCACAGCCTCTTAGAAGTTAACAATTCTTTTCTTGACAATGAAGTAATGTATAACCATCATGCCTTTTCAAGCAGCTTATTGTAGATCTTGGGTATGAAATACGCACACACACACACACACACACACAAAATGTCTTTGAGCACATGGTTGATGCTTATCTTTAGTCTGAGATGTTTGAGAGGGGGGAATAAAAGGTATACATTGTGAAATCCATTATTCTCCCCTGATAGCAAGAACAAAACATTCTGATTGCAAAGAATTCAGAACAAAGATGTGATTAACGCATTTATAGAAGCACAGCAGTAGCTTCTGTTGAATTCTTAGCCTATAGTAAACTAGCTTATGGTAAACAGCACCAGGATAACTTTTCTGCACATCAAAACTTTTTTATCCCCTTAAAGTCATTCTACTTTTTGCCCTAGTTTAGATTCTTGGGAGGAAAATGCTACAGCTGGGTTTCACCAAAGCTTTGGTGGATGTCTTAAAGGCAGAAAAGACTGTTGCTAATTGTAGATTCAATCACCAGGAGGGCTGAATTCAATTATAAAAGATGCTGGGAGATTCTGGATTTCTAAACTGTCATCTTTTGTACCTGTGACTTGCCATGCTGTGCTTATTCCTTGGTTTATGGTTTCCAAACTGCTCACTTGGGAAAAAGTACACATAGAAGTATCTATGTGAGCGTATATTACAAGTACCATCAAAAAAATTTGGGGGGGGGGCAAGGGGAAGGAGATAAAGAATTAATAAAACACTTTTGCTTTCATGTCCCCCAGATATATGCTACTATCTCCATCACTTTATCACAATGAGAACAGGAATTTATTTATTTAATTCAACTTCTATGCTGCCCAATTCCAATGGGACTCAGGGCAGCTTGCAACAATATAAAAATAGAATACAGTAATTTTTAAAAGTCAATTGTACTCTAAAATATTTTAAAATGCTTGAGTGATGAAAAAGGAAGTCTAGCTAATATGCAGTAAATGGCCTATGTTAAAAGTGGCAAAGCATTCAACTATGAAATCTATTGGAAATGAATTTAGAGGCTCTTTTCTCATTGTACTCTGTAGGAGATGAGCATTAATATTCCAGTTAGTTATCCACTTTCAAAGTCTAGAATAAAGGAGTCCCCTTCTAAGCATCTGAAAATGAAGCGTGCTACTGAAAATTGCAAATAATTCTACCCTTTAATTAATTTAAAGAGTAGAAATTTTATTCTTAAAGATGTACCAGAAAAGATTGATTATAAATATAATAAATAAGACCTACACCTTCTTAAAAAATTGCATTGAGAATAAACTCCTAAAAATTGAGTGACCACTATATGTGTATATCTGAGTCAGGACCAAAGGTGCCCACGGGAAAATGGACCAAAAAAGTCAGGGTGGTAAACCACCCTTTTTAAAATTCATTGTGACATATGTAAAAAGGGGCAGGGATTTGATCACATAGTTGTGGTCTCCAAGTAGATATCATCTATGACCGTAGTTGGTTCTAAAACCCTTTACTACTGGTTTGCACTTGTACTTGCACATGCACAATGCTTCTGAGCATGTGCATAAGCATCCTGGGCAGGTGGGCAGAACCTTCCATCGTTGGCGCTACTGCTTCTTAGAACCTGGCCAAACCAGCAGCAACCCACCGTTGATCTATCATAAGATGTAGTATGTAACATTCTTTGATACTAAGACAGATATTTTACATATTGATTATTATTTTTTTGGATGTGGGAAATTTCCATGTACAGCCAACCAAGAATACTCATGAAATGCTTTTTTTTTGTTTTAAGTAATGAAATTGCTGACATTATGTATTGCTTTGTTCGTTTTGCAGCTTTGCTTTATGCTTTTATTGGCAAGCTTACTCAAGTTCAGCCTATAAACATTTTTCTTATATGTTTGGGTTGTTATTTTTTTTCCCACACAGGAAAGGTCTGCACAGGACACTCAGTTCTATGAGAGACCTCTGTTGTTTTTCCATGAAATGCAATATTAGTTAGCATTTTTTTCTTTATACTGAAACAGAGGCCAAAGACAAACAATTCAAGGCTAGAGCATTTGGATTGTTTGATCTCTTAATAATGGAATGAGTAATATAAAACTAGAAGGCAAAACATTGCAAAGTTATATAATAAAAAATGTGCAGGGAAACCTTCAAATTAAACTTGGCTTCTCATAACTATAGTAAAATGGAGTTTTCTTGGCTATGGCACAAAAGTGCCTTCTTCCAGGGCATGCTTTTCAATCTCTTTGTCTAGTCTAAAGTTCTGGTATTTCCTGGTAGTCTCACATCAAAATTCAAGACAGGTTTTATCCTGCTTAACCCGGCCTTCTTGGCACTCCCCATTTTAGATAGAAATAATTTTCACAACCATTGAAAATAAGTACTGCAAAAAAAAAATAGGTACAAAAAAGTAATGTGGACACTTAATGAGCCCTCCAAAGGAGAAAGAAAAAAAGTTAAATAAACTAAAATTGAACATTATAAGGATGTTGTAAGATTTGAGAGAAAGTCCAGATGCCCCAGACGCCTGATGGACCCAGAGGGCTTTCAGAAGGCACTTAGGGTTATTCCAGATGCATTCGTCCACAGTTCGGCAGAGTCTCTTGCTGAAGCCTGGAACAAGGCTGCAGCGGAAGCTCTTGACCGGATTGCGCCGTTGCAACCTCTCTGCGGCACTAGACTCCGTCGCGCTCCATGGTTCAACGAGGAGCTCCGGGAGTTGAAACACCAGAAGAGACATCTAAAGAAGCGATGGAGGAAGAGTAAATCCGAATCCGATCGAACAGTTGTAAGAGCTCATGTTAAGATGTACAAAGTGGCGCTCAAGGTGGTAAGATGCGCGTATCATGCTGCATTTATTGCATCAGTGGAATCCCGCCTGGCCACTCTGTTTAGGGTGACCCTCTCCCTTCTTAACCAGGAGGGAGTTGGGGAGCCCTTACAGAATAGTGCCGAGGATTTTAACACATTTTTCGCTGATAAAATTGCTTGGATCCAGGCAGACCTGGACTCCAATTGGATAACAGAGTCGATTGACAATGAGTCAGTCGAGGTGACTGGGGCTTGTATTTGTCCATCTATCTGGGAAGAGTTTGATCTAGTGACACCTGATGAAGTGGACAAGGCCATTGGAGCTGTGAGTTCCGCCACCTGCTTACTGGATCCATGTCCCTCCTGGCTGGTTTCGGCCAGCAGGGAGGTGACACAGAACTGGATCCAGGAGATTGTCAATGCTTCTTTGGGGAGGGGGTCCTTTCTGGATCCCTACAAGGAGGCACTTGTTTACCGCCTCCTCAAGAAGCCTTCCCTGGACCCAACCATTCTTAACAACTACTGGCCAGTCTCCAACCTTCCCTTTATGGGGAAGGTTGTTGAGAAGGTGGTGGTGCTCCAGCTCCAGCGGTCCTTGGAAGAATCCCTCAGCAGTCAGGATTCAGGCCCGGCTACAGCATGGAAACTGCTTTGGTCGCATTGATGGATGATCTCTGGCGGGCCAGGGACAGGGGTTTATCCTCTGTCCTGGTGCTTCTCGACCTCTCAGCGGCTTTTGATACCATCGACCATGGTATCCTTCTGCACTGGCTGGAGGGGTTGGGAGTGGGAGGCACTGTTCTCCAGTGGTTCTCCTCTTACCTCTCCGGTCGGTCACAGTCAGTGCTAGTGGGGGGTCAGAGGTCAACCTCTAGGCTTCTCCCTTGTGGAGTGCCTCAGGGTCGGTCCTCTCCCCCTTCTATTTAATATCTACACAAAACCTCTGGGTGAGATCATCCAAGGGCATGGGGTGAGGTATCATCAGTATGCGGATGATACCCAGTTGTACATCTCCATCCCATGTCCAGTCGACGAAGCAATGGTTGTGATGTGCTGGTGCCTGGAGGCTGTTAAGGTCTGGATGGGTGTCAACAGACTCAAACTCAACCCTGATAAGACAGAGTGGCTGTGGGTTTTGCCTCCTAGGGACAATTCCATCTCTCCATCCATCACCCTCAGAGAGGGTTCGCAACTTGGGCGTCCTCCTTGATCCACAGCTCACATTAGAGAAACATCTTTCAGCTGTGGCAAGGGGGGCATTTGCCCAGGTTCGCCTGGTGCACCAGTTTCTGCCCTATCTGAACCGGGTGTCACTGCTCACAGTCACTCATGCCCTCATCAACTTGAGGCTTGACTACTGTAATGCTCTCTACATGGGGCTACCTTTGAAAAGTGTTCGGAAACTTCAGATCGTGCAGAATGCAGCTGTGGGAGCAATCATGGACTTCCCTAAATATGCCCATGTTACACCAACACTCCGTAGTCTGCATTGGTTGCCGATCAGTTTCCAGTCACAATTCAAATTGTTGGTTATGACCTATAAAGCCCTTCATGGCATTGTACCAGAATATCTCCGGGACTGCGTTCTGCCGCACGAATCCCAGCGATCAGTTAGGTCCCACAGAGTGGGCCTTCTCTGGGTCCCGTCAATTAAACAATGTTCTTTGGCAGGACCCAGGGGAAGAGCCTTCTCTGTGGCGGCCCTGGCCCTCTAGGACCAGCTCCCCCCAGAGATCAGAATTGCCCCCACCCTCCTTGCCTTTCGCAAGCTCCTTAAAGCCCACCTCTGTCATCAGGCATGGGGGAATTGAGATATTCCTTCCCCCTAGGCTTATACAATTTATGCATGGTATGTTTGTGTGTATGTTTGGTTTTTAATAAGGGTTTTAGTTATTTTAAATATTAGATTTGTTATATGCTGTTTTTTATTATTGTTGTTAGCCACCCCAAGTCTACGGAGAGGGGCAGCATATAAATCTAATAAATAAGTAAGTAAGTAAGTAAGTAAGTAAGTAAGTACGTAAGTATGTAAGTAAGTAAGTAAGTAAGTAAGTGAATGAATGAATGAATGAATGAATGAATAAATAAATAAATAAATAAAAGACTTGTAGATTTCCAACACCCAAAATTCCCCAGCCAGCATCAAAATTACAAGTTTTAAAGTAATTTTTTTAAATTTTCCCTCTCAACATACATTCAAACAATACAGTATAGCAGCGGTCCCCAAACTACGGCCCGCGGGCCGGATGCGGCCCAACGAGGTCTTTTAACCGGCCCGTGGCAAGCTCACGAGATTTTACTGGTCGATAAAATAAGCTCCCGAATCTCCTGTCAACTCACCACGGTCGGCTGTTCAGCGAGGAGAAGGTGGAGAGGCAAGGAGGCGGGGAGGAAAGCGGGACTGCAATTGGCCCCTTCCTTTGTCGCCTTTAGGGAGAGAAACTGTTGCTGCCCTATGGCAGAGCAGCAACAGTTCCTCTCCCTAAAGGCGAGAAAGAAATTGGCCAATTGCAGGCCCGCTTTCCTCCCCGCCCCCTTGCCTCTCCACCTCCTCCTCCCCTCCTCCTCCGCGGTGAGTGGACGCAAAATTCAAGTTTGGGTGTGGGGGGGAGGCGGCTGCTTGAAAACCCCTGACCTCCATCGCCTCCCCCCCACGGCACAAGGCGAGCACACCTCGCCGCTGACACAGGCGCCGGGGACTGCCCTGTCCCCCTGTCCCCACTGCGCAAAACTACGCAGCCCCAGACCGCTCGCTTCTCCAGCCAGCAAAGCCAACTGCCTGGCTTTGCTGGCTGATGCAGGGAAGGAAAGCGTCACATTTAAAAAGCACGCCACTTTCTGGGAGTGCGGCGCCGTGGTGGCCTTCAAGCGCGGCCCTTCTCGGCGCCCCACCACCCGTTCATGCAGGAAGAGATCGGGCACTTTACTGGGAGGTGGAGGCGGCGTGGGGCCGGACGCTGGGTGCCGGGGAGGGCGAAGGAGTGGACGCACCTCTCAGCTGCAGAGCGGAACGGGGGTGGAGATCAGCAGCGGAGTCCGGCGCTGGGGCCATGCGGGACCGCTCATCCAGGCGCGCGTGGACCGGCAAGCCTGGATGAGCGGTCCCGCATGGCCCCAGGCCCCCAACGCCGGACTCCGCTGCTGATCTCCACCCCCGTTCCGCTCTGCAGCTGAGAGGCGCGTCCACTCCTTCGCCCTCCCCGGCACCCAGCGTCCGGCCCCCACCTCCCGGTAAAGTGCCCGATCTCTTCCTGCAGGAAAGGGTGGTGGTGCGCTGCGAAGGGCCGCGCTTGAAGGCCACCACGGCGCCGCAGTCCCAGAAAGTGGCGTGCTTTTTAAATGTGACGCTTTCCTTTCCTGCATCAGCCAGCAAAGCCGGGCAGTCGGCTTTGCTGGCTGGAGAAGCGAGCGATCTGGGGCTGCGTAGTTTTGCACAGGGGGACAGGGCAGTCCCCGGCGCCTGTGTCAGCGGCGAGGTGTGCTCGCCTTGTGCCGTGGGGGGGAGGCGATGGAGGTCAGGGGTTTTCAAGCAGCCGCCTCCCCCCCACACAGAGATAAGAGAGAGAAAGAAAGAGAGGGACAGAGAGAAAGAAAGAGGGACAGAGAGAAAGAAAGAGAGGGACAGAGAGAAAGAAAGAGACAGAGAGAAAGAAAGAGGGACAGAGAGTAAGAAAAAGAGGGACAGAGAGTAAGAAAGAGAGGGACAGAGAGAAAGAAAGAGGGACAGAGAGAAAGAAAGAGAGGGACAGAGAGAAAGAAAGAGACAGAGAGAAAGAAAGAGGGACAGAGAGTAAGGAAGAGAGGGACAGAGAGAAAGAAAGAGGGACAGAGAGAAAGATAGAGAGGGACAGAGAGAAAGAAAGGGACAGAGAGAAAGAAAGAGAGGGACAGAGAGAAAGAAAGAGGGACAGAGAGAAAGAAAGAGAGGGACAGAGAGAAAGGAAGACAGACAGAAAGAAAGAGGGACAGAGAGTAAGAAAGAGAGGGACAGAGAGAAAGAAAGAGGGACAGAGAGAAAGATAGAGAGGGACAGAGAAAGAAAGGGACAGAGAGAAAGAAAGAGAGGGACAGAGAAAAAGAAAGAGAGGGACAGAGAGAAAGAAAGAGGGACAGAGAAAGGGAGAGAGAGAAAGAGAAAGAAAGGTAGAGAGAAAGAGGGAGAGAGAAAGAGAGTGAGTGAGAGAAAGGGAAGAGAGAGAGAAAGAAAGAGAGAGGGGGGAGAGAAAGAGGGAAAGATAGAGAGGGAGAGAGAAAGCAAGAGGAGAGATAGAAAGGGAGAGAGAGAGAAAGGAGGAGACAGAGAGAGGGAGAGAGAAAGAGGGAGAGATATAAAGAGAGTGAGTGAGAGAAAGAGAGAAGAGAGAAAAAGAGAGAGAGAGGACAGAGAGAAAGAGAGAGAACTAGAAAGACAGAAGGACAGAGAGAAAGGGAGAGAGAGAGAAAGAGGAAGAATAAATATTAAATATTGTATTTGTTCCCATTTTGTTTTTTACTTTAAATAATGTATGTGCAGTGTGCATAGGGATTTGTTCACACGTTTTTTTAATAGTCCGGCCCTCCAACAGTCTGAGGGACAGTGAACTGGCCCCCTGTGTAAAAAGTTTGGGGACCCCTGCAGTATAGCATCTAATTTCCCATGAATAAAATGCATGGAACTAACATCAGTCATCAACTAACATCAGTCATCAGTTAGTAACTAACATCAATCATCAAAAAAGTTGCAGATTTTTTTTTCTAATTTGGTCATCCATTACATACATTTTCTTTTGATTGAATTTCTTCCTTAATGTTCCTTCAAAAATATAACAACAATCATAATTCTAACTTATTAACCATTAAGCCATAGTACTTCCTTCCATTCTTTATACATTTTTCTATATAAACTAAGGAAATCTTGTATAACCAATCAAATGTTAGCAAAAAGAAATTAAAAAACAGAGCATAACACAAAAATTTCAGATTTCTTTCCCCCTCTAAATAGTACATTTCCCAAAATTTTAAAATTATTTCAACCCATTGGCCAATTAATGCTTATCTATATTTCTTACTTAATTGTTAATCTTAAATATCAATCAATTTCAATCATTTGAGAAAAGAAAAAGAAAGTTTCTAAATATTATCTAATTTCACTCAGTCTTTAATAATCTAAATCAGTATTGTATTATAATCAATACTAATAACTCTATTAATGCCAGTAACCAATTCCTAAATTCATCTATCTAATTAAATAATAATAATTAAAGTTAAACAAAACAGTTAAGAAATACTCCAAATTTAATCAACCCTTCTCAAACTCAAATTTCTTTAATCTGAGCAGAATTCTGACCGAACCCCTTTCTTTTTTATTTTTTAATATACTCTTTTAGTCCCCTTTTCCATTTTATTCTTTCTATTTCTTCTCTTGATACCTTCAATTTTTACGAATATCAGCTTTTTATATTTTTGCACCCAGTCACTTTCAATGTCACATTCTTTTTGAGTCTGGTCAGCCCCTGGCTCCCAATCACATCCTTTCAATTTTTCTTTTGTGCTAATTTCAATATGCTCATGGTAAAACATGCAATCAACAGCCTGATCATTGACCAAACAATTGTTAATGCTTTTAATACTGTTATTTGTTAAAATAACTGAGTCATCCGATTTAATAACATCTCCTTTAATCAGTCCATTCTTCAGTATCTTATTTTCCACATCCTCCTAGTTGTTCTGCTCCTCTGCTCCTCTTTTCTTGTTTGGGTCATTCGCTTCTTTTGTTTTCTAGTGATTCCTGTACAGTCTCTAATTGATTCTCTAAATTCATTCATAATTCCTCAAATATCATTAAAGATTTCTCTAATCGCCTGGATCTTCGATTTGTCCATATCTGCAGAAAGAACTTTTATATTTCCAGCTGTTTAGAAAAGGAAAAATTCTCTTGAACAGCCTAATATGCTATTTTCACCAGTTTCATAAGATGTAGTGCAACTTCAAGGATTTTTTTTCAGAGAGTTCATTAAAAGTTCAAGTCCAACTCAGAGTTACCACAATCAAGGTTTCTTCTTTTATTAGCTTTTTAAAGAATGTCCAGTTAGGTTCTCTTTTTTTTCTTTTTCCAAGGCCAAACAACATATATTAATTGAGCAAATAATTCTCCCGCCAACAGACTTTCTTCCAATAGATGGCAGCACCATTAATCCAGCAAAGAAGAAAAAAAAGCCTTAATTCCAATTTTAAAATGTTTAGCACAAACAGGGAAAGAAGGATTCTGAAATTTAAACAGTTTAAGTTCTTTTAAATCAAGTCTTAATCAAACTAAGCATGCAAAAGCTGCCACCTGGGTTTTAACTGTCACTTTCTAATCCAGTCAATAGACATTAAACAGTTCTGGTGCTAATTAGCCACCTTGTTCAGCTTTCCTCTTATTAAAAAAACCAGTTCTCTTTTAAAAAAAGAAAAAAATTGGCAAATCATTCAACACAACTCACAATTTTCTTCCATTCAACCTCCAATACAACTCTTTAGAAATTAATTTCTTCTTTCCAGATGACTTCCAACATAATAGCAATTCTCTTCCTGATACGTAGTCGAGCCGTGGCTATGGCGACCAAAGCTGCTTCGCACCACCGCTGGTGGAGTCTCCAAGCAGTCTGTCCGCTCACCTCAAACCCTTTGCCATGTCCCCTTCTTCACCTTCCCTTCAGGGAGGCTTTGGCCTGATTCGACAGAATTGGCACTCCTGAACGGCTTGGATTCGGATATCCCCCCGCCGGAGCACTGCGGATTCCATCTTGCCGGCCCACTAACCACACCCCTCTGTCCTACCTCTATTTTTAACCTTTAAAAAAAATCTTATTTTTTTTCCAATCTGCTTTTGTGGCAGCTTTTAAAAATAATTTCTGAGTCTGTGCATCTCCAAATATAAAGACACAAGGGACCCTGTTCATAAATATGTGTATGCTATTTCTATGAGTCATAGAAAGCAACCAGGAATTAGAATATTAACATTTTGTTGGTTTATGGCCTATAATGTGAATTTGTCAAGAGGAGGTCACTTCCTTCTTGATTTCCCACAAAAGATTAATGTTAGTGTGGGGAAAACAATTTAAAAAGAATATAAAACAAATTATGCAATTTGTATACAATTTGTATTTAAAAATTCAGACTAAAAACACACCAGTTCTTCCCTTATCATAAAAATGATTGCACTCAAAAAAGTGAAGAAACTGCATAAAATTGATACCATTTATGTAAATTTAATGAACCAAGAGGAGCCCTGGAGCCTTGCATGATATCTGCTTTTTATTCGCTTTGATAGAATCTGTAGCAAACTTATTGCAGATAGAAAAGTGTATTTGGGACTTGTTCTCAGTAATTAAAAAATACTATCTGCATCTATGCTAATTCAGAAAACACAATATTCCTTTTTTGTACATTGAAAAGTACATTCAGAAATTTAAAAATTGTCATAATAAACGTAAAAGAAGCAGTTTGATAATTGTGCCTCAGAATAGCAATTCCTGGTCTTCTTTCCTACTTTAGAACACCTGCTTATCTTTGCCCTGAATTTGTAACATCTGACATAAGTTTTATTTGTCTCATTAATTTACTTTGATGTTGCAACAGTGAGCTTCTACGTGCTTTGAAGCACATAATTATAATCAGGACATATCTTAAAATGAACATTTTCAAGTACTTGCTTTATAAGAGTCTGTTACTGAAAAGAGAGCTAGAAATGTTTGATATTTTACACTTCCTAATCAATATGAGCTTCAGTGGCACAGTGGTTAGAGTACAGTACTATAAGCTATTTCTATTGATTACCGTCTGCTCAGCAGTTTGGCAGATCGAATCTCACCAGGCTCAAGGTTGACTCAGACTTCCATCTTTCCAAGGTCAGTAAAATGAAGACCCAGATTGCTGGGGGCAATATGCTAATTCTGTAAACTGCTCAGAGATGGCTGTAAAAGCACTATGAAGCAGTATATAAATATAAGTGCTATAAGTCTTACATTGCACCGGAGGCGGAATAAGAATTTGGACATCAAGAGCTGGGTTTAAATGGGTCACTTTATTAAACTTAAATGAACATTAACTGATTATCGACTAATAACCAGGACCTGCAGAGGCCACTAAAAATTTGGGGTGGAAATAATTCACGAATAACCTTCCTGGGCAACTATGGGCATAGCTCCTTGCTGAACAAGGTGAAGGTACCTGGCCACGCCTTGGCGTGTGGAAGGGCTTACCGTCCAATCCCCTTCTGATTATTGGGATAGGTGAATCCCAAGGGCACTTCCTCTCCAATTGCACCAGTCGCATAGTACCTGGCGCTCCTGGCTACAGATTGCCCATCATCTTCCAAAAGATTCCCTAAAGGAGAATACACAGTTGCTATCATTGCCCATTTTCCGCCCCTAACCTGCCAAACCCCAGTGACCAAAGGGAAGACAATTATCGAATTTTGACTAACTATGCTACACCCCTTAATCAGTTCATCCTCACTCCCCAGTGTGGAATAGGCAAAAAAACGGTCACCGCTGAAACACTGAGACTGCCAAAGGCACTCTAGTGCACTTGTACTCGCCCCTTACTGACCTCTTAGGAATCTGGGGAGGTCAACCATAGATAGTCTAAGGGTAAAGTGTTGGGGGTTAGGGGATGATACTACGAAGTCCGGTAATGAGTTCCACGCTTCAACAACTTGATTACTAATGTCGTATTTTTTACAGTCAAGTTTGGAGCGCTTAATATTAAGCTTGAATCGGTTGTGTGCTCTTGTGTTGTTGTGGTTGAAGCTGAAGTAGTCTTTGATAGGCAGGACATTGCAGCATATGATCTTGTGGGCAATACTTAGATCATGTTTAAGGCGTTGTAGTTCTAAGCTTTCAAGACCCAGGATTGTAAGTCTAGTTTCGTAGGGAATTCTGTTTCAGGTAGAGGAGTGGAGGGCTCTTCTGGTGAAGTATTTTCCAGGGTGTTAATGTCAGAAATGTGGTATGGATTCCAAACAGATGAGCTGTATTCTAGAATAGGTCTGGTGAAAGTTTTGTAAGTTCTGGTAAGTAGTGTGAAATTTCCAGAGCAGAAGCTACGTAGGATTAGATTAACAAATCTTGAGGCCTTCTTGGTGATGTTGTTGCAGTGGGCTTTGGCATTTAGATCTTTAGTTATTAGTATTCCAAAGTCCTTGACCAAGTGAGGATTATCTGTGATAATTTGTTTATTCAGTTTGTATTTGAAGTTCTGATTCTTTTTGCTGATATGTAGGACAGAGCATTTGCTGGTTGAGATTTGGAGTTGCCATGTGTTGGATCAGTCAGAAACTAAGTCTAGGTCTTTTTGTAGAGTAGTTGTGTTTTCAGTGGTGTTGAAGAGTTTTACATAATCTGCAAAAAGAACACAGTTGCTTGTGATGAGATTGCAAAGGTCATTGATGTAGAGAATGAAGAAAGTAGGTCCCAGTACGCTACCTTGGGGGACACCGCTTTTAACAGGGACGGGTGTGGATATGGAGCTTCCTATTTTGACCACTTGTTGCCTGTTTGACAGGAATGCAGTAATCCAGCTGTGGAGGGATCCTGAGATGCCATAGGATTTGAGTTTTAGAAGTAGTTTGTCGTGGACATCTGAATCAAAAGCTTTGCAGAAGTCAATATAAAATGCATCTATAGTTTTTCCTTGGTCAAGATGAGTTGTCCATATGTTTTTGCAGTGGAGGAGCTGTAGGTTGCAGGATAGTTTTTTTCTGAATCCAAATTGTTTGTTAGACAGCAGATTATTAGTTTCTACATGGAGAGTAATTGATTGGTTTATAATTGATTCCATAACTTTCCATGGGATGCAGCATAGTGATATTGGTCTGAAGTTATCAACAAGAGAGGGGTCTCCTTTTTTGAAGACGGGGATGACCATAGCTTTTGACCATAGTTTAGGAAGTGTGCTGGTTCTGAAGGATTTTTCGAAGATTATGCTCAGTGGTTCTGCTATAGCTATTCCTCTTGGTTCTATAGCTATACCTCTTGGTTCCTCTTGGAACCTCTTGCTATAGCTATACTTCTTGGAACTGAATCCAGAAGAATAATAATTGCAGTAGAAAAAGTTTTGAATAATAATTGAATAATAATTTGAATAATAATAATTTGAATAATAATTGCAGTAGAAAAAGTTTTGAAGTTTAACTTGTTGCCTTTGCTCTTTTTCTGAATGGATTTCATGACATTGTTCTGAAATTTAAATCCAATAGTCAACAAACCTTTATAACAAGTAAAACTCCTATCCTAAAAATGACGCTATAAAGCACTGCACACCAGAACAACTAGACACAAAAAGTTTTTCCCCGAATGCCATCATTCTGCAAATTGGGTGTTCTGGGGTGGAGCTCTATTTTCGCTACCCCATTGCATTCCCCCTGTCCGAGCAGTAGCCCACTCCTGATTATCTTCTATCTAAAGTGTATGTACACATGAACACACAGCTCTTCTAAAATTATGCACATTCAACCTCATTTACTATGATAGGAAAAACATACCCAGAGCCCAAAGGGGGAAAAAAGAAAAAAAAATCAAATTTTTGCTACCGGTACTGTGTGCGTGACCATACCCGTAGGAGCCCATCACTGCAAATGACCCTCTGAATCTATCTTTTTCTTACTTTAGCATTGGTTCTTTTTTCTTTTCTTTTTTTTTTCATCTATTTTTACCCTCTTTACAGGATGGACTGATCTGCATATTTTTTTGTAATGCTTGTACTATTATTCATTGTTAACATAAACTGTTAAATTTTCTTAATTAAAACATAAACATAAAGCCTAAGACTGTTTATTTTTCTTAATTTTCTGCTTTCAGTACAATTAGCATTGATTTTTTTTAAAAAAAAGAATAAACTTACTTGCTCAGACTTTTTCAGACCTTGGAATCTAATTCATGCTGAAGGCAATTAAATATTATGAGAAACATTTAATCATGTGATAGGCTAACCCAAAGAATTATTATTATTATTATTATTATTATTATTATTATTATTATTATTATTATTATTATTATTTAGATTTGTATGCCACCCCTCTACGTAGACTCGGGGCGGCTCACAACAGTGATAAAAACAATACAAAACTAATAATTAGAGTTTAAATCCCCTAAACATGACTGCCATTATAATACAGTGAACCCTCGAGTTTCGCGTGTTCAAGTATCGCGAAAGGGCTATTTCGCGAGTTTTCAACCAGGAAGTAAACTCCACCATCTGCGCATGCGTGCCCTTCCACGCATGCATAGATGGTGGAGTTTCCCCGCCGGGCAGAGGCTTCCCTGGGTCTTCCCCCTCTTGCCCCCGTAAGACCCCAGCGGCGGCGCGAGCAACGGCGTGGGCGGGCGGGCGGCACGCGCTTGGGGACATCCCAGCTCCGCTCCCCAGCTGGGGAAAGCGCGCGCGTTTGGGGACTCCCTAGATCCGCTCCCCAGCTGGGGAGCGGATCTAGGGAGTCCCCAAACGTGCGCGCTTTCCCCAGCAACGCGCGCGCGTTTGGGACTCCCTAGATCCGCTCCCCAGCTGGGGAGCAGATCTAGGGAGTCCCCAAACGCGCGCGCTTTCCCCAGCAACGCGCGCGCGGTGGGGACTCCCTAGATCCGCTCCCCAGCTGGGGAGCGGATCTAGGGAGTCCCCAAACGCGCGCGCTTTCCCCAGCAACGCGCGCGCGGTGGGGACTCCCTAGATCCGCTCCCCAGCTGGGGAGCGGATCTAGGGAGTCCCCAAACGCGCGCGCTTTCCCCAGCAACGCGCGCACTTTCCCCAGCAACGCGCGCGCGGTGGGGACTCCCTAGATCCGCTCCCCAGCTGGGGAGCGGATCTAGGGAGTCCCCACCGCGCGCGCGTTGCTGGGGAAAGCACGCGCGTTTGGGGACTCCCTAGATCCGCTCCCCAGCTGGGGAGCGGATCTAGGGAGTCCCCAAACGCGCGCGCACCCCAGGCGCGAGCAACGGGGTGGGCGGGCGAAGGGCGGGCGGCAGTGGAAGCAAAAACACCATCTGCGCAAGCGCAGATGGTGTTTTTACTTCCGCACCGCTACTTCGCTAAAAATCGATCATCGCGTGGGGTCCTGGAACGGAACCCTCGCGATGATCGAGGGTTCACTGTATTATAAATTAAATGAGATGAATGACTAAGCAATGATTCATCCGAAGATATGGATACAATAGTAACATCAAAAGAAATCTTGTGTATGTTAAGATGCTCTCAGATTATTCTATGATTGAATCATCATTTACCAATAACTTATTTGCTTGCCTTTAACTATTGTTTCTTGGGGTACAAGGGAAAACACACTCTTTTTGATCCAAAATTCCAATTATATTTGAATATATATATCTATGTGAGAAATGTCACATAAGAACATTTTTAACCAGTTGTGGTGCTGAGAAAAGTGGAAAGAAAGAGAAAAGAATTATCAGTAACAAGGTAGATGGATTTGGTTACAGTTCTGGTGTGTGAATTGTTGAAAGATTCGAAGGACCTGTTTAAAACTGATCATCATGGAGAAAATCTAAAGGTGCTCAGTTTATGAGGGCAATTAGGGTTAGAACTGCTGTTGCTAAATGGCAGTCATAAAAGGTGATATTACATGGCCATGTCACTTAATTATGGCAGTTTTGATCTTCCTGATTGCTGTCATTAAACATGAGAGTCGATAATTTATAAGTACAATGGGCTCATAATTTCTATCACCAAGTAAGACAGTCATTAAGAAAGTCATGCTTGGCTTTATGACATTTTTGTTGCAGATGTTAAGTGAATACTTTAACTATGATAAATGCATGCAGATTACCAAGTGCTCAGATTTTGATCATATGATCATGGCATTCTGAGTCATGGGTGCAAGTAATGGCTATAATTCCCTTTGTTCATCACTGCTGTGATTATGGCCCAATAAGTGGAAAACTATCTGTAAGGGAAGACAGGTGATCATGACTTCCAACTTCATTTTGGCTTCTCATTGATTTTGCTTGCGGGAAACTGCCGGGAATGTAGTTTATTATGGCATCATAATCCCAAGCTGGGTACCAAGAAGCTGGTACATGATCATGTGATTGTGGAGACACAGCCAGAACACCTGAAGCCCGGTCATAACTATTACATGTTCATCATTGATGTAAATTTGAATAATTGCTAAGCAAACAGTTTCACACCAAGGGCCCTCTGTATCCATGTAGTAGTTAAGAGAGTCAAGACCAACTTGATGGCACATAGCCATTTTAATTGAAAATGCTTAATACGTGTTAACATGGAAAATGATTTGGCATGGCTGAAAAACTTGTCAAAATATGGAAACTGTAGATCATTGTTTCTGAAGATCATGAACTTAAGGAAAAAGAAACCCCTGGCATAGTAAAATATTGGAGGATTTAGTGCTAAACAGAATAACATGAGGAATTGATTTATGGTAGATGTAGTCATAGTAGATAACTGCAAAATAAGAAAACTGTGAGGCCAGGCAGCTATGAGGGCAAACAAAATTCTGGGTTACATCACTAGAAATATCACCAGCAGGAAAAAGGTTTTACTCCCTCTAAATAGGGCTTTAGTTAGATCCCATTTGGAATACTGTGATCAATTCTGGAGACCTCACTTAAAATATTGTATATATATATATTGATGAGACTGAGTATGTCCATAAATGGCCAACAAAAATGTTGTAAGGTCTCAGTGACAAAACATATCAGCAGAGATTGGAGGAACTGATGGAGGGCAGGAGGGAAAAGAGGGACATGACTGAAATCTTTAAATACATTAGGGTGTGAATAAGTTTCTAGAGGCAGTATTTTCATTATGCAAACACAAAGAGCACAGTGACATAACCTCAAATAGACAGGAGGAAAGTTAAAAAGTAATGTTAGAACAGAATTTACCGGATCTGGGTTTGTTACCCTGGCAGATGACTTGAATGTGTTCTACTGCAGGTTTGAAAAGAAACCACAGCCACTTATCTGCACAAATTCCATCCCAGATACACCAACAACAGCCAAATCTTCTACAACTGAACCCATCCCTTTGGGTTTACAACCCCTAATGATCACATAAAAGGAAGTGAAAGGTCTATTTCACAGACAGAAGCCTGGAAAAGCACCAGACCCAGACAAGATAACTTCTGCTTGCTTAAAAGTCTGTGCTGACCAATTGGCCCCCATCTTCACCCAAATCTTCAACAAATCACTAGAATTGTGCTATGTTCCTTCCTGCTCTACTATCATTCCAGTGCCGAAGAGGCCCTCCATCAAGGAACTGAATGACTACAGACCAGTTGCTCTAACATCTGCAGTTATGAAAACCTTTGAAAGGCTAGTGATGTTCCACTTGGAAACCATCATGGATCCACTGTTAGACCCCCTGCAATTTGCATACGAGCAAATAGATAGACAGATGATGCTGTTAATATGGCTCTACATCCTTCTTGAACCTCCAATGACCTATGCTAGGGTCCTCTTTGTAGACTTCAGTTCAGCATTCAATACCATCATACCGTACATTCTCTTAACCAAACTAAATAAGCTAGCGATACTTGAACACACTTGTAAGTAGATCACCAGCTTCCTAACAGACAGGAAGCAGCAGGAAAAGCTAGGAAAAATCACATCAGATACATGTACTATTAGCACAGATGCCCCCCAAGACTGTGTACTCTCACCACTTCTCTTCTCTCTATACACTAATGACTGCATTTCAAATGATCCATCTGTTAAACTACTGAAGTTTACAGACGATACAACAGTGATTGGACTCATTCGAGACAATGATGAATCCGCATACAGACAGGAGGTTGACAACTATCTAGAACTGAACACACTCAAAACCATAGAAATGGTGGTAGACTTTAGGAGAAACCCTTCCACCTCTCACAATACTAGACAACACAGTATCAACAGTAGAGACCTTCAAATTTCTAGGTTCTATCCTATCTCAAGACCTAAAATGGTCATCTATCATCAAAAACATCATCAATAAAGCACAACAAAGAATGTTCTTTCTGCGCCAGCTAAGGAAGCTCAAACTGGCCAAGGAGCTGCTGATACAGTTCTACAGAGGAATCATTGAGTCTGTCATCTGTACCTCTATAACTGTCTGGTTTGGTGCTGCAACCCAACAGGACCAACACAGACCAGAGGCTAATCAGAACTGCAGAAAAAATAATTGCCACCAACCTGCCTTCCATTGAGGACCTGTATCTGCACGAGTCAAAAAGAGGGTGGGGAAAATATTTACTGACCCCTCGCATCCTGAATACAAACTGTTTCAACTCCTACCCTCAAAATGTCGCTCCAGAGCATTGCACACCAAAACAACTAGACACAAGAACAGTTTTTTCCCAAACGCCATCGCTCTACTAAACAAATAATTACTTCAACACTGTCAGACTTTTTACTAAATCTTCACTTCTATTTCTACTACTTTTTCTCATCATTCCTATCATCCTTTTCCTCCTATAGAGGTGCGGCTTGACAGCTTCTTGAATTTACTGGCCCCGGCTTAGCCAACCCGCGGCCAGTATGCATATCTACTGTATTTGCATAACATATTTACAGTATCAATGCCCTGTTTCACAGCAAGAGTTCTGGAAGCTTGAAACCAACTTCCAGTGGAGGTAGTTGGCCAATTAACAGTAACAATAAATAGACATGTTTATTTCAAGCAGTAACATGCTTAGGATAAACACAAATCTATCACCTGACAAAAAATAGCAATGAAATAAAATATTAATTAAAATAATAAATTAACTAAAGAGAAAAAACAACCAAAAATTTCAAAGGACACACTCAATGGATCACTGGGCCTTTTTCTGCCATCATTTTTCTGTTTATGTATTTCTAATTTCTAAAACAGTTATAAATGCCATCTACTTTGAAACCTCATAATGTCACTAATATGATAAAGTTAATTTATTTGATAATTTTCCAGAGGGTTTTATGACATTCAATCAAAACTAGCAATTACAGATTTTGGAAATAGGAAAGCAGGTGAAATGTCTTATTTGAAATAGCAGTATTCTAAAACAAAGAGAGAAAACTTTGGCCTTGGGATAATTTTTGTGTTAAAAATCCATTTTATTTCAATGCAAGCATTCTTCATCAACAGATTCAATTCCAGGGATAAATAGACAAAATAAAGGAATGTTATCATTCTACATGTTTTTCTTAGGTAACAAGTGAATAAACATTGTTACCAATTAATTATCCCTGCTTGTATCTTCCGCATTTTCTTTTCTTTTGATCTCACTATTAATTTTTTGCCACACCTGCAAGCCCTATAAATTTTGTTTTGTTATACAAGTATTCCAAGCATCTGATGAACTGGACTATAATCCACAAAAGTGTAAATATTATCATACTTTGACTGTAATTTTCTGTTACTTTATACAGAAAGAAATGGATAGAAACACATTATAGTTCAGGTTTTTAAGATTTAAAATAATCTTAAGGTATTTTCAAAAAAGCAAATGTTAGATGCTCCTACTCCCTTAGAATCTCTACCTTATCTGCTGCAATTCTCTGCAGTAGGAAATGAACAGACGGCTTTAATCACCAAATGGCTGAATTCCTCTTCTTTAGGGTCTTTGCTGCAGTGAACTAATATTTACTGATTGATTGATTGATTGCCATCTAAATCACTTGCTTACCAGGATATGCTTATAAATCTGTATGTTGCTTGATAACTATTTTATTAAATATAAAATTAGGATGGTTTATAATTTCTTCTCAGATTTGCTTTTTCAATCTTGGCTCTAATTCCTATTTCCTAGTGATTTTCTAACCAAGTACTAATTAAGGTTGAACCTGCTTAGCTTTTTGAAGATCAGCCAGGGTCATGAGAGTTCTCTGATCTTTTGTGAGAAGGAAAACCAGTCAGTAGTGCTAATAAGTAAAACAAGTACAGTTCAAACAGCATTCCCTAACTCTTCACAGTTGAGGCTTGGCAAGCTGAGCATTTTTGAGGCCATGACTGCCTTTCAATTTATTTATTTTTAATTGTAAAAAGCCTATCTCCTACAATTCCTGCTGAATTCTTAATAATGTTTTCATTCAAATTGCCTTTCCTTATTTTGAATTTGTAGGGGATTAGATAAGGAAGATCTCCGGAATCTCCACAAAGACCCAAATGAAAAAGATCAGGACCCTATGGTATCAAACCAGTGAGCAAATAATTGCTACACAAATTGGAACAGATTGAATGAGCTGAACTTTCAGCTGCTCCACTAATCAGGAGTAGCTTTGGTCATCAATCTAATTATATGTAATTACATTTTTTTCTTTGGGCCCTGGGTCTTTCAAATATTATTCCTCTACTAACCTTTATTCAAAGGTTTTTAACTCTTAATTGAAACAGGAAGGGAAAACTCTGAAAGAAAAAAGTGTGCGTTGAAAAATTATCTCAAGTTAATTGGCATCCCTATCAGAATTATAAATCAGAATTATTATGGCACAACTTTGGGGGAATCAAGGCATCTCATTTTATCCGTTGGGAATGACACTTCTTAAAAGAGTGTTTAACACAGTGCTGCTGGCTGACCTTATAGAGATAATCAGGTCATTAACATCCTATTTACTTAGTGCCTTCCAGGTTTTGGTCCAATTACTGTCATTGCCGCAAAAGAGTAGCACAGATTTCGTTTGGGGAGAAGGATTATGATTAGAGTGAAATGATTTTGCCTTTGCAGATCTTTCCAGGAGAGCATGCATAGTTTTTCAAAAGGAAGATCAGTTGCTTGAACAACAGATGGCATGCCATTTTTGATAGTCATCCAAATTTCTGGGCTATATAGAATGTAACAAAATTATTTAAGGAAGTCTGCACAGCTGCATTTGTTAATAGCCCATGATTAAAGTCTGCAAAATTAAAATAATTTGGAGCACGTTATAGTCATCTATTTGAATGTAATCCCTTTGTTCCTAAACCATTGAAATAGGTTCATTTTTATTCATTTTAATGCTTACGGAGATTATTTCTATATGGTAGCAATGAGACCACACCTGTCTTGCTTTTAATTTCTGTAACTAATTCATTTGATATTCTAAAGTTTCTGAAGCAAACATACATTTATTGAATTAATTAATTTTGAAGAAACTGAATAGATGCTGCTGACTCCTATTGGCCTGATTTGAAGGCAAAAGTGGGATGCTCCTCATTTGTCTTTACTTCGCTTTTGTTTTAACACCTCTTTTCTAGCATCTTATCTTTTTTCTCCCATTTCTTTCCTCCAGTGTAACTAATTTCTTTTCCCCAGTGGTCCCGAGTCTGCGGAGAGGGGCGGCATATAAATTCAATAAATCTAATCCAAATCTAATCCCTTGCCATGGAAGGACAGATTGCTCATGTAGTTTTCTGCCTTGATCATATACAAAATATTCTGAAATTAAACTGAAGGCCCTATGAAGGAAGCACAAGGAGTACAGAAACTCCCAAGAATTAAAAGTGCTTATTCATATTATGAATTCAGACTACATTCTAAGGATATGAACAGTATGCATCTGAAAATATTTATAGGTTTATAAGTTGTAAAAGTTGCTTCCCTCTGTTTTCAAAGAAACAAATCAGACAACGGTTAGTAATAATTACATCTGGATAATTACATACCAGTTTATCATATTTTTAAAAGACTGACAAGATCTTGTCAAAGGAAAAGGATGGTTATTAGAATGAAACCACTTTGGATCAGCTGCATTTTAGTTTCACAGCCATGAACAAATCATCGTTAAAATGTTGACAACCAGACTGTTGAGAGATGCTTATCATATTTTGTGGTTTTTTGGATATACTTCAGTATGGCAGATTCCAATGGCAGAATGGCAGATGGATATTGTAATAGCACAAACTGGTGGGAATATGAGCTATGAACCACAGCTCTTTACTTCACATTTCAGCTGTTTTTGTGGAAACCCCCAGGAGCAACTCATGCTTCAGGTGCAAATCCAAGCTAGTACATTGCCTAACTATAAGAATACCATAAGGAAGTGATGGAAAACCTATGGTATGAATGCCACAGGTGCAGTGGTGGGCTCCTTCGGGTACAGTCAGGTACACAGGAGCAGTAGCAAAATTTTGGTCAGGTACATAGTACCGATAGCAAAATTTTGATATTTTTTTTTCTTTTTCCCCCTTCTGAGCTCTGGGTATGCTTTTCCTATCACAGTAAATGAGGTTGAATGTGTATAATTTTAGAAGTGTACATATACTTTATATAGTAGATAATCAGGGGTGGGCTACTGCCCGGATGGGGGGAACACAGTGGGGTAGCAAAAATGGAGCTCCACTCCAGAACACCCAATTTGCACTGAAAAGTATTGAAACAAATGCATAAGTTATGCCCACAGTGTGGCAGTTAAAATTTTGGTAGCCCATAACTGCACAGGTGGCACGCGAAGCCATATCTGCTGGCATGCGAACCATTGCCTTAGCTCAGCTCCAACATGCATGTGTGTGCTAGCTGGCTGATTTTTGACTCACACAGAGGTTCTGTCAATATGTTTTTGGCTTCCAGAGAGCCTCTGAGAAGTGGGAGAGGGATTTATACCCTCCCCCAACTCCAGGGAAGCCTTTGGAGTCTGGAGAGGGTGAAACACGAGTCTACTGGGCCCTCCAGAAGTTGGGAAACAGGTTATTTCTGGCCTCCAGGGAGCCTCTGGAGGGGGGCAAGAAGTTTTCACCCTCCCCAGGCATTGAATTGGGCACTTTTCGGCACCTGAGGAAAAAAAGGTTCGCCATCACTGCCCTAAGACACATGTGCTATGGCTGTAAAATGTTTCTGAAACATTAGTACAGTGTTCCCTCGATTTTCGTGGGGGATGCGTTCCAAGACTGCCCGCGAAAGTTGAATTTCCGCGAAGTAGAGATGCGGAAGTAAATACACTATTTTTGGCTATGAACAGCATCACAAGCCTTCCCTTAACACTTTAAACCCCTAAACTGCAATTTCTTATTCCCTTAGCAACCATTTAGATTATTACTCACCATGTTTATTTATTAAAGTTTATTTTAAAAAATATTTATTAAAGGCGGATGAAAGTTTGGCGATGACGTATGATGTCATCGGGCGGGAAAAACCATGGTAAAGGGGAAAAAACAGCAAAGTATTTTTTAATTAATATTTTTGAAAAACCGTGGTATAGCCCTTTCGCAAAGTTTGAACCCGCAAAATCGAGGGACCACTGTATATGTATACATTATACATTGCACCGGGATGGATCCTGAATTTTTTACTACTGGTTCTGTGGGCATGGCTTATTTTGTCAGTGTGACTTGAGGGTCATGTGAGCAGT
Source organism: Erythrolamprus reginae (assembly GCF_031021105.1). Taxonomy (NCBI): domain Eukaryota; kingdom Metazoa; phylum Chordata; class Lepidosauria; order Squamata; family Dipsadidae; genus Erythrolamprus; species Erythrolamprus reginae. Next base: position 38,844,377 of record NC_091963.1, on the reverse strand, counting down.
GAGCATGGCTTGATGGTCATGTGATTGAGTTAAGGTGGTTTTGCAGTCATGTGACTGGGAGGTTGTTGGGCGGTCATGTGACTAGGTGATCATGTGACTGGGTGGGTGTAGCCAACATGACATCACTCACATCAAGGGTTAAGGTAAGGGTGCCTGGCCTCTCCTCCCCTCAATGGCCTCAAAGAGATACAATTTCCCTGTCAATTTACTACTACTGAACATCAAAAATATACTATTTAATCCTATGTATATATACCATATGTGTACATACATATTACATACAGGCACACAAAAAGATACATTAGCTATATAATGTATAGATACATATATACACAGAGAGAGCTCTTCTAAAACTACACATTCAACCTCCACTTAGTGCATTTGGAAAAACAGCACCAGAGTCCACATTTCTGTACATTAGAACATTACACATGCCCTCAGATGTTTTTCCTTAACTTGCACATGACTAGTAGAGCCAGGAAATGTCATGGATTGAGTAAAATATGGTGAAACTCACTTAATAACAGTCTTGCTTGCCAACTAAAATTTTGCTCAATTGTGGTCATAAGTCAAGGACTATCTTTGCCCTCCTCTGCATGGCAGCCTTGTCCTAGTAAACTCCTCTCCTTTCTGGCAATTTTCCTCTCTGTTAGAGGTGTCAATATAATCCAGAAAATTTTAAGGCTTCCTGTTGCAGCACAGGGCTAGACTAAATGACCTCCAAGATATCTTCCAGCCCTAAATTGCTGTGTTGTTTCAAAGTGTCTTCTGAAGTCATTTCTAGTGGCAAGGTTTGTAGTGCTTCCTTCCTCTTCTTTCTCTCTTTCCCTCCCTCCTCCCTCCCCTCCATCTCTCCCTTCCTTTCTTTCTCTTTCTCTTATTTTCCTTTTCTTTTCCTTTCTCATTCTCTCTCTTTTTTTTTCTTTATCTCTTTTTCTTTCTTGTCTCTCTCTCCCTTCCTTCCTCCCTTTCTTTCTTTCTCTTCTCTCTGTCTCTCTCTCCTTTTCTCTCTTTCCCCCTCCTTCCCTTTCTCCCTTCCTGTAAAGAACCCCAGAAGGTCTTTCATAGCAGGAAGAAAAGCAGCATGTTTTGAAACTGAGAACATATTCAATGATCATGTGGCATTCTTATAACTCCACTGTTGATTAGCTTACCGTGAGCAAGGATAGCTAATAACACTTTCAATGAGTTCTCAACTCAAGCTCAGTGCATGGGGGCAGAATCCCCAAACAGTGAGGATGACATGTGAGTAAAAGAGTTTATCCTTTCTTTCTTCCCTCTCTCCCTCCTTCTCTCTCTCCCTTTCAAGAGCCCCAGAAGGTCTTTGGTAGCAGAAAGAAAAGCCACATATTTTGAAACAGAGAACATATCCATTGATCATCTGGCATTTTTAGACTTCCACTCTGATTAGCTTAACCTGAGCAAGGATAACTTAGCCACTGCACCTCTTTTGGGCCAATCAAGCCTCCCTAAAGCCCCCTGGGAGCCAAAAGGGGCATGGGGGGCACTGCATCTCCTGCACATCATTTTGGGCCTAGGAAGCCTCCCTACATCCCCCTGTGAGCCAAAAGGGTAGGGAGGGGTCCCTGGCAGCAGGGGTGGTTCTAACTTTCCTCCTGTGCTATGTGGCACCCCACCCCACCCCTAAAAAAGATGGCAACTGCATACACAGTGCCAGAACTCAGCTTCTGCACATGCTCAAAAGGAACAAAATTCAAAAAAGAGAGATGGCGGCGCCTACCGACTGGCACCGACTGATCTGGTTCAGTGACACCATTGTGACATTAGCAGGAACCCACCTCTACATTGCACTTATATCAATACATCAGCCAATAAATATGCGGTAGTCATAAAAGCCTTCTGCAGTACTGTACTTAAATAGTTTACTTTGAAAGTATCAACAAACTCATTAAGGAGTAACTAAAAAAAAGGAATAACTTGATCATTATAGCTCACCTGCTGTTAAACTGTGTTTCTATTTAAGAGATTGAAGTTAAGATACAATTATAAAGCAGTTATCCTTTGACAAGGCATTGCAGACATTTCTCCAGACATTTGTGTTTGGGGATTGAGGAACTCCACTACTGATAGCAGTAAGTGGGATTGTTGGTTTGCTTTGGCACTGAGGGTTACTTGATGTGATTTTTGTTTTAATCTTAAAAGTCATTTTAATGATTTGTAAATGATATATCTTTAAGTGATTGTATAAAATAATATATAATTATTTTACTGCTATCAGTAGTGGAGTTCATCAATCCCCAAACACAAATGTCTGGAAACATTTGGTGCTTCATCTCTTTTTAAGAAAAGACTAGAGAGCCACTTATTTGACATGGTATATAGTAATTGTTCTGTCTGGGTCCCTCCAGAAGCCAACACCAACCAAAAAGAGAATCCAGACACACTGGTAAAAAGCAAAGGCAGTTTATATAATTCAAAGCAAACACAGGTAAAAGAAACTGTTCTTACAGACAGGAACACCCTGGAACTTCACAGAGGTTTCACGAAGGCCATGAAAGAAAACAGGATTCTTGCTGTCAAAAACAACGCTGGAGATAACAAACCCACGCCTCCCCCAAGTCTTCCAGACTTCTAAGGCCACAAGCCAAGATCAGAGACGCCGAGAAGCGAAGCAGGGTCACAGAACTTCCAGTTGATAACTCTCCACAAGGCTGCAAGGGCGGGCTTGCCTTTTAAACCCTGCTGAGGAGAACCACACCCAAACCCAGCTGTTGCCAATTCAGTGATGCAAATACCTTTCTAATTGATCCCGTCTCTGAGCTGCACGTTGCTGGCTCATGTCAATTATAGCCTGTGCTGCTTCATCCAATGAGTCCAGGCTACTAACTGGGGAGAGCCCCCCCCCCGGGGCTCTCAGGCTGCTCTCCCTCCTCCTCTTCCTGACTTTCCTCTCCCCCATCTGCCTGGTCCTCCCCCTCCTGTTCACTGTCCTCCTCCTGGGCATGGATCCAGCAGAGACGCAACCGGTCCCTGAGGAGCCTCAGGCTGAATCACAACAGTAATACATCGGAAGAAAAAATCCCGTGGAGAGCAGGTAACAGCATGAACATGTTTATTAGATTCAGTAACAACAACTCACTTAACTTCGCTCGGCAGGGTATTAAGGCTGACAACTTGCTGACAGAACATCCAATCACGTAACTATAAAGAACCCGCCCAAAACCAGCTGCCTGACAACAACCAATAGTCGTGGGGGAGGTTTTACCCAATCAGATCCGCCGAGGGTACATAACATATAGGATCTCCTGCTTGAGCAGGAGGTCTAGACTAGAAAACCTCCAAGGTCTCTTCCAAGTCTATTCTTTTCTAGTTGATTTATATGATTTTATGACTAGCACATATGTGTGAGGGGAGCTTTTACTTTTATAAATAATATAAAACAAAGTCTTTGTATGGCCAGCTATCAAACTATCAATATTGAATGCACATGCAAAAGTCATCTGGGATTATTATCAATAAAATTAGTGAAGAATCTACAAGGAAGATTATTTGTCTTTTGCTAACAGTTTTTTGTTGGATTTAAAGACATCTGTGCACCAGATTATAGAAAAGGGGGGTCTACTAATTCTTTATTGTAGCCGAGAACAAAATCAATTAGTTCTGTATCTGGTTGCCAAATTAAATCTACTCGCAAGAAAAGAACATAATGTTTGAATTAATGTAGGCTTGAGACTTATACGCGATTCTTCAAGTACTCCTAATAGTTTTCTTTTTTTAAAAAAGGGCAGATAAAAATGGTTCCTGGACTTTATGTAGGTCCTTTCAAACTGAAATTATGAGATCAAGGCATAATAAAGAAGAGAGTTGAATAAATTCTATAATGCTACCAAAAAGCAAGCTATAAAACATTGGAAAGAGTGTTCTGGACTTCAGCAGAGTGTGCTGGACTTCAGCAAGGCCTTTGATACGGTTCCACATAAAAAGCTGATAGATAAATTAGTGAAGATTGGACTTAATCCCTGGATAGTTCAGTGGATTTGCTGTTGGCCGAAGCGTAGATATCAGAGGGTTGTTGTTAATGGCGAATATTCTGAGCAGAGCCTGGTTACAAGTGGTGTGCCACAAGAGTCTGTTCTGGGTCCTATTCTTTTTAATATCTTTGTGAGTGACATAGGGAAAGGTTTGGTAGGGAAGGTTTGCCTATTTGCCGATGACTCTAAAGTGTGCAATAGGGTTGATATTCCTGGAGGCATCTGTAATATGGCAAATGATTTAGCTTTACTAGATAAGTGGTCAAAGCAATGGAAACTGCAGTTTAATGTTTCCAACTGTAAAATAATGCACTTGGGCAAAAGGAGTCCTCAATCTGAGTATTGTATTGGCAGTTCTGTGTTAGCAAAAACTTTCTATGTTTCTATATTGCATTAGAAGACTTCTAAGGTCCTTTCTAGCTTTCTTATTCTCTATTCTTAAACCTTGCCAAGAAAACTTCAGAGACTTAATCAGGAAGTCTCTGAGAATCAGATATGATTCAATGCAAGAAAAAGAAAATCCAGGATATTAGTAAACCTGACACATCACCTTTCCATTTTAAAGATTAAGGGTGTTCAAATGACAGTGATTAACCTCACAATAGATTTTGTAGTATGGCTCTACATACTCCAAATTGCAGATCAAATTCTTCAGTGGTTTGGCATTTTTATGTAAAGGTATAAAAGAAACAGGGCATTTTGTATTTAACCAAGGATTGATCTTTTTATATTCTGGGCAGATCTACAGTAAAATGGATATTGGGTTAGATGAGCCAGGATGGTGCAGCAGGTAGAGTGCTGTACTGCAGGCCACTGAAGCTGACTGTAGTTCAGATCTCATCACCGGCTCAAGGTTGACTCAACCTTCCATTCTTCCGAGGTGGGTAAAATGAGGACCCGGATTGTGGGGGCAATAGCCTAGCTCTGTTAAAAAGTGCTATTGCTAACATATTGTAAGCAGCCCTGAGTCTAAGGAGAAGGGCGGCATAAAAATTGAATGAATGAATGAATGAATGAATGAATGAATGAATGAATGAATGAATGAATGAATAAATAAGTAGAATTTTCAGCAACAAATTGCTCCATGAACTGAACAGTTGTAGCATGTAAAATGCTAGGTTATGAATTTGAACTCAGAAGATTGAATGCATGGAACTGTCTTCTCACACCTGGTTTAACTTTTAAATAATCACCATAGTTGTACACATTGTTCTGTAAACAAGTAGCAGCTTATCAAGCATCTAAATCTCTTCACAGAATTATGCATATAACTATCTAATTATCTCAATTTGTATATTTTCCAGCCTTACCTGTACAAAGCTGAAAATTAAGCCAGACTAGACATAAGTGGGCTTGCAATTTATCCACTAAAGATATGGACTGAAAAATAGGATGGATAATTGATCTGAATTTCCCAGGAGAAGAAAAAATTCTTCAATGCTTTCTCAACAGCCCAAATCCTACTTACTTACTGGTAAGAGGGGCGGCATACAAATCTAATAAATAAATAAATAAACGAATGAATGAATGAATGAGTGAATGAATGAATGAATGAATGAATGAATGAATGAATGAATGAATGTAGTACAGTTCTGAAAAAGCTCCTAGGAAAGACTCCTCTCACTAATCTCTGTATCTCCATAAATATTATGAGAGACACCCAACTCTTGATCACTTAGGTGCTATTCAGCTCCAACCATTCCATATTCTACCCAAGAGCAGAATCATTCTTTGTTCTAATTTCTGTAGTTTAAAACAAATTTTGCCCTTGCTTTTCTCATTTACCCTTAAATGATGTGTAATTTTCACATTTCTTTTTTTACATTAACCTCCTATGTAGTGTGAAGTAATTATTGTAGATAAAAAACATACCTTGTTGAGTTAAATGTTTTCTTTTTAACACATTGGGTCTTTTGAACTGTATCCTCAGTCATTAACTAAGAATTGGATCCTCCAGGAACAACTATTTTCACAATAGATATTGCTTATTCAGAGCAGGTATTCAGGATATGGTTACTAAAGCATAACATTTACTTATTTATTTATTGTATGATGCTTCTTTTATCTTAATCCCCCAACATTCTTGGTTCAAGTGTTAAATTCATATTGTACTATCATTAAAAGTGCTATTCTTGGGAAGCATTTCCAGTGCTAAGTAGAGAACGTTTCTGCAATCTTCCCTCATTCCTAATCAAAATAATTTTTGATATAAGAATGATGTTTCCACACACAAACCAACTCTGCTGCTTCCCCTGTATGACTCACATTGGTTGCTCTCCTGAGAATGCAGTTCTTCCCAAACTTTTAATACAATGCCAGTTCAGACACATTGGGAATCTTGACTCATTACACATCAAAATTAACTATGGTTGAAATGAAAAAGGTGAGGTTAATTGATGAATACCAGGCAATAGCAAAATAGGTGATGAATAATTGGACAATATCAGAAAGTACCAAAATCTGACAATCAAAGCTGAAAGATTATTGGCACTGTCCCTATGGCAAGGTAATGGGGCTGCCCCAAACAGATACAATATGTAACCTAGGAGTTTTCCTGGACTTGCATAAGGCAGCTTATGGCTAGGAGGGCTTTTGCACACCTCCAAGTGGTGCACACATTTCCACTGTTCCCCCTAAGGTGCGCGGGAATATACCAGAGCACCAGCAACAGCCTGCCGTGCAGGGTTTTTCTATGCGCGCAGGAGCCGAGTGCTATTCTGCCCTCCCAATGGCTGCTCTCTCTCCTTGGCTAGTTGTCGGGGGTGCCAACTAGCCAAGAAGCTGGGCCTGCAGCTCCCAAGTGGCCTAGGAAGAAAGAAACTCAGGGAGCCCCCACCCACCAGGAGTCCTCGAGGTCGCATTGCTGAGGTTCCTGGCCACTGGAAGGCTGCAAGGTACTTCTGGTGAGTGGAAGAGGAGGAGGAGGGAGGAGGCAGGAAAAGGGACCCCGCTACTTCACTTTGAACCAATGGGAGGTGAGAGACCATCTCCAGGACTTGTTGGAGCTCAGGCTCAGAGCCGAGAGGCGCCAAAGCTGCTTGAAAAAAAAGCATTCCTGCCCTGAGGGGGGAAAAATGATTCTGCTTTGGCTTGTAAAGTGTCCCATGCCCCCCCCCAGCCCAGAAAAGATGCTTTAATCCAAGCTGAGACCCAGCCATAATGAATGTCTCTAGTGACTTCCCTTCCTGATTCCCATCTGTCCTGTTTTCTCATTTAATTTTCTCAGATTTGCATTTGGTTCCCCAACCCGATTCTGACAATAATAATAATAATAATAATAATAATAATAATAATAATTATTATTATTATTATTATTATTATTATTATTATTATTATTATTTATTAGATTTGTATGCCCCCCTCTCCGAAGACTCGGAGTGGCTCACAACATCAATACAAAATACAAATCCAATGATTAAAAATCAAAACAGTTAAAAACCCTTGATTTAAAAACAATCATACAACCCAAACAAACCATACATGAAATGGAGCAGCCCAGGGGAATCAATTTCCCCATGCCTGGTGGCAAAGGTGGGTGTTTATGAGTTTGCAAAAGGCAAGGAGGGTCGGGGCAGTCCTAATCTCCAGAGGGAGTTGATTCCAGAGGGTCGGGGCTGCCACAGAGAAGGCTCTTTCCCTGGCTCCCGCCAGATGGCATTGTTTTGTCGACGGGACCCGGAGAAGGCCAACTCTGTGGGACCTAATCGGTCGCTGGAATTCGTGCAGCAGAAGGCGGTCCCTAAGGTATTCTGGTCCAATGCCATGAAGGGCTTTATTGGTCATAACCAACACTTGTGACCGGAAAGTGATTGGCAACCAATGCAGACTGTGGAGTGTTGATGTGACATGGGCATATCTGGGAAAGCCCATGATTGCTCTCACAGCTGCATTCTGCATGATCTGAAATTTCCGAACACTCTTCAATGGTAGCCTCATGTAGAGAGCATTACAGTAGTCGAACCTCAAGGTGATGAGGGCATGAGTGACTGTGAGCAGTGACTCCTGGTTAAGGTAGGGCAGCAACTGGTATACCAGGCGAACCTGGGCAAACGCCCCCCTCGCCACAGCCTCAGAGATTTGCCTCAGAGGGAACTTCTATGTTGATGGGGAAGTTGCGACTCGGCATTAGCCAAAGGTGACAAGAGTCCTCCCAGGGTCAAATATACTGCTCCAAAAAATAAAGGGAACACTTAAACAACACAATATAAGTCCAAGTAAATCAAACTTCTGTGAAATCAAATTGTCCACTTAGGAAGCAACACTGATTGACAATCAATTTCACATGCTGTTGTGCACATTCAACTTTGTACAGAACAAAGTATTCAATGAGAATATTTCATTCATTCAGATCTGTGTTATTTGAGTGTTCCCTTTATTTTTTTGAGCAGTGTATAAATACATTTTTTAACCAAACTTAACTCTGTATAGGCAGTGTGTTGGAGAGGAAGAAACCTTTTTGTTTTGCATTAGAATAAGCTTTCTACCAACCTGTTTTGTGAATTTATTTGTCTTGTTAGACAGCCTGGGAAATAAATTGCATTTTAAAAAAAAAGATAAATTCTTGGAATGTGCGTCCAGGTACAAATTTAATATTTAGTTTCATTTTATGTTGCACTATGCATGACACAAATCACTACACTCCCTACTACAGGATTAGGGTGTAATCCACGTAAGAAACCAGGATGTATGCTGAGCTATCCTGGGGATTTCCCCCTGGCTTGAAATCCAGGGAAAGCAAATTCACTGTTGCTTCTTGGCAGGTCAACAACCTTTCACAAGAAATTTGCGCATCTGACACTTGGAAAAAACACTTGGAAAGACTAGCATTGAGTTAAGGACAGTCTTGCCTATTACATTGGTGTGGGGGTGAGGTTTTTTTTTAGTATACAGTGATCTCTCGATTAGCGCGGGGGTTACGTTCCAAGACCTCCCGCGCTAATCGATTTCCGCGTTATAGTGGTGCGGAAGCAAAAAACACCATCTACGCATGCGCGCCATTTTTTTCATGGCCGCACATGCGCAGATGGTGGAGTTTGCGTGTGGGCGGCGGGGAGCCGAAGCAGCGAGGAGCCGAAGATGGGGTAAAGGCAAAGGGGAAACCCCATCTTCAGCTCCTTGCTGCTGCCGCGCTGCGGAGCGGATCAGGTGTTGGGCGGCTGAAGGAACCTTCCCTTGGTCTTCCCGCCGCCCAGGCAAAGGGGAAACCCCAAGATCGCTTGCCGCTTGCCGCTTTGCAGCTTGGAGCCTTGCTTCGCCTCCTTCGCTGCAATAGGCAAGCGGCAAGCGATCTTGAGAAAGAGAGAGAAAGGAGGGCGACTTGCCAGTCCACGCCCCCCTGGATGAACAGCCTCGCATGGCCCCAGCGCTGGGCTCCGCTGTTGCCTCCGCCCCCATTCGGCTCTGCAGCTGAGAGGCCTTCCCGGCAGAGCCCTCCCCAACAGCTCCCGCCGCCAGCGCAAAAAAGAAAAGAAAAAAAAATCCCCAAAAGAGGCAGGCACAAAGCGGGGGCACAAGGGGAGCTGCCCGGCAGAAGTTGCTTTTTTTCTTCTCGTGGGCAAGTGGAGGGGGGGAGAGAGAAGGGAGGAAGAGAGTGTGAGAGAGGAATAAAGAGAGAGAGAAATGATAGAAAAAAGGGGAGAAAAAAGAGAAATGAGAAAATGATTGAAGCATAGTGACAGGAAAGAAAGAGAAAGAGACAGAGAAGTGACTCTTGGTGATGATGTATGACGTCATCGGGTGGGAAAAACCGTGGTATAGCAAAAAAACCGTGGAGTATTTTTTAATTAATATTTTGTGAAAAACCGTGTTGTAGCGTTTCGCACTAATCGAGACCGTGCTAATCGAGGGATCACTGTATTCTAAAAAGGGTAGGACAGTTTTAAAGATTATTTCTAGAATTATTTCTGTATTTTTAATTGATTTATTGATCTATTGATCTATTGATCTATTGATCTATTGATCTATTGATCTATTGATCTATTGGTCTATTGGTCTATTGTTTTATTATTTTATTGATTTATTGATTTATTGATTTATTGATTTATTGATTTATTGATTTATTGATTTATTGATTTATTGATTTATTGATTTATTGATTTATTGATTTATTGATTTATTGATTTATTATTAATTCAATTTCTAGGCTGTCCTTCTCCCAAGACTCATTTATTGCACGATGTTATGAGCATGTGGCTGTATAGAAATAAATGGCATTAATTTAGGGAAATTCTGGTTTATTTGTTTATTTATTTATTTATTAGATTTGTATACCGCCCCTCTCCATAGACTCAGGGTGGCTCACAACAACAATAAAACAATTCAAGACAAATCTAATAATTTAAAAACATTTTTTAAAAACCTGTTATTAAAGCAGACATACACACAAACATACCACATATAAATTGTATAGGCCCGGGGGAGATGTCTCAATTCCCCCATGCCTGACGGCAGAGGTGGGTTTTTATGAGTTTACGAAAGGCAAGGAGGGTGGGGGCAGTTCTAATCTCCGGGGGGAGCTGGTTCCAGAGAGTCAGGGCCGCCACAGAGAAGGCTCTTCCCTTGGGACCTGCCAAATGACATTGTTTAGTCGACGGGACCCGGAGAAGGCCAACTCTGTGGGACCTAATCAGTCGCTGGGATTCGTGCGGCAGAAGGCAGTCCCGGTTTAAATCTCTTCTCGTCTTATGAGGTTCACTCTATTACTAAACCAAAGACTACTGATTCCCTCAACACTGGCAAACTATTTACTAAGTCTGCACTACTGTTACTCCCATTTTTTTTCTCATCATTCCTATCGCCCATTTCCTTCCACTTATGACTGTATGAATGTAACTTGTTGCTTGTCTCCTTAAGACTTTTATTAATATTGATTGTTTTCTCATTTCTTATTTGACCCCTATGACAATCATTTTTGTACCTCACGATTCCTGACAAATCTATATTTTCTTTTATGTACACTGAGAGCATAGGCACCAAGACAAATTCCTTGTCTGTCCAATCACACTTGGCCAATAAAGAATCCAATCCAATCCAATAAATGTGTTGTATAGATGTCCTATTTTCAGTTTTTTTAAAAATTCAGCAACTTATTTCTGTACAAATGTTTAAAAGTATGGCCTTTTCTAATTGGTTATTGTATTTTTTTAACTCTCTGAGGGCGCTTTTAATTGCTAAATGATGTTTAAGTTTAAGTTTAAGTTTAAGTTTAAGTTTAATCAGATTTGTATGCCGCCCCTCTCCGCAGACTCGGGGCGGCTCACAGCAATAACAACACAATGTAAAACAAATATAATCTAATATTTAAGTTAATTTAAAAAACACCACAAATTAAACCAATCATACATACTAGCGTACCATGCATAAATTTTATAAGCCTCAGGGGAGGGAAACATGCCAATTCCCCCATGCCTAATGACAGAGGTGGGTTTTAAGGAGCTTATGAAAGGCTAGGAGGGTGGGGGCAACTCTGATATCTGGGGGGAGTTGGTTCCAAAGGGTCGGGGCCGCCACAGAGAAGGCTCTTCCCCTGGGTCCCGCCAAACTACATTGTTTAGTTGACGGGACCTGGAGAAGGCCAACTCTGTGGGACCTAACTGGTCGCTGGGATTCGTGCGGCAGAAGGCAGTCCCGGAGATATTCTGGTCCAGTGCCATGAAGGGCTTTATAGGTCATAACCAACACTTTGAATTGTGACCGGAAACTGATCGGCAACCAATGCAGACTGCGGAGTGTTGCTGTGACATGGGCATATTTAGGAAAGCCCATGATGGCTCTCGCAGCTGCATTCTGCACGATCTGAAGTTTCCGAATACTTTTCAAAGGTAGCCCCATCTAGAGAGCATTACAGTAGTCGAGCCTCGAGGTGATGAGGGCATGAGTGACTGTGAGCAGTGACTCCCGGTCCAAATAGGGCCGCAACTAGTGCACCAGGCGAACCTGGGCAAACGCCCCCCTCGCCACAGCTGAAAGATGTTTCTCTAATGTGAGCTGTGGATCGAGGAGGATGCCCAAGTTGTGAACCCTCTCTGAGGGGGTTAGTGACTCCCCCACAAGGCTGATGGACGGACAGATGGAATTGTCCTTGGGAGGCAAAACCCACAGCCACTCCGTCTTATCCGGGTTGAGCTTGAGTCTGTTGACACCCATCCAGACCCCAACAGCCTCCAGGCACCGGCACATCACTTCCACTGCTTCGCTGACTGGACAAGGGGTGGAGATGTAAAGCTGGGTATCATCTGCATACTGATGATACCTCACCCCATGCCCTTGGATGATCTCACCCAGCGGTTTCATGTAGATATTAAATGGTAGGGGGGAGAGGACCGACCCCTGAGGCACCCCACAAGGGAGTAACCTAGAGGTCGACCTCTGACCCCCCACTAACACCGACTGCGACCGACCAGATAGGTAGGAAGAGAACCACTGAAGGACGGTGCCTCCCACTCCCAACCCCTCCAGCCGGTGCAGAAGGATACCATGGTCGATGGTATCAAAAGCCGCTGAGAGGTCAATAAGCACCAGGACAGAGGATAAATCCCTGTCCCGGGCAGTGTTCCCTCTAATTTTTTTTTTGGGTGGGCGGAAAAGTATAGTGTCTGAGCGGCAGTCCCTTCGGGACTGGGCGGCACAGAAATAATAAATAAACAAACAAACAAACAAATAAAAAACCCACCCTGTTTTGCCTCAGAGAATTTCAAAATAAAATACTGTACTGTGTGTCTATAACAGTGAGCTCATAATAGGGCAACTCTATCAATATCAAAATGCCACTTAAATAGTTGAGCTAGTTTCAAACTAGATTTTGATTTTCTTTCTCTCTTCCTTACTCCCATTCTTTTTCTTTCTCTTTTCCTTCCTCTCTTTTTTCTATCTGTTTCTCTCTCTTTCTCTCTTCCTCTCTCTCTCCTTCCCTCTCACTCTTTCCCTCTCGGCTTCTGGGCAGGTTTGGAAAACTCTGAGTTGATGATGATTTTTAAGTGAGCAATTGCTCACTGCTCAGCTTAGAGGGAACTATGGTCCCGGGCCCGCCAGAGATCATCCATCAGCGCGACCAAAGCAGTTTCCGTGCTGTAGCCGGGCCTGAATCCTGACTGCTGAGGACCTAGATAATCGGCTTCTTCCAAGGACCGTTGGAGCTGGAGCGCCACCACCTTCTCAACAACCTTCCCCATAAAGGGAAGATTGGAGACTGGTCGATAGGTATTGAGAATGGCTGGGTCCAGGGAAGGCTTCTTGAGGAGGGGGCACACAAGTGCCTCCTTGTAGGGATCCGGGAAGGACCCCCTCCCCAGAGAAGCGTTGACAATCTCCTGGACCCAGCTCCGTGTCACCTCCCTGCTGGCCGAAACCAGCCAGGAGGGACACGGATCCAGTAAACAGGTGGCGGAACTCACAGCTCCAATGGCCTTGTCCACTTCATCAGGTGTCACCAGATCAAACTCTTCCCAGACAGGTGGACAAGTACATGCCCCAGTCATCTCTACTGACTCGTTGTCAGTCGACTCTGTATTCCAATTAGAGTCGAGGTCCGCTCGGATCCGAGCGATTTTATCAGCGAAAAACATGTTAAAATCCTCGGCACTACTCTGCAAGGGCTCCCCAACTCCCCCCTGATTAAGAAGGGAGCAGGTCACCCTAAACAGAGCGGCCGGGCGGGATTCCGCTGATGCAATCAAGGCGGAATGATACGCGCATCTTGCTGCCTTGAGCGCCACTTTGTAAGTCTTAACATGTGCTCTTACAAGTGTTCGATCGGATTCGGACTTACTCTTCCTCCATCGCTTCTCTAGACGTCTCTTCTGGCGTTTCAACTCCCGGAGCTCCTTGTTGAACCATGGAGCTCTACGGGGTCTAGTGCCGTGGAGAGGTCGCAACGGCGCAATTCGGTCAAGAGCCTTCACTGCAGCCTTGTTCCAGGCCTCAGCCAGAGACTCTGCCAAACTGTGTACGAGTGTATCTGGAATAACCCCAAGCGCCTTCTGAAAGCCCTCTGGATCCATCAGGCGTCTGGGGCGGAACAGCTTAATCGGTTCCGCCTCCCTGCGGGGAAGGACTGGAGCCAGGAAGTCAAGCCGCAGTAGAAAATGGTCCGACCATGACAAAGGCAACACTTCTAAGCCCCTTAATCTCAGACCATTACTCAGTTGCTCAGAGAGGAATACAATGTTGGGTGCATGCCCCTCCTCGTGAGTCGGACCCTGTACTACTTGGGTCAGGTCCATGGCTGTCATGGTGGCCATGAACTCCTGTGCCAGTCCAGAGGTTTCACTGAGCGACGGCAGGTTAAAGTCCCCCAAGACAATAAGTCTGGGGAACCCCACCGCCAACCAGGCTACCTCCTCGAGTAGCACAGGCAGGGCTTGTGACATGCAGCTGGGAGGCAGGTACATGAGAAACAGGCCCACCTGGACCCCTAAGTCCAACTTCACCAGGAGGGACTCACAACCCGCAATCTCTGGAGCAACGAGTCTACGCAAGCCAAGGCTCTCCCTGGCTATAATAGCCACTCCTCCCCCCCTTCCCTGGGGTCGAGGCTGATGCCATATCTGAAACCCGGCTGGGCAAATTTCAGAGAGAGGGACTCCTCCCTCTGGGCCCAGCCAGGTTTCAGTAACACATGCCAGGTCAGCCTCCTCATCCAGGATCAGATCCTGGATGAGGAGAGCTTTATTTACCACCGACCTGGCATTGAGTAGCAGCAGCTTGAGCCCAGGGCCAGAATTACACTCATCACCAGCACCCGGGATTGGGTTCACAGAGCCGGAACAAGGGATCGTTATTAAGCAACGATCTCTCGTTCCCCTGGAACGGCTAGCTCTGTGGCCCCCACCATATCTGCCTCTCCCCAGCAAGACCGGAATATTCCGACCCTCTATCACCTCAGATATCGGTGCCCCCTCCCCTCCTGCCTCTCTAGTGTCAGATAGGCTAATCAAATCATTCATATCATTTCCATTTATTTCATCCATACCAGAGTCCCACCCAGCCCACCCATAGCAATCATTCATTTCATACATATCATCATGCCCACCCCAATAATTCATTAGTTTTAAAAACCCCTTCTAATAAATTAACTAAAATATTAATTATTAAAAATTCCATATAAATTCAATTAAAAAGCAATATAAAGATCAATACACTAAAATAGGATACCAACTAAGTTATTCTCAAGATCTTAATAGAATAACATATAATTATTAAAAATCGTTAAAGTTATAAAGTGCTAAAGTTATAGAGTGCAAAAAATATAGGAAATAATTAAGATGATATTCCATCAGGTCAGCAATATAGCACCAGTTCTAAAGAGTGAGTTCTGGAGAGAAAAGTTCAATGACCAAGGAGAAGTCCAAGTATATTGTTTTTCAGGATCTTGGGATCTTTGGTGCCAGCCACTGCCACTGGCTGGCACTCTCAGTTCTTTCTCTGGATCCAAAATCACTTTTTCTCCTCTGCTCCAAGTCTCCAGTCCCTCTACAGTCTTATATGGTTTTAGTACAAACTCCATGTGGACTCAGTAAAATGAGTTTCAATCTCTGACTCCGACTCGGTCTCCTCCTTCCTTGTAAGTCCACCTATTCCGATGGCCCCTCCGATACCGGGCGCCCTCACCATGTTACTTTTGCAAAAGACAAAAACAAAACAACAAAAATCAAAACAACCTCCTTATGGTGCAAGTCAGATGAAAGTCCTAGAGAGACTGAAAGTAGATAATTCATTAACAATCAAGGCATGTCAAACCGATCTGTGTTGGAACTCTACAATATAGTTCAAGACAGTTTCCTGAACTGGAGCATGTAGATACTAAATATAGAAGTTGTTTATAGTTATTCTCGGTTTCGGAAAGTACTGTCTACAAGATGGGAAGATGTTCCTCTAAAGAGATGTTTTTTGTGGCTTGTACAGATATTTTAAAATGTGAAACATTTTCTAACTGCCTTGTATAATAATAACAGAGTTGGAGTGGACATTGGAGGTCTTCTAGTCCACCCCCGTGCTTAGGCAGGAAACTCTACACTACTTCAGACAAATGGGTATCCAACATCTTTAAAACTTCCAGTGTTGGAGCATTCACAACTTCTGGTGGCAAGTTGTTCCACGGCTTCATTCATTGTTCTAATGGTCAGGAATTTTCTCCTTATTTCTAAGTTGCTTCTCTCCTTGTTTGGTTTCCACATATTGCTTCTTGTCCTATCTTCAGGTGCTTTGGAGAATAGGTTGACTCCTTCTTCTTTGTGGCAACCCCTGAGATATTGGAACACTGCTATCGTATTTCCCCTGGCTTATACTTTGTTGTATCTCATGTTTAATAAGTTCTATTTGAATGTGCAACTCAATACCCATGTTCTTGTGCAATCTTGTAATGTGTTACTTCATCGGGGAGGATTAAGATGGTCAATGTCATATACCGAAGTAGTACAGTGATCCCTCTATTATTGCGAGGGTTCCGCTCCAAGACCCCTCGCGATAATCGATTTTTCGCGATGTAGGGTTGCGGAAGTAAAAACACCATCTGCGCATGCGCACCCTTTTTTCTATGGCCGCGCATGCGTAGATGGTGGAGTTTGCGTTCCCCGCCGCCCACGCAAAGGGGAAACCCCGATTCGGCTCCTCGCTGCTGCTGCACTACCGAGCAGATCAGCTGCTGGGCGGCCGAAGGAACCTTCCCTGGGTCTTCCCCCTCTTGCTGGCGGACGGGCGAGCGGCGGGCATCAGCGAGGAGCCGGGGTTTCCCCTTTGCGTGGGCGGCCGGGAAGACCCAGGTTGGGGGTTCGGGGGGGTGCTGGGAAGCCCCCAGGCCAGCTGCGACCTTTTAAAACAGCCGCGCCGCTTCCCAGCTGACTCCCGAAGCCAAACCCGGAAGTGGTGGTTTTTTTAATTAATATTTTTTTTAAAATCGTGATATAGCGTTTCGCGAAGATCGAGATCGCGAAACTCGAGGGATCACTGTATATAATATCATTTCTGGAATTGCCTATCAATATTCTCAAAAATAGTTTTATTTTTTGCTGGTTTGGGAGACAAAATCAAGCTCCTTTATTCTGGCCATCTTTGGATGGATATAGATTTTTTAAATTTTCTGCTATTGTTTTATATTTGAGATGTTATTATTATAATATTTGAATAATTTGAAAGTAGTATTCATGATCAGATGCTACAATCAAAGGTAGCTGAATGCAGCTAGGAAACAGACTTCTATTCCTGCAATAGAAGCATTTTCTTTTTTATAATTAGCACACATATAGTTACAAGAAGGAATTTCCTGTCAATGTTAATATTAGCTTTTGAAAGTTTTCTGCAATCCTTTCTTCAGGAGGGGGGGAGCTTAAAATTCCCCTTTGCATTCCTATTTTAATCCTATAAATGATTCTTCCTATAACAAATGAAATTTATTAATAGCTTACCAAGAGCTGCTTTTCTTTTTCCAGACAATATTTTCCTTTGCAAAAGAGGGCTTTTTCACATGTCATTCTCAGCACACTATTTTGAAAGTTGTTTTAAACTTGCTTTACAAGGTGATGGAAAATGCTAATGTTATTTTGCTAAGACCTTTCCATCACTTTGCACTTTCAGATTTGAAGAAGTCATATGAGAAGTATGTCCTCTTTGTGTTTTCTTTGGGGATTTGATAAAAACCCAGGAAGGAAGAGAGAAAGACTACAGACTACAACAATATTCACTGTTGGACAAGTGAATATACAATATAATGACAGGATACTCACACCCATCCCTCAGCCATTTTGTAACAAAAACAGCATACTCTTTTCATGGGAATATTTCTTATCCTTTGACACACTGAACTGAATGGAAATGGTTGAAAAATGCAGGAGAAAAAACAGATATATCTTTATAATTTGCATTTGTTTTTAGAATATGCAATACAAAAATGCATAATATTGAGTTTCATCATTATACTTTATCTTATTTTTAGCAATATTGCATTTTGCACTTTCTATAACTTTATTTTACATGAGCTAAGTATTCATCTGCCTTCTGAAAATGATATTTCAGTAGTTTATACAGTGTGACTAGGTACACAGAGCACTCTAACTAGATTGGAATGAGATTTGGATAATTCATGGTTCACCAAGTCACTGTCTTAACAACTTGTATGAATCACAACCCATCACAGTAAGCCATAATATTTATATTTTATTTTACCGTATTTTATTTAAGCATAGTGTATTATATTAACAAGAAATTGTGTTTTGTCAAGTCACAAGTACAGTTTAGCTTGCTGTATGAATCTAGCCTTAAATATATAATGGAGATGGTGAAGTTTCAGAAAAAAATGCAAATATGTTTTGACATACCTTTCAGAAAATTCTTAGGTAATAGCATCTTCTTTGTTTAAGTTACCATGGCATTTTGGAAAAAAAAATACAAGCAAGCACAAAACACTCAGGATGGCTTAGTTTTGTTTGTTTTTTTAACTACAACTTTCAAGGTCTTTTGTTCGTTCACAGGTCTGCTTTATTTAGCCGGTGGAAATCTAGTGAAAGCAAACTGTCATTGTGCAATTTTGAAATTATCCTCCCCATCTCAGATCTATTAGTACTTGTCTTGGGTTGAATGCTTTTAGAAATTAGAGGTGGGAAGATGAAATAACAGGGACAGGGTGTCATTAAATGCTCTCTCCACAATGTTCATTCAGAATGGCAGTTTAATAGCACAATGAGTAAAAATGGTGCCACTGCTGGACAGATAAGGGAATAGTTGTTGGTTAACTAAAGAAAAGGGCAAAACTAAGCTAGATGCTGAAGACATTGAAAATGGTTCTTTTAAGCATAAATATTCCAAAGCATACAAGGTAGAAGTAAATCTACCTATTATATTATGTTCTAGAATAATTTGATTATAAGTAAAATAGCTCATACTCAACTACCCTATCAGAGACAGACAATAAGCCTGAGGCCACCTTTTTATGATCCCTGGAATATTTATGAATCTCACAGTTGAAACATTGTGATAAAATAGCCATTCAAAGCAGGCTCTGATATGCTTAATGCTTTTTAAAAAAATCATCTACATGTTTTTCAAAAAGCAAACATTTTTACTGTGCTTTCCTTGTTTTTTAAAGCTAAATGAAAAAAAAAGGATGACTCTTGGAAAAAGTTCTTCATACCTATTCAAAGTTTTAAGAAGTTTTACATCCTGCATTTAATTTTTGCATGTTTCGATTCTCTGATAAAATAAGAGATCATGTAGACATGTTCAAAACACACAGGCTTTGGTGATTGTTTTCAAATTATTTTGAATGGGTGGAATATAGATGCATATGATTTACTTCCCCATATATTTATAAAATATCTAAAGGCAAACTGGATCAAATCCACAATATTTCTGATAATTAGTTCTATGCTTTTCTTCCATCATTTGTCCAATACTTAGATGACAAACAAAAAATCCTACTGGAAATGGGATTTGCCATTCTCCAGACAATTTTAATTCAGTTGATTTGTAGCATGATAATACTGGATAAGAGTGGGGGAATTTCTAGTTCAATTTATCTGCAGGACATCAGGTTTGGAAGACAGCTTTAATCCACATCTAACTGCTTCTAACTGTTATCTCTTTCAAGAGTGGGGGAGGCTTGAACAATCAGCTCCTAATATGTCTAATATTTTTATACTGATTTTCATTACAAGTGAATGAAAGAAAATTACTACTGTATAGCAAAGGCAAAGAACAAGCATCAGATACTCTAAGAATTAAATGTGTCCCTATGTTGTAATAAGCATTCTGAGACCATGATCATTTTTCCTGATTCCTGTTCTACAATAACAGAATTGAAAATAAAAAAGAAATTTATTTATTTATTTGTTTGTTTGTTTGTTTGTTTGTTTGTTTATTTAGATTTGTATGCCGCCCCTCTCCGCAGACTCGGGGCGGCTCACAACAAAGTGCAGAAGACAATTCACAACAAATCTAAATTTCTACTAAAAACATTTTAAAAACCCCATTTCTAAACACACATACATACACACATACCATTCATAAATTGTATATGCCCGGGGGAGATGTCTCAGTTCCCCCATGCCTGATGACACAGGTGGGTCTTAAGGAGCTTACGAAAGGCAAGGAGAGTAGGGGCAGTTCTAATCTCTGGGGGGAGTTGGTTCCAGAGGATCGGGGCTGCCACAGAGAAGGCTCTTCCCCTGGGGCCCGCCAACCGACATTGTTTAGTTGACGGGACCCGGAGAAGGCCCACTCTGTGGGACCTAATTGGTCGCTGGGATTCGTGCGGCAGCAGGCGGTCTCGGAGATATTCTGGTCCAGTGCCATGAACGGCTTTAAAGGCCTTAACCAACACTTTGAATTGTGACCGGAAGTTGATCGGCAACCAATGCAGACTGCGGAGTGTTGGTGAAACATGGGCATACCTAGGTAGGCCCATGACTGCTCTCGCAGCTGCATTCTGCACGATCCGAAGTTTCCGAACACTTTTCAAAGGTAGCCCCATGTAGAGAGCATTACAGTAGTCGAACCTCGAGGTGATGAGGGCATGAGTGACTGTGAGCAGTGAGTCCCGGTCCAGATAGGGTCGCAACTGGTGCACCAGGCGAACCTGGGCAAACGCCCAGGTTCAGGAGATAAAATGTGCTTTATCTCCTGACAACCCCCTGGGTAAATTTTTTTAACTTTTCTTGGCAACATTTTGAGACGTAGTTTGCCATTGCCTTTTCCTATGGCTGAGAGAATGACAGGGTTAAGGTCACCCAGCTGGCTTTGTGCCTTACAGTTTCCCATTCATCCCATTCATCAAATGGGATGAATGGGAAAACAAAATAAAATGAATCAAGATGAAAACAATTCACATATGCTTTACAGATGCTAACTTGAAAAAAAAAGTATTTTTAAAGACTGGCAGATTTAGTTGGTTTAAATGCTATTTACTGTGTGGAGTACTTTTCACAACAGGTTGTGGGTTATTACCAAGCATACTGTTCCATAATCCAATAATGCCTTTAAATTTGAAAAGCATTTCAGTTTTTCAAAGGTTGATTTGTCCTTATTTTCCTTATTTCATCAAAGCAAAAATAGTGGGGGGTTTTCCCTGAACAAAAGTTTATTTAAAAGCTACTAAGCATAAGGAAAAGAAAAACAATGGGCCGGAGTCATCATTGTGTTATGGATATAGCAGGCAAAATTGTTTTCTAACCCATTTGTAAATCAAAGAAATGAATAGCTGATTTGTCCAAAATGTTCACTGTGATTGAAAAATTAAACAATTTCTCAATGACAAAGTTCCCTAATAGAATTTAAGCACCTAAGCAGTGTTATCCCCCTCACTCCATGCATGCCTCTCTCTCACACACTGGATTACTTGCCCTACCTATGCTGGTATTTTGATACATACCTCCTTAACTGGATGAAAAACTTACAAGGGAAGCAATTTCCCTTGTAAGATTAATATGGCTCATAGTACAATGTATTTTTGCAGCGGAAGCGGAGTAACAACGCGGACACAGAGCTGGATTTAAACTGGGTCATTTTTATTAATTAAATAAACTTATTTTAATTCAGAACTAAAATTGGAGCCGCAGAGGTCAACGAAGAACATTTGGGGCGGAAATGACGTAACAAAAACTTCCTGGGCAACTCGGGGCGTAGCTCCATGCTGATCCAGATGAAGGGGACCACGCCCTCACCTGGATCCCAGCCATGCAACTCATGTGGGAGGTCTTGCCATCCAATCCCTGAAAGGCAATTGAAATGGGCGAGACCCAGAGGCAACTTCTCCCCAATTGCTCAGGCCAGTTTAAAAGCCACCATGAGCCCTTGGAGAGAGTCTGCCAATCATCCCCAAGGATGCCCAATGGAGAAGATGTAGTTTCTAGCACCTTCCAATTTCCGCCCCTAACCTGCCAAGGAGGGGGGCAGATCTCTATCTTGGCCCCCTGACTCCCCCTCCCCACCTGCGCCAGCTCACACTGGGACCTCTGCAGGTCCTGTAAAAAGATGGTGTTCTCCTGTTCTGACAGGTGAACGCCATCAGCATGATAAAGCCATGGCTGATCAATTGTAATATTGGGGTGGGAAATAACTACCCCACCAAACTCTCTAACCAACTTGCCAATGGCCTTATTGACCTTTCACCTGACCTTGTGAATGGCCCTAGGGGAGATGGCGTCCCTCCAGAAAATCCAGGGAAGGATTTCGGACCAGACCACTTGCGTGGCTGGCCAAGCTAGACAAAGAGCCCGCAGGTCCTCATGGGCCTGACAAATCAATGCCAGGCCGCCTAAGACACACAGGTCATTGCCCCCAAGGTGCAAGACCAATCACCTGGGTGCAACCACGTTGTGGCACCCACCCAGGAGCAACAGGAGGAGCCCCTCCCACCACAGGCCTCTTCGTCCAAGCCAAGCAATGTTGACCCAATGGCCCAAAGACAGCTGGGTCCCCAAGGCGAATCTTGCTGCAGAGCGGCCAGCCGAAAACATCATTTATTTTATTTATTTATTATTTATTTATTATTTGGATTTGTATGCCGCCCCTCTCCGAAGACTCGGCTGCCCAGCAACACCATGGTTTCTCCCCATGAGGGCTATCTAGAAGAGGGTAGAGAAAGGTTAACGTGCGTGGAGTCCTGCTCCTCAGAACCAGCAGGCCGAACATAAGTCAAATAGGCCGCAGACCTCCAGCGACCAATTTTCTGAATTCGAGAACCCGGGAAGCCAGAAACTGCTGCGCTAGTGGCAGCCCCTATATGGAAAGAGTGTGTCCCGTACCAGGCAGGGTCAAGGCCAATTGCAACCAACACCCTGGTCATAATCGCCCAAAATTGATACCAAGTGAGTGGGGAGCTATCCTGATGGCTAAAAAGATACCCCTGTCCCGTTCCTCGCAGATTACAAAACAAAGAAAGGGCGGCCACTGGACAAACAGACGTGTCAGTGGCAGCAGCTAAAACAACCATAGACCTAACTGATCTGTTTTAGACTGCCTTACCAAAAGTGAGACACTGGTGCCTTCGAACCAAAGGTCCAAAAACTGTAAGGCACGAAGTGACCCATCTCCACGGGAGGAGGCCAAAGCTTCACTAACCCAGAGAGCCCCAAAGAACATCACATTAGCCACTGCCTGAAAAAGGCGGGCTTCATAGACAGAGGTACACAGCCTACTCCACATACAGTTAATGTCAGAAAGCTGTTGTAAAGTCAGTGCCTATCTGCAGTCTACAGAGGGGCCTGGTTGCTCCCTAACCCACCCTTCTAGCATTTTCCGAATGGGGAAATCCTCTGAGGAATCAGAAAATCCACGGGCCTTGGAAAGAAATGCCAGGCCCGCAAGTCTAGTCCTAATAGTTTTGACCGATAGGCCGCGCTGCCTAAGCAGGATGCAGAACTCTATCAGGTGATCGACAGGGATGGGCCAGATGTATAAATAGCCCTTAGATAGATTGGAGGTATTTAGTGGAAAGATAGACTTTGTCTCCAATTTTAAAATCTTTTTGATTGTATATATAAATAATATAATAAATAAATAAATAAATAATTTTTTTTGTCAGCTAGAATTTGTGTATAGTATGTGCATCATCTAGCACTCTGTCGATCACTGACCAGGTGTTTTGTAGTTAGGTGATCCAGTCAGCAAATAAAGTATGTTTGGGGGAAGATATAGCATGGCCATAAATTCTGGTCCTGTAGCCACTTTACAAGAGATATAACCAGTGCATTGAATGATCATATGTTCCTTCTGCAAATGGGAGGAGGTCTGACTAATTGTCCTTCTTGTAATTAATAAAACATCTCAAATATTGTTCTAGAACTGTTATTTCTACTAACAGGCTCTATTAGTCTGTGATGATAGGAACTGCTGAGTCCCTGCTTGGTGCCTAATCATTTTAAAAATTCTTGCCAAAAAAAATTGAAGAGAATTGAACTTTTCAATCTGAGAATTGAACTTTCCAATCTGCTACATTCTGCAGACTTTAGATGTACAGAAAAAGATTAACAGCATTCGAAGGGACCTTATAGATCATGTAGTCTAACCCTCCCACCATCAAAGAGGAAACCCTACAGCATTTCTGACAAATGACAGTTCAATCTGTTCTTGAAAGTGCTGTAGAAAGAGCTTAGCTATAGTACTAGCTGAAGAGATCTTGAAACTTTGTTTAACAGTTGACTGAGCATGGCAAGGACACCCTGGATTCCAAATAGGAGAACCCAGAACTGGAAACATCCCAGAGGACTGTTAAATGCAGTTTACTGCTCATCCCCTTCTATAATTCTCTCTGTGTAATAGGCTTCCTTTAAGTCCAATTTAACCAAAATCCCTTAACCAGATGGGCTAAAGAAAGGAGGGTAACCATTTTCAACACAAATGATGTTCACTCCTTGTAATCTGCACATAATAAAGTGACCCATCTTTCTTTTCCCTAAAAAGCAGCTATCAGCTCCATATTGCTGCAAGTAGATCCCATAATATGGATGATGAAAAATCCAGGTTTCCTGGGTGGGTTTCTGCTGAATTTTACTTGCAGAGATAGGGTTCAGTGGTCTGACCATCTGGTATGCCTCACAAATATCTGTTAAATAAATTTGATTTAAGCATATGTAAAATGATGCTTGTAATCACCAAAGGTTTTGTCTAGTGCTTTCAAGGAATAATAAATTGAGAGTTTACAGCACCCTGTAGATTGACAAGAATTGATTAATCATAAAATCTAAATTGGGAAAAAAATCTGGTAAGGAAGAGCTAAAGAAATGCTCTGACACTTTTAGTGATTCTGTAGGATCACAATTCGGTTTTGAATTTTAAAGCATATCCTCCTTTCTTCAAATTTCCAGAAAGTATCCATGAAAGCTAATTAATGTTTGTTCATTTTAGTGTACTAATGTCACCTATTTTGTACGACTAAATAAAAAATGAAGAAAGAAAGATAAGAAAGAAAGAAAGAAAGAAAGAAAGAAAGAAAGAAAGAAAGAATATACCTTCCAATTCAGAATAAATGTGCTATGGATAATTATTCCTCTTTCATACACTAAATTAATTTCTTAAAATGTGGTAGATTGAATTAATTATTATTGACTCAAATTAACTCATTACAATGTTTATGTATTGTATCAGATTGTGTTTGTATTTTAAAGGACATTAACCATTAAGATCTCACCTATATCGAGTTCGTCCAACATGCTAAGTCTTCTGCTGTTGGCTGGTTTATGCTATCACTTGTCTCTCCCAAGGATTAGGCAATTTAAAGGTTTTAACATTCAGTGAAATCCTTATTGAAAGTATATTTCTCCAAAGAATTACAGCGTGGGCAGGAGATCTTAAATAGTATTTCTAAAGCAAGCATAATTAGCAGGTGCTTTAACAAGTGCACTTCAATATTGGTTAAGAGTATGACATCTAAATTAAGAAGTCTTCTTAATCCTTCTCATATGCTCAAACAGACCCATCTGTGACAATCTATTCTGAAAGCAACAGCTTGTTTTGAGATGATACAATCAAAGTAGATACTGTAGTGGATATATGAGATTCTAAATATCAGAGTCTTGAGTATCTGGTTATTACTTTTATAATGACTGGAGGAAAACAAATTATTTCAGGTTATTCCTTTAGAGGTTTTCCCCAGCTCAAGATTGACTTGGCTTGGCCTTTTATCCTTCTGAGGTCAGTAAAATGCGGACCCAGATTGTTGGGGGCAATAAGCTGATACTGTAAACCACTTAGAGAGGGCTGCAAAGCAATATGCAAGCCTAAAGGGTAGTGCTATTGCTATTCTTCACATCACATTCAGGCAATATTTATTTAGATGGATTTACACAGCATTCTGAATCCAAACCAGAGATGGAAAATTATAGTTAAAGTCAATTCTGCTAATTTTTCTAATTTTCTCCTATTTTTTTAAAAAAAATACTAGCATATTGTGCTATATGACTTTTACCAGGTGTAAACACCAATTTCTTTAATTTTGAGTGTACCCATTGATTGAGACTGAAACCCTTCTGTCTTGGCAGACTTAAAAATGGTGAAATGGAGGGATTGTGTTGTTAAAAATATAAAGCATAGAGAGAAATAAGAAATTAGGAAATGATTTTTTTAAAAAATAATGAAGCAATCTTTCTGCGGGAGCTCAAATAAGCTACACTTGACTTGCTAAGCAGGTTACATTGACAATCATATTGGAATAGTTAAATAACAGAATGTTCTAAAAGGTAATGTGTTGAATGTTAAGCATTGGATTGATTGAAATGATGTTCTGTCCTTTGGGAAATAGCCAATCATTGCTGATTTTGGTCTACAAGGAAATACAGTATAACACTCTGGCCAGACAAGACAAATCAAGGACACATAACAATAAATAAATACGTTCAGTATCTGCACTTGCAGATTAAATTTCTGATAGTGTGGAGGTAATAATTGCATGTTTTTGCCATCAAAAATGTTTTCTGTCCAATTTTGGGGACAAAGCAATCAGGCTGCGTATATTGGTGGACCACTATATATGGGGTTCACCGACTAACAACTTGTTCATCCCTACTTTAGTAATGGGGTTTCATAGATCAGTAGTATCCATAAATTTCCAGTGGTATATATAGTGGCATTCAGATCTGAAGAATAATGAAGAAACCATGATTGCCTTCAATCCCTTTGAGCCTTTTAATAGAGAATAAAATAAAGAGTGATTTGCTTGGAGATTTGCCTAACATAACCTCCTATGAATGACATATGCATAAGTCTTTCTGCATCTAAATGTGACAAAACAACACTTTCAAGGGTTGTGAATGAAGGAATTGTATAATCTGAATGGTAACAAAGAAATGGCCTCATGGACCAATCAAGCTAAATGGAGTTTGCATAAGGAGATTAGCTCTTGAAATGAAACAGCACTATGAACATACCTGTTTTGTTCAGGGTAAAGGAAGATTGCATAGGCTGCATTTTTGTACATGGAAAAGTATTTTGTTAATTCATTATAAAATAATTCATTTTGAATTTCATTACAAAATATAGCCATATTTTTCTAAACATAGTGTCTATTTCAAATCCTTCCAAGTTTTCAAGACTTTGATCTAAAACCATAGGAAAAGTAACCAAAAAGCACTCACTGAGCATGTTGTTTTCGGGGACAAGTTGTAAATCTACAAAAGTGTTGAGATGCCTACCTGCTCTAAATTAAAAACGGAAATCTAATTTAGCTTTTGTGGGATTGGAGTGCTATCTAAAATAGAGATTTGTAGGAAAATATGATTTGTAAGAATTTGATAGGCAAGAGTATTCATGGTGTAACAAAATGGAATTGGAACCAAGGGGATGACAGCTCTGTGTCCTTATTATCTGCAAGGACCTAGGTAAATAAGAAAGGATTTCAATTGCATAGTTGTGATCACCAACTTTTATTAGTCTCCTCATGGATTCTCCTGTTGAATGAGTACAAAATAATTTTGTTTGTATTCTGTAGCAATATTTTATTTTATGCCACTTTAAATACCATGTAATTTACTAATCTGTTTCTTTAGACAAAACTTATTTAAAAAGGTGATCTTTGCCCCAAATTATGTGATATGATTTTTATTTAATAAGATAAGATGTCTAGGAAGAGCTGCATGAATAGCTGTGGAATGATACTGTCTTTCAGTCTCTGAGCTTCTGAGTTTTAAACATACAGGAATCAGAAATGGGAAATACGCAACCCTTGGAAATGGCTTGAATTTTCCCCTCAGTTCTATTAGCCAAGATGGTATACTGAGTTTCCCATTGCTTCAAGTATATTAGAAAGATATCTCTCTAAGGAGCAGTGCGATGAAATCTTATGTATATGGTGGAAAAGAGTACAGACAATGTAGAATGATTTGCCCCCGATTACATTGGCATGGTTCAGTCTGATAAGGCAATAAAATCACAATGAAAAAAGTTAGCAGTGATTTCATAAAGACATTTATTGAAGTACTTCACATAGTAGAAATTGCTTGTTTTTTTCCCTTGACTTCTTTTTATTTTTTAATTGTTATTTTATATTGTTGTGAGCCGCCTTGAATCCTTCGGGATTGGGCAGCATAGAAGTAAAAATAAATAAATAAATAAATAAATAAACAAATAAACAAACAAACAAACAAACAAACATTGTTTGTTTGCTTGTTTGTTTGTTTAAAAATAGTATAGTATACCAGTAATAGTCTGGACATCCACTTCAAACAACCAGTGTGTTTGTTTGTGTATTTTAAAGTTAGTATTCTTTCAATGAGTGTATTTGTTTGTGTATTCTAAAATGAGTATTCTTTACTGTACATTCTTTCAATGTACCGTAAAGTCTAAATTTTGATGTGTTAAGTACTTGTTTATTCTAGAACAATTTATCTGAAAACTCACCCAGCCTGTTTTTCGAGCCCTGTATTATGTTACAATATTGGTATTAAGCACAGTAGATATAATTTGCCATCTGTTCAATGAAAATAAGTACCTGATATTTCCCACCATTGCTGGTAACATAAATCCTTTTCACTTTTTCACTTTCTTCTTTTCCTGTAATGTACTTCTGTCTAATGAACAGAATTTGTGAAAACTCAGGGAGATAGTAGAGGACAGGAAGCCTGGCGTGCTGTGCTCCATGCAGTTGTTAAGAGTCAGACATGAGTTAATGACTGAACAACAGCTGTTTTGCTACTTGGTAATTTCTACACTATATGACCTACAAAGGTTATTGGTTATGACTGACAAAGCCCTACATGGCATTGGACCAGAATATCTTTAGGACCATCTTCTAACACCCAAATCCCAAATCCCAATCAGGTCCCACAGACAGGGCCGCCGATAGACCGGTACTACTGGGAGTGGTGTAATGGGCCCGGCGAAATTGAATAATTAGAGGGCCCCGCAGTCGCATGACCCCCCTCGTCTCAGTGGGAAGGGGCTGGCTGGGTGGAAAAGCAGTGAGCCATTCCCTCCCGACATTCCCTTCCCTCACTCACTCGCCTTTATTTTGCCGACTTGGCTGCCTTTTCATTCTACTATTCCCACGACCAACTCCGCGGGCGCCCGTCCCCTTCGCCCACACTTCCCTCCCGGTGCCTCTTGGGAGTTGTAGTCTTTTCAAGGAGGCGGGCTCAGCCGCTCTGCATAGTAAAAATCACAATTTCTTTCGTTGCTTTTTCTTTCTTTCTCTATTTCTCTCTTGCTCTTTCATTCTTTTTTCTTTATCTTTCTTTCTTTCTTTCTTTCTCTTGCTTTCTCTCCTTCCTTCCCTCTTTCCATTTCTTTCATTCCCTCTCTCTTTTTATTTCTCTTTCATTCTCTTTCTTTCCTCTTTCTTTCTTTCGTTTCTTTTTCTTTCTTTCTTTCTCTCTTTCTCTCTTGCTCTTTCATTCTTTTTTCTTTCTCTTGCTTCCTTTCTTCCTCTTTCTTTCTCTCCTTCCTTCCCTCCTTCCATTTCTTTCATTCCCCCTCTCTCTTTTTATTTCTCTTTCATTCTCTTTCTTTCTTTCTTTCTTTCTCTTTCTTGCTCATTTTCTTTCTCTCTTTTACCTTCCCTTCCTCTATTTCTTTTCTTTCTCCTTCCTACCTTCTTCCCTCCCTCCCTTCCTTCAGTCCTTCCTCTCTTACTCTCCCCTTTCATAGGTTTCCTTCCTTCCTTCCTCTGTTCCTGTCCCTTCCCCCTTTCTTTCTTTCCTTCCCTCCCTCCATTTCTTGCTTTCCTTCTCCTTCCTCCCTTCTTTCCTCCCTCACTCCCTTCTTTCAATCCTTCCTCTCTTACTCTCCCCTTTCACACCTTTCCTTGCTTTCTTTGCACCCTTCCTCTGTTCCTGTCCCTTCCCTCTTTCCTTCCTTCCTTCCCACCCGCCGTCCATTCATTCACCCATTCCTCTCTTTATCGCCCCTTTTACCATTCCTTCCTTCCTTCCTTCCTTCCACCCTCCCTCCTTCCTTCATAGCTCGCCCTCGCCTTTCTTCCCTTCCTTCCAGATGGGAGTGCCCCCTCAAGACACCCGCCCGACTGCTGGTACCCTGCTTTTTCTCTCCCCTCATCCTTTCCAGCTCCTTGCCGGTGGCTGCCAGGTGTGGGATCCCCCTCCCCTCGCTAGAAAGCCCATGGTTTTGTCAACAAGAAGGGAGAAGTGCCAAGGAGCCGTAAATAAGCCTCGCTCTGCCTGTCCGATGCCAGGAGGATCTTTCTTTCCCTTGTCACTCCCGCTTCTTTTTTTCTTCTGGACGAGTCCACACAATCGGTTTAACCCAGTTCCTGAAATAGCCTATGGCAGTGCTTCCCAACCTTGACAACTTGAAGATATCTGGACTTCAACTCCCAGAATTCCCCAGCCAGCATTCGCTGGCTGGGGAATTCTGGGAGTTAAAGTCCAGATATCTTCAAGTTGCCAAGGTTGGGAAACACTGGCCTATGGGACCGCCTCGCTTGGCGTGAAGCAGGAAATGATCCCCGGGGGATGGAGTGGCTCGGTGACTTAAAATAGTTTTAAAATGGCGGGGGGGGGCAGACACTTAGGCTGTATGGGGCCCCAAAATTCCTGATGGTGGCCCTGCCCACAGAGTTGGCCTTCTCTGGGTCCCGTCGACTATAAACAATGCTGTCTGGTGGGACCCATGGGAAGAACCTTCTCTGGGGCGGCCCTGGCCCTCTGGAATCAACGCCCCCCAGAGATTAGGACTGCCCCCACCCTCCTTGCCTTTCGAAAGCTCCTGAAGACCCACCTATGTCACCAGGCATGGGGAAACGGATATACCCCTAGCTACTATGGTTTTATGTATGGTCTGTTAGGTTGTGTGATTGTATTTATAATAAGGGTTTTAAATTGTTACTTTAACGTTAGATTTGTACATTGTGTATTGTTGTTGTGAGCCGCTACGAGTCTTCGGAGAGGGGCAGCATACAAATCTAATAAATTATTATTAATTATTATTATTATGACACAGGGGTATTCTGATTGAGATGTAACAAGTTCCACATCTACATGTAACTATACAATGGAAAATATGCATAGAAAATTCAACAGAATAGCTTTTTAAATGGGGATGCGAAGATAGTGGTATGAATGAGAGACAATCCAAAAGGAAAAATCTCTGAATTTTTTAGACAATAAATAAATAAATAGAAATTTTGCCTACAATATAGCAGCAGATCTTACTGACTCATACATTTTTAATCATCACTGCCAAAACATAGTACACTTTATGCTGCCTTGTGGGTACCTATAGTTGGAAGAATAATAGCTTAAATGAAAAGTTACATGAAATTTAAACTGAAATCTATCTACTGTTCAAAACATTTTCTCTGGAAATTCATTTAAGCCATTGAATACCAGTACTTTGTTTTCAAACAATTATTTTACAACAATGCATTTGAAGTTTTGGCACTATAGAGGCTATGTGAAGTTATTACAGTACTTTCCTTTTCCTATGTCCTTGGCAGAAATATGCTCTTGCTTATCTTACTCTGTGTGTTTGTGGCTAAGGAAGCATGTGGATGAACTGCTCTTTTTCAGTCTGCATTTAAACATATGTATTGCAACCATGCTTCTGAGACACAGAAATACACCCAGATCCAGATACATGATTATTTAATATATGTACTTAGATATTTACTCTAATTTGCTCTCAGCTAAATGCAGAGCTATTTCTTCCCATAAAATGTGTGCAAGCCCCTAAAAGTATTATATTCCTGTCTTTCTCTCAATTTTCCAAATATTTAAAATTCACATATATTCTAGTAATAAGTGAGAAGTCCTCTAGACTTATTGTCCAAGTCACTTCCTTCTTCTCTATCAGACTGTTCCTGGTAACTCAATCCCTCAGCTGTTGTGGAGCATATATATTATGCCGCATCCTTGAGTCAGCAGAAAACTCAAAAGCATG
Source organism: Erythrolamprus reginae (assembly GCF_031021105.1). Classification (NCBI taxonomy): domain Eukaryota; kingdom Metazoa; phylum Chordata; class Lepidosauria; order Squamata; family Dipsadidae; genus Erythrolamprus; species Erythrolamprus reginae. Next base: position 38,812,572 of record NC_091963.1, on the reverse strand, counting down.
AAATTTCCTGTCTCTGTTGTTGATTCGTATCTTGCTCCTGTTGCTTGTGTTTCAACTCATGGCAAATATTTGACTTCCCTTCTAAATAATGTGTGAGAAAGTCTAATACATTTTATGTACCTTGTGACTGCCTTGGACATTTTTTATTTATTAATTAAATGTATATGCCATCCATCTCACTACCCTGAGTGACTCCGAATGATCTACAATAGCATAAAAGTATAAATATAAAAGCATTAAAAGCACAAAATTAAGATAAATAATACATTTAAATCCAGAACATGAATGGTAGAGGGATGGACTTTTGTCTTTCCCTCAAGCAGCCATCTCCAGTCTGACATACCCCCATCAGGATTCTAATTGATAGAGCCATATTGTAAATCCAGAAGGAAAAAGGCAGATCTTACCTCCCTTGTCTTGTGGAACATTTGGAAGATGCATGGGTCACAGGCTTCTCCTTGATCCCAGTGGCCAAAATCTCTATTCAATAATAGGAGGCTTCTTCTGATGCTAACACCCTGGAATAGTGATGGCAAACCTTTTTCTCCTTGGGTGCCAAAAGAGCATGGGCGTGTGCTGACATGCATGCACAAATGCCCACACCCATATTTCAATGCCTGGGGAGAATGGAAACAATTTCCTCCGCCTCCTGGAGGTCTTCTGAAAGCCGGAAACAACCTGTTTCTCAACTTCTGGTTGGCCCAGTAGGCTTGTGTGTTCACTCTTCCCTGAGCCAGGGAAGGGTAAAAATGCCCTTCCCATCCTACCCAGAGACTCTCTGGAAGTCAAAAACGCCCTCCCAGAACCTGTGTGAGCCAAAATCAGCTGACCAGCGCACACATGAATGTTTGAGCTGAGCGAGGGCAACACTTTGCATGCCAGCAGATATGGCTCCATGTGCCACCTGTGGAATCCGTGCCATAGGTTCGCCATCACTGCCCTAGAAGATTAGGCTCAATATCCAGATGGATCTTGAGATGATCTTGATGGATTTGAACACTAACAACATGAAATACAATGTAGAGAAAAGTAAAGTACTATACTTAGGCAAGAAAAACCAAAAGGTACAAATATAGGTTGGCTTAATAGAGTAACTGTGACAGGGATCTTTGAATCTTAGTGGACCATCAGGTAAATATGAACCAACAGCATGCAGCAGCAGCCAAAAAAACCAATGTAATACTAAATTGCATTAACAGAGGGATACAATCAATATAAAGAGTGTACTAGTCTATAAAGCCTTAGTAAGACCACATCTAGAGTAGCACATCCAGTTTTGGTCACCACACTATAAAAAAATGTATTGAAACACAAGAGAAAGGGCAGAGAAGAGGAACCAGGATGATTAGTGGGGTGGAGACTAAAACATATGAAAAACAGTTACAGGAACTGGGCATGACTAGTCTAGTGAAGAAAAGGACTAGGGGGGATATGATAACAGTCTTTCAATATTTGAGGGGCTGCCAAACAGAGAAAGGGATTAAGCTATTTTCCAAAGCACCTGTAGCAGTGTTTCCTCTAAGGGGGCAGTGCATGCAAAAACAACCCCCCGTGCAGCCTTTTTCAAGGCCGCACAAAGGAGGTGGGTGTTGGAGTTGGGGGCTGGGAGTGACAAGAAAAGTGTTGAGGCTGGCAAAGATTTTTCTTGTTCTGAATGTCGTGCGTGCACACGTGCTCCCCATCCCCCTGCCAGCCCACCGGGGGGGGGGCACAACTGAGAGACTCAGCACCGGCCCATCCACGTACAGGTCAGACAATGAATAATGGATGGACCATGAACAAAGAGAGATTTAATAAGGAGAAGTTTTGTGACAGTGAGAACAATCAGCCAATCGAATAGCTTGCCTTTGGAATTTGTGGGAGCTTCATCACTCGAGGCTTTCAAGAAGAGATTGGACTTCTATTTGTCAGACATGGTGTAGAACCTCCCACTTGGGTGTGTGATTGGACTAGGTCTCTTCCAACTCTATCGCTCTGTTAATCTGATGATGCAAAGAGATGGGCTAATCCTATTAAAGTGAAACGGTTCCTCAATGCTGAAACAACATATCCCTTTAATATACAGAATTATATTATTAGGATTATTCAGAAAGAATGAACCGATTTCATGACAGAATATTTTATTAAGGAAAGCAATGCAAAACTCCAGCCAAGTCACAAGTATTCTATTCACAATCAACTTTCATTTCCTGTCTTACAATGTGGGCAATATCAATGAATTAAGAGAATTCCTCCCTGGTGCATATCAGAATATCATAATCCACTGAATTTATTGCTGTTGTTATTCTATGTATAAGATTATTGAGGTTAGTGGCTAGCGGTAGACAGTGTTCCCTCTAATTTTTTGGGGGGGTGGGCAGAAAAGTATAGTGTCTGAGCGGCAGTCCCTTCGAGACTGGGTGGCACAAAAATAATAAATAAATAAATAAATAAATAAATAAACAAACAAACAAACAAAAAACCCACCCTGTTTTGCCTCAGAGAATTTCAAAATAAAATACTGTACTGTGTGTCTATAACAGTGAGCTCATAATAGGGCAACTCTATCAATATCAAAATGCCACTTAAATAGTTGAGCTAGTTTCAAACTAGATTTTGATTTTCTTTCTCTCTTCCTTACTCCCATTCTTTTTCTTTCTCTTTTCCTTCCTCTCTTTTTTCTATCTGTTTCTCTCTCTTCCTCTCTCTCTCCTTCCCTCTCACTCTTTCCCTCTCGGCTTCTGGGCAGGTTTGGAAAACTCTGAGTTGATGATGATTTTTAAGTGAGCGATTGCTCACTGCTCAGCTTAGAGGGAACTATGGCGGTAGAACATAAACACAACATTTTACTTATCCCCACAAGAAAAAAACCCACACATGGTTAGGTCTGGTGATCTCGCAGACTAAGCACAAAGAGCAAGGTCTTGGGCCCTCAACGCAAAGCATCTTTTTTTGAAGACTCACCATTCAGAGAGTAAACAAACAACTGAGCATTGCCAGAAGAATGACACGACTACACCACCCCTGTGGCAGCCATTTAAAACTTATAATAACTTCTCTTTCAAATGGTCACATGACAATGCTTGAGAATTGAAGCAATGGGTCATGAAATCTGTTCATTCATACATGCAGCTAATTTTTTATTTTTTTTAAAATTCATTCTCTATTTGCTCCAAGTGTTTCTTTCCAGCCCTAACCAAGTGCTAACAATGTTCCCAGCTCTTACCGGCTTACAAGCTCTTTCGTTGTTACTTTCTGCCAAGAATAATGTTTTTCAAGCCCTAAGTCTTTGCAGGGTTTTTTCCATTGCTTTACTTGCTCAGACTGTTTCTTTCCAGGTGCTAATGATGTTTCCAGTTCTTACTGGCTTGCAAGTTCTTTCACTGTTACTCTCTCAAAATAAAAAATTTTTAAGCCCTTAACCAGGGGATAAAATAATGTGCTGAAGTTGACCAGACTAAGAACATTAGCCAGATGAATACCTGCTGTGGTTAGCTCTGGCCCAGCTCCTGCCCCAAGGACTGTGGATGTGGGGGAGACATCCACATGCTGCAGGCCTGTTTTGTCCCCGGTGGAATCTGCTGATGAAGGCTCCTCTGACCAAGAAGACATGAGTGACAGGGAGGAGGAGAGTGTGTCAGACAGCTCAGAAGGAGATCAATTATCTAGCTCCTCCTTGGATTCAGAACAAGAGTTAATGATACAGCCACGCATGCGGAGAGTGATGCATAGGCAACAACAACTGAGAGATTATTATCAAAGAAAATGAGGCCACCTGTGGTTGGGTAGGGTTGTGGTAATTAGTGAGGCTGCTATAAAGAGCAGCCTGTGGGTTTGGCCATCGTGGAGGTTTATCTGATCGTTGTGTTTCGTGACTGCTTTACTGCCTTTGACCTTTTGTGTGCTGATTTTCCCCCACTTTGAAACTAAACCAGGGCAAAGTGTGTTTCACTTTGTGAACAAAGAAGGACTGTGAATTGCCTCACAGCTACAAGCTAAGTATCACAGAACTGATAAGGGACTTGTACAAATTATCAGTTTGTTTGGAGACGAGTGCTCTTTGCTATACCAAAAGAGGGCTTAGTTTAAGTGAATTTTCATTATAAAGAACATTGTTTTGAATTTTCAAACGTGTGTGTGTCTGAAATTGTATCGGTGAATTTTTGGGAGGATTCTACCAGAGAGCTCGACAGAACAATACCTAGTAAGCAAATCCCTCTCCCCCCTATTTCCCTCCCCTAAAACAAGGTGCGTCTTATACTTCAGTGAATCTTATACTCCGAAAAATACCGTAAATTATAAATTGGATTGTCTTATAAATCTATAGGTTCAGATCAGACCTGTAGACCGATATACAAATGGAGTCTTTCATTTTTTGGATTCCTTCTCCAGTATGGCTATTCTCTAAGCCAGTGATTTTCAACCTTTCTTGAGCCGTGGCACATTTTTTACATTTACAAAACCATGGGGCACATTGGGGGGGGGGCTAAAAAAAGTTTGGACAAAAAAATTCTCTCTCTCTCTCTTCCTCCCTTTCGCTCTATTTCTCTCTCCCTCCCTCTTTCTCTCCCTTTCTCTTTTTCTCTCTCTCCATCCCTCTTTCTTTCTCTCTTCCTTCCTTCCTCTTTTTTGCTCTCTTTCTCTCTCCCTCCCTACCTCCCTCTGTCTTTCTCTCTCCCACCTTCCCTCCCTCTTTCTCTTTCTCTCTGTCTCTCTCTTTCTTTCTTTCTTTCTTTCTCTCTCTTGCTCTCTCTCTTGCATTCTCTCTCTCTGTCGTTCTCTTTCTTTTTCTCTCTCTCTCTCTTTCTTTCTCTCTCTCTTGCTTGCTTTCTCTCTCTCTTGCTCTTTCTTTCTTTCTCTCTCTTGCATTCCCTCTCTCTCTCATTCTCTTTCTTTTTCTCTCTTTCTTTCTTTCTTTCTTTCTTTCTCTCTCTCTTGCTTGCTTGCTTTCTCTCTCTCTTGCTCTTTCTTTCTCTCTCTCTCTTGCTTTCTTTCTCTCCCCCCTTCTCTCTTTCTTTCTCTCTCTCTCTTTCTCTCTCTCTCTCTCTCTTTCTTTCTTTCTTTCTTTCTCTCTCTCATTTTTTTCTCTCTCTGAGCTTCGCGGCACACCTGACCATGTCTCACGGCACACTAGCGTGCCGCGGCACACTGGTTGAAAAACACTGCTCTAAGCATTGTTTATGCACTTACACTTTTATCAAATTTTCATTAAAATGTATAATCATTGTGACTGAAACACATTGTTTAATATGTCCCTAATAACTCATTATAAACTTTTTAATTATCTCATCCTACCTCATCATTGGCAAAACCTTGGCAACTTTCACATATTTCTTCAAATATTTATGAGTTGAAAAGATGATTTCATCTGATTTATTCATGTTACAAAAGACAAACACTAGAATGACAACTTGCCAGGAGAATGATACTTCCAAAGCTGCCGAAATAGTTTACAAAAATTTGTGAAATAGGAAAGGATTATGAAGTTCATGACAAGCACTCTGCTTAAAGCATGGCATAATGGGCAATCAAGAAGCTAAAGCCATCTCCCCTTGTGTTTGCTATTAACTTTTTTAAAAAAAAGATTGCTCCAGGCTTCACGTTTAAATACTGAAAAACTTAAGTGTCAGACCTTCCCGGCAGTTGCCGCCTGTGCTGCATTTTGTTTTATTAACTCAAGGAAAATCAGACTATGGAATATACTTAGTGCTTTAGGGAATGCTAAAAATCATCAAGAATATAGGTAGGGGATGGCCATTAAGAAGAGAACCCTAGGCCAATGTGCACATTCAGGTTTCCAAGGCAACCTGCTTCTGAGCATCTATATTCAGTTAAGCAGAGCAGCATACTCACCCTCTAATCACAGCACTTGTAATGGGAATAAGTACTAAGTGTTTCAAACAACCAAACCTAATTTGAATAACTGCAAACATTACCACTTGCAGAAAGGTTTTATTGGTTTTTAAAGAGACCAAAAAGCTTAGGTTTGCTTGACCATAATTTATGGGTAAGCTAGGAATTCACAGCTTGAGCTAAAACTGAGAAAACTAAACCATAGTTTTTGTGTATAGAGTTAATCCAATCAACCTTTCCCTCTGGAAGGTCAATAGGTATTGGGATTATGAGAAAATTAAACAGAAGACTCCTTCTAATCTGCATGAAGGGGTGATGAATGATATTTTGCACATTAGTTATTTTTGTCAAGTAAATAGATTCTAATGTACATCTTGTTTCAGATTTTAATAAGTTTGAAAACTGGGTCCACATATATTAAAAGAGTTTTGTATAAGACACTACCCAAGTGAAGGAAATATGCAGGCTAAGGTTTTTGAATATACATATACTTTTATAGTTGTAAAATTCATTCTAAATTCTTTCTTAGAGGGATTAATATTAACACTGGTTGAAATTGAAGTCCAAACTAATTGTTCTGAGATTAGGTTTAGGTATCATAAAATAGTTGGACTATCTTTAAAACAGAAATGGATAAGATAGACACATAAATCAAATTAATCCAAGTAAAAATGAAATACCCATATAAATCTTTTGAATGTATTTATTGTCTGTCTGTCTGTCTGTCTGTCTGTCTGTCTGTCTGTCTGTCTGTCTGTCTGTCTGTCTGATATCATATAGACCTCTTGTCAAGAGAAGTAAACTATCAATTAGAGAAATATAAGTTTGCCAGTGGGTGCATCCAAGCAACTTCAAGATTGCTTTGGGAGCACTGATTGGGTACTATACAAGGAGGACAATATTGAGAATTACACTTCACAAGTACTGTTTTATATCAAAAGCTGTACTGATATTGTCTCTACCATCAAACAAGTACAGATGTCCTCTAACATCTGGGCCTGGACAAACAGAGAGTTGCATCTTTTACTGAGAGCTAGAAATGCTGCTTTCCATTCTGGTAATGCGTTGCAATATAGCGAGGCAAGAGCCAAACTGAAAAATGGTATCAAGAATGCTAAAGCTACATATAGATGGAGAATTGAACATCTTTTTGAGAATTCAGACTTTGTAGCAAGGCCTGCGACAAATCATGAGGCAAAGAAATAAAAGAAGTCTGTCTAGCAATAGTGATTCTTTGACTGAGCAACTAAATCAATGTCATCAGATGCGGAATAATCACACAGACACCAGTACTGGGTATTATAGAAACATAGAAACATAGAAGTCTGACGGCAGAAAAAGACCTCCTGGTCCATCTAGTCTGCCCTTATACTATTTTCTGTATTTTATCTTAGGATGGATATGTGTTTATCCCAGGCATGTTTAAATTCAGTTACTGTGGATTTATCTACCACGTCTGCTGGAAGTTTGTTCCAAGGATCTACTACTCTTTCAGTAAAATAATATTTTCTCATGTTGCTTTTGATCTTTCCCCCAACTAACTTCAGATTGTGTCCCCTTGTTCTTGTGTTCACTTTCCTATTAAAAACACTTCCCTCCTGGACCTTATTTAACCCTTTAAGATATTTAAATGTTTCGATCATGTCCCCTCTTTTCCTTCTGTCCTCCAGACTATACAGATTGAGTTCATTAAGACTTTCCTGATACGTTTTATGCTTAAGACCTTCCACCATTCTTGTAGCCCGTCTTTGGACCCGTTCGATTTTGTCAATATCTTTTTGTAGGTGAGGTCTCCAGAACTGAACACGGTATTCCAAATGTGGTCTCACCAGCATTCTATATAGCGGGATCATAATCTCCCTCTTCCTGCTTGTTATACCTCTAGCTATGCAGCCAAGCATCCTACTTATGAGTCACTTTATTAATGTTTTATTATAGACATGCAGAAGCATATCAAATGGGGTGGAATTCCCTGTCCTTAACATTTCTAGGCAACTATGGGTGAAGCTCCTTGCTGAGCAAGGGGAGGTTCCCTTTGGCTTTCCCTTGCTCTCCCCCAAGCCCCATGGCATGTGGGAAGGCTCACCCCCAGTTCCTCACCTGAAGCCCTGGTGCAAGTGAATCCCAAGGGCACTCCCTCACCATCACTCAGGCTGGATGTGCCCAGAACTTCTGGCGAACGGCAACCCATCACCTTCCAAAAGGTATCCTAAAGGAGATCATGTGGTTGTTGCTAACACCCATTTTTGCCCCTTTCTGCCACAGCAGGAGGTCAAATCTCTATTTAGGCCCCCAGGATCCCCTCCCCCAGCCTGCACCAGCTCTTGCAGGCATCTCTGCAAGTCTGAAAAAACATGTTATTACCCCCATCCCTCAAATTTGTATTTGTATTTATTAGATTTGTATGCCGCCCCTCTCCGAAGACTCAGGGCAGCTAACAACAATAAAAAAGACAATGTGAACAAATCTAATATTAGAAATAATCTAAAAAATCCCAATTTAAAGAACCAATCATACATACAAGCATACCATGTATAAATTCTATAAGCCTAGAGGGAAGGGAAAATTTCAATTCCCCCATGCCTGACGACGGAGGTGGGTTTTAAGGAGCTTGCGAAAGGCAAGGAGGGTGGGGGCAACTCTGATATCTGGGGGGAGCTGGTTCCAGAGGGTCAGGGCCACCACAGAGAAGGCTCTTCTCCTGGGTCCCACCAAACGACATTGTTTAGTTGATGGGACCCGGAGAAGGCCAACTCTGTGGGACCTAACCGGGTCACTGGGATTCGTGCGGAAGAAGGTGGTCCCGGAGATATTCTGGTCCACTATTGGTCCACTAATGTACATTATCATCCTCAAATGTTTGCCATGATATGCTTGCCATATCAAGGCCAAGCCCTGACCCGGAGGTCCACAAATGCTTGCCAAATCCTGGCCAAGCCCTGAGACAAAGGTGATTCAAAAGGATATATTGGTTGTCTAGTTGATTATAATACTATAATCAATATAGGTTGTCTAGTTGATTAAATAATCAGTTAAGTGTTCACTGCCTTGAACCAATATATTAAACTAACAGCAACATATAGTTACAGTAAACTTATTAGAAATGATAGTCACAAAGTGGATTTTTATTGGCAGTGTTGCAGAAGGTTTTCTTTTTAAGCTTTTCTTTGTACAATTTCTCGTCTTTCAATTTTGGGTGACAGTATCAGAAAAAACTCCCCACAAGAACAGACTTTCACACTAAATCTTGGCAGTTCTGCTTCAAGAACCATCTGTCCTATTTTCAGATCTGTGAGAATAAAATTATCCTGAGCTGGTTTCAAATTCTTTGGCAAAGATTTCAGGGGTTGCCTTTGGAAAGATTATAGTCCAAGCTTTTTCATCCATCAATTTCATATTTAGTTGGGGGATGGAAGATCAAAATAGATCAGAAGAGCCATTGTAAAACTGAATGCAAAGCTATTTGTTTTAAGGAGAAGCATATAATTTTACACTATCTGGTCACCTGTACTTTAGGATTAAACCTAATTGGATTCAGTCTCAGAAAAAAAGGAACTGCCCTCTAGAAATGATCTAATAAATGTTGGGAAAAATTATCAAAATGAAAATTTTATTAGTCCTTTCTGAATTGAATAATTTTACTTGGGTGCATTGGCAAATGTGTTTCTATACATAACAATTTACTTTTGCATCAAAGACAGTAGTGCTGTTCAAAAACTACTTATCTTTTTTATAGAAAATAGGACAGGCAGAAGGAAACATGACATTAAATGTACCCCTCTGTGCCCAAGGGCATAGAGTTACAGACAAATGTATAGCTGTTGCAAATGCCTAGTTTATTTCCAGTCAGTTAATGGTCTTAGGTTAATGAGGACCCGGATTATGGGGGCAATATACTGGCTCTGTTAAAAAGTGCTATTGCTAACATGTTGTAAGCTGCCCTGAGTCTAAGGAGAAGGATGGCATAAAAATCAATCAAACAAACAAAAAAACAAAAAAAACAAATGGTCTTAAGAGACCTAACATATGGCTGGTGGTTTGAACCCAAAAATCACAATTCACAGCAACATCTGAATGGTATATAAACGATGTATATCTAAGTTTTTGCAAATGCTCCATCTCTACTTCTAATAGTTTTGCTACTATATAATTTTCTCATTAATGAAAACTCTAGACCAGGGTGAAATTCAGCAGGTTCTAGAGAACTAGCAATGAAAAATTTAACTAGTTCGGAGAATCGGTAAATATAATCTCTGGATGGTCCCAGAGTGGGATGGGAATGGGGATTTTCCAATATCCTTCCCATGCTATGCCCACTAAGCCACATCCATGGAACTGGTAGGAGAAAAATTGAATTTCACCCCTGCATAGAATCATAATAGATTATGTATTATCCTAACTCAGTATCATTTTGTAGATGCTATTAAAAATATGAGCAAAAGTAGTGTTGAGTAAATCTGTTTCCATTCTAAATGCTTTCCTTATTTTTCTGCATTAAAATTCTTTCAAAATACATATTTTATTTAATGTATATTTAATGTATCTTTTCTAGAAAAGTACATAATTTGGCAACTTTGTGGCACATGAAAAATTCATACAAATGAGAAATCTTGCTGATGGCAAAATTCTGATTTGTTTATCAGTTAGGTTTAATTTGGAATATAGAGCTAGTTCAAATCTAACCTATGTCATTGATTCTGCTACTTATATACTATTTCTGTATGTCAAATTTTCTGCTGAGTGTATACAATTGCAAAAAAATATCCATATTTGTTGTACATGTATGTTATTGTGTTGTGTTGTTCCATACTACAAATATTTTTGGTGAATCTTTTTGCAACCTACTCTAATAAATAAAGCTATGCATGCAGTTTCATGCAGAATATTTTAACATTTCTAAATATAGATTTTTCAGCACACATCTTTTCATAGTACACACTAATGAGGACAAAGCTTTTTTAAGTATATACTTTTTATATCCATCTTTTCCAAATTTATGTTATTTTATACATAATTCTTTTTGGAGGGGGAATTGAAGAATGATTAATGCTGTTAAATTCTGGACACTGTTGCAATCTAGGCTATGTGGCACCAAATTTAGGTAATCCTTGAGTTACAAATATTTCACAAGAAGAGTCCTTCACTCCTCCATTAACAACAAAATGCCTTATTCTTATACTTGAAATACGGGGATTAGACAATTTACAACTACATCACCTCCGATCTAACTGTGGCTCATAAAATCATACACTAAAATGTCCTTCCTGTAATGATTAATTCACCTTCAACTGCAGCAATACATGAGCATGTAATAGATTCAAACTTAATGTAAACCGCTCTAAGCTCCACTGCAGAAAATACGACTTCAGCAATAGAGTGATCAATGCCTGGAATGCACTATTTCAATCTGTAGTTCCTTCCCCAAACCTCAAAAATTTTAACCTTAGATTGTCTACAGTTGACTTCACCCCATTTCTAAGAGGTCTGTATGGGGCATGCATAAGCGCAGCACTGTGCTTACCATTCCTGTTCTACTGTCCTATTGTCCTCTTTTATCATTACTTTTTAACTTATGTTGTGTTACATTTATACAAACTGCTATCTATATGTGTTTGACTATTTATTTGTTTGTTTGTTTGTTTGTTTGTTTGTTTATTTGTTTATTTGTTTATTTGTTTATTTGTTTATTTGTTTATTTGTTTATTTGTTTATTTGTTTATTTGTTTATTTGTTTATTTGTTTATTTGTTTATTTGTTTATTTGTTTATTTGTTTATTTGTTTATTTGTTTATTTGTTTATTTGTTTATTTGTTTATTTGTTTATTTGTTTATTTGTTTATTTGTTTATTTGTTTATTTGTTTATTTGTTTATTTGTTTATTTGTTTATTTGTTTATTTGTTTATTTGTTTATTTGTTTATTTGTTTATTTGTTTATTTGTTTATTTGTTTATTTGTTTATTTGTTTATTTATTGGATTTGTATGCCGCCCCTCTCCGCAGACTCGGGGTAGCTAACAACAGCAATAAAACAGTATATAACAGAATCCAATACTAAAAACAGTTAAAACCCCATTATATAAAAACCCATCATACATACAGACATACCATGCATAAAATTGTAAAGGCCTAGGGGGAAGTGTATCTCAGTTCCCCCATGCCTGGCGGCAGAGGTGGATTTTAAGCAGCTTTTGAAAGGCAAGGAGGGTGGGGGCAATTTTAATCTCTGGGGGGAGTTGGTTCCAGAGGGCCGGGGCTGCCACAGAGAAGGCTCTTCCTCCGGGTCCTGCCAAGCGATATTGTTTGGTTGACGGGACCCGGAGAAGACCCACTCTGTGGGACCTAACTGGTCGCTGGGATTTGTGCAGCAGAAGGCGGTCCCTGAGGTAATCTGGTCCAGTGCCATGAAGGGCTTTATAGGTCATAACCAACATATATATATATATATATATATATATATATATATATATATATATATATATATATATATTTATTGGATTTGTATGCCGCCCCTTTCCATGTCACATGTTTTTTTGCTGAATTTGAAAATTAAGGGAGACTAGGATAGATCTATTTCGGCCTTATTTTGGCCTCATCAGCTAGCCATACCCACTGGGACTTGAACCTACAACCTTTGCCTTGTAAGGCAGAGAATTAGCGTGAGGGTCATCTACAACTTTGTTTTCTCCAAGTTTGTATTTGCATTCTGATTCTTTTTGCCAATGTGTAAAACAAAAATTTTGTTGGTTGAGATTTGAAGTTCCCAGTTGTTTGACCATTCTGCTGCATGATCAAGGTATTTTTGAAGGATAGCAGCATTGTCGGCAGTGTTAAATAGTTTAACATCATCAGCAAAGAGAACACAATTGCTTATAGTATGATCACAAAGATTGTTTATGTAGAGTATGAAGCGTGTTGGTCATAGAACACTATCTTGAGGGACACCAATGTGGACAGGAGCAGGATTTCATATGACACTTCCTATTTTGACCACTTGTTGTCTGTTAAACAGGAATGCAGTTATCCAATCATGTAGGGGTCCAGAGAAGCCATAGGATTTTAGTTTCAGAAGTAGTTTGTTATGTGCTACTAAATCAAAGGCTTTAGAAAAATCTATGTAAATTTGCATCTGATCAAGTTGAGTGGTACATATGTTTTTGCAGTGTAAGAGCTGCAGATTACAGGATATATTTTTCCTGAAGCCAAATTGTTTGTTGGTGAGTAGGTTATTAGTTTTTAGGTGGAGTGTAATGGATTGGTTTATGATTTATTCCACGACTTTGCAGTTGATGCAACCCAAAGAGACTGGTCTGTAATTTCAAATTTTACTTGGAAATCCTTTTTTTCAAGATAGAGATGACTATGGCTAGTGACCATAGGTGGGTAAAGAGCTAGTCCTGAAGGATTTTTAAAAAAATATGCTTAGAGGAGGGCCTTAAACTATACATTATAAATTAAAGGTTGTGATTGCTTTAAAACATAATTATTCTCTTTTTCCTTGTAAACCGTATAAATATGGAGAGATACATATGTGCCTGCATTGGCTAAGGGACATGGAATGAGCACAGATGCCATCTTATAAACTCTCTTTCTAAAAGAGACAGTCTGCCAGCCTGAACTACCTCTGGATTTTTCTCAGGAAAAGGAGCTTAGAACAAAAATAAAGTAGCATAGGACTGTGTTCTTACACGTTCAGATGTACGCTTGCTTAGTGAGAAAAATAGTTAAAACAAAGTATCACATGCAAGTCATAACAAATAGGGTCTTAGTCAGCTTTGTTGCTCATTTAATTCTTACAAAACTGAGTTGGAATCTCTGCTAAAGAAAAGTATCAAAAATATTATAAGAGATTTAGTTATATCAGGTACAGTCAGGTTTATTAGTTAGATTTATAATTTAAATTAATACAACAATTTTGATTATTGGTTGCTTGTATAAACCAATAAGAATTTATTATCTCTCATTTTGCTGAATCAATCATGACTGGTGATAAATAGTCAATAGATAAACTTGTTCTGCCCCAGAGCAAACTAGAGATTTGACTATCTCCCTTGCTAACTCCTGGCTCTCAGGGCATAGTTCTGAACAAGGAAAAACTCTTGCCCCAAGTAGGATTCAACAAAGAGGATGATTCATTAAGAGCAACAACTTGACTATTTGTTCCAGACCAACTAACTAGAATACTTGCTGGCTGTTGTCTTCATAGACTTTTTGATGTTTCTGCTTTTGTTCTGTGGCTAGGTCTAGATTCTCCAGTGTCCTGTGGTAAGAGTAATTCACTCAATTAAAATGATAAGCTGCTAGCCCTTGCTTACAAAGGCGATAAACAAAAAACTAACAATGGAAGCAAGAGAATCATGTCTTATAAGCCAGCCCCCTGCATCCTGACATTCTCATAAAGTGACAGGTGCCCAATTCTCCTCTCCAGAATACACTGCAGGGCTACAGCTACACAGGAAAGTGCAACTGAAGGCATGACAAAACTCTTATGCTGTCATTTGTGCTTGCAAAGCATAGTATGTAAAATCACATTAGAGTTTGTAGTTCATAGGGTAGCATGATGGCCTTGTGAAAGATATTTGGTTACCTTGATGAGGTATATATAGATATAGACAGATTAGAATCATAAAATAGTTTTTATGGATGCAATAGGTAGTTTTGGTGTTATGAAACTTGTTGTTGGAAACGTTTTATGAGAATATATCATTAGCCAGGAAAACAGACAATTGGATCATAGAATAAATCAATTCAGAGTTTTTACTTGAGACACAAATGTTTAAACCCTATATGACTGGAATAACCATCATACTGTGGATACATTATGCAAAGATCCAGAATCTTTGATAAGTTCATAATGATGGGAAATGGATGGACCTAAATGTAGAAAATTCTGGAGAAAGTCATCTATGTAGTCACTAAGAGCAAATAAATAACTTTCAATGAAGCTTGGTATAAAAACAGTAGTTTTAGCAGAAATAAATGAAAAGGGATAACAAGTGGGGAAACAGATTGTGTAATGCTTTATTTTAAGGGAAGAAACAAGCTTGCACAAATGTTTTCTATTTTGGTTGTGTATTATAAAACGTCTAAAAACAAGCTAGATAATTTGAATTTCTGCCAAGATGCAATCCTGATTTATTTGAATTATATCAGTGCTAACCTAAATATTTAAATATAAATATAAATATGGACTGGACAAATGTAGAAAGAGAAAGGGGAATCTAATGGCTAAATTGTTAGATTAGAACTCTGGAAACCATGGTAAAGTTCCTCCTCAACTATGGCAACTCATTTTATGGATTTACTCAATTCTCTCTCAGTATAACTGTTATAGGAATGACTTTGACGGGTTTGGGTGAAGAGATCCTACCTAGGAAATGGTTGCATAAGAGGGAATGAAGCAAATGCAGTAAGAGACTCAAGAGAGTCAATCCCTAAATTACTAGGATAGAAATGTAATAACAGAAGAAATGTATTTTCCGACTTGCAATATTCTGTTAATGTAGCTTTAGATAAAATTAGTTTATCTGGTCATATTTATTATCTGGTCAATCTGGTAAGACTGATATCAACCTATCACTCGTGCAAATGGAGCTGTGCGTGTGCGTGCCTGCTGGCCATTCATGTCTTTCCCACCCTCCTGTTAGTCTGCAAAACTAAAAAGGTTGGTCTACTTCTTAGCTCTTCATTTTTCACTATAGTCACCAATTACACTTTTCAGAGGCGTCCTCTGCATGTCATTTCTTTCTCAGAAGAAAAGTTTGAAAAATATTACAAAATTGCAGAATATTACAATATTCTAATGTATTATATTTTTATAATATTCTGATGCATTATATGTGCATGTTCCTGAAATTGATATAAATGGCAATTAAATTAACTGTAGAATATGACTAAAACCTAAACCCAATAAAGGAGGTTTACATAACTAATGATCCATTGGGTATGTCTTGAAATTTGTAATGTGCTTGATGTTCTTTATTTTGTTGTGTTTAGCTATCTTGAATAAGTAAAACAGATAATTCAATTCAATTCAATTTATTAGATTTGTATGCCGCCCTTCTCCAAAGACTCGGGGGGGGGGGCTCACAGAATAAATATAAAACAAGCATATAGAATAAATCTAATATATTTAAAAAGTACGACTAAAAACCCTGTGTAATACACAATCATACAATAAAACCACACCATTCATCACATTTATTAGTCGGAGGGGCAAGGTCTAATTGCCCCTCTCTAATTGCCCCATGTCTTTAATTCCTAGAGCAAAGTATGCATTAAAGCTGAAACAAAAACTTGCTTTTAAGTTGAGGAGAATAAATATTTCTGATGAGTTTTGAAGATCTATTTCAATGTATAATGGTTCAGTGATTTAATATATAACATGGTTCATTGATATTCATTGACAAGGAACATTTAGGAGTAGCACTTGTTTTAATGTAAAATTAATGTTTATGTTTATGTTTATTGGATTTGTATCCCGCCCCTCTTCGAGGACTCAGGGCGGCTTACAATATATAAAAAAACAATACAATTCTAAAATGTAATAATAATTAAAAATAACAAGTCTAAAACCCATTTTAATTTAAAAACAGCCATTCCAATCCAGCAACATACTTTCCATGTTATTTTAATCTTTAAGAAATATTTGGGGTTCTAACTTATAAGTAAGATTTTATTTCTAAATATAAAATCCATTGGTTTTTAGAGAAAGTTGCTATTAAATACTATTTATATAATGTGAACAATTTATTTTCTACGCCACAACTTTTATCTCTTTGCTTAAGGTGTTCTGTTTAATCAACTATGCATTGACAAAGGGAGAAAACATTAAGATTTTTTTTTGTTTGAAATTGCTTTCAAGAATGGTACAAGTTGATAACATCTTTTCTTTTTTAAAGTGGGCTCTTAGCAATTCTAGAATGGTATTTATTTTTATCTGAAGAGAAAGAAAAATGCTCTGTATTGTTAAATAAATCATTCAATGTTCAATTGAATGTTCAATTGTATCTTTTTTTCTAGAAGTTAACTAGGAGGTTGCCATAGATATATGGCATAAACATTGTAACAGCAGGACAAATAAACCCTTTTTCTTTCCATTAGAAAAACACTGATTGAGTTTGTTGGCACCATCATGATAGAAAGATGCACAATCAGATATTATTTTCCTGATATTTTTTTTTCTTTTGTAGAAAATGATTTGCCAAATCAAGGTACTCAGATTAGTCATCTTGTTCAGATATAAATCTAATTGTAAGCTGGCTAAACCATTTCAGTTATATTGGAGAAGTAGGAACAATTTTTGCTTACATTTGTCCTGAGTTAGCTGTTGAAATTCATTTTAACTTTAGGTTAGGTTTAGGTTTATTGGATTTATATGCCGCCCCTCTCCGCAAACTCGGGGCGGCTCACAACAATAATAAAAAAACAGTACAGTACACAATACCAAATCCAATGCCCACCCATCCAGTTCCAATTGAAATTAATAATCTCATAAAAAAACAGTATATATAAAAAACAGGCACACAGTCAATCAATCAACAAACAACATGGGCAAGGGGGAGGTGTTTTAGTTCCCCCATGCCTGACGGCAAAGGTGGGTCTTAAGGAGTTTACGAAAGGCAGGGAGGGTGGGGGCAATCCTAATCTCAGGGGGGAGCTGGTTCCAGAGGGTCGGGGCCCCCACAGAGAAGGCTCTTCCCCTGGGTCCCGCCAGACGACATTGTTTAGTCGACGGGACCCGGAGAAGGCCAACTCTGTGGGACCTAACCGGTCGCTGGGATTCGTGCGGCAGGAGGCGGTCCCGAAGATATTCTGGTCCGGTGCCATGAAGGGCTTTATAGGTCATAACCAACACTTTGAATTGTGACCGGAAACTGATCGGCAGCCAATGCAGACTGCGGAGTGTTGGAGTGATATGGGCATACTTGGAGAAGCCCATAATTGCTCTCGCAGCTGCATTCTGCACGATCTGAAGTTTCCGAGCACTTTTCAAAGGTAGCCCCATGTAGAGAGCGTTACAGTAGTCGAGCCTCGAGGTGATGAGGGCATGAGTGACTGTGAGCAATGACTCCCGGTCCAAATAGGGCCGCAACTGGCGCACCAGGCGAACCTGGGCAAACGCCCCCCTCGCCACAGCTGAAAGGTGTTTTTCTAATGTGAGCTGTGGATCGAGGAGGACGCCCAAGTTGCGGACCCTCTCTGAGGGGGTCAATAATTCCCCCCCCAGGGTAATGGACGGACAGATAGAATTGTCCTTGGGAGGCAAGACCCACAGCCACTCCGTCTTGTCTGGGTTGAGTTTGAGTTTGTTGACACCCATCCAGGCCCCAACAGCCTCCAGGCACCGGCACATCACTTCCACTGCTTCGTTGACTGGACATGGGGTGGAGATGTACAACTGGGTATCATCGGCATATTGATGATACCTCACCCCATGCCCTTGGATGATCTCACCCAGCGGTTTCATGTAGATATTAAATAGCAGGGGGGAGAGGACCGACCCCTGAGGCACCCCACAAGGGAGAAACCTCGGGGTCGACCTCTGACCCCCCACTAACACCGACTGCGACCGACCGGAGAGGTAGGAGGAGAACCACTGAAGAACAGTGCCTCCCACTCCCAACCCCTCCAGCCGGCGCAGAAGGATACCATGGTCGATGGTATCGAAAGCCGCTGAGAGGTCAAGGAGCACCAGGACAGAGGACAAGCCCCTGTCCCGGGCCCGCCAGAGATCATCCATCAACGCGACCAAAGCAGTTTCCGTGCTGTAGCCGGGCCTGAATCCAGACTGCTGAGGACCTAGATAATCGGCTTCATCCAAGGACCGCTGGAGTTGAAGTGCCACCACCTTCTCGACAACCTTCCCCATGAAGGGAAGGTTGGAGACTGGACGGTAGTTATTAAGCACGGCTGGGTCCAGGGAAGGCTTCTTGAGGAGGGGGCGCACAACCGCCTCCTTATAAAGTGGCGGAAAGGACCCCCTCCCCAAGGAGGCGTTGACAATCTCCTGGACCCAGCTCCGTGTCACCCCTCGACTGGCCGAAACCAGCCAAGAGGGACACGGATCCAGTAAACAGGTGGCGGAACTCACAGCTCCAATGGCCTTGTCCACTTCATCAGGTGTCACCAAGTCAAACTCCTCCCAGACAGATGGACAAAGACGTTTAGCCCCAGTCACCTCGACTGACTCATTGTCAGTCGACTCTGTTTCACAATTGGAGTCGAGGTCTGCTCGGATCCGGGCGATTTTATCAGCGAAAAACGTGTTAAAATCCTCGGCACTACTCTGCAAGGGCTCCCCAACTCCCCTCTGATTAAGAAGGGAGCGGGTTACCCTAAACAGAGTGGCCGGGCGGGATTCCGCTGATGCAATCAAGGCGGCATGATACGCGCATCTTGCCGCCTTGAGCGCCACTTTGTAAGTCTTAATATGAGCTCTTACAAGTGTTCGATCGGATTCGGACTTACTCTTCCTCCATCGCTTCTCCAGACGTCTCTTCTGGCGCTTCAACACCCGGAGCTCCTCGTTGAACCATGGAGCTCTACGGGGTCTAGTGCCGCGGAGAGGTCGCAACGGCACAATCCGGTCAAGAGCCTCCCCTGCAGCCTTGTTCCAGGCCTCAGCAAGAGACTCTGCCGAACTGTGGACAAGTGTATCTGGAATAACCCCAAGCGCCATCTGGAAGCCTTCTGGATCCATCAGGCGTCTGGGGCGGAACCTCCTAATTGGTTCCGCCTCCCTGCGGGGAAGGATTGGAGCCAGGAAGTTAAGCCGCAGTAGGAAATGATCTGACCACGACAAAGGCAGCACATCTAAGCCCCTTAATCTCAGATCATTACTCAGTTGCTCAGAGAAGAATATCATATCGGGTGCGTGCCCACCCTCGTGAGTCGGACCCTGAACTACTTGAGTCAGGTCCATGGCTGTCATGGTGGCCATGAACTCCTGTGCCAGTCCAGAGGAACCGCCGAGCGACGGCAGATTGAAGTCCCCCAGGACGATAAGTCCGGGGAACTCCACCGCCAGCCCGGCCACCTCCTCGAGCAGCACAGGCAGGGCTGTTGACACGCAGCTGAGAGGCAGGTACGTGAGTAACAAGCCCACCTGAACCCCTAAGTCCAACTTCACCAGGAGGGACTCGCAACCCGCAACCTCTGGAGCAATGAGCCTACGCAGGCCAAGACTCTCCCTGGCTATAATAGCCACTCCTCCCCCCCTTCCCTGGGGTCGAGGTTGGTGCCATACCCGAAACCCAGCTGGGCAAATTTCAGAGAGAGGGACTCCTCCCTCCGGGCCCAGCCAGGTTTCGGTCACACAAGCCAGGTCGGCCTCCTCATCCAGGATCAGATCCCGGATGAGGAGAGCTTTATTTACCACCGACCTGGCATTGAGTAGCAACAACTTGAGCCCAGGGCCAGAATTACACTCATCACCAGTGCTTTGAGTTAAGCTCATGGAGCCTGAAGAAGGGATCGCTACTAAGCAGCGATTCCTCCTTCCCCTGGAACGGCTAGCTCCATGGCTTCCGCCATACCTGCCTCTCCCCAGCAAGACTGGGATATTTTGACCCTCTGCCACCCCAGAGATAAGTGTCCCCTCCCCTCCTGCCCCTCCAGCGTCAGGTGTGCCAAAAATTCCATTCATGTCATATTCATTCATTCCATACATATTATAATCCCTCCCACCCACTCCATTCCATCTATCACTCCCCTCCCATTCATTTTCATTCACAGTATTCCATTCATTCCAATAATTACTAAAATAGTCCCATTCATTCATGCCATCACTACCATCCTCCCATCCACTTAAAAATCCCCACAATAATTTAATTAAAAAGAGTTAATATAAAACTAATAGTTCATATTATTAAAATATTAATTATTAAAAATATAGATAAATATGAGTAATAAAAATAAATATATAGGTAGAAGATATTTCAACTGGTCAGTTAATTAATCAATTAAGCCAAGTTCATATAGATATCATCCAGTCTAAAAAGGTGAGTCTGAGGGATGTATGATGTTATTAGTAGGACAAACAGTCTTGAGTATAAACTCTGTCCTCTGTTGTCCCAGGTTTTCTCTTTGCCACTGTCGTTGTTATCAGCTTTCTCACCTCCACGACACCCCCGGTCTCTCATGGGTCGCCCCAAATGTCTACCAGTACCTCTGCTGTTATTTGAGAGGTATCTCTGTATCCCCTGGTCTTCAGTTATAGCATCCAGCAGCCACAAGGTTTTCATACTGTCAATTTCAATCTGGCAGTTTCTTTCTCACAATCTCCTTGTTCACTATAATGGCAGACCCTCCTTCTTCCAGGCACTCCAGCACCGAGTATGTCCACCGCAAAGCCCTCCGACGTCAAGCGTGCCCACCATGTAACCACTCGACGTCCAGCGTCTATCCGGTAGATCCCGTTGTTTTTGGGAACGTCCTGCTGTTGTGGGGGACGTTTTCCTCCATCTACTTTCCTCCTCGGCCCGTGCACAGTCGGCCCAGCATGCTTGCCCTGAACATTCACACACTCGCTCGCTCCTTCTCAGTCCCTCTCCACCTCTCCTTTTCCACCTCTGTCCGTGTCAGTATGAGTCAATGCTGGGCGGCAACCCCCACTCTTCTTATCTCTGCCAGCCCCCGGGTTGAGCCTCAATGTAATTGCAACAATACAGCTCACCCCACTGCAGAATGCTCTTAAAAAGTGTGGATTCAGGGCAGAATCAAACCAGCTCGGTCACAATCGCCATTTTCCGAGCCCCAGCTGATCGGGGCTCCCAGCTTTCTCACAGCAGGAAATAAAGAGAAAAGCACTGCCGAGACACAAGGTAACACGATCCTCCGAAACGGGGGAGTCTAATCCTTCTGAACTATCTGTTGTTTTTCAAAATTAACTGAAAAGTTTCCCTATATTTGATCTTAATGCCGTAGTCCAGCGGAGCAGCAGTCTCTTCCCTCCCTCCTGCTACTTTCTATGAATTACATTAGGATTGTGGAAACTAATGTTGGAGATGACCAGGTTGAACCCGAGAGAAGAGGCAAACGTGTCATAAATCATGAATCCTTATGTTTGTAAGAGATCTAAGTTCTGCCCATCTTAAGTGCCTTAGTTATTTCCAATGCATTTGTCTTGAATACTAGTTTATCAGATTCTTATATAGAGCTTAAGCTTGCAATAAAATATTTATACTTTTTTGAACTGCCTGAATCTACTGATTTCTCTAGTGCAGGACAGCTAAACAGACTTGTACTTTCCTATATCATATCCTTTCTCCCCTTTTCACTTGCTTCATGCAATCAGAAACTTGGTGTACCTAAAATATGCTTTAGGTCAGCTGTCACCAACTGGTGGACCACTGGTGGTCTGTGATAAAATTTTGGGAGTCCTCAGAAAAATTATTTGCATTTTTAATTTTGCACTAAATCAGGGGTCTTCAAAATACGGATATATGCAATGAATATTTGTGTTTATTTATTTATTCATTTGTCCAATACACAAATACATAGGAAGAAAAATAGACATGTAGTAATATATATAAGGGTAAAAGTGAACTTAGAGGAGACGATATATGAAAGAAAAAGAATATATATGATAAGTGAGAGAAAGGAAAGACAATTGGACAGGGGATGATAGGCACACCAGTGCACTTATGTACGCCCCTTACTGGCCTCTTAGGAACCTGGAGAGGTCAATCGTGGAGAGTCTAAGGGAGAAATGTTGGGGGTTAGGGGTTGACACAATTGAGTCCAGCAATGAGTTCCACGCTTCGATAACTCGATTGTTGAAATCATATTTTTTACAGTCAAGTTTGGAACGGTTCGTATTAAGTTTGAATCTCTTGCTGCAGAAAGTCACTCCCTTTTATGGGGGTCTTTTTGTGTGAGTCAAAGGGGAGCAGAAATTCTGACTTTGGGGCTGCTTCAACCTCCTGGTGCAGGATTTTGGGAGAAGGCTGAAGGGAAGTGCTGCTGATGGCGAAGAGTCAGAGGGCCTTGTTCCAACGGCACTGCATCATGGCCTGGAACTGGCTGACCATCTCAGCGCGATGAGCCTCCATGCGCCAGTACCTGGCTTTGCACTCCTGCAGGCCTGCCCTCTGCTTGGAAAGTCTATGTTCCTAGTCCTCAATGAGATGCTTCTACTGAACCTCCTTCTAGGTCAGATCTAATTTAAAGTGGGCCAGCTGTTTTGCCAACTCTTTCTTGAGATGGCTCCTTAGCTCAAACAACTGTTGAATTTTAAAACATAATATATAATAGTTAAAATGTTGCACCTTTATATTCTATGTGACACTAAAGATATAAAATAAAGATGCTGCATGTTGAAAAGTACCCTTTCAAGGTATCCTAATTTCTGTAGCAGAAATTAATATCTTTCTAGAAAAATGACTTATCTACAGTTTATATTTGATTTATTTATTTGATTTATTTATTTATTGGATTTGTATGCCGCCCCTCTCCGTGGACTCAGGGCGGTTAACAACAGTGATAAAAACAATATGTAGCAATCCAATAATAAAACAACTAAAAACCCTTATTATAAAAACCAGACATACATACTGACATACCATGCATAAACTGTAGAGGCCCAGGGGGAAAGAACATCTCAATTCCCCCATGCCTGACAGCAGAGGTGGGTTTTAAGGAGCTTACGAAAGGCAAGGAGGGTGGGGGCAATTCTGATCTCTGGAGGGAGTTGGTTCCAGAGGGCTGGAGCTGCCATAGAGAAGGCTCTTCCCCTGTAACAGAAATAGTGTCATCGGCTAATTTGTAATAAAATATGTGTAATAAAAAATAGTAATATATATATAGCATCTAAAAATCTCAACAGTTTAATTAGAAATGAATAACACGTTTGTAGTGACTTTTTCAAATAAAGATAGAGATAGATGGATAGGGAGAGAGAGAGAGAAAGAGAGAGAGAGTTAATATTGATTCCTGGTTCAGAAAAGCTTTGTTTCCCTTCCCCCTATTTATTTTGCACATAAGAAATTATTTATTTCACAAATAAGAAATTATTTGAAAACTTCAAATAAAAGTGGTAGAGTTTAGTAGAAGCAGAATTATTGCATATTATTTAGGATTATTTTAAATCTTGCAAGCAGAAAGACTGAAGAATGCCTGAAGAGCTCCAGATATCAAGCAGAAGCATTGAAACTAATGAATGCATTCAAATTTTGATTCACTATCAGTTAAATTAATGTAAAACTGATGAAATGAGTATGTCGTCTTTCTGCACTCAGAGTCAATTCTAATATAGTATCTCATTTTGTAGTAAATATCTGACTTAAAAAATTGTTTCTTAGGGGCTTTTGTGCATTACTCATTTATAAAAATAAGAAACACTTATTGCAATCATTAATTTCCTAATTTCCTTTTCTTGTTCTCAGCCTGAATTAATATGTTATTTCTCATTTTAAAAAAGATGTAAGGATGATAAGAAGAATGGAGGCTGAAACTTATAAATAATAGTTGCTGGAATTAGGTATGTGTAGTTTAATGACAAGAAGGACTCAGATAGCAGTGTTTCAATAATTCAGGGGTTGCCACAAAGAAGAGAGAGTCAAAATATTCTCCAAAGCACCTGAAGGCAGGATGGAAACTATAATGGAGTGAAGCAACCTAGAACTATGGAAATAAGGAGAAATTTAATTGATAATTAGAACAATTAATCAGTGGAAAACCTTGTCTCCAGAAGTTGTGAGTGCTCCAACCCTGGAAATTTTAAAGAAGAGATTAGACAACAATTTGTCTGAAATGGTATAGGGCAGTGATGGCGAACCTATGCCATGGGTGACACAGGTGGCATGCGGAGCCATATCTGCTGGCATGCAAGCTGTTGCCCTAGCTCAGCTCCAACGTGCATGTGTCTGCCACCCACACAGAGGCTCTGGGAAGGAATTTTTGGCTTCCAGAGAGCATCCAGGGGGAGGGTTTTTACTACGCCCCAGCTCCAGGGAAGCCTTTGGAGCCTGGGGAGGGAGAAACAGGAGCCTACTGGGCCCACCAGAAGTTGGGGGAAAGGCCGTTTCTGCCTTCAGAGGGCCTCCGGGGGCTGGGTGAAGCTGTTTTTACCTTCCTCGGGCACTGGATCATGGGTGTGGGCACTCGTGCATGCGTGATAATGCACATGCACACTCTTTTGGCACCCGAGGAAAAAAAGGTTCGCCATCACTGGTATTTCCTGTGGATCCGAGAGTTGGACTAGACGGACTTCCAAGATTCTTTCCAATTCTGTTATTTGAATAATTCCCTTTGATTGAGAAAGATTTGCAGATGTCACCAAGCTAGAGGGAAATATCCAACACTTTAGAACAGGGGTCCCCAACCTTTTGGACCTCATAGACCACCAAGGTCATATTTTTAAATCCTGCAGACCACCAAATTCATAATTTTAAGTCTCATAGACCATTGATATGACTTTTAAAAATAAATGCATTTGTAAAATAATGATCAGAGAACTTCCATTTTATTGATATCAAATGCACCTATTTAACATAACAAAATTATTAATTCTTATTTAATTATAACAAAATGTTTAAAAGTTGTTGAATTGTAACAAAATTATTAAGTGTAATTATTACAAAATATTTAAAGCTTATTTGACGGTGGCTTGCTGATGTTGTTGGAAAAGTCAGTCCCATATTCCAGAGATGTAGCTGTAGTTCCTCCCCTCCCCTCCTCCCCCTTCCTTTCCTTTCCTCTGAAAAAAGGTGACCTGTACTGTAGAAGATAAGCTTCGTAACTGTAATAGTAATACTTAACCGTAATAGTTAGTGACTATTTACAATATATATTATACATAACATAAATATCAAATTCTTTTCTTTTTTATTTTCTTTCTCTATTCTCTCTTGAAAATTTTTACATGGATGTTTATAAATCTTTACTTATGTCTATATTCATTATATCAAAATTGACAGTTATGCATACCATATAGATGATGTAGTAAAACAAAATGATTTTAATATTCTTTTTTTTTCTTATTATACTGATGACTTCTATTTTGGGCGGAGAGACTGTAGCTCCACTAAATGTTACCTGTGGTGTTTGTTATGTGTGTCTTTCTTTTGAAAATCAATAAAATATTAACAAAAAAAGAAGAAGATAAGCTTTAGATCTAGAAAGTTCTTGATAGAGATGAGCAATGGGCCTTATCCAACAAAATATAATTCAATGGTGAGAAAGGTAGGGTTTTACCCTTCAGCAAGGCAGGCCAAATGCACAGATTTGCAAATGCACATAAATAGACAGTACATGGCTCAACAGCAGTAATTGTGAGAAGGATCTTGGAGTTCTAGTAGACAATCACTAGTATTTGTCTTTGATGGGGCTATTGTTTTGATCTCAAGTAATAGAAGGAGTTGGTCTTCATTAGATCTTCAGTAATGAAATATGGCCATGTTTGGGCAGGTTTCCAAATATTTGGTATTTTTGATGTTGGGGCATAGGCCATTCAATAATTCAATTTGTTCAATTTATTATATTTGTATGCCACCCCTCTCCGAACACTAAACTTTTGTGCTTACTTTTCCTTATCCAGAACAGCCAGAAGGATACAGTTGATTACTTAAAATTTGTTAATACAAATACATTAGTATTTTGACTGTAGAAAAAAACCTTCTGATTTTAGTGCTACCTTCTCCATCGATTCTGCTTGTTGGAAGTTGGCTGTGTAGTGCACAAATAGTGAATATATAACCACAGAGAGATTGCAACAGTCATAAGTGTGATGACTCATTGTAACATTTTTTTAGTGTTATCTTAAATTTGAACAGTTTCTAAGTAGGGAAGTTATTAAGGAAAGAGTGCCAGCACTCTAAAAGCCAGACAGTGTTTGATTTTAAGGTTATGTCTGCTGGCCAGAGGACATGTAGTAACTTTAGCTTAAGTGGGGTTCTGTCTAACAAACAGAGTAGGGAAATGGATCACTATCATTAGTCTATGCACATTCCTTTTCAAATGTAAACATAAAAGAACTAAATTTGTGAGTTCTTGTTTAGCCATATGGACCATAGAGTGTGCATTCTAAATCCAGTGGTGGGCTCTTACGAGTACGGTCAGGTACGCAGTACCAGTTCCAGTGGTCGGGTACACAGTACCTGTAGAAAATATTTGATTTTGTTTCTTTTTTCCCCTTCTGGGCTCTGGGTATGTTTTGAGTTGGCTGCTGATCAGTTTCCGGTTGCAATTCAAAGTGTTGATAATGAACTTTAAAGCCCTACATGGCATCGGACCAGAATACCTCCAGGACCGTCTTCTGCCACATGAATCCCAGCGGCTGATAAGGTCCCACAGAGTTGGTCTTCTCTGGGTCCCGTCGACTAAACAATGTCATCTGGCGGGCCCCAGGGGAAGAGCCTTCTCTGTGGCGGCCCCAGCCCTCTGGAATCAACTCCCCCCGAGATGAAAACTGCCCCCATCCTCCTTGTCTTTCACAAATTACTTAAGACCCACCTGTATTGCCAGGCATGGGGGAATTGAGACATCTCCCCTAGGTTTATATAGTTTTATGTATGGTATGCTTGTGTTGTATGGTTTTTAAATAATGGGTTTTTAGATGCTTTTTAAAAATATTAGATTTGTTACACTGTCATATTGTTATTATTATTGTTGTTGTGAGCCGCCCCGAGTCTCCGGAGAGGGGTGGCATACAAATCTAATAAATTATTATTATTATTATTATTATTATTATTATTATTATTATTATTATTTTCCTATCACAGTAAATGAGGTTGAATGTGTATAATTTTAGAAAATCTGGGCATGCGTGTGTGTACATATACTTTATATAGTAGATAATCAGGAGTGGGCTACTGCCCGGACAGAGGCGAACGCAGTGGGGTAGCGAAAATGGAGCTCCACCCCAGAACACCCAATTTGCACTGAAAGTTGTTGAAACCAAATGCATAAGCCACGCCCACAATGTGATAGTAAAAATTTTGGTAGCCCATCACTGTCTAAATCTATAGATAAAAATGTTTGGAGAATCACAAACACAAAATGAGAATTTGATGGACATTTGGTAAACAATATATACTTATAGTATTTTTTTAAGTGGTTTCACATAATTTCAAAGTAAAAAATACATTAAATATTAAGATAGCAATTATAAAATGCAAACTATGACTAATCTTTTCTATAATATCTATTACAGAAAGTTAGGATTAACTTTTAAAATATCTCACTGCAATGCTTTAGGATGCAGAAAGTTAGCAATTTTGTCATTATATTTTAACAAAAACAATTGCATTTTCCCACTAATATTAAGACTATCCAGTACACTATGTTTATACTGGAAGATTTTCAGTATTCTTAAAATATGACACTAGAATGTAGGGTTTGACTTCTCATATCATCCCAGAGCTTGTGGCTATAATGAAATCCCATAAAATATAGGGCATTCTTTAAGCAGCATAATTGAGTGACCCAAAGGAACAGAAGCAGAAATAATTCAGCTTATTTCTCTCAATCTCAATGTTCCTTATATGGAAAAACAACCACAACAAACCAAGCCCTTACCTATTTGAATTTAAATTCTCTTCCACCCTTCTTGCTTCAAGGCAGGCTCATTCAGATTCATTTCTGAGAGTTTGTGTTTATCTGTGTCTAGACAGGATATGTGAAAACAATGGATTGTATGTAGTTAAGGAATTAATAGTATAGACATTTTCATCAATAATTTATTGCTGCTCCTTGCTTGGAAGATCACTATGACTTTTTTCTCATCTCTTGCACCAAGGCCTGAAAAACTTACTTACTGGTGCTTTAACATCAATATAAACTGGAATAGACAAGTTGGGTTTGTACTCAAAATAAGTGGCTTACTCCAATTAACTTTTGTGTTAAAAAAGAGATTGAGTGATACATGCTAAAGGTTGTAAGGGAAAGTGCACACATGTGCAGGAAAGAAAAAACATTTTCCAAATGTTACCAAAATACAAAAAGAGCATCCAAGGGAGAATCTACTTATGTGTTGCAGAATATGCTCTTATTTTTCCAAGCTTCTGGTCAAAGAATCTCTGACAAGGGGCCATGCCTTGAATTTCTGTAAAGAAATTGTTCCCCTTGATGTAACTTGTCTTCTGAAAGCACCCTGAGGCTGATTATTTGTATAAGTGCTGCTCTA
Organism: Erythrolamprus reginae; assembly: GCF_031021105.1. Taxonomy (NCBI): domain Eukaryota; kingdom Metazoa; phylum Chordata; class Lepidosauria; order Squamata; family Dipsadidae; genus Erythrolamprus; species Erythrolamprus reginae. The sequence goes on along the minus strand of NC_091963.1, from coordinate 38,783,618 downwards.
TATTCTCTACTGTTAGAATTTCAAGAGTAATGTAATTACAGACTGGAAAGTCTCCCATTACAAATATTTGTGACTGCCATGTGGCATTTTCTTAGGTTTCTAATGCAAGTGGTATATACCAGTATAGAGCTTGGCAGCAATTTGCCAAGCTAATAGAACTGCTACATATTTATTCAACTGCAAGGTGCAGATTGTTCACTGTGACTTATTTCAGGTAAATATGTGCAAAATGTATACCTTAAGTGTCTCTTTTTGCATGAGCTAAACATTCCATTTCCTCTTTTGTTATATGCCCAAGCACTATTGGCATTTCAGAGTACTTAATAAAACAAGGCCAGGCTGAAAGAATGCTGAAGAATTTTCTTCTACAGTGCTTCTTTTGTGTCCAGCTTGAATTGATTATTGTCTTTCTTGTATATATCAATTTCATTTTTTTTAATACAGCAGTTTTTAAAAGATGCATAATATCCTTTCATCCTATTTCCCCCACAACTGTACTCTGAAGTAGATTGACCTTAGAGAGAGAGTAACTGGTCAAGCGTCAACAACATACTTTTTGCCTAAACATGGAGTAGAACTGATCACTTTAAGCACTAAACCACACTGGCTCTTATGTATAGGTAGGAATCTTTTCTATCATGTGTTTTTGTAGACTTTTAAATACATTGCATATAACAGGGTCCCAGAACAACAAGTATGTTAAAGCTTGCAAAGATTTTTTCCTATGTGCAAGAGATTTCATATCTCTCTGAATTGGAAAACATTTTAAAGACTTACTTCCCTGAAGACATCTAAACTCCACATTCTACACTGAAAATCTGCTCCTTCTGAAATTAATTTTCCCAATAGAAATATTTGATGTCTTTTGAGAATAACACTAGGCATATTGAAAACACTTGTTTGGATCAGAGCCTGTCTAATCACTCCTAGCTAGGAAGTATTCCTCTCACCTTCTCATATAAAACTTAAAAATGAATATAAGCCTAATGGGAGGATGATCAAATAATAAACAAACAAACAAAAAATAACAAGATAGATAGATTGACAGACATATAGACAGACAGACAGACAGACAGACAATAAAGTACAAAGTAGGACATTGCTAGTGTAAGTATGGAATTTGTTCACTATATGTGATCCATTCTCAGTTCGTGAATTATTTTTCCATAACAAATGTTTATCCATGGATTGTAAATAGATATTTTTAACTTTCACAGTGCTACTCTTAGCTGTTTCTGTTAGCTTGCAAAATACGTTTTTTAAAAGATTACTATTTCTCTCCCTTTCTTTCTGTTTCATCTCACTCTATTTATCTACTTATTCTTATCTATCAATCTCTATCTAACATCTGTCTGCCTGCCTGTCTGCCTGCCTCTCTCTCTTTCTCTCTTTCTCTCTTTCTCTCTTATCTCTCCTTCTCTCTTTCTCTCTTTCCTCTCTTTCTCTCTTCTCTCTTTCTCTCTTTCTCTCCTTTCTTCTCTTTCTCTCTTTCTCTCTTTCTCTCTTTCTCTCTTTCTCTCTTTTCTCTTTCTCCACAAATATCCACTTGCTTAATAATGTAATCATCATTCTCCATGTAATATCTACCTTTTATCAGTGAACGGCTTTCAAAAATTTTACTACCACACTGTGGGTGTGGCTTCTGCAGGATGCCCTGAATTTTCTTTCAACATCTTTCAGTGCAAATTGGGTGCTCTGGGATGGAGCTCCATTTTCAGTACCCCACTGCGTCCGCCCACCCCCCTCCAGGCAGCAGCCCACCCCTGCTTCTTTTCCTTCTATTTATCTATCTACACCAACAAATATATAAATTTTCTTAGGTATGAAAAAGTTCTAAAAGCCAGCCACAATAAGCCACATGTTTGATGTGCTGCTTTGGCCACTTTTTATACCTAAGCAATAATAAAATTATATGACTAGGAAATTATGTTTCCCTAGTGAACTAACTTTCTTTTAAATATTTTTATTAATTTTCCACTTTTAAACAGAAAAAAAGAAAACACAATAGTAAGTACAGAAGTACAGTGGTACACTCTACCTATGAACGCTTCTACTTAAGATCTTTTCTAGATAAGAACCGGGTGTTCAAGATTGTTTGCCTTTTCTCACAACCATTTCTACTTAAGACCCGAGGCCAGAAAAATTTCCCAGGAAATTTGAGAGCGGCACGAAGGCCTGGCCAGTTTCCTGCCATTCCCCCTTAATCCCAGCCATCTTGGGCTTTTCTGGGTTGCCAGAGGAGCCTTTGGTGGCGTTTAATGAAGCGTTGGCAGTCCAGAGCGAACAAAGCATTTTCCTTTCTCTGGCGCTTGGAGAGGGAATAAACCTCTGCCAGTGCCCAGAGAAAAGAAACTCTCCCTTCACACTGGGCAGCCCAGAGCGAACAAAGTGTTTTCTTTTCTCTGGGCACTTGGAGAGGGAATAAACCACTTTGCTGTGGTGACTCCTTCACAATGCCTCCCATATACCTGGCGTGATGCTGCCTCCCAGAGCATCTGGGCATGGAAAGGCAAAAGGGGGTGCTTCGCCCCAGCTGGATCAACTCAGCTTCAGCCGAACCAAGCAGTCACCACAGTGAAGGAAAGGCATCGGCTATAAAGCGAGCAAGCTAGAGGGAGAGGGGAGCCCTTCAGCATGGGAAGGAAGAGGAAGCAGGTAGCAGCAGCAGCCTTTTGGTCAAAGGAGTGGGAGGTTCCCCTCTCTGGCCTGCCTGGGTTTCTCTCTCTGGTGCAGTGTATGGGAGGCAGCCTCACGCCGGGTGTATGGAGGTGCATGCTTCTCCTCACCACCTCAGAGTCTCTCTTTTTTTTAAGCCTTAATGTTTTGGATTTTTTTGTTCCCCTCACCTCACCTTCTTCCTTCGGCAGTGATTGTCCTCCTCCTCTTTTTCCTCTTCTCCTACCCAAATTCCGAGCTTTTATTTCTTTCCTAATGGGGTTTGCATACATTATTTGCTTTTACATTGATTGCTATGGAAAAAATGTTTCTACTTACAAACCTTTCTACTTAAGAACCTAGTCACAGAACAAATTAAGTTCTTAAGTAGAGGTACCACTGTACTTTATAAGGGACAAGTTCCTTCTAATTTCTTTCCTTGTATGGCAAGTCTCTCAACTTGTCTCTCTTCATCCCCCTAAGAAAATCTTTTCTGACTCATTTTCTCCTTCTATATAAGATTTATCTTTTGACACCAAGCTAATTACAAAACCACACTGTCTGTCTTTCTGTCTGTCTGTCTGTCTGTCTGCCTGTCTCGTCTCCCCCCCCCCCCGGTCAATATAAGCAAAGGCAGAGGTAATTAATATTTGATACCACACATTTTCCGTTACT